>NC_090929.1:719747449-720372449 GCF_040938575.1 Ambystoma mexicanum
TGCCCAAAAAATGTTTTTGACAAACTTGAGGGCAAGTACTGGAGACAGGTCTTGCGGCTTCCACAGTGTATTCCAGCAGCTTGGCTGCGCTATGAATTAGGTCTGGTATCGTTGAATGAATTCCATTGCTGGCGACTGTGTGCAATGTGTAGAAAACGTCTTATATACTCGAACACAGGTACATTACTCAGAACACTATCTGATTTCATGTTTTTCTCTGATCATAGGTTTCCAAAGGCTTGGACTATGAGTATTTATCGAATCCTAGCCAATGCCGATGTCACCATATAAGTACTCGTTTCTAATCCAGATCGTGCCAAGCTGAAAATAAATCAGGCAGATTGGATAGAGACGAGAAGACGCTGTTAACCTATACACACTTTACAAAAAATCAATTTGAAGAAAAAACATTCTGGATGATGGAATCCTATCTATATAAATCTCCATCCCCCTTTATTAGATCCTCCATCCTTCGATTCAGATTGAACCTATGGCCTACTCAAGATCTTAGTCGATCGGAAATTATTACTGGCTAATAAGAATATTTGCCGCTTCTGCAGTGGATCAGGATGCAGGGAAACATTAGAACATCTTGTTATACATTGCACTGCTTTGGTCCCAGAGAGACACAAATTATTTGGCCAACAGAGTACTTGGGTACTCTAAATCATGAAACTAGATGGTTGTTAATCCTGTCTACGCCGTCTATTAGTATACAAATAGCAACAATACATTTTCTTTCAGCATTAGCGCTGAGTGATTATCAGCATCGATTGCCATAGAACCATTGGTTGAATTGCTATCTTTACTAATAAAATGAAGGTGAAATTAGGTTACAGGAATTAGTGATGTTGGCTTGGAAATGGTCGATGAGTGCTCATAGCTTAGCTCCATGCCTGTGGGAATGGAAAATGAACCTTACCTGTGACCAAACCATCGATTGTTCTAGAATTAGCCCAAGGTAATTCTATGGTTCACAAAATCCTTCAATGTATTGACTTTTGATAGCCAGACAAGATTTTAATATACTCAAATCAGGTTAAATGAAATTCGAGTTCTCATGACCAATGTAAGTTGTGTTCCTTTGCCATGCAGATTGTAAATGAATATATTGCGATTGTTTGGTTTCTGTTATCCAAATGAAGGGTGAGATAAGGATCTGGGAGATCAGTGATGATGGTTTGAAACATTGTTAAGATGTGTACATGGTCCATCGCCATGCTTGTTGGAATTTGTAATACTTTCTTGTTTTTCATTTTTTTATTTGTTTATAGTTCAAGTACAAAAATGTAGAACCTTTACACATTTTTTTTTTAAAAGAACAATAACATATTTACATTTAAAGACAAAGTTTACATCTTCTTATAACAGTTTAAGATGGAGAATATCATATCTGACACTTTGTATCCTCTAGTCCTTAAAACCTAGCAGCTCTTTTTCAATGTACTTACACAGGCTAACCAATTCAAATACCAGGGGTTTATGCGTACCTTGCATCATTCGTGCCCAAAGAAATTGCAAACAATCTTCGAAATCAATGTTTAAAAATTTCGCGAGTCGATTAGTCCTCATTGATTTGAAGTGTGGGCATTTAAGAATAAGATGTTTCATGGACTCAATCGGTTCTTTACATAAGGGGAAAACGGCATTTAGTTACTTTAGGTTCCCCTTTGTTGATCCAAATAGCAGTTCTTTCTCGTACGTTATAGGTTCAGTCTGTACCATATATATGCTTGTCTGGTGTGGTTGCATAGGAATAAAATAACATGATCGAATCTAGGGATACGTTGTTTCAGAAAAGCACCATACTCTTCGTACATGTTATATGCTGGTATTCTTTCAATTGTAAGCAGCCAATCCTGCTCAAAGAGCTTCCTTTTTGCAAAGCCTGGCCGCAAATATACATCTTCAATCGTAATACGTAAAGAATACAAAAGATGCTGCATACTAAGGTAATATTTGTTAAAGGAGGCTGAGGTGGATGAATCCAACATACATTTCTGGTCTTCGTACAAAGAGTTTTTAGGTGGGAAATGAATTTTTACATAACGAGATAGCTGTCGCCATTTCCAGCGTGTAGATAGTACTTTCTATTTTTGAAGAACCCAATTGCTGTATAAGAGTAATTTAATGTCAGGTTTTCGGTTCAAATGACACACTTATGCATTGGCATTGAGTAACTATGAGATTTGGGACAAATGAAGTCTGGCTCCAATGTTTTTTGTCTTTTTCAAATTGTGTCACCATCCTATGTTATATATATTATGTTATGTTGGCTGTACATGTATATCTTTTTTGATTGTTTATATATTGTAATTTTTGTGATTATGCACTATACAATTTTTATGTTAATTTCTTGTATTAACATTGTTACATTTTTTTTTAATTGAAAAGTTGATTAATTCAGCTAAATCAATACAAAAAGATTATAACATCCATAATAATGCATACTCCCCTCTCCCAAAGGGCCACAACCATTGACCTCATTGCTTTTGAAAAACACGGCAGGACTCTGTAGAGCCCTAATGGCAGGCTAATGAGCTCCCATGTTTGATCCTCTCACTGACACGGAAGGAAGCATCTGCATGGAGTGTTAATGGGGATTGTTGGATAACCATCATGGGGGTCCAGCTGGGACAATCGCACCACTGGCATGTTGCTGGGTTGGTGTATGCCCTCCATCCTAAAATGGCAATAGACCACCCAGTCGTTGACTATTCAGATGTATAGGCAATCTCACTTTCTGATTTAGTGTGTACTAGAAATGTATTGCTCAGAAAACACTTAGATGCTTGTCCTCACAATGGCCCTTTCTGGTTGAGTTCTGCATTTCGTATGCCAGAAGCAGACTATTGGATGGAAAAAGGTATATGGAAGGTGCTTCCTTCTCTTGTGTGGGAATGCCTGTGAACTCTAACCAAAAACCTCTAGCCATCTGCCGGATCCATGAATCCCCTAGCAAGGATTCCCAATTGTATACAAAGAACACTGTGCACCCACCAACTGGTGGTTTTTACATCTCTGATGAAAGGGGAAGGGTTGACTTGGAGGGCATCTCCACACTTGCCCTCTGCTTCCCTGACCTTTTTAGGTGGGAGGTCAAGGCATAAAATAGGCTGTGTCGCATAGCAATTTGCTATGCAATGCTGTAGGTCTGCTTATTCATTTGACACTTTTGTAGAACAGCTCGCTGTTTGAATTGCCATGTACAGTGAAAGCACAGCTCACCCTGCAGGCCTCTTGATTGCCCAGGGCTCAGTCCACCTTCTTTTCTCTGTTTACTGCAAGCTCAAAGGGGCCTTAAGAGAGAGATTCCAGCAGTGATCGACCCCTCCACTCTTAACTTAAAAGTGCCAAAGGCCTGTGTGGGAGTGCTAGCCAGGGTAGGTTATTTCTTTTTCAAAACAAAAGTAATCTGGATGATTTTATTAGGGATCTACGTTTAAAAAAATAAAAAAAGTATTCCAAAAAACTTGAGTTTCAAAATTGCAAAGGCGACTTGGTTGCATTTTGAAACTTCAAGCTTTTGGTAATGTGCTTAAGACAGTCCTGCAGTTCATCCCAAATAATTTAAAGTGTTGCAAAATGATAATTACAGTATTGCTACTGTAAAACGCTGCATTATCTTCATTTTCAATAAAGTTTAGGTTAGTATATCTAAACCTCATAGTGTGAACTAAATTTCCTTTTTTGGGGGTGAACACTATTACAAATGTACATCATAACATGGCCAAATGCTTTTGATGGCAATGGTCGCACTGTGACTTGGTGATTTCTTAAATCTTTGCACCGGGTTCTCTGACCATGAGCTGATCCCAAACTCTCTGACATTCTAGCTTATCACCCTGCTGCTTTATTACTCCTACGTCCCGTCCCCTTTCCTCCATACTTATGGGACATTCCTTCGTCCTGTGGGACGGGACCGGAACACTTTATAAAAGCATCCATAAATGTAGCAAAAACATTCTTTCTCTTTCTACGCGGGGCCCGGCATGCGGCCGTAGCCCCGCCCATCTCGGCTCCGCCCCATGCATCGACCATCAGTCCTTTTCTCTGCTCGTTTGGGACTGGACGCACTTGCATCCGCGGAAGATTGTCTTCCCTTTTTTCCTCCTCTCTGGCTCTCGCTAGCGATCGTGTACTAGTCTGTCTATGTCGTTCAAACTAGACTTTCCTGATTGTTCATCGTGTCACCAACGCTTCACAAGGGTGGATCCCCAACCTCTTTGTTTAGAGTGTTTGGGTCTGGACACCGTTGGGACTCCTGTTTTTACTGTGATTCCCTTTCGGTCCGGGCACTTCAAAGTCGGTTAGAGCGGTGGGAGGAGGTGTTTCGCCGTACTCCTCCTTCGCATTTTCAATCCTTTACCGACGAAAAGAAGAAACGCCCGGTAAATTCTTTACTTTTCAGAGCACCCCAGCCGGGAGACACCTTTCCGGGTTCTTCCCGGGCCGGGAGGATCGTCGACCGCTCTATCTCCGGGGGCTTGCCCTGAGGTGCCCTCTCGGCCTAATAATTGTACCAGAGTTTTCTCTGAGGGTCTCAGTAAGGGGCCTGTGGACACCGGAGTACGCTCCGAGGCCCATCCTACGGGGGCTGCTTTTAGACCCTTTTCTACTGAGTCGTGGGGTACCGGAGCTTGCTCTGAGGCCTCTTTATCGGCTTTCCTCAAAAGTACTGGGGTGCCCCCCGAGGCCTTGGTTGGGCTTGGTGTTACCGAACGGATGTTCGAGGCCCACGCTAGTAAGGCTGTTACCGGACCTGGGTCTGAGGTCCCTCGCACAGAGGCTAAAGACACAAACACTTCTGAGAGGCCCGGCAAGGCCTTATCAGGGAAAGTTGTTTCTCACAATTCCCGCTCTTGTGGTGACGCCAGAACTGTTGAGGGTGCAAGGAGTGAGAGTTCCTCCTTTACCGGCAGCGCCAAGGTCCTTTGTGAAGGCTAGTTTGGCTATTGGTATGTCGCAGAAACATTCCAGGCCTCATAGTACCGGCTCGGCCGAGGTTCCTTATGTAACGGCTAAAAATTAAGACCCCTGATCCACCGACGGGGACACCTGCTCACTTCACACGTGCCTCAATTCCCCTCAGGTGATGGTAAAATGACGGCCGTTCCCGCCACGACCACGGCAGCCATTTTGGGCTCTTCCTCTACAACTACGCCATCAGCCTCAGGTGTAGGGGTTGGTTCTGAGGATGAACATAAAATTCCTTGTACGCATCAGTTTCATCCAGTTTACGACTGGAACGCTGGGATGCCCCTTCCGCACAACATCTTGTTGCCGGTGGGGTCGGCACCTTTGATTTTTGTGGACACTTCTGGCGATGGGCCTGCTTGGCAACCCTCCCCTCTGCGTCCCTGGAATTATCCTCCTCATGAGGCCTACTGCGGCAGCCCCAAAACCGTCTCTGGAGGATGCCTTTTTCAGCAAATTTCAGACGCTCATGCGTACCGACCCCATGCGAGTGTGTTTCAAGGCCTTTTTAGGGAGAAATGCCCGCCTGCGCCTCCGGCTCCACCCGCTCCTCTGGTGGTTCCGCCGGTGCTGCCCTTACCTACATTGCCTCCCCCGACCCTCCCGCCCTTGCCCCCATTATCCCCCGTGGACAAGGCGGTGCCTGACACGGTTCAGCAGGACCCTGACCTCTCGGATGATGGGCAGGACGATCAGGACAACGAAGACCAGCCCCGCTCTATCAGAGCTTTTCACGACCGGCTACTGGACATGATGTGCCTATTGGATCTGCCAGTGCCCGAGGCACCCGCTGTGCAGGAGGATGTGCTTTTGGGGGCGTTCACCCTGTCTCCTTCGTAGCGTACCGGCCTGTTCTTGCAGAAGGACATTTTGGCCGAAGTTTGTAGAGTCTGGGAGAAGCCACACTCTGGACTTTTTGTCAATAAGAAAATTGACACACGCTATTGGCTCCATTCTTCGGAAGAGGTGGCCCTAGCATCTTGTCCGCCCCCCTCCTCCACGGTGGTGGCTGCGGCCACTTTACAGTCCAGGCCTGCAGCATCCTCTTCTACGACAGCTACTCTGGTCCTGGGGTAAGAGGACAAGCTCCTCGACTTCCTTGGGAGGAAGATTTTGGCTAAGTCGGCCTTACAGCTCCGGCAGGCTAATGCAGAACTGGTGTTGGTGGGGGCGAATATGAAGATGTGGAAAGGTCTGTCGGAGTTCGAGGAGTACATTCCGGTCGAGAAGCTGGAAGACTTTAAGGCGTGTTTATCCGATGCCAGGCTCTTGGCCCAGGATCTTCTTGAGGCCGCAGATCATCACGTCGACACTTTGGCTCGGGGACTTATGCAGGGAGTTGATACCTCTCGACAGGCGTGGCTGCATGCCACCAAGTTCTCAAAGGAGGTGCAGGACAAGGTGTTGCACCTACCGTTTGACCGTAAGGCGCTTTTCCATTCTACAACGGATGTGGAGCTCACCAAAACGAAGGACAGCACCCAGACAGCTAAGTCCTTGTCCGTCCTGGTCAAAACTCCTTTTAGGAGCCAGAGACCGTTGTCGTAAAGCCGGCCCTCCTCTGGTTTCAGGGGGGTTCTAGACCGGAAATCCCACAGAGTGGATACCCCTTCGGGTAATTCCCGCAAGAGGAAGCAACGGACCCAGTTTTTCTCCCGTTCCTCAGCCTCCTCCTCAGGTTCAGGTGGTAACACCACTGAAAAGCCTGCCAAATGAGGGTTCTCCACACTCGCACGAAACCCCGGTGGGAGGACGCATTGCGTCTCATTGGGAGGTGTGGCAGACCATCACTGAGGACAGGTGGGTCTGGTCAGTCGCTCGGGCGGGCTTCTGCTTACCCCTACCCCCTACCCCACCCTTCAACTCTCCTTTCCAGCAGTCAGGGTCGTCCTCCCTAAAAGCCGGGGTTCAGAAACTTCTGGACCTCAGAGCTGTGGAGCCCATTCTCCTTGGGGAACAAGGGGAGGGCTTCTACTCCCGGCTGTTTACGGTGCCCAAACCCAACCAGGCTGGCCTGCGCACCATCCTAGACCTTTCCCAGTTCAATCTTTCCCTACCCCAAGAGAAATTCAAGATGATCACGCCCCGTCAGATACGGTCTTCGTTGCAGATGGGCGATTGGCTCAGCGTGGTGGACCTTCAGGATGCATACATGCATATACTGATCTGAAATCCACACAGGAGATGGCTCAATTTCTCTGTGGGAGAGGAGCACTTCCAGTTTCGAGTGCTACCTTTTGGCCTCAGCTCAGCGCTGCGTGTCTTCACGAATATGATATCGGTGATCGCGGCATGTCTTCGTCTGCAGGGTATCCATGTGTATCCGTATTAGGACGACTGGCTTTTACGCATCTCTTGCCCGTTGAAAGCTGCCTGCAATCTTCAGTCTCTCCTCCAGCTCCTGTTCCACCTCGGGCTGTCAGTGAACTGGCGGAAATCTTCCATGAGGGTCTCTCAGGACTTGATTTTCCTGGTTTTTTTCGCTGGAACACGTTTGACTGCAGAGTGTACTTGACCGGGAACAGAATGGCGGATCTGTTGGCCAGGTGTCAGATGTTTGCGCAGTCAGAGAGCATGTCGGCCTGGTGGTTCCAGAGGCTTTTGGGCCTCATGGCCTCGTGCGTGTTGGCTCTTCCTCTTGCTCGTCTCAAGATGAGGCAGACTCAGATGGCTCTTCGGAGTTCTTGGCGTCCGGCGGTGAATCCGGACTCCAAGTTGATAACTATTCTGGCTTCCATGAGAGGGGACCTGGAGTGGTGGTCTTCTCTCAGCAACCTGTCGGTGGGTATGGGTTTTCAGGACCCAGCCCCGATGGTGATGGTCACGACGGACTCCTCCCTTCTATGGTGGGGTGCGACGTTGGATCTTCTTAAGGTCTCGGATCTTTGGTCGCCTCAGGACAAGCTCCTCCACATAAATCATCTGGAGCTTCTTGCGATCTTCCTAACGCTCAAGGCGTTCAGACCGATCATTGCCAACAAGGTGGTCCGTGTCCGCACGGACAATATGGTGTCGATGTATTACATCAACAAGCAAGGGGGCACCAAGTCTCCCCCTCTCGTGGACCTGTCCATCCAGATTTGGGAGTGGGCGGTTCGTCGTGGTGTTTGGCTACTTGCAGTACACATTCCAGGCCAGCTGAATGTCATGGCAGATCCCCTCAGTCGGCGAACGATGGTCAGCTACGAGTGGGAATGGAAGGTGGAGATCCTCTCATGGATTTTCCTGCGCTGGGGCACTCCGGAAGTGGACCTCTTTGCTACGGCGGCAAACAAGAAACTTCCTCCTTATGCCTCCAGAAACGGGCTGGGAGCCTCCTCTCTGGGGGATGCTCTTGAGATTCCATGGCACAGCATGAGGGCTTATGCTTTCCCGCCTATGCCTCTGGTCCACCGGACGATTTGCAAACTGAAGAACACAGTGAACTGTTCCCTTCTACTAATAGCCCTGTGGTGGCCGGCCAGGTTTTGGTTCTCAGAACTTGTCGGTGTATCCACCGATCAGGTTACCAGTGAGCCCCAATCTTCTTCACCAAGAGGAGCAGCAGCTGTGGCACCCCTCCCCACAATCGCTCAGCTTGGCAGCATGGGGCCTGAGTTCAGGTCTTTAGGACACTTTAGCCTGTCTGTGGAAACCCTCGACTAGGTCTCAGTACAGAAGCAAATGGCTCAGGTTCTGTCAATTGACATGGTACTGTCCTTTGTATCCCACTTAGCAGAGTCGGGAATTCACGTTCTGTCATGCAGAACTTATCTTTCGGTGGTATCCGCCTGCCTATCTACGGACCAATGCTCTTACTCTGTCTAATCCAGTGGTTAAGAGACATTTTGCAGGCTTGACACGCCTTTTCCTCCGATTCGTAGTCCGCACCCGTCGTGGGATCTTAATGTGGTCCTGATGGCGTTGTGCCATAAACCTTTCGAACCAATGGCCACGGTCGACCTCAAGCACCTGCCTTGGAAGGTGTCTTTTTTGGTTGCCGTTACTTCAGCAAGGTGCGTGAGCGAGCTCCAGGCTTTGTCGTGGAGCATCCATTCTTGGTTTTTCACACTATTAAGGTGGTCCTACGGACAAACCCTTCTTTCCTGCTGAAGGTGGTCTCTGATTTCCATCTGAACCAGTCAATCTCCCTGCCGGTCTTTTTTCCGAACCCCGCTTCAGAGGCGGAAAGGGTTCTGCATTGCCTGGATGTTATTAGGGCTCTTAAGTTCTATCTGGACCGAACATTCCAATTTAGGATCTCTTCTCAACTGTTGGTGACCTTTGGTAATCCACAAGGTAAGCAGGCCTCGAAGGCGACTATCTCTAGATGGATTACTGCCTGCATTACGGAGTCTTACACCGTCCAAGGACTGCAGCCTCCTAAAGGTATTCATGCACACCTAGTGCGGGGCAAGGCAGCCGCAGTTGCCTTTCAGAAATATGTCCCCTGGGAGACCATCGCAAAGGCGGCTGCTTGGGCCTTCCCATCGGCTTTTTGTAAGCATTATTGTCTAGACCTGAGCTCCAGATCTGATGCTCAGTTTGGTCAGGCTGTGCTGAAGAACCTGTTTCAGTAAGTTTTTTTTTTTTCCATCCACCCATAGTTCCTGTAAGGAGTGCTTGGGAATCTCCCATGAGTATGGAGGAAAGGGGACAGGATGTAGGAGTATAACCAGGTTACTCACCGTAGTGACCACCTTACTCCTAGTCCATAGTCCCCTTTCCTCCATAGGGCCACCCTCCGCCTGCTCTAATAAGGTTCCTCTGTTATTGCTAAAGGTCTCTGACCTGGTGATAGAAAAGGACTGATGGGCGATGCGTGGGGCAGAGCCGAGATGGGCGGGGCTACGGCCGCGTGCCGGGCCCCACGTAGAAAGAGAGGAAGGACAAAAAATGTTTTGAAACATTTTTGGATGCTTTTACAAAGTGCTCCGGTCCCATCCCACAGGACGGAGGAATGTCCCATAAGTATGGAGGAAAGGGGACTGTGGACTAGAAGTAAGGTGGTCACTACGGTGAGTAACCTGGTAATCAGCTACACTGAAAGGGAGATGGCTTAGTTTGCCCAGTTATCTGCCTGCTTCGCCATCCATTCTCCCTAGTCTCTTGCTTTCTTTGCTCTTACATATTAAATACACAGAGAACTAGATGTTTACTTAAAAGTAGGTATCAATACTTCCATCCAGTCTTTACATCTGTAGGTCAACTGCAATACCATTCACTGTAGTAAGTCGCCAGAGCTCACTTTGCTCGAAGATTATGAGTGCATTATATATTGACACCTGCGGGGGGAGAGCTTGCCAATTCCGAGGCCAGGAATGCAAGCGGAATCTGCAAGTAGCCACTCAAATGACCTGCTCCGTTGCTATACCTCTGCCCAACCTTCATCCTGTCCTTGTGGGTGGTTCGCAGGCTAACCCATATCTGGAGTGCCATACCTCGACCCCCCGGACCCCCCTGCCCACTCAACTGTGTACTTCCTGGCTCACCTTGAAGACTATTTCCTGTCCTGGAAATAGTTATTTTCAATCACGGCCATGTGTGTAATTTCTTTTAAATAGAAGCATGAATTGTTCAAAGACTGAATTGTTCAAAGACTGGTAGCCGCACCCCAGATGGCGGCTCTGAGTGCAATAGCACTTTCATGTGTGCATAGGGCTAGAATGCTGTACTTCAGCCTACCCGGCTGGGGCCTGAGGACCATTGGCATCCAAGTTTACCAAAAGGGCATCTATTGCTTTATTGAAAGCAGGTCTTATCAATGGCGGGCAAGGGCCATCTTTCCACCTGAAGTTGACAACTATGTGTGCCACCAACACCATACTACGTACTTCGTCTCAGGCTATGACTTACACAGCAAACGATGGGTCAAGCATGCAATATACGAGATACTGCACTGTGCAACAATGACTGCACCGAGCTGAACAGCTTGTATTCAAAACTGTTGTCATTCTTTATCATATCTATTGTGTACATTCATGCAGCTAGCCTTTACATTTTACAGACACACATCTCAGTAATGGCCTACTTCAGCGACCAACAAAAATGCTGTATTGTTGCTCATTTCATGTCTTGGCTGCAAATAACTTCTGGTAACATTAAAAATATTAGTACAACACTGCTAATCAAATACATTTATTTGATAATCAAGAAAAGTTTAATTGCCAAACTCTGCTAATCAATTTTTGAAAACTGTTTGCCCTGTAAGTGTCTGGCTTAACTTCTTAGCAGTAATGGAGTGATTCTCTCCCTGCCTTGGACCGTCTGTCCACTCTAAAACAGCCAGAGTGCCCCCTGCTGTCAGTAGGGAAAACTTTCAGAGCAAATACCTTTTTAATGGCACTTGGGGCTTTACTTATGGCGGTAAACACCCCATGAACTTAGTGAGTTCTTTGTAACGTGTCCCTGAACAGCCAGTCTTGTGCAGCAGGTCCTAAAGAGGAGGTAACCATTTCTCCCAGGTTGGAATCGAGGCATATCACTGCCCCCTTTCATCAGCTAAAGTGCAGTTCATGTTGCTATGTAGGCAGAGCGCCTTCTTAATCCAACCCCAAACATAGCTAGGTCCACGGCGTCCTCGTGTCACACGCCGTCTCAACCAAGTCTACAATTTTCACCAGCAGCCCCAAGACCTCTAGTAGTTTGTCTTGACAGGCCTTCAAGGCCACGTCGGTGCCTTTTTTTGCGTCTCTGCTAGCCTTGCTGATAAAGGTGTGCGCATTTTCATATGAATGTCTAGTGTAGACATTACTTTACCCGGTATGTCATGCCGAGGGCATTCTGCTCTCATCTTGACCCCAAATTCCCTCTCCAGAGGTTTGTGGAGTTGGAACATCATGAGTCCAATCTGCCAACTTAAAGTGAAGCAGACCTTCTGGATCAAACATCTGTCCTTCCCCTTTAAATGCCAGAGACTAAAACTTTTTGAGGGCCACTGTCTTGACCCCAACAGAGTTCAAACTCATCCATGGATGTTTTGCCTGTTATCTGGAACTCCTCTGGGCATGATGACCTGTAGGGGGGCACTTGCTTGTTATTTTTTTTTTTAAGGCTTCTTTTCAAAGTCTCTGAGCTCTGCGGATCTACACTGTTTTCAAGGGCAACGGGGAGAGGGTATATGCACTGCCTTGGAGCCATTACGGAGTGTGGCACATTCCCCCGTCTCACCACTCTGATCTTCAGAGTGGATCTCCTTTTATTATCCCGAAGATGTGCCATCAGTCTGTGTTGGAGCAGGGCAGGTCTTTCTGAGAAGGCTCTTATTACTGTGGGATCCACTGAGGAACCTCAGACTCTTAACTGTTATAATGCAGACCTGATCTTGCCACTCATCAAACCAATCTAGGCTCTGATCCCCTGTCACTTTTACCACTAACATCTATATATTACTTTTCTATTTTTTTAATTTTCTTTTTGTGTGCTCTTAAACGTTTTGTTGAATCTGATGTTCCGAGGAACCAGATCTGCTGATTTGCCAGCAGGCCGGCTATCTGGTCTTGTCAGCACTGGCTGGAGGCTGTCGCTGCAGCTGTTGCAGAAGCTGAGAACATGTCATGCATTCTGAGAGGAGCAGACCGCAAACAATGGCACAGGTCGAAGATGGGGTGCTCTGGGCGGTTATATTGGTTGGCACGCAATATACGTTCTGTTTTTTAAATGTTGAATTAGTTTTAAAAAATTTAACTTTACATAAATGTATCTATAAACCAGTTCAGAAAAAGTAAATTAATTATATTATATTCTGAGATATAAATAATTACTAGATTATCAAAGAGATTAGGGGCCTGATTCACATAAGCGTGTTATAATGGTGCAATCCCATAGGAAAACATTCTGTGAATCAGGCCCTAAATACAGATCATTGAAGTGCTAGTGACAGTTCCTGTTAGCATTTTTTTTTATTCTACACAATTTTAATACTGATCCTATATTGTCCCCAATCATCAATCTGTGTCATACGCCTTTTCCAAAATAGGGAAGATTGGGATGTATACATTGCTGGAACTACACATTTCTTAAATGTATTGTTCCTGGGAAGTTATATAGTTGGATGCTTGAGTGTTTAAACATCGTCTGGAACACCACAGAGTCTACAAGATCGTTTATACGTCGAAAGGCCCATCTGGGGCATTGGCACTCCATAGTAGGCAATATGAATCTTATATTCATCCCTCTAACTTGTGACAAGGGAAGATATGTATGTATTGTGCTAGTTTTGTTTGATTCCTAAAAAAATTTGAATATTTGAAATGAAGAGAATATGCATTTAGTTGTTGAACTGTTATTCTCCAGTCTTTTTCAGAATCTTTTTAGTTGTATTAGGATTTTTGACACATTCTGAGGGGTCTGAACCAATTTCCTGCAAGAGTTTTGGCATCCTAGCAAACTTATTTGTAGAGGAGTTATTCTCCAATACATTCTTAATAGCCTCAAAACGTGATTTAGTTGGTGGATTGGACATCTTTGCATATAAGGATAGTTTTTTCCACCCAACTATACTTTCCAATGAATTAGGATTCCACTCCTGTGTTGTTACAGTATTTGGTATGGTAAATTGAAGTCCCAGAGTAGTTTTCCAGATAACGCCGTCTAAGGTGTTAAGGACTTTGCACATGTCTTGCAAGAGGACATCTAAACCATAGGTTAAAATTAACACTATTTTCATACGATAAAATTTCAAAAGTGGCATTAATATGAATTTGGATAGTTTCAAATACATTCTTTTGAATTGGGCAAGGAGGGGTTTTATCTTGGATTGAAGATATGTTATTGTTTCAATAGATAAATAATTGGAAACATTAAATCCCAAATAAGTAAGAGAGAGGATTTTTTAAAAGCTTGATTTCAACCACTTTCCAGGGCGTATTTTTGGGGGATCTTTTGTTTGTAAGCATCATAATTCTGGAGTTGCTTCCATTCACCATAAAGTTGTTGTCAGTACCATATCTAGTAAATTAATCAAATTTGTTCTAGTGCCCCATAGGAGGAGTTTTATCAAAGTAAAGCAGATAATCCGCAAAAGCAAGCCGGTCAATGGGAATTTAACCTAATTTTACAGCAAAGCAATCTAAGTTGTTCCATAACTCTCCAATATCTATGATGTAGAGATTGAAAATGATATAGGGGCCAAGATGCAACCCTACCTTAATTCATATGTGTACCAATGGCCCTTGATATAATTGACCTTCTTTATTCAGCCTTATTTTAATTCCCGCGTTTTCATGAAGAAGCATGATGAGACTACGTATATAATCTGGAATGCCCCAATGTTTTAGTTTTTGCCAACGTTTCTCCCTGATCGCCCTATCGAATGCATTGTACATATCCATGGTAGTGATCTATACAGTTTGTCCAAACTTTTTTTCTCATGGACGCAAAAAGATGAATAAGGACCGTCCCTTTTTAAGGGATGTACCAAATCTCTTTCAAAAGCCAATTTGGATTTTCAAAAGTAAAACCTAAGTTTACCACACAAGTTTCCAGTTGTTTCAAGAGTAAAGAAGCAAAGATCTTAATGGACGCCATGAGGATTGCGATGCAGCAGTAATTAGCCGGATTTGATTTGTCTCTTTTTATATATTGGAATAATATAGGCGAGGTGCCAACTAGAAGGGAGAAGCTCTTTATAAGAACTGGCTCCAATACTCATGTTGTGGTCTTGTGGAAACATCTAACGGTATTGGGAGGAGGTCTTCTAGGATGGAGTTAGTGACTGTATTACCACATACTGCACTATTCTATGTTTAATTCCAAATTATTTAAAATTGTCTGTTGGAGCCAGACACTAGACAAAGCGTTGTTCTTGCTAAGCAACAGATACTTATGAAATGGAAATCTAGTGGGAGGCCCCAACTTGAGTATTGGCTCCAAAGTATGTTACTGTTATCTGCTAGGGAAAGAGTCTTCATTCAGATCCTTATTAACGTATGATACTATCAATTGATTTGGGGCACTTTCAACAATGTATATGTTTAGTGACACTAATATTGTTTTTATTTTTGTATACTTATAATTTAGACCCTGATATGATGGTTAATTCTTATTAGTTACCCCTAGATCATTCCTGACTCGTCTTGTGTTATTTAAGTCTTTGTTTCAATGTGAGTTGATACCATACAGCTGTTTATATTAATGGTTAAATATGTTAGAATATGTTCAATAGGAATGGGAAATTCTGCTCACTCACGCTGATATTGGGATTTTTCGCAATGCTTGCTCTGCTGTTGCTTTTACGGATTACCTTCCCTTGAATTGTTGTATCCCTCCTTTTTGTTTGTTGTATTATACTTTGGTAATAGTATTGTAATCTTACTATCTGTATGATTAAAAAATTATGAATTGGCGGGGGGCAAAAGTAATTTAATGTGTTAGTCAGGAATCTAGCCCAGAGTTTAGGGTTAAATGTTATCATGATGGGGCCAAGGAATTTGGGCCTGGATCTCTCTATCATCTTGGATTTAAGAATTGGGTCAAAAATATAGTCAGTTAAAAAAAATGCTGTTCTCTTCTCCTAAGATTTTACATAGTGATGTTTAAATTGGAATTCCAATCTTTAATCTGGCATATACGGCTTTATGTTGGGTGATCAGTGTCATTTCTTCAATCAAATTATCCTGGACTTTAGGGTTATTGGGTGCTAAATTATTGGTAATCTCCCAAAAAGATGCAGTATCCTTAATTAAGGGAATGTACCATTTGTGGACTGTCCGTTATATACAAATCATATTTCATCCTTTTAATAAAGTTCAGATATTTCTGGCATATCCTTATAAAAATTTACTGTCAGGGTCATCATGCATATATAACTGTCTAATATGCCTCAGGTAATTTCTTTTTTTCATTTTGACTTCAGCCAGTTTTTTATTAGAGATTAATTTTAGGATTATTACAAAAATATGCCCTGTCTAATCTTTGTTAGACATTCATGAATAGTCTTCGTAAACATGTCTGTGGTAAACATTTGATTGGAGTCCACATTCGAATATTCAATCATCAATAACAAGGAGTTTTATTACATTTATTTAAAAGGCTAGTGTTCCAACGTACACTAAAACCCTTCGTAGTGTGGGTGCAAAAGCTAAAACCAGTTCTATTTCCAGCCACATGGGGTTGAATTCTATACCAAATGAAATCACGGTGTGGTAGTCATTAGACATAGCCATTATATTTAATGGAACATTTTATAGGCAAAGGTTTAGAGATAAAAGTTTGTTCTACTGAAAATGAAGCTGCCCCTCTTTTCCACATTATCGTTTGAGAAGAAGAGACGTGGCGTTAGTAAATGTAGACCCCAAGAGGTCATAAGGTGAACCCTTATGGTCTCCTAATGTTTTTAAGTGTCGGGCCAATCCATGTGGAATTCAGATTAGCCTCACAATTATAATTTTAGTTAAATGTACAGAAGGACTTACAATCTCCAGAGACCAGAATATTGTTTTGATAGATCTTACAAAGCCACTGGGCGATTATATCGTTTATCTCATTTAGGGCAGTATCTACATGTACAGCAGCAGGGTTCCAGTATACGTTTATTAAAAGGAAATCCTGTTTCAAGTTGCTGTTATTGGTCTCTAAAGTGATATCTAAAAACATACCACTGTTGGCATCAATCTGCTTACGTCACTCTGCTGCGCCTGAGCTGAGTATCAGTGTGCACTGTTCCGACAGAGAGGAACTCGCCCTTTACTGAGGGGTTCCTAACCAAATGCTGAGGGGCCCTGTCAATACTTTTTTTTGCTGCTGAATCCTCCACCCTTGCTGCGTGCCTGGTCCCTCAGGCCCAGCAACATTTTACTGTGCGCAGCATGGCTACAGCAAGATACCTACGCAGAAGTCTAATATAAGGAAATATCATTATGTGCTGCTAGAGCAGCTTCAAAAAGGCGATTGCTACTACTGATACGCTGAGGACTGTGATTTGGTCATATGGTCACATGTGGAGTTGCAGATCCCATGTAATCGTTGAAATTGTTGAAACATTTCCCAGGGTCATGGAAATTAATCCTTTACCCTGTTTTCTGTTCTTTAGGTTTTGAAACACTGAAGCTTGAGGAAAGACTAAATAAAAGCATAAAGCCTGCCCCCGGTCTTGACATAGAATAAAGGCTTTTATGTGCATTTCTATAAACCTTAGTTATTATTAGTTGTTCAAGAGTGCAACTAAACGTATTATATTACTTCCTCTTCTTTATTTTTTTTAACACAGGAATACATTTATCCCGATGCAAGGGACAGACAGTACTTGCACTTCTTCCACAAAGGAGCCAAAAAGACATGTTTTGACCTCGAAAAATACAACCAACTCAAAGGTGCAGTTGCTCAGGTAAGAGAAAGGCACACAGTGTCATCTGTTTTTGTTTTTTTTTATTTGCATTCTGCAGGTCACCTCTCAGTTTTAGTACTGTACTTTGAATTAGATTATGAATACTAAAAATACAGAACCATGCTTGGATTGATCCCTGTGTCAAACTCATTAGAATGTTTCCCACACCCAACCTCTGGAGGTTTGTAAAACCTTTATCTGACAGCATTTCCAATGGATGGTTGTGTGTGAACCGAAATCTTTGTCGCATGCCAAATTCTTAAATGTAAGCTATCCCTGCTAGAGTTTGTGATGGATACTGGTTCTGTGCCTGCTTCATCTCTGGGTTGTTGATCCCAAAGCCCTAATATCTAGTTTTTTAAATTTTATTAGCTTATATTTTAAAGCGCAAGGGTGTCACAGATCACTACACATAGAACAGAACTGCATTTTACTTAGCACTATAAAATGCATTGCTCGTCAAAGATAAACATGCAAAAGAACATTATTATTATCAAGGTCCCAGCCTGTTGCATAGCACAGGAATTGTCAAGTCTACCTCTGCCCTTTGTATCATTTTTTTTTGTGTGACCGGCATCCTTTGTGTTTGCATTAGGCACACAACACACTAATTGTATTGCCATAACACTTATTGACATCAACCATTATTTGCCACCACTCTTCGAAACATATATATAGGGGGTTGCAGGAGGCAATTTTGCTTTCAAGAGTAGAAAGGTTTTCATGTAATAAAAACATTTTGATGGTATTCGACTGAAAAGCACACCTAAGTTCAGCAAATAATGTTAACCGAACTGAAGCTGCCAACAGCACATCACAGTTCTCTTGCTCACTCTCTCACTCTGTCCTACTAACTTACACCACCCTCTCTACTTTCGGATCCGTCAGAGTGCCAGGGGACCACTCCGGTGGTGATAGTGCACAGTATAAATATCCATGATTAGTAGACTTTGTATAGTACACTTCGAATAAATAATTGTCTAGATATTATCTAAAAGAATCTGGCATTTTACTACTTTGGTCCACTAATTATATTTTACTTTTCTATTTAGACGGAGTTAGATCTTAAGAGGCTGCGTGACCCCCTGCAAGTGCACCTTCCGATACAGCAGATCAATGATAAAGATTGATAAACTGAGACTTACTGTATGACCCCGGCAAACCTGTGGATAACTCTTGCCTTTGAATGAAGTATTGCAGGTGGTAGCTGGGAGGTGGTTTGGGGGTGGAATGTTTACTTTTTACCTTTAATTAATAAAATAAGAGAGGATTATAAAATGAAACAAATTGGGAGAATAAGTGTGCAAATTAAATGTCTCTCAGAAAAGGGCTTGGGGAAAATTGTCTTAATCAATACATCTTTTTTTCCCCTCTCAGGATGAGAATTCAGTGCACTTGAAAAATGTATGGTTGAGTGTTCCATACTGAGAATGTAATGCTGGGTTATTTGTGTTCCTTTTTTTTCTTCTGGTACTATTAACTTGGGATGGTGTGGCTATAACACGTCAATGTCCCAATATCCATGGCAGGTCTGGCATAACCAAACATTCAAAATGTAATGCCAGTGGGAGTTAACATTGACCTGTCCAGGTCGCATACTTAACATAGCATTTTCTAACAGTCAGGAGATTTATTTTTTAAATGGCCTGGTCACTGTGGGCCACTGAATCATCCCAACCTTTTTATCAGAAAAAATCACCTAACCATGTACAAATGGACATGCAGATATTGTCTGTTCCCCTCATGCATCAAAGACAAATTTTATCCAAGTCCAAACACCAAAAAAAAAAAGCTTGGTGCAGATCATCTGAAAATGGCACGTGGTGATCTCCCAACACAAGTTCCTCTCTCCAGCACATTGGACCTTCGGTCAATGGGCTAAATGCATGACAGGTTTTATATGTATTCTTTATTGGTATAGAGGGAGGGTTACCCCCACACCCTCGTGTCTGGTACTTAGCTTGGTTTGGCTAGCGACTGAGAAATACTTTTTGAGGAATTTCTCATACCCTGAGATCAGTTAGGAATCGCAGAGTCCGCACCAAGGTCTAAAGACATGATCACTTGCATTCATGACATACTGCACATGGTTGCATTGTTCATGTGATCTCGCTGGCATAGTTTGCTGATAGTTGAAGGATACTACATTTCACCTGGAATATCGTAGCCACTCTACTGCTACAAGTGTATTGCCATACTTCCAGTGGCTCCGATTTTTGATACTAATCAGAAGTGGGACTTGGGTTTGTTCCTTTCTGTCCAGAATGTGGGAAGTGTACTTGATGTATGTAGGTACATCGTTTTCTTATCTAATCACTTCCAAAAGACAGCAGCTCAATCCATCTCTCCGAAAATAGCTGAACACACTGTTGGAATTGTGGAGCATGGCATGAGGTTTGGGTGGGAGGGCAGGGTTCTAATTTATCATTGGAGTGGGTATTTTTGTTCTCCTCACAGAAAGATTCAAGCTACAAGAAATGCTACATAGAAAAGAAGCAGGTGCCTTGTGAAGTTGAAACCAATATTAGATTGCCATCTTTTTGAGGGCATGGCAGATCTCTTGTGCAATCTGTTGCCAACACTACTGTTGAGGTTTCAACAGGCAGACCAAACAGTCGCCACTACACCATGCCAGTGGCATGGAGAAACTGTGTGGTTGCCTCCTCATCTTGCTAAGCGTGGTGGATGTTTACTTTCCTTCCACCCCTCTTTTTTTTCTCCTTTTAATTTTTCTTTTTATATAAATATATATATTATTGAATGGTTGAGTTATTTTTTAAAAGTTTTATCCCGTGTGTGTAAAGTTTTAAAGAGAAGAAACACTTAACACAAGGACTGTCACCCAACAGTTGCTGGGCGTTTGTGTATGTGGGGAGGGCGGGCATGGAGAAATGTCCTTAAAAAGGTAGGGAAATTATTGAAGGTGTGTAAAATCATGTATCATTTATGAAATATGTATAAAAGAGAAATGTAATTCTGCAACAATAAATACTTATTCAATTTTTGAAATAAGTGTCAACATTTCTTTTCCATCTGGACTTATTCAAAACAATACTCTGTTTATTCGTTCAGCTATATAGCATGTCTATTCTTTTACACTTTGATGTTAATGTAACATATTCTAGTATATTTATCAAAATGTATAAAATATGAATGACTTATCATGCAGATGATTAAGATAGTCTGGCTGTTTCCAACGGTGAGAGTAAGTAAACCACCTTAACCAGTGTCTACAAAGCTTACATACTTTTCTAAAATTCTTCAATGGGCACCAGTGTCTCAGTTGCCCTTTCTTTTTTTAACTTTTTTTTTCAAAGAGTTACATCAAACAAAGCTTAAAGCAGTCGGTAAATTAGCATAACGGTGCACATATATCTATGTGTATACTTACATAATATTCACAATCGATTAGGATGGTGACAGTGCATTGCTGTCATCTTCAGGGAGCATATTACATAGGTATAGTCGGAAGAGAGACCATATGTCCTTAGGACGGCACGACGACAGCACAGTTATAACAAATTGTTCCTCACATTCATTTATCATCAAGTCTTTCAAAAAATCTTCCCTTTTGGGAGCCTCTGTGTAGGGCTATCCGTCTGTACAGTGAAATGGGCAGTTTGGCCCAGAGTTGTAGTTTGATGGAGAGAGATTGTAATAATTCCCCATGGTTCTCTGCATATAATGTGTTTTTCTCCAGCATGGGGACTGGCATGGATTCACATGCTCATGAATATTCCCCGTCGTCAGGCTGGGAATCCTCGGTAAAGAAAAAACTCAGTATCAGTTTCGTTTCTGATCTGACTTTTGTAGTAGTAACCAATCACTGATTTCTGCGTCATACTGACCACAGCCAATGACTGCCCTCTCCCTAAGACCCGCCTCTGGCAGCCATCCTCAGATTTTTACCGCACGTTCAAGTGTTGGGATCCTCGTGCTATTGCTCTCGAGCTTTAGTGCGATTTTGCGCTTTTTTCATAGGAAAATGTTCTCTTTTTTCGGTCAAAGAGCCTCAAGCTCCACCTTTTCTATATCCGATCAACGGGGATCCATGTCGGATTCTTCTACGCCCCTCAAGGGTGAAGATTTCGTCGAGTCAGGCTTGGAGGACTCCAGAACTTTCTCAGGCCCATCTCGGACATGGCCCAGGAGAAGGGAAGCTCGACGCCCGGGAAGCTGTTCAGGGTCTGCCCTGCATGCCAGCTTCAGAATGTCTTCAAGGAGGACGAACACTCTCTTTGCCTCTACTGCCTGCATGAGGACAAGACGCACGCGGAGACTGTGCGTTTTGCGGGAACATGTCGGAGCGGACCATAAAGGACCGCCATCTGCGTCTCGCCAACTGGCTGGATGGGAAGAGCCCATCAGAAGAGAAAAAGAAGTAGTAGTCTGAGCGGTCTTCTAAGACCTTTGAGGACGCCCCGGCGACGGGGGCCCAACAGAAGGCCAAGCACTGCGAGACAGGGAGCGCCGAACGGTCGGGCTCTTCGGTTGCCAGGCGCAGCCTCCCCGGCGCCATCAACCACAAGCCAACGCTCTGGCTCTGGTAAGAGGAAGTCCGAGCACCCGGCGAAGCTTCTGGAGAGGCCCCGGTCGAGCTCGAAGGCCAATTCGGAGGGGGAGCGAGGCGGTGACCCCCCCCTAAGGAGAAGGCGGTGAGCACACCTAAGGTGACGAAAGTCTTGATCCACACGGCCAAGGCCTCTATCGAGAAAGTCGCGGCGGCCCTGGCTCAGCCTGAGGAGGCTACACCAGTGGAGGCGACCTCGGGGCCCAGAGTCTCCCTGCCACCGCGGAGGGAGTCCTCTTTCAAGCCCATCGACAGGACCCCCGTGAAACCTCCGGCGGAGAAGAAGGGGGGGCAGGAGGCCATCGTGGATTCGGCCTCAACCTCTGAAGAGGAGCTGATCGAAGTCTTAAGCCACGGCATTGGCGTGGAGGAAGACCAGCCCGTCGGGATGGACCCCGACGAGGGGGACGACGAGAACGTCGAGGGTACCGACGAGGTTCCTGTCCCCCCGTCGGAGCCCCCTCAACCAGTGCCGCAAGACAACTCGGCTATACAGTCCTTATGCTCGGAGATAAGGACGAGATTGCCGTTACCACCGACGGAGGAACCTCTCCCGACAGGGGACCCGGAGCCGGGCCCTTCTGGGAGCCCTCCTCCTAAGAGAAGAAGGATTCATCCTCCACCTCCTTTTCAACCATCGCGCCCGTCTCAGCCCTCCTCCCCGACCACAACCCGGGGGGATGGACACGGCCACGACGGGTACAGACGACGAGGTTTACGGCGAGGATCCTCCGTCGTCACCTCCTCCCCGGGCTTCCCCGCCTGACGAGATTGGATCGTTTCATGCCATGATCGCCAGGGCATCCGAGCTTTTCCAGCTCTGCCCGGAAGAGAAGAAGAAGGAAGGCTTCCTTTATCAACGGCGCGAGACCAAGAGGAAGACGGTCCTCGCTGTACCCCTACTGGACGATATCTGGGATGAGGGTCTCTCCCTCCTCAAGAACCCATCCACAACGCCTTCGAGAAGGGATCGGTACGAGAAGAAGTACCGGGTCCCGGACGCTGCCCCCTTGTGCCTTAGGGCACAGCCGACCCTGGACTCGGTCGTCTCCGCGGCGGCCAGGAAGAAAGCGGGGGGGCATCGGCTTCCACGTCAACTTCCCCCCCGGACGGCGAGGGAAAGAAATTGGACACAATGGGACGCAGAGTCATCTCATCGGCAGCGACGACGATTAAGGCTGCCAACGCCTTGGCTATCGTAGCTCGCTATGACAGGGAGTTGTGGTACAAGATCGCCCCCTGCTGAACTTCCTACCGGACGACAAGAGGGCTGAGGCCCTGGAGATCTTGCAGGAAGGTGAAGTGGCGTCGGACCACGCCATTACGGTAGCGACGGACATCGCTGATACTGGTTTTCGTAGACGGCATGGATGGCTCAAGGCAACGGACTTCCGGCAGGACGTGCAGACCAGAGTTTTGGACATGCCGTTCGACAGGAACAACCTGTTTGGGAAAACAGTGGACGATTCCCTGCAAGCCATCAAGGCGGACACGGAGACGGCCCGGGCTCTTGGTGTTCTCCAGCAACGACGGCCGCCCTTTTGGAGCACCGGAGGCAAGCAGGGTCCCTCCAAAGGTTTCGGCGGCGGATATTCCACCTACCGTCAAGCGGCCCGTTCGTTGTCACAAGAAGCCTACAGGGGACGAGGCAAGTCGGGCGGACCCCGCCGTCGTCGCCAGGGAGGACAAGGCGGCAAAGCCTTGTCGAAGCAGGACTGAACCGGCCGGGGGGTCGGGCCCCCACCGAAGCACCCCGGTGGGAGGCCGGCTGGCGAACTTCGTCGGCGTGTGGGAGTCCATCTCCACCAACCGTTGGGTGCTGGATGCCCTGGCCCAGGGTCACGCGCTCGAGTTTCTAAAGAAGTGCCCGCGCGTCCCCCCCCCATGGCCAGGAAGGAACATCACATCCCTCAACTTCTCTTGGAGGTAAAGGCGATGCTCAAGAAAGGCGCCATCGAGCTCGTCCCAAAGAGGCTTCGGGGCTCCGGAGTTTACTCAAGATACTTCCTCGTGAAGAAGAAGACAGGAGGATGGCGTCCCATCCTGGACCTACGACTACTGAACAAATTCATCAAGGCACAGAAGTTCCGGATGGTCACCCTCCAGCACGTCCTGGGTCAGCTGGAGGAGGGCGATTGCCTGTCGTCGTTGGATTTGGAGGATGCCTACTTCCATATCCCCATCCTAAAGGGACACAGAAAGTTTCTCAGATTCGTGGTCCAAGGGCGGCACTACCAGTTCAGAGCCCTTCCCTTCGGATTGAGGTCGGCAACCAGGGTGTTCACCAAGTGCCTAGCACCGGTGGCGGTGCGGCTGCGCCTGGAAGGGGATCCACGTCTACCCCTACCTAGACGACTGGCTCATCCGAGCAAAGACAAGGGAGCTCGCCGCGGAACACACAGCGAGGACTGTCCAACTACTCACGGACCTGGGATTCTCCATAAACTACGCCAAGTCTCACCTGGTGCCCGCGCAAGACGCACTGTTTCTGGGAGCGAAACTCGACACAGTGGCGCTTCTGGCCTCGCTGTCGGAGGAAAGAACGAGGGCAATCTTGGGCAAGGTGCAGCGGATGCTGGTCGCGGACGCGGCCAAGCTGAGGTCCATCAGATCCCTCCTCGGAATGATGTCTTCTTGCATTTATCTCATCCGCCTATGCAGGCTTCGGATGCGCCCGTTGCAGGAGTTCCTGGACGCTCGCTGGGTCCAGACTACGGGCAGCTTCGAGGACAGGATCACACTCAACGAGAGTTTCCGACGAGCGATCCGGTGGTGGGGCACCCGCATGCATCTGACGGCGGGCATGGACTTCCAGACCCCGGGCCACCAGAAGACAGTGACCACGGATGCCTCCCTGGAAGGGTGGGGAGCGCACACTGAAAATCTGCACGCGAGAGGCCTTTGGCTTCCGACGGAGAAATCACTCCATATCAACGTCCTGGAACTCCCTGCAGTGTTTTGGGCCCTCAGGTCGTTCCTGCCGTCCCTCAAGGGCAGGGTGGTGAGGATCTTCACCGACAACACCACCACCATGTTCTACATCAGGAAGCAGGGTGGTACCAGATCCTCAGCCCTGTCCAAGGAGGCGCAGGATCTATGGCATTGGGCCGTCGCCCAAGGGATGTTCCTGGTGCCGTTTCATCTGGCAGGAATAAAAAACACCATCGCCGACTCGCTCAGCAGAGAGCTGCGCTCGTGCCACGAGTGGGAACTACGACAGGACCTAGTGGACCGCCTCTTCCGACGCTGGGGCATACCCCAGATCGATCTGTTCGCGACGGCGACAAACTCCAAGTGCCGGAGGTTCGCCAGCAGGTTTCCCCAGCCGAGGAGCATGGGCGATGCTTTCTCGTTCCCCTGGGAGGGCCTATTCCTGTACGCGTTCCCTCCTTTACCGTTGCTGATCCGGCTCATCAACCAGCTCAAGAGGTCACAGTGCAGGATGATACTCGTCGCACCCGCGTGGCTGAGGCAGATATGGTTCCCGGACCTTCTGGACTTGTCAGCGTCCCCGTCAATCAAGCTGCCAGGGGACGCGGATCTTCTCTCCAGGGAAGGAGGCGCCATCCTCCATCATGACCCGAAGTCGCTGAACTTGCAGGCCTGGCTCCTGCAGCGCTAGAGTTTGGAGGTTACGATATACCGGCCGACTGCAGAGAGGTTCTTGCAAAGGCCAGGGCGTCCTCAACTCTTAAATGCTACGGACACAAATGGAAGAGGTTCTCTGTCTGGTGCCACGCACAGAAGATTAACCCTCTACGGATTACAGCTCCGCAAGTACTGCCGTACCTACTGACGCTGGCCAAGGCTGGACTAGCGCACGCTTCCATCAAGATTCATCTTGCTGCGATCTCCCGATACACCAGAACCACGGGACGGACGTCTTTGTGTCCAATCGTCTGGTGAAGGAGTTCATGAAGGGACTGTTCAGATCGTTTGCGCCGGTGAAGGCGCCGGCCCCGGCGTGGGAGCTCAACGTGGTGCTGACCAAGCTCATGGGACCTCCGTTCGAGCCTCTGCACTCAGCTTCTTTGAAGTTCTTGTCGTGGAAAACAGCGTTCCTTGTGGCCATCACCTCCGCATGACGAGTGGGAGAGATCCAGGCCCTTTCCTGCAAGCCCCCGTACTTGACTTTTCACGACACAAGGGTAGTGCTCAGAACGCACCCCTCCTTCATGCCCAAGGTGCAGTCGGACTTCCACCTCAACGAACCCTTGGTGTTGCCTGTTTTCTTCCCGTCGCATTCGTCGCTGGCTGAAAGGACTTTGCACTCGCTGGATGTGGCTAGAGCGCTGAAGTTCTACGTGGACCGCACGAAGAGCTTTCGGAAGACGTCACAACTTTTTGTGAACTTTGGACCTGTCAATCAGGGGAAGGCTCTCTCAAAGGCTTCCATTTCCAGATGGCTCTCCGGCTGTATCATGTACTGTCATCGGTTGGCAAACCGACCGTTGCCCGGCCGTCCGAGAGCCCATTCCACCAGAGCGATCGCAGCTACCACAGCGTTCCTATCTGGTGTGCCCCTGCTGGACATCTGCAGGGCTGCTACGTGGAGGTCGACGCACACCTTCACGAAATTCTACTGCGTCGACCGGGATTCCAGGGAGGTGTCCAGGGTCGGCTAAGCAGTGCTGCGCAACCTGTTCACCTAAGGTGAGCATGGTGAGGAGGTAAGAGACGCTTAATGTTGAGTTGTTGTATTGCTTAATGTTGAGCCTGTTGCCACCTCCCGTGGTCGTGCATGTGTGTACTGCTATGTATTCTCTTATTCATGAGCATGTGAATCCATGCCAGACCCCATGCTGGAGAAGGAACAAGTTACTTACCTGTAACTGTTGTTCTCCCGCATGGGTCTGGCATGGATTCACATGCGAACCCTCCCTCCTACCCCTCTGCGGCTCTTCACTTGGTCATACTGCCACTTTACGTGCTACCAAATCTGAGGATGGCTGCCAGAGGCGGGGCTTAGGGAGAGGGCAGTCATTGGCTGTGGTCAGTATGACGCAGAAATCAGTGATTGGTTACTACTACGAAAGTCAGATCAGAAACAAAACTGATACTGAGTGTTTTCTTT
Source organism: Ambystoma mexicanum (assembly GCF_040938575.1). NCBI lineage: Eukaryota > Metazoa > Chordata > Amphibia > Caudata > Ambystomatidae > Ambystoma > Ambystoma mexicanum. The sequence goes on from NC_090929.1 coordinate 719,774,375, forward strand.
ACCGAGGATTCCCAGCCTGACAACGGGGAATATTCATGAGCATGTGAATCCATGCCAGACCCATGCTGGAGAACAACAGTTACAGGTAATTAACTTGTTCCTTATCCCTAGATATCATTATTCCCAAATAGCGGACGTGCATGGGGGACCACTTAAACCCTTGTATGTCGGACATGTCTCCGGTGTTGGAGTTTAGTGGGAACAGTTTGGACTTGGAAACATTAATTTTGTATCCCGAGTATTCGGAGAACATCTCCATATCCGCCATGATAGGGTCCAAGTTTTCTTTCGGATGTATAGTAAGGTATCATCGGCGTAGAGTTAAATTATTTGCGGAGTTCCGGTCATTCTGAGTCCCCTGTGTGCGTGATTTTGCTGCACACATTCAGCCGTAGGTTTTATTGTTAGTGCAAACTGAATGGGGTAGAAAGGACACCCCTGACTGGTACCTCTATTTAATCAAAAAGAGGTGACATAGTGTGATTAGTTTGTACTCTCGCACCTGGGTTTGTATAGAGTAGACGGACACACTTAAATATTGGCCTAATCCGAATCTTTCGAGGAACAGGGAAGACCAGGAGACAGAATCGAAGGCCTTTTCGGTGTCTAGCGCTGCTACGGCCGCATTTGCCTTCAGATTTATTTGTGCCATTGCTCAGAAGAGTCGTTGCAAATTTAGGGCCGTAGACCTAGTTGGTATGAAGCCAGCCTGGTCGGGGTGAACCAGTATGGGCATGCAGGGAAGTAATCTGGTCGCCAGAATCTTTGCAAACATTTTTGCATCTGTATTAATGAGTGACAGGGGTTGGTATGCGCCCATATCTTGTCCAGGCCGACGGGGCTTGAGGAGAACCGTTATACTGCCTCACGCATGGAATCTGGTAGTATACCCCGCTCCATTGCTTCTTCCCAGAATTTCAGCAGGACTGGGGCTAGTTTGCCTTGGAATTCTTTATACAGTTTGGATCCCAGACCGTCTGTTCCTGGGACTCTGCCTGAGGTTAAAGCTTTAATCGCCTCTATAATTTCCTCCAATGTGATGGGAGTGTCTAGGAAAATTCGTGTTTCCGGAGTGAGTGTCGGAAGATCAAGTGCGTGTAAGTAGTTTATCTCCTCCTTTGATTTTATGTCTCGATTGGAGTATAAGGTCTTATAGAATTCTGAAAACGTGGCATTCATACCTTGATCTCAATTCACCATCGTCCCATTGGGTGGCTTTATGTTGGTGATGGGGCTATGTTGGCTCTTGGCTTTGAGTATCTGAGCCAGGAATTTCCCGGCCCTGTTGCTTTTTCCATATCTTCGAGCCTGGGCTGGGGCGGCCATGTATTGGATCTCTCGATTGGGAAGTTTATTGAATTCGCCCAGTGTTGTATGTATATCAGAGTGGGCTTCTTTACTCTGTGTGGTGCTGTATTCAAAATCAAGTAATTCAAACTTTGCTTCTGCTATATCTAATTCTCTCATGACAGATCTCAAAAGCCCAGTGGACTCGGCCATAATGGCACCCCTCACCCATACTTTGAATGTTTCCCATATCGTGGCATGTCTGTCTACCGATCCCTCATTTAGTTGAAAAAAAATCCTCTATTTCGATGTGTAGGGATTCACACATTTGGGGATCCCTTACCATGGCAGGGGGCATCCTCCAACGTTTATTCTGCGGTGTAGTGTTTCATATAGTTACGGTGACTGATATTGGGGAGTGGTCAGAGCATACGCTGATACATCTCGCAGTTCGATACTGTGTCTGAGTGGGTCGAGCTAATGAGCCAGTAGTCTATGCGTGACTCAGAACCATGTACCGATGAATAATAAGTAAACCGCTTTTCCTGGGGGTGCAGTTCTCGCCATATATCTACTATGGACATTTGTTGCATTATCTGGCGTATGTTTAATGCAGCCTTAGTTGGGGGTGCGAAGGAAGTTGAGGACCGGTCCAAGGCTGCATCGAGTATCGTGTTGAAGTCCCCCCACCCCATAGTACAGCTGGGTCGTCAGTTGTGGTTAGCATGTTGTGTATAGTGCTTTAGAATTCGGGGTTGTCAATATTGGGACCATGGGTATTAACAATAACATGTCGTTCTGCCACCTCCCCCCAAACCAGCACATATCTACCTTGGGTGTCTATTTTGGTATCCCAGATCCAGAATCCCAATTTTGGATGGATTAATGTGAGAACCCCCCCATAGCTTGGGTCGAGTACTCGGTGTAATGCCTTAGCCAACCCCATTTTGGGAGAAAACCAGTACAGACTTGGACAAGTGCATGTGTCTCCTGTAGCAATAGGATCTGGGGGTTATGTCTGGTAATATATGCTGCAGTTTTCCGGGCTTTAACAGGGTTGTTGAGGCCGCGGACGTTCCAAGAAAGGAGTTTAATAGTTATACCCTTATCAACCTGCGCCATAGTCGTCTTTAATCATATATCTGTGTCCTGGGGAGCGAAAAGGATCTGCTATTTTAGCTGTGTCTGATGCAACAAAACTCTCTGATTTTAAACATTTAACATTCTCAACAGGTCTTGGGCAAGTGCCGAGGGAAACTTTACCCCATACCCCATCACCGGCCCCACCTGCACCATCAACCCCAGACCTGATGAGGAACCTGTTTCATTGACTCGTGGAGCTTTCCGGGGGTGCAAGCGTTGCGGGCTGGCTCCATGATACCAAGCACCAATCATCCGGCTACCACTAATCAACATGTCAGTGCCACCCGGACACCAATAGTAAACTTTGTCAAAGGATATTGTAGTTCCCCCGAGGACTCGAAGCCTCTTCTGTCAACAACCGGGCGTTGGAGGCCGTTCTGGTCCGGTTCTCGTCCTTGTGGTGGGAGTGGGATGGAGGCCACTATATAATTCATGGCTGCTGTTGGGTGTTCAAAAAAGTGTGCACGGCCACCATGTTGTATGCGCAATTTCGCCAGAAACATCAGGGCGTATGGGACTTTTCTTAAACTAAGTTGCCTCTTAACCGGTTCATAGGATCTCCTCTGCATCTGTACTCCCGGGGGGCGAAGTCAGGGTATATATGGATATTGTCTCTGCCATGTCGGAGTGGTCCTAACTCTCTTGCCAAACGGAGGGCCGCGTCTCTGTAATTTAGGAGTTTAGCGATAATGGTGCGTGGTGGGGCCCCAGGTTTGGGCACAGGGGCGAGCATGCGATGCGCGCTCTCCACCAAAAAGGGTTCCGAAAAGGAGTTTTCCCCCAACAGGGCTTTGAGGGGTGATTCAACATGGGGTTCCATTGGGCCCTACAGAAGGATTCTGCCAATCCAACTATACGTATATTGTTGTGGTGGGACCTGGATTCCAAGTCGTCGCATTTACCATGTAGTTTGGTCATTTCGCCCTTCAGGAGAGTTATATCGTGGGTGTTTTGGCCAAAGGAACCTTTGTTGGTTCCAATTCTATTCTCTGCCTCGGTTCTCATCGAGCTTTCCTTGTCTACTCTGGCTTGGAGTGAGCCAATGGTGGCGACAATATCGTCCAATTTAACATTGACAGCCATGAAGCCATTTTGTACTGTACTGAGGAGCTGGTCAAATTTGGCGCTTTCGGATGATGTGGTGGAGGGTTTAGGCATCTGACTCGGCGTGCTGGCTGAGGCCTGGGAGCTTGTATAGGAATCCATTGGATCGGTTGTTTTCTTCTTAGCGTTGGTCCCTCTTGGCGCTGCCCAGATATACGGTATGGGCTGCAGGCAGCCATTTGTATGATCAGATCCGGTTGGGTGGTTGATAAATTATCTTTGCAGCTGTCGTATGTGCATGTGTTCCCTTTAGAGAGAGCACACATGGGTTTGTAGGTAGTACGTGTCATTTCACCTCGATTGGGTGAAGATATCTGCGGCCTCTATCAAGCCTGTGCATGGGCTACCCGTCAAATTTTTGATTTGGGCACCGGGCGCTTCTCATCCAGAGCCGTGTAGGGTGTTCAGGGTGATTCAGATTCATTTTCCAGTGTGGTCATCGAGCATGTTGCGGCATGTGTAGTGCACTGGTCCCACCTGCTGGACTGTGTACTCCCACGTGTTACCCTGCTTTACATACACCAGAGTCATGTAATGTCGTACACCGTTGATAGCAGGATTGAGTCTAATTGTGCCCTTTTAGCGCTGCCTCGGATGGATCAGAGGAGCCAATATAATAGTTCACTTGGTTAGTTAAGTTAGATGAAATATATAACATCATAGACACTTGGATGCAAAGGCACTGGATGTGTTTAAATAACACTAAAACCGAATTAATGGTTTTCGGATCAACCCAGGCCAGATCCAAGTTGGACATCAAATACAAGCCCTTCCTAATTAAAGAAGCCATCATACCAGTGGTACCGAAAGTAAAAACCCTGGGTATGATGGTGGAAGCCTCACTGGGCTCAGGCGCTCAAGTCAACTACCTGCATAAAAATAATTGGTACTATCTACGCCTTCTGCGGGCTATTAGACCCTTTATAAACTAAATCAACTCAGCCACCATTGCAAGAGCAATCGTGCTGTCCCGTTTGGATTATGGCAACGCTCTGCTACTGGAAGCTACTAAGAGAGAGCTAAATAAATGCCAAGTAATGCAAAACGATGCGGCCCGCATCATCAAACAGAAAAATCAGAGGGACCATATATCAGAAGGAAGAAGAGAATTGCACTGGCTGAGAATAGAGGATGGAGTAAAATTTAAGGCAATGACGATAGTCCCCAGATGTCTTTTTGGGGAAGCACTGGCTTATTTCAAAAAACAATTTGTTAGGTATATGCCCTTAAGATGTCTAAGATCATTAGACACATGTCTTCTGACCATACCAGAGGTCAAACGAGCCACAGGAAGGGGAAGATCCTTCCCTGCTAGGGCGGCCAAATATTGGAATGGATTACCAGTGACCCTCAGACAAGAGGGTAATTATCTCAGTTTCTGGAAAGCCTTAAAAACCTTTTTATTCCAATAAGTCCGTAGTTTCCTGATGAATCCTTAGAATGGTGGAGACACCATACACTCGGAAAGTACTCTAATGTGAATGGAAGTTTGCTGCGCTCCCCGCACCCTGATGCCCACGGGCTTTCGGCGCGTTATAAGCACAAAGACATAGACACAGACATGGGCACTGGCTCACATGGTGTCCATTTCTGTAGCTTTCAGTTTTGTGCTTGGAAGTTCACAGATGGCTTTGTCTCGAGCCCACACAGGGGGTTTAGATCAGTACACATGCGTTCGCTGTTGTGGCCACCGGGTGTTTGTAGCATGCAGGGCCCCCTTCTGTAGGCTGTGTTCTCTTACATGACTGTTGCAGATGAATTATAGTTTATGCAGGTGGACTTGATGCAGTGTCGGATAAATTAAACAGTTTTATGTAACGGCTCACCCCTCGTGCAAAGCAATGTAACTGGTCTCAGTGGCAACTCCGTTATCACAGGGGCTGTGCTCGTTTATAAGTAAGTCTGTGGGTATTTTATTCCATGTCCATATCCTGATTTGCGTGTTTGGAGCCATGCGGGACAATCTGTTTAATAGATTTTCGTTCCCGGCATGGTTTACTGGGAGTTTGACCGATGGTGATTGTTTGTGCCTCTGAATGGATTGAGTTCTCCACGTATCGTGATATAGTTTCTTTCTCGTATGGGAGTAACACCGTTTACCTCTGATGCAGCCCCTCGTGTCCGAGGTGCGGTCAATCAGCCTGTGGTGTCCGCGTCAAGCCGGGACCAGTGTTGAAGTACTCCGTTTGCGTTTTGTGATGTGTTCCGCCAGTTGCCACTATCGGGGGAGGGAGCGAATCTGGATCGCTGCAACCCGGGTATAGTTTGAGTCTGGGGTTCCCCCAGCGATCGGGCAGGCCACTTCAGATCGCCCATCACCTCCAACCTATTCTTGGGGATGCTGGGCTGCAGACCCAATCCGGCGGGTCAGGGGTGGGGAAGGTCAATCTTCCAGTATGTATGACGCAGGGATGTGATATCAAGACACCAAGCGTGCCCCGGATTAAGCTGGTGTATCACATTGCCCGCTTTTTCCATTGCCCGTTGACTTCCCTCTGTCGTGGACCCACGACTCCGCACCGGCTAATCTGCTGGCTGGAATGCCCGTAGAGGAGTATGCCGAATTTGTAGCGCGTCACGGGCGGGAAGTCTGGCTCCTCCCCCTCTGTGGCCCTGTTGAGTCACTGAGATGGCGGTCTCAAGTGACAACTGCCCGGATCTGATCTGCGGATCTCCTCTCTGCCTCAGCCCGCTGTATGTTCTCAGCTCGTTTTCAAAGGCAGGCAGGTCAGATTCAGGCTGGATTTGCCCCAGGAGTTTCTCTACTGTTTGACAAATCGCATTGGCATAGGCATCTTGGGTGGCTCCAGAGCAGCATATTTATTGAAGCAGGATGTTTGCCGGAGAGAAGCTCGGCAATCAGGCGGCCATCTGGCAGGATCCATGCCCCTGACCACCTGAGGTATAACAGCCCCCTGGCAGCAGTGGGGCTAAAGCCACTTCAAACTAGTCCCAAGGGCCTTAAAGCTCCATCAGAAACATACATGGAGTCAGTCCTGGCGCCTTTGGCACCAGGCTCATTATCAGGAATAAAGCAATACCAGTGTTGGACCTTAATCCAACATGGAGGCCTATTACACAGCTCAGTTCTTAAGAACCAAGTCATGCGGTCTGGTGTTTTGGGTGTGGCTGGACCTGGAACTAATTGCCTTGGAACTACTTTACCTGGGCTATTTAAACCACACCCAAACAGCAGAACACGCTTTGCGTTATTCTGCACTCATGCAGCGTTACGCTCACCCTGTCCAGCTCCTGCTCATCTGCTTCTCCGGCGGCCCAATCCTGAATCCCTAGATCCGGATTCCATTAATATCCTCGAAGAACAAGAACAGCATTAGCGAACAAGAACAGCATTAGCGAGCAAGAACACTTAACTGTGAAGTAACCGGTCTTGAATCCATCCTGCGTTTCGCTTACCTTGCCCATCTCCGGATGGCATTAATAACAATTCTTACCTGGGCAAGCAGCGATTCCTGGCAGCACCCTGCGCTTCTCTTACCTCGCCCATCTCCGGGTTTCACCGCAACCTTCAAGGGAGAAGGAACGCAAGCAGCGCTTTGATCACTCATCACTCCAGAACATCACTGCAACCTGTACAAAGAGAAGAGAACACAGGTTAGCAATTAACACCAATAAACAGTGCAGCGCTCCACGCATCAATAAATCACTGTGGTCTTCGCCATCGGCGCGGCAACTCCGAGATCGCAACCATCCCTGTGAAAACAAAAAGAGACATTGTTGGGGAACAGCGTAGTGGAGAAAGACGCACAGAAGACCGAGAAAACGAAGGGAAAGAGACAGAATAAACACGGAAAAGACATTACTCACCTGGAAGACAGCAAGCAGAGTCGGAGTCACAGCCGGTGTGGACCCGACATAAGGGCACAAACACCTAAGGTGAGCAATAACCCCAAGGGAGGGGATTTGGACCAGAGGGAGGTGGGAGTCCACCCATCACAGAACCAGTATCTTAACCCTCCATTCTCCTGTTGTAGGAGCTACCCAACGTCTGGCACATAAGCAAGCAGAGAGGGGTCCGGGATAGCGCTTAGACCTCCATCCAGTATCGTGTGGCGCCCCGTGGTTACCAGGTGAGCGTAACAGAATGCAAAGCCTCAATTAAAACATCCAGCTGGGCGTCATGGAAACATCAGAGACTGACAAACTAGCCCAGTTACTGGGAGAATTACGGGCCGAGGTGCACTCCGCCCGGCAAGAAACCAACGCCCTTAGTAGGGAGTTTGTCCTCAAGGACTGCACCGATGAATTAGCCAGACAATTGCTCCAAACACAGGCTGGGCAGGCTCAGTGATGAATTAGCCAGACAATTGCTCCAAACACAGGCTGGGCAGGCTCAGTTACCAGGAAGTATTCCGTCGGTTCTAGCCACATCAGTCAATCCAGTGCAGGTGGTCCTCCCTGGGGCAGTTCCTTTGACCCCACCGGAACATTTTACGGGGGACCCAAGAAAATATGCAGTAGTCATGAACCTGTGCTTCCTCCATTTCTTTGTAGACCCGGAGCCTTTCCTAACGATCAGTCGCAGGTTGCCTTCATTCTGTCATATCTGAGTGGCAGTGCCGCGGATTGGTCCATTACGTTAGTAAAGCAAGATGACCCACTCCTACAGGATTTCAGGGGGTTTCAACAGGAGATGGAGAAGCTGTTCACCCCCGACATACCCAGTGCCAAGCTCTGGATACCGAACTTCTGTCCCTCGACCAAGGCAGCCAAGATTTGTTAACATATATTGCTACCTTTAACAGACTTGTCGTTGAACTGTAGACTGAATCCACAGCCGTAAAACATTGGGATCTCGAGAGAAGACATCTTACTCGCAATTAAAAACGTGCATGAATCCAGAGCTCCAGGGCCTGACGGTTTAACAAACTATACGATCAAGCGTAATCCGGGCCTATGGGCAGACTTCTGTGTCACCTTATTCAGCAGACTTGTCAAGAGTCGCTCCACCCCTAAGTCATGGAAGAGCGCTATGGTGGTCCCAATCTTTAAAAAGGGGGACCGAACCAACCCAAAAAACTATAGACCTATAGCGCTCGTTGACGTCTTGGGGAAGATCTATGCCACCCTCCTCCAACAAAAACTCCTAAAATGGGCTGAAGTTTCCATCCATGTAGACCTAAGACAAGTGGGGTTTGTAAGAGGGGTTGGTTGCGGCTTAAACTTGCACCTACTGAATCTACTCAAGATGGAAGCAATTAGATCGAACTCAAAGACCTACCTGCCACTGATAGACCGATAGACCAATAGGGTGATAGTATCAATAGGGTGATGCTGTGGCAAAAACTGACCAAGTGGAATTGTCCTCCTAGTTTAGTGGACGCAATTCGTGAATTACACACGGATACCTCCATCAAGATCCGACTAGACATGAAGAGCACGCTGTCCGCCCCAATCAACACATATAAGGGTGTGAAACAAGGCTGCCCCTTGGCAGCAATTTTCTTCAACTTGTTCATTTCTGATGTAAAGGAGGTATTTCACGGTGCAACTATGTTTCCTCCAAAAATTCACGCCACTCCCATTGACTACTTAGTCTTTGCTGACGACCTTATTCTGGTAGATCTGACCCCAATAGGTCTTAAGCGCAAACTGAATCTTCTGGACGCCTACATAACATCCAACGGGCTTCACATTAACAAACAAACGTGAAATCCTAATCCTGGAGAGATGACCTGGTCCAAGCGGGAAAAGAAATAAGATGAACTGGTACCTCGCTAAGGAACGAATCCAGGTCGTAAAAAACACCACATACCTAGGCATGAGGAAAAGTGCAAGCAGGAACAAGTCTCCATGGGCTGAAGTGGCCAAAAGTAAGTGTCGGCAGTTGGCGTGTCAAGCCTTGCTGATCAACAAAAAATTTGGAAAGCTTTCGTTAAAACCAATCATCATGTTTTTTCAGCAAAAAGTCGTCCCTGCTCTAATCTATGGAGGGGAAAACGCCTTTGGGTGTACAAGTGACCTGTGGAGTTCACTCAAACATTTTCTGGACCCGAGTGTTACATCTTCTGAAAGGTACCTCAACTGTCTGTATACGGTACGAACTGGGCCTCACTTCAATTCACGCACGAGTATCATGGAATTTACTGAGCTTGTTTAGAAAAAACATGCTGAAGGCTCCGGCGGCCAAAATTCGTATCTTGTACAAACCTGATACAGACAAATGGAATCGCCTTTGTCAAGACCTGCTAAATGAGTACGACATCACTCTCTTAATGCCAATAGAAAATCCAGATATGGCAAAGAGGAAGATCTGGAGACTATACTGGATTAACACCTGCGACTTAAGACTCAAATCGAAACCGATGCACGAGGTACCAGGAGAAGCAAAAGCGTATGGCCGACGCCACACCTACTTAACCCGCTTGCTGAACCAGCATGCTAGAGCGCTATACATGCACTTTAGACTAAGCACATTTCCAACGAAAGAACACCTGGGCTCTTGGACTAAGTATGTCGAAATCAACCTCAAGTGCCGTTTTTGTAACAACGCTAAAGAAACCCTAAAACATCTGATCATGTTATGTCCGGAACTTCAGCACCAAAGAGGTCTTATTTTTGGTCCAGTGATCAACGTTCATCGAACAAGGAGCATTGAGGAGTGGTGGAAAGTTCTTTTTGAAGGATCTAATAGAGCAGTATTGTTTGCCCTGTTAAACTTTCTCCAAGTGCTAAAAACTCGGTTGGACGATTTGAAAGTAAACTGAGTGTTCAAGCAGAAGCAGAAAGACTTGTTGACTGAGGCTTTGGCCAACGGAGGCCCATGTGACAAATTGGACTTTCTACCGAAAACAGGAGGGAGGGAGGAAGGAAGGGAGACGCTGATGTGTCACTTGTTTTCTTTTTTTTTAAAGGTTGAACAAACCAATAAAAATATTTATTTTTTTAAAAAGAAACCACGTTATTTCATCGAAGATTACGGGGGGAATTGAAAGACGTCCTAGCTCAGGTAGTAAACCCGCCAAAAGACTGTGCAGAGTTCATCAACCTAGTGGTGCAGCTAGACCACAGGCTGCAAGATCGAAGGACAGATCGAGCCAGAACGGAGAATCGGACTCCGTATGTGTGCTCAAAGGAGAACCGTCCGCGTTCATTGGAAAACACTTCGGAACCCATGCATATTGGGGGGGTACGGAGCCCATTAACCAAGGCCGAAAGAGACAGAAGGAGACAACAGCAATTATGCCTGTACTGCGGGAAATCGGGTCACTTCCTCAGAGAATGTCCCGTAAAACCCCCTAGGAGAACAGTTGGAGCTACAGAGAAAGGAGGAGGAGAACAAGAGTCTGAAAACTTCCAGGCCGGCAAGGGTAGAGGTCCATTTGTTGAGCTAAGGAAAAGATCCACAGACCTCACACCTTGCCCTGCCTGTGATTTTGATCAGTCACCAACAACCGTCTCGGATGCATGCTGTGGAAGCATACATAGACAGCGGAGCCATTGGTAACTACATAGACCAAGGTCTGGCAACAAGGATGGGGCTTCCCCTCTGTCAGAAAATGACAACTGAGAAGGTCACCACTGTCGATGGCACGGACATAGCTTCTGGTCCTGTAACTCAATGCACAGCAGAATTTACCCTTAGAAGGGATTGTGTCCTCCAACGTATTCCTTATCTTTGATATAATCCATTCCAGCTTGCTGGCCTTGGAATTTTTTTTCCCAGTAGAGGGCGCTGCGCGTCGACGTCCCTCGAGTCGGTGTCCCTCGACAGCCTCTGTATCGGCGCCAACGTCATCACGAGTATAAATAGGCTTGCGCAGTGTCCGTTGCTCAGTTCTGTTTTTCTGCGCTTCGTGGGCCTCGGAAACTAAACGCTCGGTTTGTTTCCTTCATAAAACCACCTTATTCTTCGAAGATATTTGGTTTAACACGATGGCATCTTCATCCGAACTATCGACTCCACGGTCCGGTTTCAAAAAATGTCACGACTGTGGAAAGAAAATGTCTTTAACAGATCCTCACAGGAGCTGTTTGTGGTGTCTGGGATCGGAGCATCACTGTTCAGAGTGTGAGGACTGTATGTCCATGACGGCGAAAGCTTTGAAGGAGCGTAAGGGGAAGTTAGAAGGAGGTAAGGCTTTTAAAACTTCAACCCCTTCAAAAGTTTCTTTGGCTGAGGCAAGGCATTCGTCTCCTTGTAGTCAAAAGAAGCATTCCCGTTTGAGATCTCGAAGCGGTTGCCATCATTCTTCGAGATCAAGACACTCTAAGAAGAGGCGTAATAAATCTCCCTCTTCCTCTTGCTCTAGTTCCCCAGAAAGGGTCACCTACCCCACGAAACACAGCTCTCCGGCTAAGTGGGAGGAATTCTGCAAAAAAATGCTTAGCGTCTTCGAGAAAGCGGCCTCGACCCCCACGGAGACGTCTTAAGGGTGATACCCTGGGTGAAAGACCTGAACAAAATCAAAGCGCTGCGATTCGTTGAACCTGGCGAGTAAAAATACTCGAGAGCACCATGAAATCCTCGAGCAAAGGCAATAAGACTGCGTCATCGACGCCGTCGTCGAAGATTCCTTCGACTCTCAAATCTGTGTCGTCGAAGGAACCTTCCCATAAATTGGTTTCATCGATGCCGTCTTCGACACCGTTGTCGCCCCCGATATAGGACAAGCCTAGAACTGCCACTAAGGCAGAAGAGCTGTCGAAAGCCCTGATCATGACGTCGAGAGTACCATCGACAATCTCAACGATGCTGAGTAGGATTCCGATCCTCTCGAGTTCATCAAGGCCTTTTCCAACGTTTTCGACAACCTTTTCAGGATTGTCAAAGCCTACGACGTCCCCGTCGACGACCACAACGTTTTCTCAGGCAGTAACAACAAATTTGGCTCCTTAGTCTCTAGAAATGGGGTTTACACCATATCCTTGGTCTGATTACTTTAGAGCCTTGTCCTTCATATATGAGGATGGGGAGGACTCTAACAATGAGAGACCTTTTGGTCTGCAAAGGACTACAATACCCATCCCAGAGGAATTCATCTCTGAAGAAAATAGGTTAAAAGATTTTCAGGAGTCTCTACATGAGGCAAGTGGTATAGATACTTCTCCAGAAGTAGAGTTTGCTACACCAGACCCTGGAGAACATGCTGAGATAACTTATAGGGCTCTTATGGCTAGAATAATTGAATTTATGGGATGGACTACACCTTCTTGATATATTAGATAAAGGACCCCAGGAGGATTCTGTTTCTTTTCATGCTGCTCTGCAAAGAAAAATATCTGCAAATTGGGAAACTCCTGAAGTTATCCCTGCAGTAAATAAAAAACACTCTGCTAAATAGAGTATCAGCTTGAGATCCTGAATATCTAAGCAAACCTCCAACTCCAGAGAGTTTAGTTGTGAAGACAGCAACTTCATCAAACAGTAGGTCAGCATACCCTACCATTCCTCCAGACAAAGATGATAAAAGATTTGACGCCATGTCAAAAAAAGTATTTCGAAGGGATTGGGTCCTCCGACGTATTCCTTATCTTGATAGATTACATCCCAGCTTGCTGGCCTCGGAATTTTTTTCAGTAGAGGGCGCTGCGCGTCAATGTCCCTCGAGCTGGTGTCCCTCGACAGCCACCGTCTCGGCGCTAACGTCATCATGCGTATAAATAGACTGGCGCAGCGACCGTTGCTCAGTTCCGTTTTTCCGCGCTTCGTGGGCCTCGGAATTGTGTCGCTCAGTTCTTTTTTCAAGTAGATTCAACGTATTCCTCGAAGATATCATCTTTATTCGAATGGCTTCCTCATCCGAATCGTCGACCCCACGGTCCAGCTTCAAAAAGTGTCGCGATTGTGGGAAGGAAATGTCGTTGATGGATCCTCACAGGATCTGTTTGTGGTGCCTGGGATCGGAGCATCACTGTTCGGAATGCGAGGACTGTATGTCCATGACGGAGAAAGCCTTGAAGGAGCGTAAGGGGAAGCTAGAAAGAGGTAAGACTCTTAAAACTTCTACTCCTTCGAAAGTTTCTTCTGCAGAGTCGAGACATTAGTCTCCTCGCCGTCACAGGAAACATTCCCGTTGAAGATCTCGAAGCAGTTGCCATCAGTCTTCGAGATCGAAACACTCAAAAAAGAGGCGTTTTAGATCTCCCTCTTCTTCGTCGTCTTCTGTTTTCCCAGAAAGGGTCACCTGCCCCACGAAACATAGCACTCCAGCTAAGTGGGAGGAATTCCGTAAGAAAATGCTTAGCGTCTGAGAGAAAGCGGCCTCGACCCCCTTGGAGACGGCTAAAGGTGATACCCTGGGTGAAAGACCCAAAAAATCTAAACGCTGCGAGTCATTGCACCCGCCGAAAGAAACTGCCCAAGAGCATCATGAACCCTTGAGTAAAGGCAGTAAGACCGCGTCATTGACGCCGTCGTCAAAGGTTTCTTCGACTCATAAATCTGCGTCATCGACGCCTTTGTCGAAGGGTCCGTCGACGCATAAATCGGTTGCATTGACACCGTCTTCGACGCCACTTTCGACTCTGATAAAAGACAGACCTACTACTGTTACTACATCTCAGTCAGTAGAGGTGCCGAGGACTTCGACCATGACCTCGAGGATGCTGTCGACACCTTCGACGACTCAGAGTAGGATTCCGATCCTCTCGAGTACTTCGAGGTCCTTCAAACTTTTTCGACGCCCTTTTAGAGTTTGTCGAAGCATTTGACTTCCACATCGACAACTTCGACGTTTTCTCAACCGGTGGCAACAAATCTGGCCCCTTCTGCTCTAGAATTGGGTTTTAAACCATACCCTAGGTCTGATTATGTTAGAGCTTTGTCCACTATATATGAGGAAGGGGAGGATTCCGACCACGAGAAACTCTTTGGGTTGCAAAGGACCACAACACCCATACCAGAGGAATTTATCTCTGAAGAGAACAGGTTAAAGGATCTTCAAGACTCTTTACATGAGGCAATTGGTTTAGATGCTTCTCCAGAAGTAGAATTTGCTAAACCAGACCCTGGGGAGCATGCTGAGACCCCTTATAGGGTTCTGATGGCCAGAATAATAGAGTTCATGGGGTGGGTTACACCTACACCTTCTTTTCAGCAGGATGACCTTACTGACATTTTAGTTAAAGGTCCACAGGAAGATCCTCTTGTTCCTTTTCATACTGCACTGAAAAGAAAAATCTCTCCTAATTGGGAAACTCCTGAAGTTATCCCGGCAGTTAACAAGAAACTATCTGCCAAATACAGGTTATCTGCTTCAGACCCTGAATATTTGAGCAAACATCCAACAGAGAGTTTGGTTGTACAAGCAGCAACTTCATCAAACAGTAGCTCTGCATACCCTACTATTCCGCAAGACAGGGATGATAAAAGGTTTGACGCTATGTCAAAAAGTCTTTTAGGCATGTAGCATGGCGCTTAAATCTATTAACACCACTTGCACGCTTGCAAGATTCAGCCATACACTTTGGGAGTGTGCTTCATCTGCGGCTGACTGTCTCCTGGAAAGAGAGGAAAGGGAAGCATTTTTTAAACATCATTAAAGATGGGAAAGATGCAATGGGCGAGTCCCTTCAAACAGGCATTGAATCTGCTGACAGTATCAGCAGGGCCATGGTGGCAAGTACTACAATCCGCAGATTTGCGTGGTTACGAAAGTCTGGTTTTGCTCCAGATGTACAGGCCAGACTTTTGAACTTGCCTTTTGACGGCACTTCTTTATTTGGTAAGAATGCTGATGACAGCCTGGAGAAGTTACAAACATCTAAGGCAGCAGCGAAATCTCTTGGAGCTGCAATCCGTCAGACTCCGAATCGCCCCTCAGGAACCTCCTGGAGGGGTAGGTCCTTTCGCTTTTACTCCGCATTCGGAAAAGGCAGAGGACGGCCAGCTCAAAGGGGCCAAAAAAGATTCACCCGTGGTGGACGGGTTAAAGGTACAAAAGCCGCAGCAGGAAAATGCCTCTTTACCCACGGCATCTGCGTCAGCCGCTTCTAAACCCCTCTGAGGTCTCCCCTCACAAGACACCAGTAGGGAGGGGGCAGGTTAACTCAACATCTGGCGGAATGGCAGGCTATTACGTCAGATGCTTGGGCATTGGAGACAGTGGCCCAAGGTTACTGCCTGCCTTTTCTACACACCCCTCAGAGTCATCCACCGGGGAACATCTCTTTGAAGTTTCCATATCCGCTCCTTCTGCAGGAGATTCTTGACCTGCTAGAGAAAGGTGCCATAGAACCGATACCTGCAGTGGAGAGGAACAAGGGTTGGTATTCCCCATACTTCCTAGTACCGAAGGAGGATGAAGGACTGAGACCTATCTTGGACTTAAGAGAATTTAACAGATTCCTCAGGAAGGACAAGTTCAAGATGGTAACTCTCTCTCAGATCTTTCAGGCCCTCCAGCTTCAGGACTGGTTGGTATCTCTAGACCTTCAGGATGCTTATTTCCATGTGCCAATCCATCTCAAACACAGGAAATACCTGAGGTTCGCAATTGTCAACTCTCACTATCAATTTCGAGTTCTGCCATTTGGGCTGACCTCCGCCCCCGAGGGTCTTCACCAAGCTAATGTTGGTAGTGGCTGCAAGTCTAAGGAGGGAAGGGATCCACGTCTACCCCTACCTGGACGATTGGTTAATAAGAGCAGTATCTTCGGAACAAGCTCAGATCCAGCTAGATTATGTCTGCCACTTCCTTCACAAACTGGGCTTCTCCCTCAACTTAAAGAAGTCACAGATGATACCATCACAGAGACTCTAGTTCATTGGAGCGGTCCTGTACACTTCCCTGGGGAAAGCCTCGCCATCAGAGGTGAGGGCTCAATATTCTGCTGATGGTCACCAAGTTTCAAAATGCCCAACGTCTTCCAGCCTTCGACTTTTTGAGGTTGCTAGGACTCATGGCATCCTGCATCTTCCTAGTGCCAGAGGCTCGCCTGAGAATGAGATCCCTCCAGTGGGCACTAAGAACCCAATGGTCGCAATTCTCAGGAAGAATGACAGATCTCCTTCAGGTCCCGGACAGAGTGGCTCAAGACCTTCGGTAGTGGGCCTGTCGGGAGAACATTTTGAAAGGAGAACAGTTTTGGCAACCATGGCCAGAGATACCAGTAGTCACGGATGCCTCACTCACGGGGTGGGGAGCCCATGCCAACGACTTGACCATCAGCGGTCGTTGGTCTCCATCGGAGTCCAGACTACATATCAACCTGTTGGAGTTGAGAATATCAGACTAGCGCTGAAGGCTTTTCTGCCATCTGTACACGGGAAAAATGTCCTAATAATGATGGACAACAAAGTGGCCATGCACTACCTCAACAAAAGAGGAGGCATAGGATCACTGCCACTGTGCAGAGAGGCGATGCAGCTCTGGTTTTGGGCAATTCAAGAAGGAATCTCTCTATCGGCAGTTCACTTAGCCGGAGAAAAGAACTTGACAGCAGACGCTCTGAGCAGGCAGAGCAGTGTCTCCCACGGCTGGGAGCTAGCTCAGGAAGTCCTTCAAGAGATATTCACCCTTTGGGGAACCCCTCAAGTGGATCTGTTCACCACCAGTATCAACAGGAATCGCGATCAGTTTTGTTCAAGGGAATTTCCCCCGAGAGGAGCTGTAGGGGACGCGTTTGTAGTGGACTGGGAGTTTCCACTTCTGTACGTGTTCACCCAGTCCCTGTCATTCCTCAGGTGATCAGGAGGTTGAGAAGATTCCGGAAGACTATGATCCTAATTGCCCCAGTTTGGGCCAGGAGAACGTGTTACCCGGACCTTCTAGACATGTCCATCTGCCCTCTGATTCGTCTTCTGCAAAGAGAGGATCTTCTCTCGCAGAAGGGAGGTTAGGTTCTCCATCCAGACATCAGAACCCTCAACCTTCATGCTTGGTTTCTGAAAGGTTAAGATACAAGGATTGGGACCTCCCGGATGACGTCATGGAGGTGTTGCTTTCGGCTGGAAGGCCAGCAACAAAGACTTTATACCGCTGCCGTTGGAACAGATTTTGCAGCTGGTGTAGAGAAAAGAATATCAAACCCTTTTCATGCAGTACACCAATGGTGTTATCTTTATTGCTGTATTTGGGGAATTCCGGTCTTCAAGTTGGTATGATCAAGGGCTACCTCACAGCGCTGTCCATCTTCAAGCGCACTGCGGAGGAGCCATCATATTTAAAAATGTCTATCCCCCAAAGCCGTTCCAAGTTCCCTTGTGGGACTTAAATCTAGTCTTACATTTTCTGATGGGTACTCCTTTTGAAACACTCAATTCTTGTTCATTAAGATTTCTCACCCTTAAAACAGTCTTACTAGTGGCTCTAACATCTGCCAGAAGAGTGAGTGAATTACAAGCTCTTTCTTGCAAACCTCCTCATACAATTTTTCACAAAGACAAAGTTGTCTTACAAGTGAAGCCTAAGTTCTCCAGCATGAGGTCTGGCATGGATTCACATGCTCATAAATATTCCCTGTCGTCAGGCTGGGAATCCTCGGTAAAGAAAAAATCAGTTTGTTTCGTTTCTGAACTGTCTTTCTACTAATAACCAATCACTGGTCTCTGGGTCATACTGCCCCCAGCCAATGACTGCCCTCTACCTAAGCCCCTCCTCTGGCAGCCATCTTCAGATTTTTACCGCACATTCAAGTGTTGGGAGTCCTTGTGCTATAGCTCTCGAGCTTTTGCTGCGTTTTTGTGCTTTTTCAAGGAGATTCTCATTTTTCGGTTAAATCGAGCCTCAAGCTCCACCGTTTCTTCTTCCAATCAACGGGGAATTTCCAACACCCCTCAAGGGTGAAGTTTTCGTCGAGTGACACTTCTTGGAGAATTCCAGAAGATCTAAGGCCTACCATGGACGCCGCCCAGGACAAGGGTAGCTTGACGCCCGGATCCAAGCTGTTCAGGAACTGCCCTGGATGCGGTTTACAGAATGTTTTCAAGGAGGACGAGCATTTGAGATGTCTCTACTGCCTTCATGTGGACAAGACGCACGTGGAGATTGACTGTGCGTTCTGCAAGAACCTATCGGAACGGACCATGAGGGATCGTCATTCCCGCCTCGCCAGCTGGCTGGAGAAGGGCCCAGCAGGTGAGAAGAAAAGGTCCGAGCGGTCTTCTAAGTCCTGTGAGGGCGTCCCGGCGACGGGGGCCCAACAGAAGGCTAAGCACTGCGAGTCCGCGGGCACCGGGAGCGCCGAACGGTCGGGCTCTTCAGCTGCCAGGCAGGGCGCACCTTCCCCAGCACCATCAACCATGAGCCAACGCTCTGGTTCAGGGAAGAGGAAATCCGAGAACCCGGGTAAGCTTCTGGAGAGGCCCCGGTCGGTCTCAAAGGATTCAGCCGAGGGGGAGCGAGGCAGTGACCCTCCCCCCAAGGTGAAGGCTTCAAGCGCGTCCAAGGTGGTGATGGCCTTGATTCACCCGGCTAAGGCCTCTATCGAGGGAGTCGCAGCGACCCTAGCGAAGCCTGTGGAGGCTACACCAGTGGAGGCGACCTCGGGGCCCAGAGTTTCCCTGCCACCACAGAGGGAATCCTCTTTCCAGCCCATCGATAAGACCCCCATGAAGACCCCGGGGGAAAAAGGGGGGGGCGGTGGCCATTACGGACACAGATTCAGCCTTTTAGGAGGAGCTGGTGGAGGCCGTGAAGAGCCTCAATAGGAGGTTCGAGAAGGTACGATCCCACCGGAGAGATCCCGAAGAGGTGGTCGAAGATGGCGACGGTGGCACCGACGAGGCCCCTGTGGAGGAGCAGCCAGCCCTCCCGTCGCAGCCATTGCCCGAGCCTCAGGCGGCCATTTTGATGGTGATCCAAACCTTATGCACAGAGATAAGGACGAGATTACCACAAACCCCGGCGGACGATCCAGGACCGGGCCCATCGGGAAGCCCTCCGAACAAGCGGAGGAGAGTTCATCCGCCCCACCCCTCATGCCCTCGCGGCCCGTGGAGCCTTCATCCCCCTCTCCGGATCCCAGGGATGACACGGCGACAGACACGACGACGGAGACGGATGACGACGGTGGTGACGACAGGATGGACCTTTCATCAGCACCCCCTCGGGTTTCCCCGCCTGATGAAATTGGCTCCTTTCACGCCATGATAGCCAGGGTGTCCAAGGTCTTCCAGCTCTGCCCCGAGGAACAGAAGAAGGAACGTTTCCTCTATCAACGGCGAGAGGCCAAGAGAAAGACTGTCCTCACAGTACCGTTACTCGACGATATCTGGGACGAGGGACTTGCGGTCCTGAAGAACCCATCCACGACGCCTGCCAAGAGGGACCGGTACGAGAAGTAGTTCCGGGTCCCCGACGCCGCCCCCTTGTGCCTCAGGGCTCAGCCGACTCTGGATTCGGTCATCTCGGCGGCGGGGGCAACAGCTTCAACCTCCACTTCCCCACATGACAGTGAGGGAAAGAAATTGGACGCCATGGGGCGACGGGTCATCTCGTCGGCGGCGACGACAATTAAAGCGTCCAATGCCTTAGCGATTGTGGCCCGTTACGACCGGGAGCTATGGTACGAGATAGCTCCCCTACTGGACTTAGTACCAGACGACAAGAGGCAGAGGCCCTAGAGATTCTGCAGGAAGGTGAGGTGGCGTCGGACCACGCCATAACGGTGGCAACGGACATTGCCGACACCGGGTTTTGCCAGTTAGGCAACGGTGTTTGCCTTCGACGACGAGGCTGGCTCAAGGCGACAGACTTCCGTCAGGACGTGCAGACCAGGGTGTTGGACATGCCGTTTGACGGCAACAACCTGTTTGGGAAAACAGTGGATGAGTCGCTGTAGGCCATCAAGGCCAACACAGAGACGGCCCGAGCCCTGGGAGTCCTTCAGCAGACAGGGGGCCTCCAAGGGATCAGGCGGTGGTTCCTCTACGTACGGCCAGGTAGCCCGCTCCTCATCCCAGGAGGCCTACAGAGGTTGCGGCAAACAAGGAGGATCTCGTAGTCGTCGCCAAGGAGGCCAAGGCCACCTCCAAGCAAGACTGAACCGTCCGTAGCGTCGGGCCCCCACCGAAGCACCCCGGTGGGAGGCCGGCTGGCGAAGTTCGTCAGCCTGTGGCAGTCCATCTCCACCGACCGTTTGGTGCTAGATGTCCTGGCCCATGAGCACACTCTCGAATTCCAAAAGAAGTGTCCTCGCATTCCTCCCGTGGCCAGGAAGGAAAATCACGTCCCTCAACTGCTGTTTGAGGTAAAGACGATGCTCAAAAAAGGTGCCATCGATCTCGTCCCCAAGAGGCTCCGGGGCTCCGGAGTATACTCAAGATACTTCCTCGTCAGAAAGAAGACAGGCGGTTGGTGCCCCATCCTGGACCTATGTCGGTTGAACAAATACATCAAGGCACAGAAGTTCAGGATGGTCACTCTCCAGCACGTACTGGGACAGCTTTAGGAGGGCGACTTCCTATCGTCGTTGGACTTGGAGGATGCTTACTTCCACATCCCCATCCTAAAAGGGCACCGAAAGTTCCTCAGATTCGTAGTTGAAGGACGCCACTACCAATTCAGAGCTTTGCCATTCGGATTGAAGTCGGCACCCAGGGTGTTCACCAAGTGCCTAGCACCAGTGGCGGTGCGGCTGCGCCTTCAGGGGATCCACGTCTAGCCCTAACTGGACGACTGGCTCATCCGTGCAAGGACAAGAGAACTCGCCGTCGAGCACACGGCGAAGACAGTCCACTTACTCACAGAGCTGGGTTTCTCCATCAACTACCCGAAATCCCATCTGGTTCCGTCGCAGGCGGCACTGTTTCTGGGAGCGAAGCCCGATACAGTGGAACGATTGGCGTCCCCGTCGGAGGAAAGGACGAAGGCCATCTTAGGCAAAGTGCAGCGCCTGCTAGCCACAGACGTGGCAAGGGTGAGATCAATCCAAGTCCCTCCTCGGAATGATGTCCTCATGCATCTACCTAGTGCGCTTGTGCAGGCTACGGATGCGTCCTCGACAGGAGTTCCTCGACGCCCGCCGGATGCAAACGGCAGGCAGCTTCGAAGACAAGATCCCGCTCAACGAGGTTTTCCGTCGGGCAATTCAGTGTTGGGGCACCCGTGCACACCTCACGCCGGGCACGGACTTCCAGACCCCGGCACATCAGGAGACGGGGATGGGGTGCGCACACCGGAGATCTCCACGCAAAAGGCCTTTGGCTCCCGGAAGAGAGGTCTCTCCACATCAACATCTTGGTGCTCCGCGCCGTGTTCTGGGCGCTCAAGTCGTTCCTCCCGTCCCTCAAGGGCAAGGTCGTGAGGATCTTCACCGACAACACCACCACGATGTTCTACATCCGGAAGCAGGGTGGCACCAGATTCCCAGCCCTATCCAAGGAGGCCCAGGATCTGTGGCACTGGGCCATCGCCCAGGGGATGTTTCTGGTTCCCTTCCATCTGGCAGGAATAAAAAACACCATTGCCGACTCACTCAGTAGGGAGCTGCACTCGTGCCACGAGTGGGAACTATGCCAGGATCAAGTGGATCGGCTCTTCCAACGATGGGGCAAACCCCAGACCGACCTGTTCGCGACGGCGACTAACTCCAAGTGCCAGAGGTTCGCCAGCAGGTTTGCCTAGCCGAGGAGCATGGGCTATGCTTTCTCGTTCCCCTGGGACGGCCTGTTCCTGTATGCGTTTCCTCCGTTGCCGCCGCTGCTGCTTCGACTCATCAGCCAGCTCAAGAGGTCCCAGTGCAGGATGACCTCATCACACCGGCGTGGCCGAGACAGATCTGGTTCCCGGACCTTCTGGGCCTCTTAGCTTCCCCACCAGTAAAGCTGTCAACGGACGCAGATCTTCTCTCCAGAGAGGGAGGCGCCATTCTTCATCACGACCCCGAGTCGCTGAGCTTGCAGGCCTGGCTCCTGCAGCACTAGAGTTTGGAGGGTACGATATCCCGGCTGACTGCAGAGAGGTTCTTGCAAAGACCAGGGCGTCCTCAACTCTCAAGTGCTACAGACATAAGTGGAAGAGGTTCTCTGTCTGGTGCCGTGCACAGAAGATCAACCCTCTACGGATTACGGCACCTCAAGTGCTACCATACCTACTGTCGCTGGCCAAAGCTGGACTAGCTCACGCTTCCATCAAGATGCATCTGGCAGCGATCTCCCGATACACCAGAACTACAGGACGGCCGTCCTTGTGGTCTCATCGACTGGTGAAGGAATTTATGAAGGGACTGTTCTGATCGTTCCCGCCGGTGAAGGCTCCAGCCCCGGCGTGGGAGCTCAACGTGGTGCTGACCAGGCTCATGGGGCTGCCATTCGAGCCCTTGCATTCGGCTCCGTTGAAGTTCCTGTTGTGGAAGACAGCGTTCCTTATGGCCATCACCTCTGCACGACGCGTGGGAGAGATTCAGGCCCTATCCTGCAAGCCTCCATACTTGACTTTTCACGATACGAGGGTGGTGCTGAGGACGCACCCCTCTTTCATGCCCAAGGTGCCGTCGGACTACCAACTTAACGAGCCCTTGGTGTTGCCAGTTTTCTTTCCATCGCCTTCGTCGCCAGCCGAGAGGACTTTGCACTCGCTGGATGTAGCTAGAGTGCTTAAGTTCTACGTGGACCGAACAAAGAGTTTTCGGAAGACATCACAGCTGTTTGTGAACTTTGGACCTGTGAACCAAGGGAAGGCTCTCTCGAACTCTTCGATTTCCAGATGGCTCCGGCTGAATCATGCACTGTCATCGGTTGGCCAACCGACCGTTGCTCGGCCGTCCGAGAGCCCATTTCGCCCAGAGCGATGGCTGCTACTACGGCTTTCTTGTCTGGTGTGCCTCTGCTGGACATCTGCAGGGCTGCTATGTGGAAGTCGACGCACACCTTCACGAGATTCTACTGTGTCGACCGGGATTCTAGGGAGGAGTCCAGAGTCGGCCAAGCTGTGCTGCGCAACCTGTTTGCCTTAAGGTGGGCCTGGTGAGGAGGTAAGAGTTGCTTAATGTTGAGTTGATATAATGCTTAATGTTGAGCCTTTTGCCACCTCCGGTGGTTGTGCATGTGTGTACTGCTATGTATTCTTATATTCATGAGCATGTGAATCCATGCCAGACCCCATGCTGGAGAAGGAACAAGTTACTTACCTATAACTGTTGTTCTCCAGCATGGGTCTGGCATGGATTCACATGCAAACCCTCCCTCCTTCCGCTCTGCGGCTCTTCATTTGGTCATACTGCCACTTTTCGTGCTAACAAATCTGAAGATGGCTGCCAGAGGAGGGGCTTAGGTAGAGGGCAGTCATTGGCTGGGGGCAGTATGACCCAGAGACCAGTGATTGGTTATTAGTAGAAAGACAGTTCAGAAACGAAACTGAAACTGATATTTTCTTTACCGAGGATTCCCAGCCTGACTGGGAATATTCATGAGCATGTGAATCCATGCCAGACCCATGCTGGAGAACAACAGTTACAGGTAAGTAACTTGTTCCTTCCTCCCAAAGGTGGTCTCTGAATTCCACATCACTCAGAAGATAACATTAACTTCATTCTATCCTCCTCCCCATCCAGGGAAAGAGGAAGAGAGGTTACATAGACTGGATCCTAGGCGTGCCTTGAGTTTTTATATCAGCAGACTTGCTAGGATAAGGCAAGCAGACCAACTGTTGATAGGTTATGCAAGACACAAATTAGGATTGCCAATCACAAAACGGACCATTTCAAGATGGATTATTTTAGCCATTCTAGAATGCTATAAATTGGCAGGGAAAGAGCCCCCTCAACACCTTAGGGCTCATTCAACCAGGGGTATTTGCAGCCTCTTCGGCTCTCCAAAGAGGGGTACCGATTCGGGCAATATGTGCGGCTGCCACATGGTCATCCGCACATACCTTTACAAAATTCTACAATCTGGATTCCTTCTCTAGCCAGGAGACAAGATTTTACAAAGCTGTGTTACACTCTGCTCAGTCTTAAAGGGAAATATTCCAATTTTACTCCCACCTCCTTTTTCACACCACTGCTATGGGAGTCTATCAAAATAAGGAATACGTCGGAGGACACAATCCCTTCGAAGAACAAGTTACTTCTTACCTTGTAACGGTCTTTCGATGGGATGTTCCTCCGACGTATTCCTCATCGCCCCTCCCATCCATCCCCACAGTAAAACTTCCCTTGTAGTTGCAGCTTACGCTCCTTCAAGGTCAATAATCAATACATGCACAGCTAAATTTCAAGCTTCAAAACGGAACTGAGCAACGGTCGCTGCGCGAGTCTATTTATACGCATGATGATGTCGGTGCCGAGATGGTGGCTGTCGAGGGACACCAGCTTGAGGGACGTCGACTCGCAGCGCCCTCTACTGAAAAAATTTCCGAGACCAGCAAGCTGGGATGTTATCTATCAAGATGAGGAATACGTCTGAGGAACATCCCATCGAAAGAACGTTACAGGGTAAGAAGTAACTTGTTCTTTCGGCATGTAGTATGGCGCTTAAATCTATCAGCGCCACTTGCATGCTAGCAAGATTCAGCCACGCACTTTGGGAGCGTGCTTCGTCTGCGGCTGACTGTCTCCCCGAAGCAGAAGAATTGGAAGCATTCTTAAACATCATCAGGGATGGAAAGGATGCAATGTGTGAGTCCCTTCAAACAGGCATTGACTCTGCTGACAGTATCAGCAGGGCCATGGCGGAAAGTACCACAATCCGCAGGTTTGCGTGGTTGCGGAAGTCTGGGTTTGCTCCAGATGTGCAAGCCAGACTTCTAAATATGCCCTTTGACGGCACTTCTCTATTTGGAAAGAAGGCTGATGACAGCCTGGAGAAATTGCAAACATCCAAAGCAGCAGCGAAATCCCTTGGGGCTGCAATCCGGCAAACTCCAAATCGCCCCTCAGGTACATCCTGGAGGGGTAAGTCCTTTTGTTTTTACTCCGCATTCGGAAAAGGCAGAGGACAGCCAGCTCAAAGGGGCCAGAGACGATTCACCCGTGGTGGATGGGGTAAAGGTACAAAACCCGCAGCAGCAGGTGCTACTTTACCCTCGGCATCTGCGTCAGCCACTTCTAAATCCCTTTGAGGTCTCCCCTCACAAGACAACAGTAGGGGGCAGGTTAACTCAACATCTGGCAGAATGGCAGGCTATTGCGTCATCTGCTTGGGCATTGGAGACAGTTGCCCAAGGTTACTGCCTGCCTTTGCTAAGTCATCCACCAGGGAACAACTCTTTGAAGCTTCCAGACACGCTCCTTATGCAGGAGATATCAGACCTGCTAGAGAAAGGTGCCATAGAACCGGTACCTGTAGCGGAGAGGAACAAGGGTTGGTATTCCCCCTACTTTCTAGTCCAAAGAAGGACGGAGGATTGAGACCCATCTTGGACTTGCAAGAATTGAACAAATTCCCCAGGAAAGAAAAGTTCAAGATGGTAACCCTTTCTCAGATCCTTCATGCCCTCTAGCTTCAGGACTGGTTGGGATCTCTAGACCTTCAGGATGCTTATTTCCATGTTCCAATCCATCTCAAACACAGGAAATACCTGAGGTTTGCAATTGGCAACTCTCATTATCAATTTCGAGTTCTGCCATTTGGGCTGACCTTCGCCCGAGGGTCTTTACCAAGCTAATGTTGGTTGTGGCTGCAAGTCTAAGGCGGGAAGGGATTCACGTCTACCCCTACCTGGACGACTGGTTGATCAGAGCAGTATCCCCGGAACAAGCTCAGATCCATCTAGATTGTTTGTCACTTCCTTCACAAGCTGGGCTTCTCCCTCAACTTAAAGAAGTCACAGATGATACCATAACAGAGGCTCCAGTTCATTGGAGCAGTCCTGGTCACATCCCTGGGAAAAGCCTTGCCACCAGAGGTGAGGGGGGCTCAAGATATTCTACAGATGGTCACCAGGTTTCAAAATGCCCAACGTCTACCAGCCTTCGACTTTTTTGAGGTTGCTCGGTCTCATGGCATCCTGCATCTTCCTAGTGCCAGAGGCTCGCCTGAGAATGTGATCCCTCCAGTGGGCGCTAAGGACCCAGTGGTCACAATTCTCAGGAAAAATGTCAGATCTCCTACAAGTCCCGGACAGAGTAGCTCGAGACTATCATTGGTGGGCCTGTCGGGAGAACATCTTTAAAGGAGAACAGTTTTGGCAACCATGGCCGGAGGTAACAGTAGTCAAGGATGCTTCACTCACAGGGTGGGGAGCCCATGCCAATGACTTGACCATCAGCCGTCGTTGGTCTCCATCAGAGTCCAGACTACACATCAACCTATTGGAGCTTAGAGCGATGAGATTAGCGCTGAAAGCTTTTTTGCCATCAGTACAGGGAAAGAATGTCCTGATAATGACGGACAACACAGTGGCCATGCACTACCTCATCAAAAGAGGAGGCGTCGGGTCACTGCCACTGTGCAGAGAGGCAATGCAGCTTTGCTTTTGGGCAATTCAAGAAGGAATCTCTCTATCGACAGTTCACCTAGCCGGAGAGAAGATCTTGACGGCGGACGCTCTGAGCAGGCAGAGCAGTGTCTCTCACGAGTGGGAACTAGCTCAGGAAGCCCTCAAGAGATCTTCGCCCTTTGGGGAACCCCTCAAGTGGATCTGTTCACCACCAGCATCAACAGGAAGTGCGATCAGTATTGCTCAAGGGAATTTCCCCCGAGAGGAGCTCTAGGGGACGCGTTCGTAGTGGACTGGGATTATCCACTTCTATACGCGTTTCCTCCAGTCCCCGTCATTCCTCAAATGATCAGGAGGTTGAGAAGATTCCGGAAACCCATGTTCCTAATTGTCCCGGATTGGGCCAGGAGAACGTGGTACCCGGATCTTCTAGACATGTCCATCTGTCCTCCGATTCGTCTTCCGCAAAGAGAGGATCTTCTCTCGCAGAAGGGAGGTCCAGTTCTCCATCCGGATATCAGAACCCTCAACCTTAACGCCTGGTTTCTGAAAGGTTGAAATACAAGGATTGGGATCTCCTGGATGGCGTCATGGAGGTGTTGCTTTCAGCCAGAAGGCCAGCAACAAAGACTTTATACCGCTGCCGTTTGAACACATTTAGCAGCTGGTGTAGAGAAAAGAATATTGAACCCTTTTCATGTAGTACACTGAGGGTGTTCTCTTTCTTTCTTTACTTAGCAAATTCAGGTCTCCAAGTTGGTACGATCAAGGGCTATCTCGCAGTGCTGTCAATCTTTAAGCATACTGCTGAGGAGCCTTCATATTTCAAATTACCCTTAGTAACCCAATTTCTGAAAGGATTAACTAATGTTTATCCCCCAAAGCCTTTTCAAGTTCCATTGTGGGACCTAAATCTAGTCTTAAAGTTTCTGATGGGTACTCCTTTTTAACCACTTCTTTCCTGTTCACTAAGATTTCTCACTCTTAAAACAGTCTTTCTAGTGGGTCTAACTTCCGCCAGAAGAGTGAGCGAATTACAAGCTCTAGCTTGCAAACCTCCTCATACAATCTTTCATAAAGACAAGGTTGTTTTACAAGTGAAGCCCAATTTTCTCCCAAAGGTGGTCTCTGAATTCCTCATTACAAAGAAAATAACTTTACCCTCGTTCTATCCTCCTCCCAATCCAGGGAAAGAGGAAGAGCGATTACACAGGCTGGATCCAAGGCATGCCTTAAGCTTTTACATTAACAGATTTGCAAGAATCAGACAAGCAGACCAATTGTTTGTGGGATATGCAGGGCACAAATTAGGGTTGCTAATTACAAAACAAACCATTTCAAGATGGATTATTTTAACTATTGTAGAATGCTATAAGTTGGCGGGAAAAGAGCCCCCTCAACATCTTAGGGCTCATTCAACCAGGGGTATCGCAGCCTCTTCTGTGCTCCAAAGAGGGGTTCTGATTAAGGACATATGTGCGGCTGCCACGTGGTCGTCCGCACACATTTACCAAATTTTACAGCCCTGATTCCTCTTCTAGCCAGGAGACAAAATTTGGAAAGGCTGTGTTGCATTCTGTACATTCTTAAAGGGAAACATTTCATTTGTACTCCCGCCTCCTCTTTATACTACTGCTTTGGGAGTCTATCAAAGATAAGTAATACGTCGGAGGACACAATCCCTTCGAAGAACAAGTTACTTACCAAACTGGTAACGATCTTTCAATGGGATGTTCCGTCGATGTATTCCTTATCGCCCCTCCCATCCATCCCTGCAGTAAAACTTCCCTTATTGTTGCAGTTTACGCTCCTTCAAGGTTACTAACCAGTTAATGCAAAGAAAAACGAAACTTCAAAACGGAACTGAGCAACAGACGCTGCGCGATTATACTCATGATGACGGTGCCGATACGGAGGCTGTTGAGGGACACCGACGCTATTCGTCCTCTACTAAGAAAAAGATTTCCGAGGCCAGCAAGCTGGAATGGATTATATCAAAGATGAGGAATACGTCGGAGGAACATCCCATCAAAAGAACGTTACCAGTTTGGTAAGTAACTTGTTCTTCTGTGCCAAGACGGACATCGGGAAGCCATTGCCTTCGACCTTATCAAGGCCCCACAGTTCTGGTGATTCTACGGATGCCGTGGTTGGTGGCTCACAATCCTAACATCGACTGACGAGCCAAGAAATTGGCCTTCTCCAAATACTGTGCTCATGCGTGCTACCAAGTGGAAATGCCATCGTCTGACCCAGAGACACCTGTCCAAGATAAAGAGGCGTTAGTACTAGGTGTAACAAGTACACTACCAAGCGAATACCACGATTTCCAAGACGTTTTCCAAAAAGAACAGGCTAATACCTTACCCCCTCACAGGCCATATGACTGTCAGATCGACCTCGTACCTGGTGCACAAATCCTGTGCAGTCGAATTTATGCACTCACCGAATCTGAAAATCTCCACTTGAAATCATATCTGGACCAATACCTGGCAAAAGGTTTGATCCGCACGTCCAAATCCCCGGCAGCCTCGCCCCTTTTCTTCATACCCAAGAAGGAGAGGGACTTCAGAACGTGCATTGACTTCTGCGCACTAAACCAGGTAACAGTTAAAAACCATAATCCTTTACCCCTTATCCTAGAACTGCTGGACCAAGTTAAGGATGCCCAAATTTACCCCAAATTGGACCTCAGGGGGAAATAGCATCTCGTGCGTTTAAAGAAAGGAGACGAATGGAAGACCGCCTTTCATACTAAGTATGGGCTGTACGAATATCAGGTGATGCCCTTTGGGCTTTGCAACGCTCCTGCCGTGTTCCAGTACTTCATGACCGATGTACTACGGGAATTGATGGACGTATGTGCCCTAGTTTACACCGACGACATCTTGGTGTACTCCCCTTCTAAACACGACCATGTCAGGCACGTTTGCTCCGTCCTTGCAAATCTCTGACAGCACCAGCTATACGCCAAACTTGAAAAATGTTCCTTCCATGTCACCAACGTCGAGTTCCTTGGTTTTGTCCTCACTCCCAGAGGCGTCCGGATGGATATGCACAAAGTACACACCATCCTTAGCTGGCCACCACCGTCTTCAGTCAAAGGTGTCCAAAGTATGCTCGGCTTTGCAAACATTTATCGCCAGTTCATCCAGGGTTTCTCCCAGATTGTGCACCCGATCACTTCTTAATAACGAAAAAACAACAAACTGTTGCAATGGACAGAAGAGGTGGAGAATGCCTTCCAGGAACTCAAGAAAAGATTTACCTCCGCCCCGGTGGTACGACTCCCCCACCCAGATCTCCCATATGTAGTGTAAACGGAAGCCTCCAGCATGATAATGGGGGGCTGTTCTTTCCCAAAGGGATCCCGAAACAGGGCAGTTACATCACTTGGCCTTTTGGTCGCGAAAATGTACTACTCCTGAACTTAACTATGCAATAACAGACAAGGAACTCCTAGCGATCAAGGCAGCCTTTAAGGCTTGGCGGCATTACCTCCTAGGCGCCAGACATACCATCACAGTAATCACCGACCATCGCAACCTACAATACCTCAAGACGGCAAAGGCTCCATCATCCCGTCAACTCGGATGGGCTTTATTCTTCGCAGAGTATGATCAATCACGTACCGACCGTGAGTACAGAACGGAAAAGCCAACACCCTATCCCACATGCGTATTGATGAGAACGCATATTCAACCCCAGACCCGGTGGCCATTATTCCAGGTGACAAACTACTAGGACTTACAACAAAGTTATCTCTGGACAAACTCCAAAAGGAAATTGGGCTCCTAATGAACACCAAGGCTCTACAAGACTGGACCACTCAAGGTGAAAATTACACAACAAAGAACCAACTCCGGTATTTCAGAGGGCATTTATATCTACTGAATAAGGCACTACAAGAATAAGTCATTTCTCGTTATCACGACCCCCTGATAGGACATCCAGGAATTGCCAAGACCCTAGCCAAGGTGAAAAGAAATCATTGGTGGCCGACCTGACGAAAGGACATTATGCAGTTTATTCTCTCATGTGGCATTTGTGCACAGAATAAATCCCAGAAACAAAGACCTGCGGGCCTTCTTCAACCCCTGGAAATTCCACCTGCACCTTGGCACACTCTCTCCCTCTATTTCATCACAGATCTACCTCCCTGTCAAGGGTTCAACACTATCCTGGTGGTTGTTGACCTATTCTCTAAAATGGCCCATTTAATTCCGCTTAAGGGTCTACCAAACGCATCCAGTCTGACAAAGGTGTTTTTAGAGCAAATCGTACGATTACATGTTTTCCCCTCCGTCCAGATTTCTGACTGAGGGAGTCAGTTTGTGTCTAACTCCTGGAGGAAGGAAGAGTTCTGCAATTGCCCAAATCGACATTAGTCTGTCCACTAGTCACCATGCCCAAACTGATGGCCAAACGGAGCAGACAAATCAAACACTAGAGCAATACCTACGGTGCATTTTACATCAAGTGGAAGAAAGCTGGAAGGATGTGCTGTGGATAGCCGAATATGCCTACAACAACTTGCTACACACCAGTACTGGACAGAGTCCATTCTATACCGTATATGGAAAGCACCCACGTACTTCCGAATTAGATACCCCGATGGCCTTAGAAATGCCTGCGGTGAAGACTTTACATGAGACCATCACTCAAGCCTTCAAAAAGGCAGCAGAACACTTGATCCAAGCCAAAGAAAGACAGGAAAGGTTCGCTGATCAACACCGAAGAAAAGCCCCAGACTACCAAGTCAGAGATGAAGTCTGGTTGGCGTCTCGGCATGTGCCCATAAGAGGAACTCAAACATTTCATCCCAGATATCTAGAGCCCTATACCATCAAGGCTTTTATAAATCCTGTGGCAGTAAAACTAGCTTTACCACTAAATATGCAGACTGATCCCGTATTCCACGTGTCACTCTTAAATCCTCTTCAGCCTGGAACTCTGGTCAAAACACCACCAAATCCGGTACTGGTTAACAGAGAACCCCAATTTGAAGTCCAGGACAGCCTTGATTCTAAACTCACCAGTCCAAGTTATATTACTTAGTGGACTGGAAGGGATACGGCCCTCAGGACAGGACATGGGAGCCTAGCGAGCACGTCCATGCGCCACGCCTGGTAAGACGATTTCATCAGAACCATCTGACCAAACCAGGACCGGATGGAGGAAATGCCTTGAGGGGGGCCTTAAGGGGGAGTGCTGTAACGATCCATACCCCTGACCACCTCAGGTATAACAGCCCCCTGGCAGCAGTGGGGCTAAAGCCCTTCACACTGGCCCCAAGGGCCTTAGAACTCCATCAGAAACATACATGGAGTCAGTCCAGGCACCTTTAGCACCAGGCTCATTATCAGGAATAAAGCAATACCAGTTTTGGACCTTAATCCAACATGAAGGCCTATTACATAGCTCAGTTCTTTAGAACCAAGCCATGCAGTCTAGTGTTTTGGGTGTGGCTGGGCCTGGAGATACTGGGCCTGAAACTACTTTACCTGGGCTATTTAAACAACACCCAAACAGCAGAACATGCTTCGCGTTATTCTGCACTCCTGCAGCGTAATGCTCACCGTGTCCAGCTCCTGCTCATCTGCTTCTCCGGCGCCCCGATCCTGAAGCCCTAGATCCGGATTACATTAATATCCTGGAAGAACAAGAACAGCATTAGCGAGCAAGAACACTTAACTGTGAAGTAAACGGTCTTGAATCCATCCTGCATTTCGCTTACCTCGCCCATCACCGGAGTTTGCCGCAACCTGCAAAGGTAAAGAAACAAGGACCGCATTAATAACAATTCTTACCTGGGCAAGCAGCGATTCCTGGCAGCACCCTGAGCTTCTCTTACCTTGCCCAACTCCGGGTTTCACTGCAACCTGCAAGGGAGAAGGAACAAGGTCAGCATTAACAAAGCACTTACCTGGGCAAGCAGCGCTTTGATCGGTCATTACTCCGGAACATCACCGCAACCTGTACAAAGAGACCAGAACACAGGTTAGCAATTAACACCATTTAACAACGCTCCGCGCATCAATAACTCACCGTGGTCTTCGCCATCGGCGCGGTAACTCTGAGATCGCAACCATCCCTGTGAAAACAAAGAGACCGGGAACAGCGTAGTGGAGCAAGACGCAGAGAAGACGCAGAGAAGACAGAGAAGAAGACGGAGGGAAAGAAAGAGCAGGAATAAAGACGGAAAAGACATTACTCACCTGGGAGACAGCAAGCAGAGTCGGAGTCACAGCCGTTCTGGACCCGACATAAGGGCAGAGTGAAGCAACTGGGTCCATGGAACGCCCACACCAACCATGCA
This sequence comes from Ambystoma mexicanum, assembly GCF_040938575.1. Classification (NCBI taxonomy): domain Eukaryota; kingdom Metazoa; phylum Chordata; class Amphibia; order Caudata; family Ambystomatidae; genus Ambystoma; species Ambystoma mexicanum. The sequence goes on from NC_090929.1 coordinate 719,807,513, forward strand.
CCCCTGCACAGAGATGCAGGACGGAGAGTTCAATGCACAAAAACCTAAGGTGAGCAATAACCCCAAGTGAGGGGATTTAGACCAGAGGGAGGTGGTAGTCCATCCATCACAGAACCAGTATCTTAACCTTCCATTTTCCTGTTATAGGCGCTAGCCAATGTCTGGCACATCACCAAGCAGAGAGGGGTCCGGGATAGCGCTTAGACCTCCATCCAGTATCGTGTGACACCCCGTGGATACCAGGTGAGCGTAACACCATCTTACCTGTGCACAACAGCGCCCCCCAGTTGTCCTTTCTTAATGTTACTCAAGTTAATGTTGTGAAATTACTACTTATCTTCCTTTTGTTTACTAAATAGCCCAAGAAAGGAATCTGCATTGCCTGCAGACCTACCACTTGAATCCGTGTTTTGGAGGTAAGGTGCATGATGCTGGGATGTCCAAACATGAATCTGCTGCTTTCTGGAGAAAGTGATGTACTAAATGTGCAAATAGATTGTGTCACTGGTGACTAGGTGTTGTCTCTTCTCCACAGGTCAGAGTCCTTTCCCCATGAGGCTAGGGAGGTGTGGCCACTACCCAATATTCCTCCAAAAGGTGGTTCAATGTGGGAGGACCTAACGGGGAGTTACTCCCTTTCTGGGGACAAGGACCCTACCACCTGGGGTATGGTCCAGTAAACACCATTGCACCAACACATACTCTAGCTCCTCTTTCCTCCGATAACCTCTTTAGATAGTAGACCCATGTTCTGTTGTAATACAGACTACCTCAGTGGGACCACAAGTACCACAACGAAGAAGAACATGGAAACCATGCAGGTCACTCATTATGGAAGTACTGGTACGAGGTGGCCCCACAGAGGAATGAAATTGGTGGGACCAAGCGAGAATTGGAACTTACACAATGGGTCGAATGAGACCTTGCTATATTGTATAAAGACGGACAATGGCCTAAATAATCTGTCAAGCCCAGCCAGGATAGGGTTGAAGTGTGGAGCTTGCCCGACGCAGGAGATTCAAGCTCGTTTGGCAGACCCAAGTTAGAACAGAATGGAGGACATCAGCTGTGTGAGCATCGGAGCAGGACGGCAGGAGCAGGCCTGTGCAACCAAGTAGAGAGAAGGCAAAGGGAGGAAAGCTGTTGGTGGAGTCGCCACCGCACCGCAGAAGGCATCCTGAACAGCCTGCAGAAGCAAGCTGTAGGACTGCTGTCCTTTGAAGCCCCGGCAATGCACCTACACCCAAATCAAGGTAACAAGTGTTGCGGGATACCCAGAGGGGACACAGCAGCGCAAATAAAGCAGGTTAAGGCTAACGCCCTTGGTAACCACAGTGCCCAGACCCCTGAAAGACCCAACATGTAGCACAGCTCTTCTTCCTCGTCCCAGTGGCCGTACCAATAAGCCCACTGAACACCAGGGAAGGGTTGAGGACCCCTGCCATCAAGAATACTGCATTAGAGGAAGCCTTCCTCATCCCAATGGCCGTACTTATAAGCCCACTGAATACCAGGGAAGGGTTGAGGACCCCTGCCATCAAGAATACTGCATCTGAGGAATTATTAGTCATCCCAGTGGCCATACTAATAAGCCCGCTGACCACCAGGAAAGGGTCGAGGACCCCAACCAAGTCCAGATATCCAACAGATGAGACATCCTCATCAAAGTGGCAGGCATAGGCCCACTACTCACAAGCAAAGGGTTCAGGGCCCCAAAGTTAAGGGAAGTGTACATCTGAGGAAAGCTTTCTTGCATCAGTGAGAAACCCCAAACCACTGGCTACCAGAGAAGGGTCAAGGACCCCAACAATAAAGAACTTATTCAATGTGAACAGCTTTCTCAATTCAGTGGAGCGGTGTGAAGCCCGCTGCACGCAACCAAAGGTTTTGTGACACCGGTGAAGGAAGTGTGAAAAGGGTCTGCAACCCCAGGCACAGATAATAATAAGAAGAAAGAGTGGGAGCTTGCTTCTCCAGCATGGGGTCTGGCATGGATTCACATGCTCCTGAATATTCCCCGTCGTCATGCTGGGAATCCTCGGTAAAAGAAAAAAATCAGTTTCATTTCTGAACTGTCTTTCTCCTAACAACCAATCACTGAGCTCTGGGTCATACTGCCCCTAGCCAAAAGACTGCCCTCTACCTAAGCCCCTCTTCTGGCAGCCATCTTCAGAGTTTTACTGCACGTTCAAGTGTTGGGAGTCCTCGTGCTTAGCTCTCAAGCTTTTACTGCATTTTTTACTTTTTGGAAGAGTGTTACACCGCGTGGATCATGGCGAACGAGAAGTATTCCCTCCTCTCTTTTCAAGCTTTCTACAGACTGCGGTCTGCAGAATGTTTTTATGGACGATAAACATTCCCAGTGCCTCTACTGCCTGTACCCAACACACAAGCAGAAAGATTGTACATTTTACCATGACCCCTCGACACGCACGTTGAAGGATCAGCGTAAGCGACTGAATGAGTGGCTGCAGACCAAGGCCTTTGCACTGGGTGGGTCCCAGGAGCATGTCTCTCCCGGATCCGGGAAAGCTGAGCGGGCTTATAAGTCCTTTGAGGGCACCCCTCCCGCAGGGGTCCAACAAAAGGCCAAGCACTGCGAGCCCACTGCCACAGGGAGCGCTATAGCGGCGGGCTCCTCAGCGGCCAGGGCACATCAGTCTCCAGCTACTTCAGTCACCAGTCAACGCTCAGGATCTTCATCCAAGAGGAAGTCAGACCATCTGGGCAAACTCAAGGTGGCCCCAGAGACGGCCAAGGAGAAGTCCAAGGTGACGGAGAAGGCCAAAGGGGACCGAGGCTCCGACCCGCTGCCTAAGGAGAAGGCCAAGCACGACAAGTTGTCCGGGGCGACCACAAAGGCCAAGCACGACAAGGGACCGGTCCTGACCATGAAAGCCCAGGATCACCCGACGGAAGGCTCCGCCTTCCATCAAGGTGGTGGTGGCATCCCTTTCAAAGGCTGCAGAGGCAGACCCGCAGTGCACCCTTCCGAAGGCAATAGTGTCCCTCCCTGCCAGGAGGGAGTCTTCATTCCAGCCCATTGAGAAGACCTTAGAGAAGATGATGCCGGTCATCTCCCCGAGACCCTCCCCTCTGGATGCAAAGAAAGGGGGGGTGCAGAGGTCCTCCAGGGCACGGATTTCTCCTCTGAGGATGAGCTTGTCTACCTTCAGACCATCCAGGAGGGCGATGGCAATGAGGGAACTGTTGGGGTTGTGACCGACTAGGGCGCCGACCCCGGTGACGACGACTAAGATACCGTCGAGGTAGGCGACGGAGAGCCTCAGGATGATGAGGACCTTGGCTCTCTTCCTGCACCCCAGCTTCCTATTTGCCCTCCGCCTCAGCTGCCCCCTAGAGACCTCTCCGTGGACATTTGCTCTACTCTGCATACACTGGTATCCGAGATACAAAAGAGGATGCTGGCTATTCCGATGGCCCCGCCCGCGTCTCCGGTAATGTTCTTCCCTCTGACAACAGGGGAACCGCCGGCTAAGAAGAGGAAGAGACACCCATTGTCTCCTTGCCACCCTCACCTCCCTGAGGGATGAGATGGATCCTGACACAGTGACAACAGTGGGATGGTGGATATGTCCCGCCGCCTCTTCCCAGATCCTCCCCACCGGACGAGATAGGTGTGTTCCACGCTATGATCTCCAGAGCTTCGGAGCTCGTCCAGCTCGCACCAGAGGAAAAGGAGGGCTTCTTATATCGGCGTCGCAAGGCGAAGAGAAAGGCCATCCTTTCGGTCCCACTCTTGGATGACATTTGGGATGAAGGTCTGTCTCTCATGAAGGACCCTTCTATGGCCCCAGCGAAGAGGGGCCGCCTAGAGAAGAAATGCAGGGTGCCGGACTCTGCGCCCAAGTGCTTACAGGCCCAACCGTCACCGGACTCGGTGAGACTCTGCAGTGGCCAAGAAGTAGTCGTTGGGCGCTTCATCTTCGGCAGCATCAACCCCTCTAGACAGCGAGGGGAAGAAGTTGGATGCTATGCGACAAGTTATCTGCTCTGCCGAGGCGACAATTAAGGCTGCCAATGCCCTCGCTATCGTAGTGCACTACATCCGAGAGCTGTGGTTCAAGCTCCCCTTCTGGACTTCCCGACGACAAGAGGTTGAAGGCGTTGGTGATTCTGCAGGAAGGCGAGGTGGCATCGGACCACGCCATCATGGTGGCCACAGACATGGCCGACGCGGGGTTCCGCCAGATGGGCAACAGCGTTTGCTTTATCGTTGTGGTTGGCTCAAGGCCACCAACTTTCAACAAGAGGTCCAGATGAGGGTTTTGGACATGCCCTTTGGACGTAGACAATCTTTCCGGGATGGCTGTAGGTGAGTCTCTACAGGCCATAAAGGCGGACACAAGACGTGCACGTGCCCTGGACACGCTACAGCAGCAACGGCCGTCCTTTCGGTCCTCAGGAGGCAAGTCTCCCCGTTCTTCCAAGGGTTATGGTCGGGGGCTCATCTTCCTACCGCCAACTCTTGCGCTCCTAGGCCCAAGTGACTAACAGGGCCCGTTCCGAGGCCTTCGGAGGCGGACGTTGTCATCTTCCGGGACCCAAGGGCGGCCTGTCTATGTCCAAGCAAGAATGAACCGGCCGCGACGTCGGGCCACCACGAGTGAACCCCGGTGGGAGGCCGGCTGGCGAACTTAGTCAGCGTGTGGAAGACCATCTCCACCGACCGCTGGGTGCTTGACGCTCTCACCCACGGATACACTCTGGAGTTTCAACAGAAGTGTCCCCAAATACCACTCGTGGCCGGACAGGAAAACCACGTCCCTCAGCTGCTGCTAGAGGTTCGGGCCATGCTAAAGAAAGGGCTGATAGAGCTCGTTCCAAAGCGACTCCAGGGCTCCGGAGTGTACTCAAGGTACTTCCTCGTGAGAAAGAAGTCCATGGACTGGCAGCCCATTCTCGACCTACGACGACTAAACAAATACATCAAGTCCCAGAAGTTCTGAATGGTCACTCTTCAACACGTGCTCGGACAACTAGAAGAGGGGAGACTTTCTGTTGTCGTTGGACATGGAGGATGCGTAGTTCCAGATCCCAATTCACAAGGGGCACCTCAAGTTTCTGCGCTTCGTCCAGGGGAAGCATTACCAATTCAAGGCCCTACGCTTAGGATTGAAGTCGGCGCCCAGAGTCTTCAAATTCCTGGCACTGTTGGCGGCACATCTGCAACTGCAAGGGATACACATCTACCCTTACTTGGACTGGCTCATCCAGTCCAACTCAAGGAGCATCGCCATCGACCGCACAATGAGGACTGTCCGCCTACTGATGGATCTGGGGTTCTCTATGAATTATGCAAAGTCCTGCTTGACTCAATCGCAGGACGTGCTTTTTCCTGGGATCCCAGCTCAACACAGTGTAATTCCTGGCGTCACAGTCGGAGGAAAGAGTGGCAGCCATCCTGGGCAAGGTGCAACAGCTGCTCGCTCTGAAGGTTGCCACAGTGAGGGCCATCAAGTCTTTGCTCTGCATGATGTCATGCATTTAACTCATCCGACTCTGCAGGCTACAGATGCGGCCACTGCAGGAGTTCCTTAACGCCCGTTGGATTCAGGTGTCCGGAAGCTTCCAAGACGAGATCGCTCTCGACGAGGGGTCCGTCGGGCGATAAGATGGTGGGGCATGCGCTCTCATCTGACCGGAGGTGCCGACATACAGGCCCCACCACATCAGGAGACGGTAATGACGGACGCCTCCCTGGAGGGATGGGAAGCCCATACCGGAAGTCTTCATGCCAATAGCCTGTGGCTGCTGGAGGAAATGACATTGCACATCAATGTTCTGGAGCTAAGGGCAGTGTTCTGGGCCCTCAACTCGTTCCTGCCGTCCCAAGGAGGTGCGGGTCCTCACAGACAATACCACTTCAATGTTTTACATCAGAAAGCAGGGGGGCCCAGGTTCCCAGCACTCTCCAAAGAAGTGCAGGATTTATGGCATTGGGCCGTCGCTCAGGAGATGTTCCTCATCCTGTTTCATCTGACAGGAGTCAAGAACACAGTCACTGACTTTCTGAGCAGGGAACTTTGCTTGTGCCACGAGTGGGAACTTCGGCAGGACCTAGTGGAGAACCTGTTCCGCAAATGGGGCAATCCCCATATCGACTTGTTTGCGGCGGTGACGAACATCAAGTGCCAGAGGTTTGCCAGCGGGTTTCCCCAGCAGGGGACCATGGGGGACACATTGACATTCCCTTTTTCTGTATGCGTTCCCTCCATTGCCGTTTTTACTTCGAGTCGTCAATCTACTCGAACCGCGTCGGTGCCGGATGGTCCTGGTCGCACCTGCGTGACCAAGGCAGATCTGGTACCCGGACCTTCTCAGCATGTCAGCGACACCACCAGTCAAGCTGCCAGTGGTCGGAGATATTCCCGCCTGGGAAGGATGCGCCATTCTTCACCACGATCCAGGGTCTCTGAATCTGAAGGCCTGACTCCTGCAGCGCTAGAATTCAGTAGCTATGATCTCCCGTCGGACTGCAAGGAAGTTCTCGCCAGGGCTAGAGCATTGTCTACTTTGAAATGCTTTGGACTCAAGTGAAAGAGATTTTCTATTTGGTGCTGTTCCTGGAAGTTCGACCCACTGAGGGTCAAGGCCCCTCAGGTGCTTCCATATTTGCTGCTGTTGGCCAAATCGGGGCTGACCCAGGCCTCCATCAAGGTTCATCTGGCAGCTATCTCCTGCTACACCAGATCCCCAGGACGACCAGCCTTGTGGTCGCACCAATTGGTCAAGGAATTCGTCAAGGGACTATTCCTCTCGTTACAGAGTGGGGAAGTTCCAGGCCCTTTCCTGTAAACCACCTTACTTAACTTTCCACAAGACGAGGGTGGTGCTGCGGATGCATCTCTCGTTCATGTCCAAGGTGCCGTTGGACTTTAATCTCAACAAGCTCTTGATGTTACCTGTGTTTTTTTTCTGACGCCTTTGTCGCCGCTGAAAGGACTTTGCACTTGCTGGATGTGGCTACAGCGCTGAGGTTTTATGTGGCCCGCAAGAAGTTTTTCCGGAAAACCTCTCAGCTCTTTGTGAACTTTGATCCTGTGAACCATGGGAAGGACCTGTCCAAGGCTTCCATTTCCAGGTGGCTCTCTGGCTGTGTCACCCACTGTCAGCGGTTGGCAAACCAACCGTTGCTTGGCCGTCCGAGAGCCCGCTCTACCAGAGCGATTGCTGTTACAACAGGATTCCTGTCTGGTGTGCTCCTGCTGGACGACAGGGATTCCATGGAGGAGTGCACAGTCGTACAAGCAGTGCTGCGTAACCTGTTCGCTTGAAGGCAAGCGTGGCAAGGAGGTAAGAGATGCTTATGTTGAGCATTGCCGCCTCCCGTGGTTGTGCATGTGTGTGCACTGCTATGTATTCTTTATTCATGAGCATGTGAATCCATGCCAGACCCCATGATGGAGAAGGAACAAGCTACTTACCTGTAACTATTGTTCTCCAGCATGGGTCTGGCATGGATTCACACGCAAACCTTCCCGCCTGCGCCTCTTCTCTTGGTCCTACTGCCACTTTGTGCTACCAAATCTGAAGAAGGCTGCCAGAGGAGGGGTTTAGGTAGAGGGCAGTCATTGGCTAGGGGCAGTATGACCCAGAGCTCAGTGATTGGTAGTTAGGAGAAAGACAGTTTAGAAATGAAACTGAAACTGATTTTTTTCTTTTACTCAAGATTCCCAGCCCAACGACCGGGAATTTTCATGAGCATGTGAATCCATGTCAGACCACAACAGTTACTGGTAAGTAACTTGTTCCTTACACTTGGAAAGAATGACCAACTCTGAGTGACAGTTTTCAAGACAAACTATCAGCATCCAGCATTCCAGGAGACGGGAGCCATTCCAGTTATCTGAGCTGAGTATAGGGAACAGAGGTTTGATGTCACAAAACCATGAATCCCCCCTGCAGTCTTTCACCCAATAATTCAACTAGAAAGTAAAGTAGCAAAGGCAGGGTCAAGTTTATTTCTGTACATCTTTGTGGGAAAGGGTCGGGGAACTAGCATAGTATCCTCATTCCAAAATTGTGGCCTCTTCTGTCTTTTGGTGGAACGTAATGCACCTTACCTCAGACAAAGTTTAATCACTTTGAGACTGATACCAAGGTGGTGAACTGACGCAGTATAAAAATACCCAGCAATAATAATGTAATGGTAGCTGATTCGACAACGCTCTGTGCATGTGCTTCCTCGTTCTATTTCCCAGGATGTTTGGCAAGCCTACATTTATGCTATATACACAAGTAATGAGGCAGTGTTGGGGCAAACTGGACTTTTAGGTTTCCATTAGGTGCTAAATGGCTGACTTTTTCTATTCCTCTCAACTCTTGTTGTTTTTCAAGATGTATCTTTTCACATATGTAAATCAGTTTATTCCTAAAGAATTTAACCATTCAGACTTATTGTAGCGATTTGATTAATTCAATTTTTCTGAATTGATTATCTTTTTCATTACTTTGTTTAATACATTTTGATGTTATTTTTTGTGACTATTTATTGATGCCGTTTACAGTTGTGTTCCGTCTGGATTACACGCTGACATTTTTGTTATTTTTGTTTCTTGTACTGGGTTTAAGGTTTTCCGGCCTTCCAACCAAGCCACCTGCAAATGCAATCTCCATTTATTTTGTGAATTAGGCCTAACCGTCCACACCTGAAGGAACCTGGGAGGCATAAAAGGCATCCTCAGGTGCAGGCAATAGGAAGGCTGGGAAGAAGCTGGAACTGTGACTGGAGTGTGTGCTGTATCAGTAGAAGCAGAAAGAAGAAGGGACAGAGCTGGCAAACCAAGCAGAAGTAGGAGAACCAAAGGGATGCCAGAACTTGGATACAGCAGATTTCAACTGCTTGTTCTGAGAGGGTTTTAGTCCCTCAAAATCTGTAGTGCAGAGGCTGCACAGTGGAGGACGTGCAGAGGAGCAGTCTTTCCCCATGTGAGCCTGATTGCCATTGTTGCTGGGAAAGAAACGTGCCCGAGACCGAAGCGAGGAGCTGTGGGTGATTCGCAGATCTCGGGAGCGAGAGGAGATCCTTGTACGAGTGGCGGGACCGGAGACACCTGAGCAGAGGAAGGGTGTGGGTATCTGTCAAGCCAGAAGCAGTAGTAGTTGTGCCCGAAGTCGTAGAAGTCAATCAAATCGCAGAACAAGGATTACAGAAGCCAGTGAGTTACACCTGGTGTTCTGATTGCTTACGCGAGCACTGCCGACAACAGTATCCAGTCTTTCCTTCACTCCGTTCAAGCAGAAGAGAGATTAAGTTTGTTTGATGCATTTTATAACAAGTGAACAATGGAAAGTAGCACTTGTTTGAATGGAAACATTACCTTTACTCGCATAGAAGCTGAATGCTACCGAAACACCATTGTTAAATATTTAAAGCCTTTAAACTTCATGAAAAAGTGGGTGTGTGTGTACCTAGTTTGGTTTTCAAAGTAAAGAGTGAACTTTACCTCTTTATTGAAACAAAAAATCATTGTTCCTAAGAGAAGTCAAGTGTTTAATTCTATATCTGAAGTTGGAGAAATATCAAGCATTGCCCAAGCCAAGAGTATTCCCCTATTGAGAGTGAAGCAGCCTTTCTGAAAGCCAGACACTGTTCTAATAATTGAGAGCCCAAAAGAAGATCAGTCTAGCCTAGGATACAAGTGTACAAGCATTATCTGAAACCAAGAGCATGGCACCAAGGCTTCTGTATAATTGTGTGGCTGACATTGGCAAAGAGGTGAAGGCAAAGTTGGGAAGGGAAACCTTGCTGCTCGTATACAAAGCGGAAGTTGTCATGGTTGTACAAGTACCTGCATCAAAAACTACTATAAAAATGTCTAGTTGCAGATTCAACCACATCTGCATCTATCAAGACAAAGTACAGGTATGCTTATATTTTTAAAACTATATTTCCAACTCCTTTACAAATACATATAAACTGCGTTCCTGCCCCTTAACCTATATTAACCTACTCAATTATACTTTCTTTTGTCCCATCTCGTGACATCAAGTGGCAGTTACTTACAATGTTGTCTGTGTACAATGTCTTCTTTTAATTGTCATTTTATAACAATTTACATATTTGCAATTCCAGCTGCATGGTCTGTCTTTTTTGTGAAAGAAAAGAAAACCACATTTAAAACATTTTTACAGCATGTTGAAATGACAGATCTTGTGTGAAAGTTCAATATATTGGCAATACATGCATACTGGCCAATATGACCAATTATAATCTACCATGTGTTTTCTTTCTTTCATTCTGTCACTTTTAATACCACTTCTCCCACTTACAAAGTTACAGCAGAACTCACAATCCAAAGTCTAAACGAAAACTGCATGTATGTTACTAAGGCATGGAATGAAAGATGGCAAAATGCAATGCGTTTAAAATTATTTAATTCAGCACCATTCCACGTACGACTAATAAATGCATGCCCCAAGGCTCTGTACTTGGCCCTTTCTTTTGTCTCTTTACACTTCTCTTCTTGCTCCCATCCTCTTCTTTCGGTGTATCTCATCATTTATATGCTGATGACACCCATCTCTTTCTCTCTTTTTCTTCTTTCACCCCTGACATCCACCTTAATCTTTTCTTCCTGTCTTACTGCTATCAAAAACTGGATGTCCTCCCACTTTCTCTACCTCGACTCTGACAAGACTGAGATCTTATTCTTTCCCTCTAACTCCCAAGTCCCGCCTTATCCTCCTTTTATTCTTTCCCCCCTCCAATCTCCCCATCTTCAACCATGCTCGCAATCTTGGCCTTCACCTCGGTCCTCCCTGTCCTTTAACCACCATATTTCTCTCGCCTGTCGCGACCACCTTTTCAATGTTCGTAAAATCTGTTCCTCCCTCACCTTTCATGCCACCAAATTCTTAATCTCTTCCTTCATCTTCTCTCGTCTTTTCTACTGCTGTTCGCTTCCCTTTGGCCTTCTTGCCTCTCATCGTGCTCCTCTCAAATCCCTCTATCACTCTGCTATCCGCACCCTTTGTCTTCTCTATCCTCATGATTCCATTTCTTCCTCGCCATCTATTCTTGGCTGGCTTCCCTTCCACTCATAACTTAAATTTAACTTCCTTTATCTCATCTTTAAATCTCTTCACAATCTCGTCCCTCCCTACCTCGTCTCTCTCCTCTCATTCTACGCTCCTTCTCGCCCCCTCCAATGTGCTTATCTCTTCCTACTCACTGTTCCTCTGCCTCCATGTTCCCCTTCATGTTTCCAATCATTTCAGCCCCCCATACACTGGAATTCTCTACCTCTTTATCCGCTCCATTTCCTCCTAACCCTCCTTCCGTTCTTCCTTGAAATCTCATCTTCATTCACCGTCCTGTTAACCTCATCAATTCCCTCTTACGCTTTCTCTGTTCTGCTTCTGTGTTATAGACCTAGGTATTGTTTTTTGAAGGTTTGTCTCATGTTTATAATTATGCTTCCATTTTTTCTATGTAATCTTATTGCTATGTAAAGCGCTTTCGATTAAAGTGCTCTATAAACTTAATAAATACAAATACATGTATACATTTAAAACAGTACTGTATTTTCTTTTAAATAAATGAAAGAAAATTGAAACTATTTGTGCAACATTTTGAAATAACACTGCGTGTGTGCAGTTTTATTAACTTTGACGCACATCCATACTTGCTAACAATCCGCTTTCTAATCTGTACGTGCTTATTGGCTCCTACATTCTGGTCTGCATTCTGATACTTATAGTTCTCCTTTTCCAATGCAAAAAGTGCAACCACAACTCCCACAATACAAACAAAAAAACATTATTTAATAAGCAACTACACATTGTAATGCATCACATTGACAAGTATGCATTTATTGACAACATAGTCAACTTTCACACAAGTGCCACTTAAAAGTGATCCACGGATAATTTTCCATCTCCACTTCTTTTTGTTATGGAAAAGCTACACACCGTGCTGCTGTAAATCCACAAAACCATTTTTTCAACATTCATGTACAGCCTCCCAGAAAGGACAGCTTTTTAAACGCTCAGCATTTTCCATTTTGCATTGTATAAAAATGTCACACTTTCCCCTGCTGCAGGCCCGTTAGGCATACTTATCACAGGACCAACGGCCCAATTACCCACAGAGCCTGTGCTCCTGTGTCCCCATTCTCGTAGGGAATAGGGACTAACATTTTCTGGCACCTGACTTTCCAGGCCAACTGGACTTGTGAGGTCTTGGTGGCACAGTGTAACGCTCACCTGATTCCCGCAGAGGCGCCGGTCTTGACTGGGTGAATGCCGTATCTTCAAAGGTGATGTGTAACACACGGTTGGCTCTTTAGGCTGGACCTCTGTGCACTGTATGTCTGACTCGAAGAGTAAGATGTCTGCAGATAGAAAATATGGGATTAATGAACTGGGTTTATTGGGTGCCTCTCTCCTCTTCCCTTTCTCTTCTCCTGTAGAACCCCAAAGGTTAACGCCCTCACCTTAGGTAAGTGAACGCCGAGCTCTCCATCTGTCTCGGGGCAGGGTGCCGTAACCAGTTTCTTCACTGGATAAGGGTGCAGGCCTCTTGACCTCAGAGGACTGCTGTCCGTCGTTAACTGCACGAACGGTAAGTTCTGGGCACTTCAAATGTCTTAAAAGTCTTTTGTAATGATATCTCTTGTTTTGCAGGGTTCCGGCGATGGCGGATGGCGGGCTGATGAGAGTTGAGGATCGAACCCGCGTGAGGAATAGAAGCGCCTGGAAGCACGTAAGTAAGCGCTTGTAGCCTGCTTCACGATGCGCACTAACTGTCCCTTTTATCTTACAGGTACAAGTTCGGAGCTTTAGAGAAGCTGAAGGGTGCTGGAATACCCACTGGATTCGGCGTGGGAAGGAGTAATGGCACGTGAGTAATAAAGTTGCCCAATGTCTTTAAACGCACCTTCTTTTGTATTTCAGATGCGGGATGCAGCGCCGAAGGCCTCCGGAGCGTGCAAAGAGCTGGTAAGCTTTTGTCTTTCAGATGCCGGAATGCAGTGCGAAGACCTCCGGAGCATGCGAAGAGTAGGTAAGCCTTTGTCTTTCAGATGCCGGAATGCAGCGCGAGGCGTTGGTGACAGCCGATGGACCAGGTAAGAGAAGCGCTGTCACTGAAGACCGTAATGCTAACCTGTTCTTTCTTGTCTTTATAGGTGTTGCTGAAGACTGGATTCAGGATGGTAAGCCTTTTTCCCTTAGGCCCAGGATCAGATGCAGAAGACACGATGTGCTTTCTGCTGCAGAGGATGCAGAATAACGCAAAGCAAGATTCATCCATCGGGTGTGGTTTAAATAGCCTCCTGTAGTGCTTAGGTGTCTCCTTCCACAGCCACGCCTAGGTAAGAAAAGAGTTCCTGCTTTCCAGAAGAGTTCCAGTGTTCTGAACCTAGGGAGTGGCTCCTGCCCCACCCAACAGGAAAAGTAGTCCCAAACAGAAGAGGATCAGGGGTTCAACTGGCAGGTAAGTAAGCAGCATGGTCTGCTGCAGGTAAGTCCACCCAAGCATTATGAGCCCGGCGCTTCCAGCGCTGGGACTGGGCATCTTTATGAGCCTGGTGCCACTGGCGCCAGGACAGGGTCCAAAAGGTCCCAATTGGGACTGGCTGGCACTCGGAACCGGGGTTATGGGTCTGCTTCCAAGGGAGTCGGGCAAGTCCTGATCTTTTGGAAGCAGAGATTATGACAGCACCCCCCCTCAAGGCCCCTCCCAAACCGGGCTTCTCCGGGGGTTTTGGCTTGTTAGGAAATGTTCGATTAAATCTTTTGATTAGACGAGGCGCGTGGACATATTCTGCAGGTTCCCAGGATCTTTCTTGGGGACCGTAGCCTTTCCAGTCAATCAGGTAAAATAGTTTAGATTTGGAGATCTTGGAATCCAGGATGCTTTTGACTTCAAACTCGAGTTCTCCATCAACTAGAATAGGTTTTGGAGATGTAGTTAGTCGGGTTTGAGGTTGCACGGGTTTTAATAGAGAGACGTGGAAGACCGGATGTATCTTCATGTGAGGGGGCAAGTCCAACTTGACCGCTACTGGATTTACTATGGTAGTGATGGAATAGGGACCAAGGTATCTTGGGTTGAATGTGCGTGGTCCTTTTAGAGGTAGATATTTGGTGGATAACCAGACTTGATCTCCTACTTGATATTGGGGGGCTTCCTTCCGATGTTGGTCTGCTCCTTTCTTGTATTGTTCTTTAGCCCTTTGAAGGTGAGAAACGGCTTCCTTAAAGGCTTGGGTGATTGTAGAATGCAGGTGGTCTACTGCTGGTGTTCCAAGATCTTGGAGTGGATCCAACTCCGAGGTTCGAGGGTGACTACCGTATAAAAGAAAAAACGGGGTCTTCCCAGTTCCCGAGTGGACAGAGTTATTGTAGGCATATTCGGCTATCCAAAGGATATCTTTCCAAGTTTTTTCAGTTTGTTGTAGCATGCAGCGCAAATACTGTTCCAGAGTTTGATTGGTCCTCTCGGTTTGTCCGTCGGTTTGAGGGTGGTGGCTGGTCAAAAGTCTCACATCAATTTGAGCCGACCGACAGCAACTTCGCCAAAAATGAGAAATAAATTGACTACCTCGATCCGAAATTAGAACTGAAGGAAAACCGTGCAGTCGGACGATGTTTTCGAGAAATTCTCGGGCCAGAGTTGCTGCTGTTGGTAAGCCTTTGAGTGGAATGAAATGCGCCATCTTGGAGAATAGGTCCACGATTACTAGGATCGTATTGTATCCGGAGCATGGAGGTAGATCGGTGATGAAGTCCATAGAAAGCGTATGCCAAGGGCGAGGCGGGATGTCAATAGGGCGTAAGAGGCCGGCTGGTTTTTCCTTTTGACTCTTGTTTTGGGCGCATACTCCACAGGACATTATAAAGTCTCTGATATCTTTTTTCCAAGACGGCCACCAGAAGTAGCGCTTGATCTTTTCCGAGGTCTTGGTCATACCGGGATGTCCTTCCATTAAAGAATCGTGATAACAAGAGATTACCTTTTTCTGTAAATCTGTGCTGGGCAGGTATAACCGTTCTTGGAAATATAATAGGTTGTCCTTCACCGTAAAGTCCTTTCCCTGCAGATGCCAATTCTGTATGTCTGCTGGAGTTACCAGTAGCCTGGCTTTATCCTTAACTTCCTCTATGGATTGTGTGGCGATTACACCTAGAATTCTTTGTTCTGGAATGATAGGTACAGGTTTAGGATTGATCAAATGTTCTTCCACTCCCATCCGAGAGAGGGCATCAGCTTTACCGTTTTTTGTACCAGGTCGATAGGTAATTATGAAGTCAAACTCTGCAAAGAATAGTGCCCAACGGAGTTGCCTAGAGGATTGAGCTTTTGCGGTTTTCAAATATTGCAGGTTTCGGTGATCTGTAATCACAGTAACGGTGTGTCGGGCCCCCAGAAGATAATGCCACCAAGCCTTAAAGGCGGACTTGATAGCTAGAAGTTCCTTATCAGTAATAGTGTAATTGATTTCAGGAGGCGAGAATTTACGGGACCAAAATGCCACGGGATGCAACTGATTGGTTACTGGGTCCTTTTGTGATAGAACTGCCCCCATGGCAAGGCTCGAAGCATCAGTTTCAACGATGTAGGGGAGTTCTGGGCGAGGATGTTTTAAGATCGGTGCAGAGATAAATCTAGTCTTCAAATTCTGGAAAGCTTGTTCCGCCTCGGTAGACCATTCAAAACGTTTGTTTTTCTTTAACAAGGCGGTGATGGGCTGGACTATTCGAGAGAATTCGGGGATAAACCTGCGGTAAAAGTTAGCGAAGCCTAACATGCTTTGAACACCTTTTACGGAGGATGGCGATGGCCATTTGAGAATTGCATCGACCTTCTTTGAATCCATACGCACTCCGCTAGGTGATAATATGAATCCCAAGAATTCAACTTCAGTCACGTTGAAAACGCATTTTTCCAACTTAGCGAAAAGTTTGTGTTGACGCAATCTCTCGAGGACCATTTTCACGTGTTTCCGATGTTCAGTTTCCGATGAAGAATAAACGAGGATGTCGTCAATGTAAACAACAACACACACATCTATGAGCTCTCTGAGGACATCGTTCATAAAATATTGAAAGGCGGCCGGGGCATTGCAAAGTCCGAAGGGCATGACCTGATATTCAAATAGCCCATACTTGGTGCGGAAGGCCGTCTTCCATTCATCGCCCTCTTTTACTCGTACCAAGTGGTAGGCTCCTCTAAGATCCAGCTTTGTATATATGCATGCTTTTCTGACTTGGTCCAGGAGTTCAGGGATCAAAGGTAATGGATATCTATTCTTAACGGTGATCTGGTTCAGGGCGCGATAATCTATACAAGTTCTAAGGTCCCCTTCTTTTTTTGGAACGAAGAACAAAGCTGAGGAAGCAGGGGACTTGGAAGGACGAATAAACCCATTCGCTAGGTATTGATCCAGGTATTGTCGGAGGTGAAGATTCTCAGGCTCGGTGAGGGCATAAATTCTACTACAAGGAGGAGTAGATCCAGGTATCAGGTCTATCTGGCAGTCATAAGACCTATGAGGAGGTAGAGAGTTAGCCTGATCCTTCCGGAAAACATCTTGGAATTCTAGGTATTCAGGAGGTAACTGGGGAGCCTCCGAGGAAATTGCTGCCAGTGCAACACCAGGTCGAGGGTGACAAGTAGAGACACATTCTGGAAACTGAACCGTTCTTGCTCGCCAATCGATCTGAGGATTGTGCTTCTCTAACCAAGGAATTCCTAGAATAATCTGGAACTGAGGGGCCTTGATCACATCGAACACGATCTTCTCATGGTGTCCATCTTGACTTACTAGCGTCACTTCTTGGGTGGTATGCGTTACTGGTCCGGAGGCTATCTCCGTACCATCCACCGTAGTAATGACGTCCTTTACAGCCTTTGGACAAAGAGTCAGATTCATCCTCAAAACCATTTCATGATCCACATAATTGCCGATGGCACCGCTGTCGACGTAAGCTTCAATCGCATGTAATCGATCCAGATGTTCAGGGCTAATGAGGACCATAGGTATCACGAAATGCGAGGTCACGGAACTGGTTTTAACGCTCGGCAAGAGGACCTCTATTCTTGTCGGACGAGGTTGTTTCCCTGCTCAGAGTTTGTGACCCTGGTAACTGCAGCTCCTACTGCCTTCTTGGCTGGTTTCACCGGACAGTCTCAAAGAAAGTGCCCCGAGTTTCCGCAATAGAGGCATAATTGCAGCTGTTTTCTCCTTTCCGGCTCCTTTTGTGTTAGTGGTCCTTTCAGGCCCCCTATTTGCATGGGTTCCCCGGAGTCTACTCCTTTGGTAGGAGTTGGTGGTTTGGAAAATACTCGAGCATCAAACTTGGAACGATCGGCCTTCCTGTTCTGCAGTCTGTGGTCAATTTGAACGACTAAGTCAATATAGTCCGAACAGTCTTGCGGGGGATTCACTACTTGGGCTAACACATCTTTGAGCTCTCCACGTAGACCTCTATAAAACAGCGTAATCCTTTTGTCCTCAGGCCATCGAGTTTCCACTATCAGTCTGTTGAAAGACGCAATATAAGCCAAAAGGTCTTGATTACCCTGTCGCAATGAAAGGAGCTCATTGTCCAAGGCCTGCCCCTGTGAATGTCTTGCAAACAGTTTTTCCATACTGAGCTGAAAAGCTTGAAAATCATGGAGAACCGGATCATCTTGATTAACTAGAGGGATCGATCAGTCTGCCGCATTGCCACTAAGGTACGAAAGCACGAAAGCTACCTTAGCTTGATCAGTTGGAAAGGCTGCTGGCCGGCATAAGAAGTGCAACCGGCACTGATTCATAAATACTGCAAACCTCTTTGGGTCACCAGAAAATCGTTCGGGCGGAGCCAGAGGTACATTCCCAGGTAGGTTGATCTGCACTGGGTTCGTAGAGGATGTTGAAGGAAGATTTGCCCCTGATGCGGGTAACGGAGTTTGTCCGGCTTGTGACTGTAGCAATTGTCTAGCGAGATCGTCTGTTCGCTCCTTGGAAATAATCAGTTCCCTTCTTAGAGCATTCGTTTCCTGACGGACTGCATGCACTTCTGCTCTTAGCTCCCCAAGTAACTGGGCTAGCTGGTCGGTATCCGAGGTTTCCATAGCGCCTCGGTGGGAGTTTTGCGGTAGGCTTTGCGTTCTGTAACGCTCACCTGATTCCCGCAGAGGCGCCGGTCTTGACTGGGTGAATGCCGTATCTTCAAAGGTGATGTGTAACACACGGTTGGCTCTTTGGGCTGGACCTCTGTGCACTGTATGTCTGACTCGAAGAGTAAGATGTCTGCAGTTAGAAAATATGGGATTAATGAACTGGGGTTATTGGGTGCCTCTCTCCTCTTCCCTTTCTCTTCTCCTGTAGAACCCCAAAGGTTAACGCCCTCACCTTAGGTAAGTGAACGCCGAGCTCTCCATCTGCCTCGGGGCAGGGTGCCGTAACCAGTTTCTTCACTGGATAAGGGTGCAGGCCTCTTGACCTCAGAGGACTGCTGTCCATCGTTAACTGCACAAACGGTAAGTTCTGGGCACTTCAAATGTCTTAAAAGTCTTTTGTAATGATATCTCTTGTTTTGCAGGGTTCCGGCGATGGCGGATGGCGGGCTGATGAGAGTTGAGGATCGAACCCGCGTGAGGAATAGAAGCGCCTGGAAGCACGTAAGTAAGCGCTTGTAGCCTGCTTCACGATGCGCACTAACTGTCCCTTTTATCTTACAGGTACAAGTTCGGAGCTTTAGAGAAGCTGAAGGGTGCTGGAATACCCACTGGATTCGGCGTGGGAAGGAGTAATGGCACGTGAGTAATAAAGTTGCCCAATGTCTTTAAACGCACCTTCTTTTGTCTTTCAGATGCGGGATGCAGCGCCGAAGGCCTCCGGCGCATGCGAAGAGTAGGTAAGCCTTTGTCTTTCAGATGCCGGAATGCAGCGCGAGGCGTTGGTGACAGCCGATGGACCAGGTAAGCGAAGCGCTGTCACTGAAGACCGTAATGCTAACCTGTTCTTTCTTGTCTTTATAGGTGTTGCTGAAGACTGGATTCAGGATGGTAAGCCTTTTTCCCTTAGGCCCAGGATCAGATGCAGAAGACACGATGTGCTTTCTGCTGCAGAGGATGCAGAATAACGCAAAGCAAGATTCATCCATCGGGTGTGGTTTAAATAGCCTCCTGTAGTGCTTAGGTGTCTCCTTCCACAGCCACGCCTAGGTAAGAAAAGAGTTCCTGCTTTCCAGAAGAGTTCCAGTGTTCTGAACCTAGGGAGTGGCTCCTGCCCCACCCAACAGGAAAAGTAGTCCCAAACAGAAGAGGATCAGGGGTTCAACTGGCAGGTAAGTAAGCAGCATGGTCTGCTGCAGGTAAGTCCACCCAAGCATTATGAGCCCGGCGCTTCCAGCGCTGGGACTGGGCATCTTTATGAGCCTGGTGCCACTGGCGCCAGGACAGGGTCCAAAAGGTCCCAATTGGGACTGGCTGGCACTCGGAACCGGGGTTATGGGTCTGCTTCCAAGGGAGTCGGGCAAGTCCTGATCTTTTGGAAGCAGAGATCATGACACACCGTAAGGCTAGGTGCCAAAACATAATTAGGAATCTGGTGGCAGCCCATCTGCAGCACCTGCAGGGTTGCCACCATACTCACAATGAGGCCCAATGTAATTAACTCTTCCTTCCAACAACTCCTCATACATTCATAAATAATGTCTTGTACTAAAATTACTTCACCATTACCATATATACCCACTAATTTTCTTCTTTCGCAATTGCAGTGAAAAACTCAAGGAAGACAACAACCTGAAGAAAACTTCTCTTGACATTCTACTTTGTGCATTACTGTATTAATATTCTTTCTGTTACTCGTACAGTATAGTTTAGCCGCATAGTAGCCTACAAAATTCCTTTCAAATCAGCATTTCGGTCTTGCTCATTACACCTCAACATGTACACTTTCTATTCTCACCTACAAACCATTATTTTAACACCCAGTATTATCGTGAAAACAATGTCCTCACCTATTCATTCACACTACCACTTACGCACTAACCCAAGCCCTTCACACACAGCTACTCCTCCAAGCTTCCCAGCCACAACTATCAAACCATTACACAATCGGACAGCCATCTATTTTTGTCTGCCAACATATTCACAGTCATTCACAATACACACCTATATATTCCACAACTTTTAAACCCACCCTTTCCTTTTCTTTCCAACTAACATAACAGAATGCCTACTAAAAACCAACTCCGTAGAAAACAATGAACAGAGCCGATAAAAATAAAAGCATGTCAAATACTCATCTACAAACACTTGAAAAATGTCACCTCTAAATGATTGCGCAGCCCTAAGCGAATGGTAAATATCCTATTCAAATAGAATGTGTAACTGGACAACAAATACAGTGAAACTAAGAGTCCAAAGCAATAGATTCTTCAGTCAAAAGAACGCTGTTAAAACAGATTTTATGAGTTGATGCAAAAACAAGACTGCCGACACGTGTTTCCACCCAAAACAACGGGTCCTTTTCCAGGCAAGACTGTGGTGTTGGTATGATTCATATACATTCCAATACAGCAAAATATTATATAATCATGCCATAAGGATAAGAACATTTGAAATATAAACAAAATTAACCAGCAGAGGAAGAAGAGGGGGCCAGAGTTAAAGAAGAGAAATGCAACCAAGAAAGAAAAAAGCCCATATGGACATTACATCATGTCAAAGAGCAAAGCAACCATTTCAATGTGTAACATATTCCAAGTAAATGAGTACAAAAAATAAAAAAACATTTGATTTGTTACCATATGTTGTTGAGCCAAAAATCGCAGTCGAAGTGTCCATATGTGAATGTTCATATGACGAAAACAAAATATGTAAAAAGGAGAGAAAACACCATAAGCCTGAATCCTAAATGAATAAACAACTGATACATTTTAACAATTTATTAATCCCATGTACACGCATAGTGCAAAGGTAACAGACTATTGTGCCAAGGATCAAAATGCTGATCCCTCATGCGCCTCATGGTGGTAAAATGTATCATTACATTGTCACCCGTGTGTGATATAAATGTTAAAATGAATAAATGTTTTACCGTATGTTATTCAAACTGAGTTGGAAAACCCAAGCCCTCCTTAGGGGCAGATATATGGGCCAATTCTAACATAGTTGATTCTCCTCAAGAATATAAACGGCAAATAAGTGAAAAATACATAAACAAAGAAACCCAAGACATGAGTTGTCTTGACAAGAGATCGACATATCACTTAAATGGGTTGTAAAAAATATCCAAATGCGTAAAAATAATGGACAGCGATACCTGAAGCAGTCTCTGTTACTGATACATTATGGTACATTCCCAGAACATGGGAGTTTGTTCAAACGTTGCAACCAACAAAAAAAAACAATGCATCAAAACCCAATTCCGCAGGTAGGTCGAATAACATAAATATTTGTAAGAATCAGTCTAACAGTGAGATACTCTGAAAGTACTGTCGAGCCCATACCTGTAAGTTCAGGGGCTGGTTCCCCACTGTGGCCAGAGTCCAAACGCTTCACAAAATCGTGTTGTGCAGTTCATTCCTTCCATGTGTTTAGAGAAAAGAACCTAAAAATGTGTCACGTGACTGTCATGTGGTTAAATTTAGCGCAAGGAATTATGGTAATGGTAGTCCTTGTATTAAGTAAGGCAAGCGCTTGCATCTTGTTTATGCCCTAGACAATGTCTACATGTGTTAACACAACTATTAAATATGAAAAGTCTAATGCATAATAAGCTGTAATGGCAGTGTGCATGCGAAATAAAAATAAATATTGAAAAATCAAAAATCTCTGGAATGTTTAATAACGGTGAGGGACGGATGAGCAATTTGATATTGGCAAAGATTCCTGGCGGTCTTGGTTGTTTAAATTTGACTAGATGTAAATAAATGAAAACAAACAAGGAATAATGGAAAATGCAGTTGCTGCAAGTATAGGAAATATGCACCAGCATTTGTATAAAGCATTACAAAAATACATTTAGTTCCGTGTCCGTGTTGAGATCAAGACTGGTACAACGAAGTTTGGCGATGGTGTGTACCTCAAGCTGACGTAAAAGTAATTGACGGTCCCCGCCTCTTGGGTGGGAATGTGCTTGAATGAGCCCAATGAACTTAAGATCTTTTACTGAATCCATTTGATGATTCTGTTGCCAATGCAGGGCAAGTGGCAGCTTCGGATCTTGGCACTTCAGGTGTGCAAAATGTTCTCGAATGCGGACTCGCAGTTCTCTTATAGTAGAATCAACATATACTTTGCGGCATACGCATAAAATGTCGTACACCACAAATTTCGATTTACAATTGATAAAATCGGAAATGTGAATTGACAAACCATGGTGGCAACTGAATGTATTTTGGATAAGAGCATATTGGCAAAAATTGCATAGACCACATTTAAAAAAACCAACAGGTTTGGGTGGAAGCCAAGTTAAAGGCTGTGCATGAGTAGGCTTTGGTT
The DNA here is from genome assembly GCF_040938575.1 of Ambystoma mexicanum. Taxonomy (NCBI): domain Eukaryota; kingdom Metazoa; phylum Chordata; class Amphibia; order Caudata; family Ambystomatidae; genus Ambystoma; species Ambystoma mexicanum. Next base: position 719,829,990 of record NC_090929.1, read on the forward strand.
GTAAGAACAAAGGGCAGAGTTTGTTGCGCAATGTTTTGTTACGAGTAAAGATGAGTTTGGGTGTGTAGCCGAGACATAAGGCAAAAGGTCTGGGTCAAGTCTCAACAAATGCCAATGTTTGCTTAACAGGCGATGGAGCATGCAATGGTCTTCTGAATATTTCGTTATGAACTGTACATACTCCAGACTTGGTCTGGTGGGTTCTGTATTCGTAACCAACGTCTGATCCTGAGTGAATGGGTTGATACTGTTGAACCCTTGCTTAATGCATTGACTACTGTATCCACGTTCATGGAACCTCTGCCTAATCATGCGGCACTCATGTTGAAAAGCCATGTCAGTACTGCAATTACGTCTCACACAATAGAATTCTTCAAATGGGATGTTAGAGATGACGGATTTTTTATGGCAGCTGGAGGCATGCAACATAGCATTAACTGGGGTGGGTTTCCGAAAGGTTTGAGTTTGTAGTTCATCATTCACAATGTTAATCTGGAGATCAAGGAATTCCATAGACTGAGAGCTCACATGTCCAGAAAATACTATGCCAAAATTATTACAATTAAGATATTCGGAAAAATCAGCAAAGGACGAAGACGTCCCATTCCAAATGACCAGGATGTCATCTATGTAGCGTCTCCATACTATGAGATTCTGTTTATATGGGTGGTCTGTGTATATGTGTTTGTCCTCAAAAAAACCCATGAATAAGTTAGCCAAAGAAGGGGCATATTTCGCGCCCATGGCTACTCCTTTTGTCTGTAAATAATATTGATTGTTAAACAAAAACTGGTTATGTGCTAACGTGAAATGCAAGAAATCTTTGATCATGTAAACATGTTGACTGTGTGATGCTGAGTGGTTGCGAAAAGTGTAATCAATGGTTTGAAGAGCTAATCGATGTTGTATCGATGTGTACAATGCTTTAACATCAAACGTGGCTAGAAGATAATTGGGGCACCATTTTAACTGATGTAAAATCTCCAATGTTTGAGTGGAATCTCACAGGTAGGCTGGTAATGCTGGTACAATATCCTTGATTGCAGAATCAATGTACTGGGAAAGTCCCTCAGTGGCCCATCCTAAGCCACTCATAATAGGTCATACCTGGGGTAATGTTGTGTATGCCTTGTGAATTTTGGGCAGAAAATACATTGTAGGAATGACCGGATTAGGTCTGTAAAGGAAAGCCTTTTCCTCATCTGTCAGTGTCCCACGTGAGTGCCAGTCATATAACAAAACTTTCAATTCAGATACCGTCTCTTTGGTAGTGTTGCCAGGTAACAATAGATAACATCCAGGAGTGCTCACAATGTTCATTGGCCATAGTAATATAATCTGCAGTATTTAAAATGACAATATTACCACCTTTATCGGCTTCTTTAATTGCAATACTCGTATCCTCAGCAGGATTTTTAAGAGCTGTTTTTTCGGAAAAAGTGAGATTGCTCTTGGTTGACTGAAACTGGGAACGATCTATTTGTTTGTGAATATCTTGAGGGACTGCCTGATAAAAGGTGTCTAGAACAGTAGCATCAGTAATAGCTGGTACAAATTTGGATCTGGGTTTGTGCTCCATCATTTCAAAATTATGTTGGTGAATGCCTAATTCCTGTTGTAAGACATTGGAGGTGCTTGCAGTATCAACATTAAGTGACATGAGAAGTTGTGTGTCTTCTATGTCAGAAATGGTTAAGCTACTAAGTGATGGAGAGGCAATATGTGGCCTGTAGATTGTAACTTGTTGATGGAAATACTTTTTAAGTCTAAGTTTACAGATACATTTGAATAAATCAATTTGGAAATCAATAAGATCAGAATGACAACTCGGTACAAAAGAAAGACCTTTATTCAGAAGGGACAGTTCAGCGGAGGACAAGACCTTACTTGATAAATTACAGACTAAGTGCGTAGTATCGATTTGGTTGGCAAGTTTTTGGAGCTGGAGCGAGTGTGCGTTTCTCCCTTTGTCTGGCCCTTGCTCCTCTTCCTCCTCGGAAGATGTCACATTTTTAGGTTCTTTTCTCTAAACACATGGAAGAAATGAACTGCACAACACTGATTTTGTGAAGCGTTTGGACTCTGGCCACAGTGGGGAACCAGCCCCTGAACTTACAGGTATGGGCTTGACAGTACTTTCACAGTATCTCACTGTTAGACTGATTCTTACAAATATTTGTTATTCGACCTACCTGCGGAATTGGGTTTTGATGCATTGTCTTTTTTTGGCAGTTGCAATGTTTGAACAAACTCCCATGTTCTGGGAATGTAGCACAATGTATCAGTAAAAGAGACTGCTTCAGGTATCGCTGTCCATTATTTTTACACATTTGGATATTTTTGACAACCCATTTAAGTCATATGTCGATCTCTTGTCAAGACAACTCATGTCTTGGGTTTCTTTGTTTATGTATTTTTCAGTTATTTGCTGATTATATTCTTGAGGAGAATTGACTACTTTAGAATTGGCCCATATATCTGCCCCTAAGGAGGGCTTGGGTTTTCCAACTCAGTTTGAATAACATACAGTAAAACATTTATTCATTTTAACATTTATATCACACACGGGTGACAATGTAATAATACATTTTACCACCATGAGGCGTATGAGGGATCAGCATTTTGATCCTTGGCACAATAGTCTGTTACCTTTGCACTATGCGTGTACATGGGATTAATAAATTGTTAAAATGTATCAGTTATTTATTCATTTAGGATTCAGGCTTATGGTGTTTTCTCTCTTTTTTACATATTATTTTATTTTCATTATATGGACATTCACATATGAACACTTCGACCGTGATTTTTGGCTCGACAACATATGGTAACAAATCAAATGTTTGTTTTTTTTTTTTTTACTCCTTATTTACTTGGAATATGTTTCACATTGAAATGGCTGCTTTGCTCTTTGACATGATGTAATGTCCATATGGGCTTTTTTCTTTCTTGGTTGCATTTCTCTTCTTTAACTCTGGCCCCCTCTTCTTCTTCTGCTGGTTAATTTTGTTTATATTTCAAATGTTCTTATCCTTCTGGCATGATTATATAATATTTTGCTGTATTGGAATGTATATGAATCATACCAACACCACAGTCTTGCCTTGAAAAGGACCCGTTGTTTTGGGTCGAAACACGTGTCGGCAGTCTTGTTTTTGCATCAACTCATAAAATCGGTTTCAACAGCGTTCTTTTGACTGAAGAATCTATTGCTTTGGACTCTTTGTTTCACTGTATTTGTTGTCCAGTTACACATTCAATTTGAATAGGATGTTTACCATTCGCTTAGGGCTGCGCAATCATTTAGAGGTGACATGTTTCAAGTGTCATGTTTCAAGTGTTTGTATCTATTAGCAGTTTTTGAGGTGACTGCCGGTCCCTCTTTCGTGCAGCAACCCAATCTGATTTGGTTTGTAAGGGTCGCATTGACTTTAGTTTGTCTTTTCAAATTTAGTTCTAACCCAGCGCCTCACCACACCGGCACACCTCAATTTTGTTTTTCAAATACTCGTCTACCTCTAGCATAATTTATAGAAAATATTGAAACAAAACTGCTAATACAATCGGTCAACAAAAGTAAATCATCAACCTGCTGCTAATGACCCTACCTCTATATCTAACAATGTTAACATAGCCATAGTGAAGGATTCCAAAAAAGTTATTTTACAAAAAAAATTCCATCGCAGAGTACTTCACAATCTTATGAAGACAGCTGGGAAATCATGCTCTACCCTTAAAAATTACTACAGAAGACTCATCCTGGAATCTCTAATTGACAGCGCAATTCTGCTGAAAAGAAACTTGTTTATATTGATTTTTTCACAGAATGAAACCACTAACAAAATTAAACAGTAAATTACAAAAAGTACTTTAAGCATGCACAATGTCAACATAGATACCTTTTCAAACTTCTGTAAAGGTGAATGGATTCACACAAGCAGCACAGAACCATATTTCAATGAAGAGTCTTATAACCGAGAACAGAAGAAATCAATTGCCATACATTGTAATGGCATAGGGTATGAAATAGTACAAAACACCATTATGACACAGGAAACCCTTATCGAAAGCACATCCCCAACAAACTTTAAATCAACTGTTCCTTTCACCTAACTGATCAGTCCAGTCTACAAATGACCATGTAGCTCAATGTGTAACGTATGCCAAAAATCCTTCCAATCTTTATGACAATTCCTCATTCACTATGTGAAAGTGAAAGGCAAAGTTAGAATAAAAACTTTACAAACCATGGAGTCCTGTCCAGTGGTCAAATACACTGGACTGCGAGGACATTCATTAGCCTGCATTTCGGGAACTGCTTACAAAAGCACCTTCCACCACATCAAAATGTTAGGAACACACCATTCCACTATACAGAATCTTCTGCAGAGACTGTATTATGCAAAAACTCCTGCTTTACAACTGCAACATTTTAATAACATTCTCCTACATGGAACAGCCATTGAACTCCTTCAACAAATAGAACACATCCAAAGTAAATATTTTCGAAGTGAAGATGGCTTAGAAAATTCTTTTTTTTTTAAACTTCTTTTTATTCATTCAGCGTGGCAGCAAAAACATAGGCGAACAGTGCCAGGCAAGTTCAATATGAATACAGATATACACAATATAGTCATACAGGGGTTACATCACAGGTAAACGCAACCATTGGGCATTTATATCACATGAGCAGAGTGTCAGAGAGCTATGATAGGGGGGCGAGGACCCGGACCGGTGGGGAGAGGTAGCTGGGGGAGATGTGTCCGGAGTCGCACTCAGATCTGACATATAAGATCGGAAACTGAGCCAGATATTATTAGGCCTAGAATGGGTGGGCTGTAGGTGAGACCAGGCTTCCTCAGAGTCCGAGGCCCACGTGACCGCTCTTAACCATTGGGCATGTGTGGGAGGCGAGGGGCGAAGCCAGCAAAGTAGGATGGATCGTACCGCAAGGAGCATGCAGAGGCCAGCTAGTTTCTTGGAATTCCGGGGGAGGCCCGGGAGGTCGTGGAAGAGGCATACCACTGGGGAGGGACTGATGAGGTGATCGAGCATAGGAGACACCTTCGAGCAGACTGCCTCTCAAAACTGTGAAAGGTGAGGACAGGACCAGATCATGTGAATGTAATCGGCAGCATCCTGACCGCATCTAGAGCAGCCAGAGGGAAGATCATTGGACATGCGGTGCAATCTGAACGAGGTGTAGTGGAACCTATGTAGAACTTGAAACTGAATCAGTTTGAAGCGGGAGTTGAGACACCCGGTGTATGCGTTCACACATGTGTGCCCAGCGCTCATCAGACATTTCAACACCAACGTCCGCCTCCCACGCCCGCTTCAGTTTGGTGAATTCTGGAATAGATCTGGATTGCAGCATAGTGTATAGTCTAGATATTTTACCTCTAGTGGGTGGGGGGGAGGTGAGTTCCTCGATGATGGGGTCGTCCGGTGGTAATGCCGGAAACATCTGGTAGTTACGTTTAAGGATCCTGCGAAGGGATGAATATTGGAGCCATACACACTGGCCTCTCCTTAAGGACAATGGGAGGTCGGGCCATTCAACAAATATACCCTGAGCAAACACATCACGCAGCAACTCATATCCCGCCTCAGCCCAGCGTCGAACCATGGCCGGTGGCACCCGTGGAAGGAAGTTCTAGAGAGGGAAGTTGCCATGGAAGGTGTAAGCAGTACCGGACAGTTTCCATGTTTTTGCCAGTGCCAGGGATGTGCAGGCGACCGGGCTCTGAGAGTCCAGCGCCAGAGGGGCGGGTTGTATCACCAGGGAGCGAATGTCACTGTCGCAGACCGCAAGTTTCTCGAGCCTAACGTGTGGGGGGGGTCCGTTGCGTTAAACCAGTAGGATGTATATTGATTTTGGGATACCAGCCAATATTTAAGGAAATCCGGGGCACCAAAGCCCCCATAAGCCATAGGGGTAGACAAGGTATCCAGTTTAAGGCGGACCGCCCCCGAGTGCCAAAGAAAGGAATTGACTGTACGGGTCAGTTCACGGAAGAAACCCCCTCCACCCCCCGCCCACAGGGGGATATTGGTGAACCTATAGAGTAACTGGTGCAACACAACCATTTTCAGTAGACCTATCCTGCCTGCGAGGGACATCGGGAGTTTGTCCCAGACTAGAACTTTAGATGACAAATGTGTAAGATACTTTTGGTAGTTCTCGTTAAGTCAGCGCTTGATGGCGCGTTACCTCAATCCCCAGGTAAGTAATAGTAGACTGAGCCCATGTGAACCCCTGGGTGTCAGGAGGGGGGAGAGTGCACTCCGTAAGAGGGAAGAGTGTAGATTTCGAGCAATTCACCTTAAGGCCCGAGATTCGGCCAAAATGTATGACGTCTTCCAGTATTGGGGGTAAGTTGATGGAGGGGGAGCGTATAAACAACAGTGCGTCATCAGCATATAGGGACACTATGTCCGCCTGGCCCGCAGTGCGGAGACCTCTATGTGCATGGAATTGGCAGAGCATGTCGGCGAAGGGCTCTATTGCTATAGCAAAGATCAGGGGAGAGAAGGGGCATCCCTGTCTTGTCCCCCTGGCGATCTCAAAGAGAGGGGAGAACCGGTCGTCGGTGCGGACCCTAGCCACAGGAGTAGAGCAACCTAACCCAGGAGAGAAATGAGGGAGCAAATTTGCAGCTCTCGAGGACCCGCCACAAATACCTCCATCAAACCGAATCAAATGCTTTTTGCATGTCAAGCGTGGCCGCTACCGCATGTGTCTCGGGATTTATTCTGTTAATTATATTAAAGAGACGCCTTATGTTCAGAGAAGTAGAGCGACCAGGGACGAAGCCCCCCTGATCTGGGTGGATGATAGATGGCAAAAGGGGAGCCAACCGAAGTGCCAGCGCCTTGCCGTATATTTTGACATCGCAATTTATAAGTGAGAGCGGGCGGTATGAACTGCATTGCGAGGGGGATTTACCAGATTTAAGTAATACTGTAATTGTGGCTTCGCGGAGTGAAGGGGGAAATACACCGGCCTCCACCGATTCCTCCCAGAGCGCCATCAGGTGAGGGAGCAATAGTAGTTTTGAACGCTTATAAAATTCAACTGGGATACCATCCGAGCCAGGGGCCCTCCCCAAAGATAAGGAGTCCACTGCATCAGAGAGCTCCTCAAGTGTAAGTGGGGAATCAAGGGAACCCGCGGTCTCCGGAGAGAGAGTCGACAAAGGAAGGGTATCAAGAAAGGAATCGATCTCCGTCGCTGGCACCTCATCAGAGTTGGAATATATGGTTTTGTAGAATGTAAAAAATTCCGTATTAATGTCCTGTGAGGTGACAGCCAGGGAGCCGTCATGTCTCTCAATCCCAAGTATATGCGGGGACCCCGTCTCGTGACGGATAAGTCTCGCCAGAAAATGGCCTGGGCGCTTACCCTCCCGGTATCTCCTCGCCATGCCAGGATTATCTAAAAAATTTTGTTCGCGCTCCGCAAGGGATCGCAATGTATCCAGCTCCACCCCAATATCCGCCAGGGTACCCAGAGTGGAGTGGAGTGGAGTGGAGTGGAGTGGAGTGGAGTGAACATTTAGCCTCAAGGATCGATAATTAGATTCGCTCTCGGCGAGGTCTCTACGGATCGACTTAAGGACACCATTCTCCTTCGACAGTGCTATCCCTCTGATATAAACCTTGAAAGACTCCCATAGAGTGGCCTGCGATGTTACCGAGCCTGTGTTTGTCTCAAAGAACTCTTCAATAGATACCTCGAGCTCGAAACAAAACTTCGGGTCCAGAAGGGAGAGAGGCTTCAACTTCCAACGTCGAGTAAGGCTGGGATCCGGCCCCCAATCTATAGTGACGGTCACAGGAGAGTGGTCAGGGTTCTGGGGAGGATCATTAGCTGTATGACATTCTTAACCAATTTGTTGGAGATCACCCATCTATCAATACGGGAATAGGAATCGTGGACTGAAGAGTAGAAAGAATAAACACGGGAATCCGGGTAGAAAAACCTCCATGCATCAACCATGGCGAGACGGGGTAGGGATGATAGTGCAGAATAGGCTGCCCTGGACAGTTGACGGGGCCTGGACCCAGATCTATCGAGGGCTATATCAAAAATTGTGTTGAAATCACCCCCCCAGAGGATGGGGACAAGGGGGAAGCCATAGAGAAGGGAAGTGACCTGTACATAGAAATCTGGGTCATCTATATTAGGACCATAAATGTTCAGCAGGACTATCTCCTTATTTTGAAGTGTAGCATGAAGCAGTACATATCTGCCTTGAGGGTCTATTTGTGAGGAGATAAAAGTGAATTTAAGACTCTTATGAATGAGAGTCATGACCCCACGGCTTTGGGAAGAGAAATCGGTGGAGAATCTCTGGGGACCCCATGATTTGGCAAATCTCATACACTGTTCTGTGCGGGCATGTGTCTCCTGTAAAAAAAGAACCTTGGACCCATGACGTTCAGCCTGCAGCTGGAGCTGCCTCATCTTTTTGTAATTACCCAACCCCCGTACATTCCAGCTCATGAAAGTTAGGTCACACCCAGACATTGATGCAGGGGCGATTGTATCAGAGAAAATTTCAATAACCAATGGGCCAGTTTAGCAGCCCTGCAGTAACAGTCATTGAGTACCACCTCGCGGTCCGTCCTTGCTGCCAACGCCAAGCTTTTTTTAAATAACCCCAACATGTCCCACCCACATCCCTCCCCCAAACAGAGGGATGGCAATCCCAAAACCCCTCAACCAAAACCAACCCAAAGGCATCAGCGCCTGGGGGCCTGTAGGCCGGGTTGGCCACGTCTCTCCGGGCGGCGGCCGGTCCAAGTGAAACAAAAGGTGCCGACAGTGGGAGTTTGCACGTAACTTGGGTGGAGATCTTGCACATGTTGACGTGGCACATATTCGTAAAAATGAAACAATCTAAGCAGGTCACAGAATAGAAAACCAGTGTGACTCCAGTACAGGGAGATAGCCAGGCCTGGGCCTTCCCCGACGGGGCTGAAGGATAGCTGTAGAGCCAAGAACAGGGGGGGGGGGGGGGGATCAGCCTGGGAAATGTTCATCCAGGAAGTTGGAGGCCTCTTCTGGAAGCGTGAAGAACACCCGGTTGGCATGTTCTATGCGAAGTTTGGCGGGGTAGAGCATGGTGTATTTAATTGAGTGGTCACGCAGCCTGCGCTTTACCGCTAGAAAAGTCTTGCGTTCACGCTGGACGGCCATCGAGAAGTCTGGGTAAAAATGGATCCTTGCGCCACCCAGTACGAGCTCACCCTTGAGTCTCGCGGCCCTGAGGAAGGCATCGCGGTCATGAAAATTTAGCACACGGGCTATGATGGGCCGAGGAGGAGCGCCAGGCTTGGGTTTAGCCGTCAGGGCTCGGTGTGCACGCTCTATGGTGAATTGCGGGGAGAGTTTGGGTGAATCGAGGAGTGTCAGTAATGTGTGTTCGACGAAGTCTTCCATTGATTCATGGACCTCATTCTCGGGAACACCAATAATGCGGAGATTATTGCGCCTTGATCGGGATTCCAAGTCCTCGTTCTTCTTTTCCACATCAAGGACTGATGAAGCGACGACCTCAGAGCGCAGGGTACCCAATGCATCCTCAGCGGAGCCCACCCTTGTCTCGACCTCCGCCACCCGGCTATCTGTCCTCTCAATGTGGGCCTTGATAGAGGATATAGTGCCGTTCATGTCATCTAGTTTTGAGTGGAGTGCGGTGAAGCCCTCCCGGATAAAGTCCATCATGTTTTGAGACTGGCGATCTCACCGGCGTCTTCGCAAACATATTGATGGAGCTCTGTTTCTTTGCGGCCCCCTTGGTCATCCTGGCGATGTTGGAGTTCCAATGGAGTAAGGGGGGAAACCCAGCAGCTCAAGTTACTGCCGATGAAATGGACAGGCCGTGGCCCAGAACGAGCAATGTAGGACGTACCAGGCCCCGGGAGTCCCCAGGCTAGGAGAACCCCCAAGGTAGAGATGTGGGTGGCTGGCGCCAATTACACGAATGCAGGCCAATCAACGGAGCAGGGGGACACCTGGGCGAAGTGAATCCAGGGCAGAGTCGACTGTGTCGGGCGGAGGAACCAGCATCTAACGCATGCCCCGTATGATCCAGAGTCGGGCACTGCCAGCGCTCAGGCCGCGGAGCGACCCGGGGGGGAGTGAAGCAGCACCCCCCCTCCACGCACCACGTACCTTATTGGGCCCGGGGCCCTGTGGTGTGCATCGGCGAGGGAGCGCGGCACCAGGTGTGCAGGGGTGCGCTGCAGCTCAACCCCTTCTCCGGAGTCTCCTTGAGGGGGCCAGGGGGAGGGCCCCCAAGTCGGCCCCCCGGCGAGCACGACCACAGTCCAGGAAGGGCCGGGCTGCGGCTGCGCCGAGGACGCCCTCCGAGGCGGCGTCGGATCGCGCTGCGGCCGCAGCCGTATGTGCCACCCCCCCTCAGCGGTGGGGAGCAGCCACAGGAAGAATGCAGGATCAGGGCTCCGGGGGTGGCCTCTTCAAGCGACGAGCCTCAGCAGTGGTGGGTGGGGATCCTCGCCGAAGTGAATGGCGGCACTGGCGTGCATAGAGGCCCGGCACGTCCCACAGCCGGGGCTGGACGTTGGCGCGAAGCTGGTGGGGGAGGGGCACGGGGATATCGGGATGTCAGGGCCCCCAACACTGTTCCGCGTCGGGTTTCGGGCCAGATGAAGCCCGGATCATCGATGACCAAGTCGTGCCCTTCAAAGTCGAGTGGGGATGCGAGAAGGTGCCAAAAAAAGGATCCTGCGACCTGTCTGCCGCGGAGAGTAGCTTTCAGAAAATTCTGTAACTTTAGAGAACATTAGCAAAAACCTTGCAAACATCAATCTTCTAACAAACACATACAAAAAAGAAATAGCAAAGTTTAAAAGCGCATCTGCTGAAGTACCAAACCAAGTATGTGTGTGGTGTTGCAAATTGTAGACATAACTTTCAAAATAGAGGACAATGAGGAATTCCAATGGTTCCAATTACCTTTTATATCTTATAACAACATAAGTGACCCCCTCAATAATTTGCACACTCTGCAATACAAAACTTGGTAATGACCAAATGCCATCAAGTGCCATCACATGCTGTCACTGATAACTTGGAATTATTCCCACTTCCAAAACCTCTTCAACAGCTTTAATCCAAACAGTACACCCATTTCAAGCTTTAATACGCCTTCAACCCAAAACAGCCAAATTGCCGCCTCCTGAATTATTAAAAGGCATTTGTGGCAAAGTAGTATATTTGCCATTCAATTTTAACGAAAATGTAGAAACTCTAGGAGCGCAATGGCCAACAGATCCATCTTTGATTATCCTTGTTAATGGGGTGCCAACAAAAGACAAAGTGTCAAAAACTAGTAGACTTAAACAAAGTTAGACAAGTCCTACAATGGCTAAAAGAAAACAATGCATACTACAAAGATATAAACATTGAAGATAACCCACCCAACTAATTCAGGATTCATCACAAATGGGTCAATTTGAATGTGTTGATCCTATTACTGCAGCCAATATTTTGGACCAGTATAAAATTCACCCACTACACTCCAAAGACAGCACAGACGATGCATTAGAAACATATCAAATGCATCAATCCAAAGGATCTCCAATTAGCATATGGGAGAAAAGTGTAGAAGCCATGTGTCTTTCCTCTACTCTTTCCTACAGGAAAAGGAGGATGATATGATGAGAGATCCACACAAATAACAGCATCAGAATATTGCTCTTCACGAATGCATTCTGAAGACCCCAGATTCAGACAAAATATAGAATAGATATTCCACCTCCTGTTCGAAAGTGAAAAAGCAAGTCTGTTACGGAGTTGCACACACAATGAAAATAGGCTCTCATTCTTTAAACATGTCTGCTACCAACTGCTTCAAAAGATAAAAAACAAAGATGACACCAGGAGATCTCAGTTCTCTTGACCCTCTGTTCTCTTGACCCTTTAAAGTATCAGGATACTTTCACCACTGCTTTATTGTCATGCTGCACTTCATCTGTAATAAAAATATCCCTCCACTCGGAGAAGTGGAACAATTCTTTTGGAGAAAAGAATATCAATCCAGAGGAGCACCACACATCCACATGCTTTTGTGGATAAAAGATGCCTCTAAATTTGGTCATGACAGTGATGCCACTGTTTTGCAGTTTATTCACAAGTATATATCCTGCGACATCCCTTCAGAAACCACACATACTGAGCTACGTACACAAATTTTACACTTCCAAAAACATAAGTGTGGAAAATACTGCCAACGCAGATATAAAAACAAAGGTAAATACTACACCAAATGGCGCTTTGGTTTCCCTAGACCAGTTTCAGCAAAAGGACCAGTAAACCACTTGAGGTCTTCTGTTAGACACAGTGTGAAAGGCAAATTGCCTAAAACACATACAGCATTAAAGGAACAGCTTCAAAGTACATCAATGATTACAATGCAATAATTGCCCTCCCTCTTGTGGAATGCAAACATAGATATGCAATATATTGCAGACAATTCCACTGCTGTTGCAAGATATGTCACAGCCTATCCCGCCAAAGCTGAGAAGACCTCTGGGATGACATTACATATGACAAAACACTGTCACAAATATTGTACATCTTTGGCATAAAAATGCTGTCACATAGAGAATGTGGCTGCTACGAAGCTGCATACCGTTTAACAGGCACAGCCTTATATGGAAAATCTGAACGGAGTCTGGCTAAGCTTTGGTCCAGCTGCATCCAGAAAAAGTGATGAAATCCTACCAAGACATAGAAACAATAGCCAGAAATGATCCCAACAGCCAGGACCTTTAAATTAATTAATTGGGCACATACTATCCAAACAGAAGTACTGCTTTGGAAAACATGTGCCTGTACCACATAGCCCAAATCTTCTACAAACATAATGTGAAACCAGATGAAAAATGTGGAAACTATGTGGTCACTGCTTGTGAAGGAAGCCTCGTCAAACTTACCAAACCCAGACGAATCATATAAAATTATAATTTAAAACTCTGTAACATAGAGAACTTTACTACATGGCCCTACTGCAACTTTTTAAACCATAGAGACAAGAAGACTATTAAGTAACCATGACTCATCTGAAGCTGCATTCAATGCAAATGAAAACAGTATAACAAATGTCAATTTCAAGCAATACAAAAACATGTTGGACAATGAATGCCAACAAGAGGGAGAAGTTTGAGCACAACTAGATGAAGACACTTATGAGGACAGTCCACCTTCTCTTACAGGAAGCCAAGAACCACTTGGAGAGCCACTCATTCTAAATGAAGCAGAAATAGCCATGACTGAAGTAGAAAACGCCATGTATCAATATGAACAATCAGAAGAAAACTTGTCAGTGCTGAAATCCCAGCTAAATGATGAGCAACTTAGCATTTACCTAGAAGTGACTGAAGAAATTGAACATGGTTTGAAGCATGAAAGTAAACCTTGTAGATGTCAAAAGTATAATCCTCTGCTCCTCTGTGTAAGTGGTGAAGCTGGTTCTGGAAAAACATTCTTAATGAAAATCACCAGCAAATTCCTCCAAAACTTAATATACAACCTTTCAGGTGTTGTAACAGCCCCCACAGGTTTAGCGGTCTACAACATAGGAGGTGTTACTTTACACTGACTACTGCACCTTCCAGTAGAACACCAAAACAAATGAGTACTACACGCTATCAGCAGAAGCTGCTACTGAAGTACACAGAATTCTGAAACAAATGAAAATGCTCCTAATATATGAGCTAAGCATGGGTTCCAACCTAATGTTGGCTTTAATTTACCTCTGATTGCAAGAAGTCCTTAAAACGGACTACGAAGAACTCTTTGGAGGAAAACGCATTGTTTTTGGAGATATCCTACAATTAACACCATTGAAAGGTAAACCTATTTTTAAAACCTTAGGACACAAACCGCGCCGCAACACACTTGGAAGCATAGGAAATGTAAATCTCTGGCAACATTTCCAATACAGAGAACTAACTCAAAACATGTGTCAGTCTGCAGACCTCACCTATGCTAACATTTTAAAAAGCATTAGAACCGGTCTTCTTTCTAAAGATTCTCCAACACAGCCTGTTTGGAGAAAATGTTAATGTGTTTAAACTGCAGAGTAATTCTAAAACGTAACCTTGACATGGAGTAAGGTTTAGTCAATGGAGCAATGGGTACAGTTGGCTTCGAGACGTATCCACATGACAACATTCAGTTTGTCAACATCTACTTTGACAAACTTTCATAAGTTAAAAAGGATAGGACGCTCAACAGCACAATTCCTTCTTTTCAAAGACATGTATATATATATATGCAGATAGTAATTCTCTGTCTCTTGCATATGCAGTCACTATTCACAAAACCCTAGATCAGGCATTGATTGACATTGGCAGCAAAATCTTTAAAGAAGGAATGAGTTATGTAGCACATTCACATCTACGTACACTGGAAGGAATATTTCTAGTAAATTTTGATGCATACATAGTCAAGGCTCACATTCCTTGCATCCTACAGTACAACCGACTACGTGCACTCTAAACACCCCATCTAGATATGTAGCCTGTTCCTCATAAAGGTACGGTTTTGAAAAGAACATTTATGCAAACAGAACTTATAAGAGATCTCCCAATAGTAACACCAAAGAAACAAAAAACAACTGATACTCCATTAAGCAGTACAACCACTAAAGTATCTAGTGCAAACACTACTGCACATCCATCAGCAGATATAAAGAGAAATGTTTCTTCTAAAAAAACAAGTGAAGCTCCAGCAAATGACGGAGACAGAACTCTGGTCCATTGACATTTTCCAACACAACCCATTGTAAAGAGCTTTGCAAATGTAGCAATCAATCTTCTCTTTCAGTTGCCACCAATTGTTCAAAACATTACTTGAACGACTTAGACCAGTTGTGTTTGCAAATGCTCTTCCTTCATAGAAATGCCACAAATAATCCTGACAACACTTAGTGTCTCAGGAATAAGGTAAGAATTGGACTACTGTGCAGGAATGGTATAATTCACCATGAATAAACGAAGATCCACAGGAATTGTTAATGTACTTACTGCAAGTACTGGAAACCAAAGGCATACCTATAAATTAAATCTTCCAAATTTCATACACGTGGGAACATACATGCACTCTTAGCAACCATGTTTCACAAGAGTACATCCCTAATGAACGATTTGTGTATGTATCTATACCGAATTGTGAATCCATTCCATTTCATCAGCTGGTGCGAAATGCAAATCATGCCTTATTATGCACTTTTTGCAATTCAGACAATCGTTCCACCTTGCACATAAACTCACATAGGCAATACTAATGCTTTTAAGGTACAACGCATATGGTACCAAAAACAACTGCAAGCTTACTAGCTTCACACATGGGCAAGTATCTCTTGGCAAGAAAACCTTCACAACAGTAGGCATAATCTACCACACTGCTGCCACAACCACTGCAGGTCACTATATTGCATACACTTCTCGGCCCTCCTTTCTGGGGGATGATTTGGAAATGTGTTTCCTAACTGTATTTGCTAATGTCTATGATGCAGTGGTTGTTTTCATTTGTAAAATGCTTAATAAAAAGTATTGTTAAAAAAAAAAGATGTGGTTGGTTTGAATGCAATGACACTTCTGTTACTGTATAACAGATTACCAGCAAATCTAACAAATGCCTACTTAATATTCCTTAAACCTAATTTAGTCACTGACCTGTGAAACTATCAATAGTTAGTGCACATTAAGCATTCCCCTAAGTACTGCACACTTCAAACAAACATACTGTCAAAGGTAAACTCACTTAAATGTATGTTTTTGTAATTCGGTATACTTTTTTCCCCCCAATGACCCAATTATTATGCAAACAGAACCAAGAACTTTGCAGAACACACAGTAATGTTGTTTCAAACATAGTACTTACAATGTACTGATTATGAGGGTCTACAAAGTGTAGTCACTGACGTGTAGAACTATCAATAGTTCGAATACGCCAACTGGGAGGAGGAGGAGCTGTTGAGCATGAACAAGATGGCCGCTTGATCACGCAGCTCCGCAGCACGCTATTCCAACATGCCAGTAAATGTATCCTTGCTGCACACACAACAGCACAGAAACGGCTTGGAACAGATCCGAAAGAGCGCAGCACACTTTCAGCCGACTTACAGATCTGCCTGCAGATTCCAACCGTGGCTGACCTCTGTCTGTGCCCCGCGCGGCCTGCTCGGTGCCTGGTACAGCTCGCCTGCTATGTCTTGCCTGCTGGTGACCCGGTGGCTGGTGGTGTTGACCTGGGGGCTGAGGGACTGTCGCCTCAAGGCACCGAGTGACATCCCCTGCTTCTGCGGGGACTGCCCATTTACCAACATACCCAATTCCTGTGGTGAAGGTTGATCCTGACCCAAGTTTGCTGTCCCAAAGTTCCATGTGACATTAGGCAGTGCAATCGCCCACCCAGGCCCGCTGCCTGTGCTGACGTGCCCCCTTGCGCTGTCTTCATCCGTATCATAGCTCCGGGACCGTCTGTGCTGTCGCTCCTACCCTATTGGACTGCAGTGCTGAGGGGCATGGGCCGCTGTGTGGTGGTACTGCTGGGGACCCTAAGCCCCGCCTGGACTCTGCCATAAGGACTGCCTTCACGAGTGGGACGTGGCGAGGAGCAATTGCATCCCTGACCCTGAAGCAGACCTCATGCACGGCCTGGGAACCTTCAGGACTTGCCTTGCAGTACTGCCAATTCTATTAGGCCGCTACATCCCGTAGGCCCATAAATACAGTTTCTGCAAGTGGGTCGTGGAGGGGAGTGGTTGCATCCCAGACCCTGAGGCCAACCTCATGAACAACCTAGAAACCTGCTGGACTCGCCCTGCAGCACCTAAGACATAAGACAGTAACCTATCGTAGGTAACCTCTCAAGAACTGTACCTGTACTTGAACCTGGACTGTGGGGGCTGGTGATTTCTCCCCTCTGCCTCGACCTCTGTGGCTGTGTTGATAGGCGTTTGCCAGCCTTGCCGGCCCCCTGGGCCTCATGCGTTCCTGTCTCTTGAGCGCCCTGCATCACGCCGATGATCGACTGCCGACCCGGAGGCTATGTTACTAGAAACCCTCCCTCTGCTACAGACACTGTTTATCTATGCACGCATTTGCCTAGATGTGGTGGGGACTGAACCTGGGGCGAACGCTGCCTGCCCAGTTTATCGCGGACACTGTTGGCCCTTACCAGCTGCAGCATGCTAGCGCGTACCTCTGGCTTGGACCCGGTGGTGCTGTCTTTGGACGCTTGCCGGGTGGCGCAGTCTTGGCCTGGTCGTGGTTGGGCAGCCCTCTCACCCTTATATCTGTCCAACTATTGCATACGTGATCAACTGGCTCCCGCTGTCTTAAGTGTTTGGATTCCCTGAGGCCTGCGGAGCTGACCGCCCACCCTAACCACCATAAGGAAAGTGAGTGACTGGGCGCCTTGAGGCCCGGATTAATTACCAACAAAGGTAACTGTGGAGGCGCTCTCCTGCCCCTCCCACGGGTGAGAGGGCCAACTACTCCCGCTCCCCTGGCCCATTGTTTGGCTGGTGTGAATCCCCTGGCAGCTCTGCTACACCTAGTGCACAAAGGAAACGTCTCCATCACAAATCTCTGAATATCACAGGGCCTGTAAATCTTATCTTGGGCGGCATGCCGCACAGTGAACGAGGTGCTGCTGACCTCTCAGTTGCTATTACCATAGACTGCACATCGGACTGCCGGCACGAGGTGCGCTGCCCTGGTCATTACACCCTCAAATCCACATCTCTTCCCATCCTCTGACTGGCACACAGTGCTTCACTACACCCATCTACCCTCCACTCCAATCAGGGGTACAACCATGACCAAAGGAGGGGGCAAAAAGCATTGCTTTATAAATAGGTTTGGCAAAACTACCCTCATGGAGTGGGGGACGCCGGTGTGGCTGGCTGGGCCCCTCCTCCCCCACCAGCGAGAAGCTGCAGCGAATGATGGACTGTATACGAAAGGGGTTTGAAACCCTTAATACTAAGCTGGATGACATGAGCGGCATGATTATCGCCATAAAGACTCGAATGGAGAAAACTGACTCGAGTCACCAAGGTTGAATCCACAGTTGGGTTGGTCAAAGACATCAATGTGTTCATGACCGATTTGACCACGCTCACCAAACAGGTGCAAATCGTTAGCAAAAATAATGAGGATTTATAGCCCAGATCATGTCGCAATAATATATGCATGATTGTGGTCCCTGAGGATAATATAACTGATTCCATGGAGGATTGTGTGTTGCTTACTCTCCTCTCCTTACTTGAGGGTTTCAAGCTATCGCCCCAATTCGCTATAGACCGTGCCCATCGCTTACCGAACACGAATCCAAAGCCTGGGGCCCCCTCCCCACCCAATCATCGCTAGAGTCTTGAATTACCAAGACACAGACGGGCTGCCAGGGCTAAAGGAGAGCTACTACTGGGATCAAATATAATTAATCTTTACCCAGACTTCTCCATCACTGCAACAGGAGCAGAAATCCTTCCTAGCAGTGAAAAAGAAGCTGTGATCTTGGGATCAACTACACTATGATGTTTCCCGCCAGGCTACGGCTGGAGCACTCTGAGAAGGTTTATTTCTTTACAATCCCTGAAGAAGCAAGGAAGTTCCTTGACCAAAATGTTCCTGGATGAACCTGTCTATGCCACTGCTAAGTAAATGATTGTATTCCATGGCCACAGTTAGACACTGAGGCAGAATCCGACATAGCACTCTTGTGATGTGTCAACGGTGGCCGTTATCCTCTCCTTTCTGACTCGGTGCAGCACATTTATTTCTGTGCCATCTATACTCGCTATACTGTATACTGCTGTGTTGTGAAACGGGCTGTATCACGCAAACAGCCCCCCCCACCCCATGCTAATTTGCAATTGTTTTTGTTATCTATGTTACAGGGTTTTCACCCCCATGATTGGGAGGGGGTTTGGGAGTGGTGGGTGGGTAGGTGGGGAATACTAAATGGAAAAAGCTTGACATGTGTGACGGGGCTGTCAGATGGTTACAACCCATCAGAGTAATTTTTACAGGGTGCCCCCTGTTGGCCCGCCTTGGGCACATGGCTTCCCACTTACTTTCCACTTACAAGGGCCAAATGGCACCTGACACACTGGGGTGCATAAGCTGGAATATTAGAGGTCTAGGCAGTCATATTAATATGCGGAAGCTGCAACTGTATCAAACTACAAAGCCTGCATCCTTTTTCTACAAGAAGCACGCTCACTGGCGGCAGGATGTGAAAGATTTGCTAAAAGTTGGGTCCCGCAGCGCTTTTATACGCAATACTCGACCCAAAGCCTAGGTGTTATGATCCTTATTCACAAATCACTACAATATGTTCCAAAAACCACACGTGTAGACCCCTATGGCGTTGCATGCTGCCGCACGGCTTGCTGGCTGGACTGGTGGTGGTACTACTCAATATATACAGGCCCAATATAGACGAACCAGAGTGATACACTCAGATAGCAGACATGCTTACTATATACCCTCTTGTTCCGAACCTTTTGGCCGGGGACTTCAATTCCATTATGGACCTCAATCTAGATAGGTCTGGGAGCAGGGCCCGGCAGCTAACTAGAGCCGCTTGGACTATACTGGACAGACAGGTCGGACTTGGGGCGGTGGATGCCTGGAGACTACTGCACACTCGGTCCCATGGGTATACATTTTACTCAACAGTGCACGACTCGCATTCCAGAATAGATCGGTATCTGGGTCACTGATAAACTGCATCGCTGATGCAGACATACTCCCTAGGACATACTCAGATCATTCTCCAATCAGTCTGACCCTGACCTAGGGCAAACCACTGGCCCATAGATGCCCCTGGAGGCTTATGCCTCGTGTGCTGTCAGACACTGTATTTAAGGCAGAGCTGGGGGACTATGTGAGCGACTATTTTAACATAAACACGGGCACAATGGATTAACTTGCTATCCTCTGGGGTGCTTTTAAAGTGTACATTCTCTGCATGGCCTTGCCCAGAATCGGGGATCCTTAGTGATACGCAGATACATCAGGATTGCGAGGCCTCTCTCAAACAGCTCTAAACATTCCGGCCTCTACCACCCTAGATGCAATTAAAGAGGCGCTCGACAACTTCAGAGAGTCTGCCGAAAGGGAAAGGAAATTCCTCGATAACCCAACAACTGCGAGTCAGTATTGGAAGGGGGAACGGCCAGGCAGCCTGCTGGCTAGGGTGGTACGACAGAAGGAGGGCGAACGGCACATTCAGCTAATTGAGGATCCTGATGGGGAATTGGTCCACGCTGAAAACGAGGTGAACAAGGCGTTTTGTTCCTTTTATGCTGCACTTTATGCCAGCAATGATGAGACACCTGGCCCGTCTATATGCACGTTCCTAGACAGGCTGCTGCTGTCGGTGCTCTCCGACGAGACTAGAGATGCCCTTGAATGTCCAATGGAAGCTTGGGAGATATTGCGGGCTATTGTGGCCTTGCCCCCCGGTAAGGCCCCGGCCCCTGATGGCCTCACTATAGACTTTTACAAGTGTTATAGTTCCCTCCTAGCACCCCAATTAGCCACCTTATGGGATGAGTCCTGCGTGGGAGGGGTCCTGCCCCGACACCTTTAGAGAGGCAGTGATAACATTTCTCCTCCAACCCTGTAAAACCCCCACGCACTGTGGCTTGTACTGCCCCCTGTCACTAATCAACTGTAATGTCAACATATTTGCAAAGGTGCTTGCCCATCAATTCGCTCCTTACATGCTGCACCTAATATACTCTGACCAGTCCGCGGCCCTCATTTTGAGGCGACTATTCAACTTCCTGGCCCAAATTGATCCTGGAGTATGAGCGGTGGCCGCTTTACTGGATGTACAAAATGCCTTTGATTCTGTGTCTTAGCGTGTCCTCTGGGCAGTGCTGGAGAAATGCAACTTTGGGCCCCGCTTTATCTCATGGATACACCTACTTTATGCAAAGCCAGTAACTAGTGTGTGCACCAACGGCCGACTCTCCCGACTGTTTGACATTTCCTTTGGGACTAGACGGGGCTGGCCGATTTCCCCACTTATTTTTGCAGTAGCCATAGAGCCCTTAGCCGATCTGCTGCAACAAAAACATATACACAGGGGGATACGGCTATCTGGCCCTCCGGAGATCGTATCACTATATGCATACTATGCATCATGAGCGATGTTCTCTATTTTGGTCTCCTCTCCGGCCTTCAGGCCATTCATACAAAGTCAGAACTTTTCCCCTCGACCGACTTTGCTACAGCCCCCACAGACCTCCAGGATTCACTTGGGCTCCTACTGACATAAAATACCTCAGGATCATGATTATGAGGCACCAAGATTCGTTGTATAAACGAAAGTTTGGGTCCTATTTACAGCAACTTAAGCCGAAGCTGCTTACACGGGCTAAGCTCCCCATTACCCTTGTTGGCAAGGTGTCGCTCCTCAAGATATTACCAGCAAATATTGTACCGCTTCTTGAACGTTCCACTATGGCCTGGGGCTGCACGGTTTGCCGAGCTCAAAACCACAATAAACAGTTACCTATGGCCTTCTGGAGCGGTAAGACTAAAATGGTCCACACTTGCGAGATCCTACAGTTACGGCAGCCTCTCTACCCCTGACTTTGAGAAATATTGGCTAGCAGCCCAGGCTCAGTACGCAGCATACTGGTTTGCGGAGGGCCCTCTGCTCCCACATGTGAAAAATGAGTGACATGCAGCTGTACCCAGAGACCTTCGCTCCCTGACTCTTCCACTGTTGTGTAAAGATCCTGGTAGGCCTAGCCCAGCTGCCATAATGGCATTGGCATGGGACAAAATAAGGAGGCAGACCGGCAATCCTCACCCATTTCACAAGGACCTACCACTGTGTAACCTCTTCTGAGGGTTCCCTAAGATAAACAAAACTGCTGTAGCCAGGTGGGCTGCTGATGGCTATTCTACCCTGGGCGACATGTACAAACTGGGTTCTTTTGTGGCGTGGCCTGATCTATGTAAACATCCAAGTGGGCTGTCCTCTCATTGGCTGCAATACGCAGGGCTTCGACGCGCAGCCAGGATGACATGGCCCGAGTTCCCCCTCACAGCCCCCGGACGAACCACTACTAGCAATAGTAATGGGAAGCATTGTACCTACCAGGGTGGAGTCTGGTCTGTGTAGGCAGCTGCAGGATCGGATCAATAAGCCACTTACTAGGCTTTGTGAAGCATGGGGCAGGGAATTAAGCACTGACATAATGAATGAAAGATGAAAGGCCATGTGTATGCAGACCCAGGAGGTTTCCCGAAATGCTAGATTTTGCCAGATTCAATTTAAGGTACTGCACAGGTTTCACTATACCCCAGCTAGGCTACACACCATGTCCCAAAACCACTCACCCCATTTCCCTAGATGCCATGTGAGCGATGCAGGCTAACGCCACATGGTCTGGGCCTGCCCCAAAATTTCTGAGTACTGGGCAAAGGTTTGTGCTTCTGTATCTGTGATGCTTGAACAAACTATTGGCCCGAGCCCTATGAACTGCCTATTCCATGAGTTCCCGTCGCTTCAAGGAACCAGACGTAAACTTGCTAGTCTCTGTATGCTTCTTGCTGTACATTGTATATTGCGGTTATGGCTTAGATCTGCTAGCCCCACCATAAAACAATGGCCCCGCAATGTCACCTGGACATCAGAGATTGAGGAGCGCTGGATCACTTTGCAGCCAGCCTGCTGCATGCCTCTTGTGGCCTCCTTTCCAAGCTTATCTGGAAATTATCACTGTTGACGGAGGGGAAGATCCAGATCCTCCGGACCCCTAGGACAGTTGGTAACAGCAGCTGCCAGCCATGAACTTGTTGATAAATGTTACATCCCATAGTACAACAATGTATGTACAACAATGTATTGTGACGTCCTGTAAAACGTGATTATTGTACAAACTCACACCACACTGTATAATGTCATCGATTTGATTGCCCTTGTTACCGTATCAAGCAATTCATTTTTTAAAAAAAAAAAGAATACGCCAACTGGTATCTAACTGCATCCATAATGGTGCAAAGTTACTTTTGAATACCAAAATAGTTAAAATAAGTCAACATGTATCTAACTACTTTAAAATATACCCCTCAGAACTACAAAACTTTGAACAGTCAGAATGCACCAACTGGTATCTAAGTACTTCAAAAATATCCTTCATTACACTTTATTGCAAATACACCATTATGATTCTTGCTATTGCAACTCTTCTTGTAACAACAAATACACTTATTTCTGCATTTTAAACTTTCCCTTAAGTACTGCACACTTCAAACAAACATACTGTGAAAGTTAGTCACATAAATGTAGTAGGTTTTTTAAATCCTGTATGGATGTTATTTCCCAACGATTATGCAAATAGAAACAGCAGCCGTGCAGAACAGTCATGTTGTTTCAAACATAGTACTTGGAATGTACTAATTATGAGTTTCTTAAAAGTACATGAATATGTGACATTGTATGCAATGAGACATTGTACCCTATCCTGCCTAACATATACTGTGTTTCACAGAGAAAGAAGCACATATTTCTCCTTCATTACCATGTACAACAAACTCAACCTGTACCCCCAATTGTACAGCAATCATAAGTGCTCTTCTTATCTCACCATGTTACAGTTACTGTACACTGCCTGTACTCTGTAATTACAAACACATATTATTGAAATGGTTGTATCCAGAAGCCAGATTCAAATTTCTATAGACATATAAGGGTTGTGGCCTGCGGCCAGATTCTTGGGTGCACCGTATTATGCTGTGGGTGCACCGTATTATGCTGTGGTGGTTGTGGGCAGATTCTTGGGCGCATGGCCTACGGACATGCACCCGGGAATCTAGCCACTGGCCACAACCACCAAAGCATAATATGGCCATGCACCCAAGAATCTGGCCACCACAACTCTCCCTGAACCTCCCAATTCAAATGACGTCTGCAGACATCAAAATGGACTGCCAACCCTATTTTTCACCTATGAAAATATCCCCATATCATCTAGATTCCATTCCCCTACCCTGACCAAGCCCTCTTTCAGTCACCAAATAAACCCAAATGTGTCTTTCAAGCTGTCCGGCCAAGACTCTGCCTGTGGACTACGACTGGTCTGCGGACTACCGTGCCACCCGTACGCTCTTCCACCTAAAGAAAGAGCCTCATTTGATCTTTTTGTCCACCCCACCACCCTTCCCATCCCCTCTTTCCAACACCAAATGACCCAAAATGTGTTTTCTGGACTTTTTCCCACACTGATCCGTTTGCGGTCAGTTTGCGGCTGTCCGCAGATCAAACATGCAAGGCGGTTTGGAAAATATGTCACACCTCACGCTTTTCACCGTCCAATCAGCGGGCGCGTTCTATGTCTGTGGATCTCATGTCGGCCCCTGCACCAATCAAAGGCCTGTCCGCAGAGCGAACAGGGAAGCGAGTCTGTGCACCAAACCCAGAAATCACTATTTTTCCCCCTACTTTTGCCCCGTTTTAAAGAAAACTACTTAACGGATTTACACCAAATTTACAAAAGCATGCTTTTGGCACCAAGCCACTGCTCCCGTCGCAAATTTGGGGAAAATCCGTACAGCGATTTGGGCCATAGCCGTGAGCAAAATTCTTTTTTCCATTGCGTCCATGGAAAAATAAGAAATATTTGGACCCCATCTATAACTTTGCGCCTCTTACCCCCCTTTGACGAAACCTCACCGAAGTTCTCAGAATCAATCCGACAGGGCCAAAGGGCCATATACTTTTTTTTGCAAAGTTTGTTAAGAATTTGTCCAGGAGGGGCGAAGTTATAAGCCACCCAGAAAGTACTCTTCGTATGGGTTGAGCAACTTAACCATAAGTACAGGGCCGCTACCGCAGGCCCTGTAATATACATTTTCCCACAGGATTTAAGAACCACCAAAGGAGGGGCTTTGCCTCCACAAAGCCCAAGACGCCCCCATTGGTTGCTGGCAAGGTACAATGATTGCTTTGGCAGCAGCCACAAAATATTCTTCTTTATTGAGGACCTACATACTGAACGTTACGCTCATAGAGTATCTGCAATGTTGCTCAATTGTTACAAATCTAGACTTGAATTCTCATGGACATTTAGGGCTAAGGGGACTGGGGCCATGTAGTGCTGTCATTTTGGTGCACACTGTTTTACTGCATCGTAAACGACTTTCTCTCAGCTCCTGACCCTCAGAGCGGTAAGCTCGGTTTACTGGATCTTAAAGTGCTATACAAGCAATGAGCACAACATAAGTTATGATGCTCCTGTGTCACGCACTGCTGCCTGTACAATGTAGCTCTATAGCAAATGGACCTGTCACTGCCTTTTTTTCAATACTTTTACAGCTCCCCTCAAAGCTTATATTGGGTAACTATTTTTTAAATTATACTTATGCAATGTGTACCACTAGTATGCAGCACCAGTTCGGAACGCCCCCTACGACCCCGCCTTAGCTGCCAGTCACCACGTATAGGCAATCTGCATCCAAGCTACCACCCAGCCAAGCATAAATTACTGTTCTGGCCTGTCATGACTGCACTTTCGGACAAGGCTGCATCGCTGTAAAGTCATACCTCTGAGAGCTGTGCGCTATACAAAACACCTTTGAAATTGGCTTTAGAAAGTGTCATCGCTTTGCTGTACTGCAGTTCATCAGAACAAAGCTCCCCCTCACCATTGTTCTCCCTGTAAGCAGACTCTTTCCCTGTGAGGCATAAGATCACACTGCAGCCCCCTCTAGAAGAAACATGTAACTACAGCAATTGGGTAGGGTTCACGGGTTTCTTGTGGAGTTCATACCCAAGCTAGTATTATCTTTTTTGAAGGAGAACATCCCTCCCTCTTGGACCCCATAAGGCTCTATACCAGTCTGCAGAACCTCATCTCAGACATGGTATTTAGCGGACTGTCCTATGGCATCACACAGTTATGCTATGAATTGGTATTTCACTGACATGAGCATGTACTAGACCTATGCTGCAGGATGCCAGGCAGGTTTGGTTTCTGGGACATGGCTCGTCAATCTCCCTCATTGACCTGCACACACCATTGACTCAACTGTGATGTACAGAATAAACAGGGGCAGTTCCAAGCTTTAGCAGCTGGGTTCTATCAGGGATAATGTATAGGATCCCACCAAAATGGCTTCCATACTTAAAGGGTTCACTTGACCACATCTCAAGCCCATCATGCACCCATTGGCTGTTCACTTGATCCTTAATGAAGTACACAGACCAGCCTATATCAAACATTTACAACTGACTCACCATTGTGTCTCTGTTTCACAAACACATTCAGGGTCGGCCTGGTACCTAAATTTGTCTTGGGCACCAATGAAAAAGTGGGCCACAGTTGCAAATGACAATTCATTCCTGACAGACTGTTTGGGTAGTACCCAAGGGGAGGTTTTTGATAAAATGTGGTGCAAATTGTGCATTTTAAAGAATATTTTCAGTAACACTGATCAAAACTACTAAGCCACATGGTGAAGTAACTTAACAAACTGTCCCACATGGGCCAAAAAACTCTCCCGATTTGACCCAAAAAACGGGCCCAAACTAGCATTTTTTGTTTTTGGTTCGGGCATTGCCCAATGCCTTATAGGGCAGTCCAAGCCTCAACACACACCTCACTCGAACACCACCTGCGAGTTTCCACTCCTGAGAGAGACCAGCATTTGTCATCTTCTGTCTAGATTTCCTCAGCCTTGGCTATTTGCGCGCACTGTTACCTACTTCCTTCTTCCCGTCGTAATTGGTACAGTATAAATAAAAATTATACAAGCGTTATGAAGTATTTCAATAATGGGTGTATTAAGGCCGGTTTTAATGGCGTTAGTGGCTTATCAGTCAGTCTATTCCCTTTATTTAATATCCAACGCCAATACCTTTTTTATGCAACTTTTACACCTTCTGCATACGCTTTGCTCCTCTTATTGCCATGATGCTGCTCTGCTCGCTTTCCTCAGAGCGGCTAGGCTTTCACATGTTTGATATAATCTCTTCACCTAGGCCTACACGCGTTATTCGTTCGTTGTTTGTTTCCTGGCAGGGTCACCCCTCTCTGCTCCGGATATGCATTTCATTTCCTGTTTTTAAAGAATAAACGCATGTTATCCAAACGCGAGCATGTGACTCGATCGATTTAGAGAAAATGTAGTCTATTTCGTCCTCGCGGGGTTGGAAAGGGGTGGGCGGAATAGTTGCAGAATGTGTACTCTGGCTGTGTAATTAGCCGCACATTGATCGGATCAAGTTATCAGGATTAGACTCCGAGTTCATTTGCAAGCAATGAAGCAAATATCAATTGCTTAAAATGCTCAGTGCCTGGCACGTGTTTGCTTCCGGAATCGAATATTATTGTAAAGCCTGTGGTTACCAGTCAAAATAGTGACTATTAGAGGGAATTCTTCTTGTGAAAAAGAGAAGCATTTTCTTTAACACTGCACATTCCAGGGGAGAGGTCCATTGGGGTCTCTAGGAATCAAATGTAAGGTTGGAGGGGTGGCAGAGCGGGGGCCACACACAGGTAGGGGCGCAGGCTTTAAGAGGACAATGTGGATGCTTTTCCCAAATTGACGCAGCAAAGTAGTCCAAAGCGGCCAGGGGGAGTTAAAAATCGTACATTTATACAGCAGGCAATTCTGTTGTATGTATCTTGATGTTAACGATATTGTCTCATCCTATAACAATATTGAAAATGTATATCCGAGTATCTCAGAGACACCGCACCAGTTATATTTTCTCCTGGTTTCAGGCCTTCATGGGCAATTTGTTCAGATGTTGCCTGTGGTCATTGGCTGGTAATGGACACCTGCCATTTTATGCACTTTGAAATGATAGTGTCCATATTTTGTCGCGATCACATCCGCTGTGGGGGCCCTTTCACAAGTGTGCCATTAATACACACGGTTCGCAATGCCTTTTTGTGCATCTCGCATCTGGCTGCAGGTGCTTTTCTGGAAGGCCTGTGCAGATCGCAATTGGTCTGTGGGTTCCTTTCTCAGCAGTGTCTTTGTGTAAGCATTTTATAGTGCAAATGTAGCAAGAGCTCTGAGAATATTCAGACGGGCATGTGAACTACAGGAGTAGTGTGTCAGTGTGCGCGCTATAACAGCGGTCAACCAGTGACAAGATATCCTTTACAGCAGTGTCTTCTGCAGAGATGGAACCACTCTTGGATGTCTCGAGGGCAGTGTGTCCCTATCAGGCCAGAAGAAAGAAAATGGGCTGAGCAAAATGCCTGCAAACGTGCAAGGGATGGCTGGGGAAAGGAGGACAGCAGATTAGAACACCAAGCCCCCTGCTTCCCTCAGCGAAGCTAGCGGATCTGACGGGAAACCATTGTCAGGGGCGAGCTACACGCCAAGACCCCAATTTCAACAGTCGGCGGCTGGACCAATTGTTGAAATTGAAATTGGGGTCTTTTTTCACTGTCCCCTCACTGGCTGGGCTTGCCTTTTCACCTAGCTGTGCACGCGTGTGCATGAATGCAGTAGTAATGGAAAGCCCTGGACCCCGACTGCTGACCTTTACTCCTGTGCCGCTGTTCTGTGTGCACCTTTATGGTGTGTTCTTCACTGCATTTGTAGCCTGTAGCCAGCCCTGGTGGTAGCATTGCAGGCCGGAGTATTTGCTGTGCGGGCAGACCACAGGCAGCACTTCAGAGAGTGTTGCTCAGGTAGGAGGAGGGGGGGGCAGGGGATACAGCATTGCAAGAGTGGGTGGGAGCGGCCAGTCACGAAAATGTCCTGCTACTTTTAACACCAAATGTAGTGCGTGCAATTAATCAATTCATGCAGTCTCATTCGTTGCCCCAATCTACTTTTTTGGTAAGATGGCATTTTAACACAGCAACAAAAATAACTCTAGAATAATTACAGATGCAGGAAACACATTTATTGGAGCTCTGTCGGGGCGCTCTGGGGAAAAATACATGCAAACCTAATTTGCATGTGGATTGCACCAACAGAAATGACTTCAAGAAATGGACATCACAAGGAGCATCGTCAGTCTTTGATACTTCGAGGCACCATGGGGAAGTGACTTTAACTTTCCACAAGTAAGCCAAGTGGCAAATAACTTTGTGGTGCAAAATACCTAAATTGTACTGTTATATATGGAGCAACTCTATAGTAATTAGGCTTTTTTTAAATAACAGCATGATATATTAACATAGCTATGAATTGAATCACTTACAGAACTGCAGATAAGGCGCAGAGCGATTACATTATTCGCCCATGAGCACACACTTTGGTTAAATGGTGAAACCGGGATGTGGACAATTTAAGCAACTGAGCACATCTTCCCAGGTTTAGTTGATGTAGATATTTATTAAGGTTTTGCTTTGCATTTAATGTGGTTAAATAAAAGCAAACCACATTAAATAATAACATATCCTTTCATAGTAAACTAACTATACATTGTCATAGAAATATGTTGAGCAATAATAGTATGGCTTTAGTTTTATTCTCCCCATCCTCCATGCAAAGTCCCAATAGCATTGGGCAGATTAATTTGAGCCTAACAAAGCCCCCTGTGGTTTTAAAGCAATAGTAATTTCATAAAGCATGCTGCATTATGCACCCTTCTTACTTCTGATCACTCCCTCCCATTTCTAAAGGGACAAAAGTCCCTGCTAATAGTCCTCCTCCCTCCAATCAGTGCTTAATGGCTCACATTCTCATGCTCCGTTTACACAGCAACGTGACAGCCCATCCTGCTGCCCGGAGCCCCTTGGGACATTGTCCTGGCAGCAGGACACATTACCTGTTGGGCATCCTCATTGAGGTACCCAATGGGAGAGGTGTTCCACTGATAACCCCGTCTTGCCCCCTGCTCGGTATGCCACTGTAGGAGATGGCACCGGATTTTAGAGGGGCCCGGCCCCACCCCAGTGACACCACTGGAGAGGTCACAAGTGACACATGATCCATGCCATCAGGGGCGCAACAAAACCTACATTTCGAGGGGGCACTAAGAACACTTCAGAAACTGGGCAGGGCAAACCTAAGAGCTCTGCCCCCTCAGTTCACTAGCACTCCCGTTCAACATACACTTGCTCATTCACAAATGCACCCAGTCCCCCATTCATCATGTACTTCTTTACACACGCTATATTATGCAGATATACACTCCATGCACACAAACATAATGATTAACATGCAACAATGAAAGTGAGCACATCAGCCGCCTCCCCTCGTATATGAAAGAGCACATACGTTGTTAAATGTTGGCTTGCAGCTTTGGGGAGGGGGCTGAAGTGTGCATTTGATTTGTGTTAGGCAGAGTGGTGAGGGAAGCCTTTCTGAAACTACCAGCTTTAATGTTTAGCTGTATTTGTGCAAATACATTTGTCTGAACCGACACAGTAAAACTCACTGCTTCAGGAAAGGCTTCCCTCACCTCTCTGCTTGACCAAAAGAAAGTGTGCACATCAGCTCCCTCCAGGTGTGCACTGAGGCTAACATTTTGGGGGTGTTGCATTTTAAAATGTTGGGAGAGGCACTAACTTAGACTGTGGGGGAGGGGAAACTTGCTTGTGTGGGGGTATTCAACTTCTTTATGTATTCTAATGAGACTACTCTAATGCAGCATCAATGCTACAAGCAGTTAATTCTCTCCTTCACATCTGAAACGGCACACTTAAAGACTGCTGTAAGATTGAGCTTTCTCCTGCCCACCCCTACCCACCCAATTCCAATCATTCCCTTAGCATGCAAGTGCTAATCCCACATCGCAATTTCAATTACTGAAAAAATATGCATATGAATGCAGGTGCCAACAATGAAATCCTTTGATTGCAGGGCCTTTAACATCAGAGCCCAGCCGCATTTAATGTCCGTGTCCTGTTCTGTGCGGCCATGGCTGTGTAGGTCAGCCAGGTCAAGTCAACATAGCCCACAATTTCAAGGGGAGTAGTGGGAGGGGGACTAGAGCCCGATCAGCTCAATGATTTTGTGCCACTGCATGTCATTGGGAGCGCAAATATGTCAACAGGACTCAAACAGGACAAATGCTTTTTTGTTTGTTTTACGGTTAACTAAATCCTTCACCCAGCCCAATACAAATTCCAGAGCGTGTTTTTAAAAAAAAAAATTGTATTGCTCATTCCACAGAGAGGTTACTTTAGTGTTGAATCAAATACTAAGCAAGCTAGGCACTTGTATTGAGCCACACTTGCTTGTGGGCTTTTCAAAGCATTGGCCTCGAAGAGAGCTGCCGACTTTTATTGGCAGTGAATTCATGGCTTAGTTCCTCATTTAGATGAGTTGGCTATACTAGGAGTGGGTGGGGACTTGGAAGACGATGCACCCTCAGGACTAGTTGCACACAAATACTAGCATAGTCCTCTAAATCACAGTTGGATGCAATCTGATTTTTGGCAGGTGGAACTCTTTCTGCTGAGCCCATGCCCCCCACTTTTAATGTGAGGTTTGCTGTTACAACCCTCTATTTTTTTGTTAAACTTTTCGCAATATCACAAAACAAAATACTCACTTCACATATACCATTAAAAAGTTGCATTCCATACGGTTTACCCTCCTCCCACTCTCCCAATCGGAGGTTCCAGAGAAAGAGAGAGAAACAGTACAGAAGAGCCATTTTTTTTATGAAGTGTTCTAGCCTAAGAAAATTGGCTTTTCATATAATTCATACCAAATTATCTACATTCAAGTCCTATAACATGGATACAAACATTTTCACAAAACTTATACAAAATGATTATCTGTCAGTAAAAGCACTTTAGAAACCATTTCTTTTAAATTAAAAACTACATAAAATACTTTCCCCAGACCTACTTATACATCATTAGTCAATATCAATAGTCATTGATCAATATATATGACCCTCCGGGGTATGTAATTAAGGCTGCTATCCAACAGAGTATATATGAGTGTTTGCTTGATAAATGTACTGCTGATGGTTCGATCAACATAGTATTGGATGCTGATCTCAATTCCAATATCCTGCTATACAATCTAGGAGATCTGACGAAATCTGAGGTGGTCTATATTTATCAAGGAGATGGATTTAATGGTACTGAATGGAAGTGGTTTTGACCGTGAAGATACCTGTAGTGCCTGGACTAATGGTCGCTATTCATCTATGCTTGACATCATTTGTATGAGCGACAAGCTTTATGATCCTATCACTGGCTTCCAGGTCTGTGAAAATGAATTTAGTGACCATTCCCTGCTACAATGTACAGCTAGTTGGACCAACTGGTTTGTCGATGTAGATGTAACTAGGGGGATCACTATCTCAAGCCAAGGTAATAGGATCCGCTGGTCTGATGCTAATTTAGCAAAGGCAAAAAAATGGTGCCATAATATTAATATTGATTATCTGCTTACTTGCACTGTGGATAATATAATTGCCTGGCTATCTAAGCACTTATGTTATAATGCCCTCTGGAGGTAAGCTTAGACCCTATAAGAATAGTCTCAATAGAACGAGAGTATATGATAGGGTCATAAGAGTTATGAAATGGGAGACGCAAAGAAAGCTGCATATCTGTGACTTGAGTGGTATAAGTCCTGAGATGCTGTATAAAGAGAAGAGCAGGATTAGAAATTCTTACCGTAATGAGATAAGGAGATACCTGATATCCGGGAATAACATCAATTGGCAGTATATGGTTTGCCTTCTCTTGGATGGTAATACTAGGAAATGTTGGGCTAGCTTTAGATCTCTTGGTAAAGCTGTGAATTCTGAGCTAGCTATTCCTATTGATAGCCATACGTGTGTCATGTATCTTGCCAATAAATTAAAGGGTGATACGACAATTCTGGTTAAGAAACCTATCCATACTCTGACTATATTAAGGGAAGATATCCTAATGATAATTAAGAATCTTAAAGTATCCAGAGCCCCAGGCCCTGATGGCCTCTGTAATGTTATTGTAAAGGATAACCCTGAGGTCTGGTCTAATATTTTAGGGATCATCTTTCTGAAAATCATCAATACTGGTGTTATGCCTATTTCCTGGAAAGTGTCACATATTATTCCAGTCTTTAAGTCCGGACATCGGAGTGTACCTGAGAACTATGGACTACTTGCTCTTACCGACGTGTCTAGTAAGATTTTCTGTATATTAATCCTTAGTGAAATCATGAAATGGATTGACAGTAATAATATCCTAGATAAGGCCAAAACTGGTTTTCGTAAAGGGTGTTCTACCAAAGATAATATCTTTATAGTCAATAGCCTCATTGAACAGGCTAAGGATAAGAATAGGCTGCCTCTTTATATGCTATTTGTTGATTTTTCATCAGCTTTTGACTCAGTTGAGCGTAAGAGGCTGTGGCGAAACTTGAGTCACGTGGTATGTCATCCCACCTTTTGTATGTCTGTAAAATGATATATGACGAAAGTAAGGCCAGGATTCGGATAGATAATGAGGGTGCTATGTCTGAGCATGTCATTATCGCTAAAGGGGTAAGACAGGTTTGTACAGTGGCACCTACACTATATAATCTATTCCAGGCCAACTTTGGTTGAATATTTAAAGCAAAGATGAATGCCTTACCAAGAATGTGTTCACACAAAATTGGCTGGATCTGCTATGCAGATGACATTGTAATCTTTGAAAATACCTATATGGGCATCTATAACAGCACTAGTGCCATCTGTGAATATGCCAACACCAATGGTCTTAAAATCAATCTTAATAAAACTCAGTTTCTCCAGCATGGGGTCTGGCATGGATTCACATGCTCATGAATATTCCCCGTCGTCAGGCTGGGAATCCTCGGTAAGAAAAAACCAGTATCAGTTTCGTTTCTGATCTGTCTTTCGTAGTAATAACCAATCACTGGTCTCTGCGTCATACTGACCACAGCCAATGACTGCCCTCTACCTAAGCACCGCCTCTGGCAGCCATCTTCAGATTTTTACCGCACGTTCATGTGTTGGGATCCTCGTGCTATTGCTCTCGAGCGTTAGTGCTATTTTTCGCGCTTTTTCACAAAAAACTTCGATTCTTTCGGTCAAAAGAGCCTCAAGCTCCACCGATCCTACATCCGATCAACGGGGACCCGTGTCGGATTCATCTGTGCCCCTCAAGGGTGAAGATTTCGTCGAGCTACGCTTCGGAGGACTCCAGAAGCTTCTCAGGCCCGGTCTCGGAGATGGCCCAGGAGAAGGGAAGCTCGACGCCCGGAAAGCTGTTCAGGGTCTGCCCTGGATGCCAGCTGCAGAACGTCTTCAAGGAGGACAAACACTCTTTCTGCCTTTACTGCCTTCATGAGGACAAGACGCACGTGGAGAAGGACTGTGCGTTTTGCGGCAACATGTCGGAACGGACCATGAAGGACCGCCATCAACGTCTCGCCAACTGGCTGGAGGGTAAGAGCCCGTCTGGCGAGAAGAAGAAGAAATCCGAGCGGTCTTCTAAGACCTTTGAGGGCGCCCCGGCGACGGGGGCCCAACATAAGGCCAAGCACCGCGAGTCCGCTGGCACCGGGAGCGCCGAACGGTCGGGCTCTACGGGCGCCAGGCAGGGCGCACCCTCCCCGCACCATCAACCACGAGCCAACGCTCTGGGTCGGGTAAGAGGAAGGCCGAGCACCCGGCGAAGCTCCTGGAGAGGCCCCGGTCGAGCTCTAAGGCAGAGGAGGAGCGTGGCAGTGCCCCCTCCCTCAAGGATAAGGCGGTGAGCGCACCTAAGGTGGTGAAGGCCTTGATCCATCCGACCAAGCCCTCTATCGAAACGGTCGCGGCGGCCCTGGCTCAGCCTGTGGTGGCTACACCAGTGGTGGCGACCTCAGGGCCCAGAATCTCCCTGCCTCCGCGGAGGGAGTCTTCCTTTGTGCCCATCGATAGGACCCCCGTGAAACCCTCCGTGGGGAAGAAGAAGGGGGGGCAGGGCGTCGTCGTAGATTCGGCCTCAACCTCAGAAGAGGAGCTGATCGAGGTCTTAAGCCACGGCCTAGGCGTGGAAGAAGGCCAGCCCGCCGGAATGGACCCCGACGCAGGTGACGACGACGACATCGTCGAGGATACCGACGGGGCCCCTGCTCGCCCGTCGGATTCCCCTCTGCCAGCGCCGCAAGACAACTCGGCGGCCATTTTGTTGGCCATACAGTCCTTATGCTCCGAGATAAGGACGAGGCTACCGTTACCGACGGAGGAACCTCTCCCGTCGGGGGATCCAGAACCGGGACCTTCTGGTGTTCCCCCTACCAAGAAAAGAAGGATCCATCCACCACCTCCTTTTCAACCGTCGCGCCCCGTCCAGCCCTCCTCCCCGTCCACCCGAGGGGATGATACGGGGACTGACACGGCAGCGACGGGTACGGACGACGAGGCATACGACGAGGATTTTCCGTCGTCGCCTCCCACCAGGGCTTCTCCGCCCGACGAGATCGGATCTTTCCACTCCATGATCTCCAGGGCTTCCGAGCTTTTCCAACTCTGCCCTGAGGAGAAGAAAAAGGAAGGCTTCCTTTATCAGCGGCGCGAGGCCAAGAGGAAGACGGTCCTCGCAGTGCCTCTGTTGGACGACATTTGGGATGAGGGCCTTTCCCTCCTCAAGAACCCTTCCACGACGCCAGCTAGAAGAGACCGGTACGAGAAAAAGTACCGGGTCCCGGACACGGCCCCCCTATGCCTCCGGGCGCAGCCTACCCCGGACTCCGTCGTCTCCGCGGCAGCCAGGAAGAAAGCGGGGGGGGGGTGCGGCCTCCACATCAACTTCCCCGCCGGACGGCGAGGGAAAGAAATTGGATGCTATGGGATGTAGAGTCATCTCGTCGGCAGCGACGACGATTAAAGCGGCCAACGCCTTGGCTATCGTGGCCCGCTACGACAGGGAGCTCTGGTACAAGATAGCTCCCCTGCTGGATTTTCTGCCGGACGACAAGAGGGCGGAGGCCCTTGAGATCCTGCAGGAAGGTGAGGTGGCGTCGGACCACGCCATCACCGTGGCGACGGACATCGCCGACACTGGGTTCCGCCAGCTGGGCAACGGCGTTTGCCTTCGACGTCGTGGATGGCTCAAAGCTACAGACTTTCGGCAGGACGTCCAGACCAGAGTCCTGGACATGCCCTTCGACGGGAACAACCTGTTTGGGAAGACAGTGGACGATTCCCTTCAGGCCATCAAGGCGGATACAGAGACGGCCAGGGCCCTTGGAGTCCTGCAGCAACGACGAACGCCCTTTCGGAGCGGCGGAGGCAAGGGCGCCTCCAAAGGTTCCGGCGGCGGTTTCGCTTCCTACCGTCAAGCGGCCCGCTCGTCGTCGCAAGAGGCCTACAGAGGACGAGGCAAGTCTAGCGGACCCCGCCGTCGTCGCCAAGGAGGTCAAGGCGGCAAGGCCGCGTCCAAGCAGGATTGAACCGGCCGTGGGGTCGGGCCCCCACCGAAGCACCCCGGTGGGAGGCCGGCTGGCGGGCTTTGTCAGCGTGTGGGAGTCCATCTCCACCGACCGTTGGGTGCTGGACGCCCTGGCCCGGGGCCACGCGCTCGAGTTTCAAAGAAGGTGCCCGCGCGTCCCCCCCGTGGCCAGGAAAGAACTTCACGTCCCTCAACTTCTCCTGGAGGTAAAGGCGATGCTCAGAAAGGGCGCCATCGAACTCGTCCCAAAGAGGCTTCGGGGCTCCGGAGTCTACTCGCGATACTTCCTCGTGAAGAAGAAGACGGGAGGATGGCGCCCCATCCTAGACCTGCGACGTCTGAACAAGTTCATCAAGGCGCAGAAGTTCCGGATGGTCACCCTCCAGCACGTCCTGGGTCAGCTGGAGGAAGGAGACTTCCTATCGTCGTTGGATTTGGAGGATGCCTACTTCCACATTCCCATCCTAAAGGGGCACCGAAAATTCCTCAGATTCGTGGTCCAAGGGCGTCATTACCAGTTCAAAGCCCTTCCCTTCGGACTACGGTCGGCACCCAGGGTATTCACCAAGTGCCTCGCACCGGTGGCGGCGCAGCTGCGCCGCGAGGGGATTCACGTCTACCCCTACCTGGACGACTGGCTCATCCGCGCCAAGACGAGGGAGCTCGCCGTGGTCCACACGGCAAGGACCGTCCAACTCCTCACGGACCCTGGGATTCTCCGTGAACTACGCCAAATCCCACCTGGTGCCCGCGCAAGTCGCACTGTTTCTGGGAGCGAGGCTCGACACAGTGTCCCTTCTGGCCTCCCCGTCGGAGGAGAGGACCAGGACCATCTTGGGCAAGGTGCAACGGATGTTGGTGGCCGACGCGGCCAAGGTGAGGTCCATCAAGTCCCTCCTCGGGATGATGTCTTCCTGCATCTACCTCATTCCCATGTGCAGGCTCCGGATGCGCCCGTTGCAAGAATTCCTGGATGCGCGCTGGATCCAGACGACGGGCAGCTTCGAGGAAAGGATCAAGCTCGACGAGAGTTTCCGACGAGCGATACGGTGGTGGGGCACCCGCGCGCATCTGACGGCGGGCATGGACTTCCAGACCCCAGCCCACCAGGAGACTGTGACCACGGATGCCTCCCTGGAAGGGTGGGGAGCGCACACCGAAAATCTGCACGCAAGGGGACTCTGGCTCCCGACGGAGAAGTCCCTGCATATCAACGTCCTGGAGCTCCGTGCAGTGTTTTGGGCCCTCAGGTCCTTCCTTCCGTCCCTCAAGGGCAAGGTGGTGAGGATCTTCACCGACAACACCACCACCATGTTTTACATCAGGAAACAGGGCGGAACCAGGTCCCCAGCGCTGTCCAAGGAGGCGCAGGACCTGTGGCATTGGGCCGTCGCCCAAGGGATTTTTCTGGTGCCGTTTCATCTGGCAGGGATAAAAAACACCATCGCCGACTCACTCAGCAGGGAGCTGCGCTCGTGCCACGAGTGGGAACTACGGCAGGATCTGGTGGATCGCCTCTTCCGACGGTGGGGCACACCCCAGATCGACCTGTTCGCGACGGCAACGAACACCAAGTGCCGGAGGTTCGCCAGTAGGTTTCCCCAGACGAGGAGCATGGGCGATGCTTTCTCGTTCCCCTGGGAGGGCCTGTCCCTCTACGCGTTCCCTCCCTTGCCTCTGCTAATCCGGCTCATCAACCAGCTCAAGAGGTCACGGTGCAGGATGATCCTCGTCGCACCTGCGTGGCCGAGGCAGATATGGTTCCCGGACCTTCTGGACTTGTCAGCGTCCCCGCCGATCAAGCTGCCGGCGGACGCGGATCTACTCTCCAGGGAAGGAGGCGCCATCCTCCACCACGACCCGAAGTCGCTGAACTTGCAGGCCTGGCTCCTGCAGCGCTAGAGTTTGGAGGATACGACATACCGGCCGATTGCAGAGAGGTTCTTGCAAAGGCCAGGGCGTCCTCGACTCTTAAATGCTACGGACACAAATGGAAGAGGTTCTCTGTCTGGTGCCAAGCACAGAAGATTAACCCTCTACGGATTACGGCTCCCCAAGTACTGCCGTACCTGCTGACGCTGGCCAAAGCTGGTCTGGCACACGCGTCCATCAAGATTCATCTTGCTGCGATCTCCCGATACACCAGAACCACGGGGCGGACGTCCTTGTGGTCTCATCGTCTGGTGAAAGAGTTCATGAAGGGACTGTTCAGATCGTTCCCGCCGGTGAAGGCCCCGGCCCCGGCGTGGGAGCTCAACGTGGTGCTGACCAAGCTCATGGGACCTCCGTTCGAGCCTCTGCACTCGGCCCCGTTGAAGTTTCTATCGTGGAAAACAGCTTTTCTTGTGGCCATCACCTCCGCACGACGAGTGGGAGAGATCCAGGCCCTTTCCTGCAAGGCCCCGTACTTGACTTTCCACGACACGAGGGTAGTGCTCAGGACGCACCCCTCCTTCTTGCCCAAGGTGCCGTCGGACTTCCATCTCAACGAACCCTTGGTGTTGCCTGTGTTCTTCCCGTCGCCTTCGTCGCCGGCTGAGAGGACTTTGCACTCGCTGGATGTGGCTAGAGCGCTGAAGTTCTACGTAGACCGCACAAAGTGTTTTCGGAAGACGTCACAACTCTTTGTGAACTTTGGACCTGTCAATCAGGGGAAGGCTCTCTCGAAGGCTTCCATTTCCAGATGGCTCTCCGGCTGTATCATGTACTGTCATCGGTTGGCAAACCGACCGCTGCCTGGCCGTCCGAGAGCCCATTCCACCAGAGCGATCGCAGCTACCACGGCGTTCCTATCTGGTGTGCCCCTGCTGGACATATGCAGGGCTGCTACGTGGAGGTCGACGCACACCTTCACGAAATTCTACTGCGTCGACCGGGATTCCAGGGAGGAGTCCAGGGTCGGCCAAGCAGTGCTGCGCAACCTGTTCGCCTGAGGTGAGCCTGGTGAGGAGGTAAGATGCTTAATGTTGAGTTTATGTGATGCTTAATGTTGAGCCTTTGCCACCTCCCGTGGTTGTGCATGTGTGTACTGCTATGTATTCTTTATTCATGAGCATGTGAATCCATGCCAGACCCCATGCTGGAGAAGGAACAAGTTACTTACCTGTAACTGTTGTTCTCCAGCATGGGTCTGGCATGGATTCACATGCGAACCCTCCCTCCTACCCCTCTGCGGCTCTTCACTTGGTCATACTGCCACTTCACGTGCTTCCAAATCTGAAGATGGCTGCCAGAGGCGGTGCTTAGGTAGAGGGCAGTCATTGGCTGTGGTCAGTATGACGCAGAGACCAGTGATTGGTTATTACTACGAAAGACAGATCAGAAACGAAACTGATACTGGTTTTTTCTTACCGAGGATTCCCAGCCTGACGACGGGGAATATTCATGAGCATGTGAATCCATGCCAGACCCATGCTGGAGAACAACAGTTACAGGTAAGTAACTTGTTCCTTATGGCTGTGGGCCAGAATAGCTGTAAAAAGTCTAGAATTCCTTGCTCGCTCAGTGGGTTTTTAAGGAAAGTAAATTCTTATAAATATCTGGGCTATGAGTTGTGCTGTGACAAGGGTAAAACTAATAAGTTGGTACAACAGAATAAAAGAGCAAAAGTTATGGCCACACTCACAGCAGTTATGTCCTTCTCTAAAAAAACAGCTGGATAGAGTTTACTTGGAATTATTAACCCCTATAAACAAAAGTTGGTGGCCATGTTTTTGTATGCTTTGGAGACATCATTCTCAGATTGGTCTGATTGTGCCGACGTTACGTAAGGTATCATATGGCGCAGATTGCTTGGTTTGTCCAACTATAACCCTGTGCAGGCAGTTCGGTTGGAAGTGGGGCTTATTTCTCTGGCCACCCAAGTTGACCATAACAGGGCTAAATTGTATGTGAAAATTAAATTTGCTCATCCGGGAACCCTTCTATATATCCTTAGGGAAGGTCTGGAGGAGGGTAAGATGGAGGCTCTTAATACATTTAAAGAAAAAAACTTGCAATTGTTTGAAAAAATCTGTTGGACGCCTAGGTGGGAACATGGTGAAGGTGTGGTGTTAAAATCTCTGAAAAAAGCCATTGAAAAGTGGGACTGGGCAACCAGTCTTGATAAGGTTTCCTCCATGAATTCCCCACATACCTT
Source organism: Ambystoma mexicanum (assembly GCF_040938575.1). Classification (NCBI taxonomy): domain Eukaryota; kingdom Metazoa; phylum Chordata; class Amphibia; order Caudata; family Ambystomatidae; genus Ambystoma; species Ambystoma mexicanum. The sequence continues at coordinate 719,870,508 of NC_090929.1, forward strand.
TGAAATGATGCCATTTATATACAAAGAACCTCAAAGAATACTCTTACTTATGCCTTCACAGACTAATCAGAGAATCTTCATGGATATTAGACTTAACTGCCTTAATGTCCTGGGAATTCGTGGAACATTGATGGGTGTACCCATTGAAAAAAGGATCTGCAGATTATGTGTGGACAAGGACATGGTGGAAACTGTGACATATGTTCTTACATGTTGCAATTCAATGAGATCTACCTATGATAAATACTTTGCCAAATTGGACCATGAATACATTGATATTCAAAGCAAAAACCTTTGGTTGGGCTGTCTCTCTGGGAGGAGTAATTACTTGATCATTGCCATTACTCAGATCTGGAAAGTGGCAAAAGATTGTTTACGTAAATTTGAAGCTAAGGTTAAATTGTTAATGGACCTTGAGAATGTAAATGAATAGGGTTTTGCTTTGGTATTGCTGATGTAGCTGTCACCTGCTTTGCTGTCTTGTTGTACCTATTGTTCCAAGCTTGTATTATTTTTGTTTTGTGAAAAGTTCTCTGAACTATAACACAATAAAAAGAAATTAGTCCTTCGTCATTCAATATTTTTTGTTAAAGTTTCCTTTCCCACACTTAACCTATCCCAAAGACTGCCTGAATTCAGCCCTTCTATGTTATGGATGAATCTGCTAAGAAACAGAGGATTTTGCAATCCCTGGCAGGCAAACATAATATGCTTTAGTGTTTTCTTTGCATCTTGTTATAAGCATATTTGGCATAAACCATTATGTCCCTTTTTGTTAGGACGAACTTCGGGGATCTCTACTGAATGCAGTCAATTTAAACAAAATCTCAAAAATTGTTCTTGAAAAAACTCATTAGAAAATTTCTCAAGCTACTTAGGAAGTATTCCCAATGGTTTATCCAACTGTTTCCTGCCCTACAAATATGAGGTGTATCGGGCACTTTTACTCTCTAAAGGTAGAATAATACTTGCAAAAATTTTAAATGGGGAGTAAAAATACTCCAAACAAAAAATATGAAAGACATTTAGATTCTTGCGCCCTGCTTTCTCGCTCATGGATATGTTTGGATCAGTACTACACATAGTACAACAGGAATAAACTATTTTAACTGCCTGATTCGAAGAAGTAAATATGTATCTTTTAATGTGCATGGCTAACTAGGTGCAAAGAAATAAATATTACTAAAACATTTCCGCTTTTCAGTGAAAACCTATTTTTACTAGTTTATAAAACAATCGCATTGATAATTGGACTTACAATCTTACTCCCTAAAAAATCATTTTACTCCCAAATTTAAAACATAGAGAGTAAAATACTCCCACTTCCAAATCTTGTCTGAAGCACTGATGGTTTCAATCCAATCTGCTCCCATTATGCATTTTGTTACCCAACATGGGTTTCTATTAAGTCAGACTCCAATCTACCACATTGTTCCAGATTTAGTTCTGCCACCAGAAATCATTCCTACTTTTAATTCTTCATACATAGATGGCTCTGGGAGAGACAACAACCTACCATATAATACTACCCTGCCACTGAAACAAAGCCTTGAGTGACCAGGGAGGAGGTAAGATTTCACACCTTTTCCATACTTTGCCCTCCAATTTGCTTATAAAATAGATGTAATGACCTTTCCTTTATAGAAATTGATCAATGGTTTAATTGAAAATGTACAGTACTTTCGATAGATCCATCTCATCTGAAATACCAGTTGATCTGTTTTCTTCTCTACTCCTGTTTGGATGATCAATATGTTAGGTTGTGCCGTAATATTGAAGCCCAAATAGCTTACCTCTTTAACCAATGCAATTTCTTGCTTATCTACAAGCCACTTGAAATCTATGCATTTCTTTGCATTTTTTGCAAAACTAATGACATGATTTGTTTATATTAATCTCAAGGTCATTAATGGAGGCATAATTACTGAGGGCAGTGAGGAGCCGCTGGAGGCCTATTGGTGATGGTGATACTTTTATTTATATCACACTTATATACAGGTGTTTCACAGCATGACAAGGCAAAGGAGGGTCACAAGGGAGAACAAAAACAACAATCTTACTCGGCCGAGTGACATTGAGAACGCGCAAGTGCATGGGAGAGGGAAAAAGAGGAAAAGTGCATGGAGGGGGGAGAAGTGGAAAGTGCAGAGCAAAGGAATACAGATAAGTAATACATAATATCAAGCACCAAACAGTAGTAGTGCAGCCAGCAGGTGGCAAGTTCTAGGTTTGAGGCAACTGACACAGAGCGAGTCTGGTAAGTGCAGAGAGAAAAAGGGGGTGAATGTATGGTTTCAGATACAGGCCCCAGTGCAAGAGTTTGCCAGGAGGCAGTGCGAGTGGGTGGCAACGTGAGCGGGTACCTGGGCCCGGAAGTCAGAAGGTAGGCCAGGTGCACAGTGCCAAGAGAGCAGATCAGCAGGGGAGGGGAGGGGCGGAGGCAGAAGCAAGAGGAAGGTCTTGAAGTGCTTCCAGAGCTGGTTTTCTTCAAGTTTCAGAGTGGCAGTGAGGCTGTTCCAGAGGGAGGCCCCAGCCGAGGACAGAGCTCTAACCCCAGATTGCTGCTTTGAGAAACGACTGACCCTAAGGGAGTTCATTTACGAAGGGACATCTGAAGGCCCCAGAAAGCCTAGTAGACAATGCAAAGGATTTTGAATTTAATCAGCCACTGGGAGCCAGTGGAGAGATTTCAGGGCTGGAGGGATACCATGCCAGGGCTTGAGGTCAAGGACAAGTCTCGCAGTCAGTCCTATTCTGGATAAGTTGTAAAGGGTGGAGAGTAGAAGCAGGTAGATTTAGAAAGCGACTGTTGCAATAGTCCAACCTAGAGAAAATCAGTGCTTGAGAGACAGTGAGCTTCTGGGGGAAGGAGAGGAAAGAAGGAATACCTCTGAGGAGGTGCAGTAGGAGGTTTGACTTTTTAGAGACGTCAGAGATGTGGGTACAGAAGGAAAGCGTGGAGTCAAAGATGACACAGAGGTTCTTTGCCTCGCAGGTAGGTGTAGGAGGAGGGACAAGGAAGGCCGGCCAGAGAGTGAGAGGAAAGGAGGGTGAGGGTGTGCCAGTGAGGAGCATCTCTGTCTTGCTGGCATGCAGGCAGAGATCGTTGGCAGCACACCAATCCTGAATGGCAGATAGACAATTAGAGATGAGAGGAGGTAGCCGAGCGAAGCCTGAAAAGGAGTTGTGTCGTCAGCATAGCACTGAAAGTGGAAGCAGAAAATGGCGATGCGATGAGCAAGAGTTGCCAGGTATTTCTCAAAAAGCCAGGGTGAGAAGTTAGACCCCTGGTGAACACCACAGGTAGACAGGGAGATCTATGAAAGGAAGGACCCAAGTTGAACCTGGGAGGATCGATCGGAGAGGAAAGAGGCCAGCCGGGCCAGAGCCTGATAGGTGAGACCCAGGTTGTCATGGAGACGGTTGAGCAGGATGGTATGGTTGACCCTGTCGAAGGCAGAAGAGAGATCAAGTAGGATGAGGACATAGAGGATATTGGAGTCAAGGTTTGGATGCAGATCTTCACGGATGTTCAGGAGAGAAGTTTCCATGGTTCTGGCAGCTCTGAAGCCAGATTGATGGCCGTGGAGACAACCAACAGAATCAGAGTGAAGGTTAAGCTGCAAAATGGCCAGCTTTTCAAGGAGTTTGCCCAGAAAGCGGGTGAAGGCGATAGTTAGCTGGGCAAGAAGGGTCGGTTGTGGGTTTTTGGGAAGAGGGTGCATCTAGTAAGACTTTCGCCTACATGGGCCATATAGCAGATCACATGTCCTCCGACTTTAGGACTCATGAATGCCACTTCTTGCAATAGCTCACCCAGATCAGCCAAATATAAATTGAAAAGGCAGTGGACCAAAATGCACCCCAGCTGCAATTCTCGTGCAGTATTGACTGGACTAGACACATTTCCTGCTTCGTCTAGTTTGATCAAAGCATGCATGTTCTCATGCATATATTCAATTATGGCTAATAAGGGAGGCGGTTTTCCCCAAATTTGTAGCTTCTGCCACAAACGGCCCGATGGGTTCCATCAAAAGTTTTTGAAAAGTCTACCAATGCCACATACAAGGTGCCATCCTTTTTAGACCATACGTTCACTCACATGGTATCAATAGCATGCCATTTAGATTTGTAGACCTACTCTTCCTAAAACTTATTTGGAGCTTTGGTTGTATACAACTTTGAGTCATCCATACTCCAAAGCTTTCCAGGACGAGTGCCGAAAAGATCTTGCTATCGGTATTAATAAGGGCAATCTGCCTGTAATTCAAAGGATCCGACTGAATGCCCCTCTTGTAATTAGGCATAATGATTTACAACTTCCATTAATCTGGCATATATCTAAAGAACAGAAAGCATATATGGGACCAGAACTGTTTATTTGTCTTTATTATTTGATTTGGCAGGCCGTTTGGACTAGCGGCTCTGGGGCGTGAAGCCTTGGTTGTTAGCCTTCATTCCTATTCGTGTATGTCCTCTTTTTGAAAATTAAGTTCCCATATAGGGTATTCCCTATTTATTTATTTGTGCATTTATAGCAGCGCTCACAAGCCTGTACGCATCTAGGCGCTAGTTACAGGAGGAGAAAAACAGGAAACGGTAGGGAGCAGACACAAGTCAGTTAAACAGCAGTGTTTTGAGTTCCTTTCTGAAAATGTTGTAAGATGGTTCATCCCACAGGTGCAGGGGTAGCTTATTCCAGTGGGAAAGTGCTAGCACTGGGAAGCTGGAGCCCCCAGCTTTGGCCCAACTGAACCTTGGGGTGACGAGGCAGTGAGTGTAGGCCTCCCTGGTCGGCCTTGCTGATGCGTGTTTTCTAAGGCTGAATGCCAGGTAGCTTGGGGCGTTGTTCGAAAGACAGCGGTGGGTGAGGGATAGGATTTTGAAGGTGATTCTGTCCTTTACTGGAAGCCATTGAGCTGATCTCCTAGCCTCTGATATGTGATCCCCTCTGCCCAGGTTTAGAGCGGCTCTGAGGGACTTGTTTTGGGTGTTTTGAAGTTTGCAGAGGTTAATTTCTGAGGTGCCACAGAGCAGGGAGTTGCAGTAGTAAAGTTAAGAAAAAATAAAAGCTTGTGCAACTTCCAGACAGTTTGTGGTGGTGAGGAAGGGTTTTCTGGTGTTATTTAGGTTGGTAGCATAGCATGAGGTCGAGGCAATGTGGTTGACGTGGCGAGGCATGGAGAGCGATGAATCGAGGTAGCCCCTGAAATTCTTGACGGATGGTGCTACTGGGATCTTGTGACCATCAATGAAGGATGTGTAATCCTTGGGGAGGCTCTTAAGGCGGGCAGAAGACCCAATGAGTAAGAGTTCAGTCTTTTCATTGTTGAGGCAGAGACTGTGAGCTGCCATCCAGGCTTGGATGGTTTCAAATATTTAGTTGATTCCCAAGGTGTCTTTGAGATAGTCACCGGAGGGGGGGAGGGGATGAGAATTTGGGCATCATTAGCGTAATTGGTATATAGGATACCGAAGGTGTCAAGGTGCTACAAACAGTGGCTTAGTGTAGACCTTGTACAAGGTGGGTAAGACACACAAGCCTTGGGGTACCCCACAAGAGTTGGGTGTTTGGGAGGCAGTGGCCTCGCTCACAAAATCTCTAGAGGAATTGATGGATGGGAAGGAGGCGATCCAGTTAGTGGCCTCTGGTGAGAAGTTGGCAGTGGATGAGAGTACTTGGCAGAGGATCATGTGGTCAGTGAGGTCAAATGCAGCTCAGAGGTCGAGGAGGAGCAGGGATAAGGCTCCTTTTGTAGCTGGCAGTATCAAGATGATTTTTTTAGAAGGGGAAGGGCTGTTCTGTTCCTTGCTTGGGGCAGAAGCCTGACTGGCGGATGCCAAGGATGTGATGGTGTTTGAGGAAGAATTGTATTTGTAGATAAGCTACTCTGTCCATGATCTTGAGGAGGAAGGGGACCGTGGTGATGGGGCACTAGTTGGTGTGGATGCCAGGGTCGAGGATTGGTTTTTCAGTAACTGTGAGATCCAGGATTCCTTGAGTGAGATGGGGACACTACAGGTAGTGAAGGACGAGTTGATAATGGAGGCTATCAAAGAGCGAAAGGGCTCAAGGCAATCTTTGACCACAGAGGCTTAGAGGGCATATCCTTTGCAATGGGAGGGTTTGAGGCCAGCAGTTTTGTTGGCAAGGGTGGTTACATTGGTAGGCTGAAACTTGATGGGTGGGATGCTGTTATGGGTGGGTCCCGATTGGAAGACTGCAGTGGTTCTAGAGGCTTTTTTGGTGAGTATTCTAGCTTGGAGCTGTGTAATATTACCTGTGAGGGTGTCTTGGATCTTGTTACACCAGTCATTGTCTTTGATGATGGCGTCCGGGGGGGACAGGGGAGTTTCATGTTTGCGGAGAATGGTGAAGAGTTCCATGGAGCTTGAGGCAGCGTTAGCAATTTTGGTGTTGTATAAGGAGGCTTTTGAGTTGAGTGGAGTGAGAGAGGTGGCTCTTGTTCATAGGGGTAGGGGATTTGAGCCACACAGCTTGTGATGTTTGTTTGGCTGCTCTGGGGTGAACCAGGAGTTGTGGTGATTTGGGTTTGTGGGCCTCTTGGCTTTGAGAGGAGCAAGGATGTGGACTGCAGGATGTTATAGTGGTCAACTAGTGTGTTGATGAGGGGAATGAAGTTGGCACCCATCAGGTTGCGTGAGCTGCGGGCCATAGTTGTGTTTTTGTTAGGGATGAGTTTGGCAGGCTGGCTAAAGGCTGGGATGGAGAAGATGATGGTGTGGTAGTCAGACCAAGGGCGTGGGAGGTTTGACGATATGGTGATGGTGCAGTTCTGGTCCATCAGCCAATCTGAAGTGCGGCCGTGGGCATGTGTGGGATCTGTAATGAGTTTGGTACATCCAAAGGCAGCTAGAGAGTTGGCTATGGTAGTAGCATTTGTGTCGTTGGCGTCATTGAAGCCCAGGTTAAAGTCGCCCGGTAGTATGAGTTGAGTGGATGGTTTGAGGTTGGTAGAGATGAGTTGTGTGAGGTTGTCTTCAAAGGAGGCAATGGGTCCTGGTGGTCGGTATATGAGATGTATGTTGATAGTGTTATTCAGCGAACATCTAAGTCTGGCAGACAGGGATTCCCAGTGGGGCAAAGGGGGTGGTGGAAGAGGCATGTAGAGGGAGAAAGTCTTTGAAAATGAGGGCTACTGCGCCGCCTTTCATGTCTGGCCTGTCACAGCAGAGGATGGCATAGCCAGTGGGGATGGAAATGGAGAGGGTTGAGCCTGCTGATGCAGAGAGCCACGTTTCGGTGAGGGCTAGGATGTCCACGTCATTAGTGGTGATAAGGTCTTGGATTTCGTGAGGATGAGCAGTGATGGGCCTAATGTTAAGGAGGGCGCAGCGCAAGGGAAGGCGGTGTGGCATGGTGGTGTTTGAGTTAGAATGTGTGATCGCTGGTTGGAATGGGACAGCATGATTGGACGCAGCGTTGATGGCAGGAATCTGTTGAGTGGTGGGCTGGGGCAGATCAGTACTTAGAGTAATGATGATGTAGCCTAGCTAAGCATTCCAACCCCTGATGGAGGGTGATCTGAAGGCAGGTATCTGTGGTGTAGTGAGCTGGTGTTGATTAGCACATGAGGTGGTGGTCCTGAGTCTTAGAAGAGCGTTATGGGCTCTAATGGAGGGTGGGAGTGTGTTGTGTGGTTGAAGTGTAGGTGGGTTGGAGTGGGTGTGTAACTAATTGTGAGAGTGAACAGTTTTGGCGGGTGGTACAGCAGCTTTGGGTGGACAATGGGTTTTGGGTATGGGGATTTGGATTGGTGAGAGGTGCATAGCGCGGGCTTGGAGGTCGTCGTGCTGGGTATCGGTCTGAGAGGTTGGAGTCTGTGAGCCGACAGGCATAGGATGTAGGGAGGAGGGGGGGGACAGTGTTGCAGGATGGAGGTCTTACTTATTTGCTGCTTGGTGATGCAAGGTTTGGGGGTGCTGGGATGCACTATGGTGGGTTCATCAGGAAGAAGTCTGGTGTTTTCGGCTAGCAGGGGCGGAAGCCTGGTTGTCGGTGTGGGTTGGAGGTGCAACTCATTCAGGGAGGGTAGGAAGAGGGGTCGGTCTGAGGAGGTGGCGCGCATGGGCCCATTTTGTTGCTGCAGGTGCGTCCAAAGGTCAGCTGTGGGGGGAGGTGGACTGGACCGTGGATGAGAGGAGGTAAGAAGCTTGTGAGGGGTGGGAAGTTGTGGATGGGGTGGACCAGTGTGGGTGAGCAAATGGAAGGGCTAGTGGTTGCTGAGGTGGCAGCGCTGATAGTGTGCCATGTGCGGCGGTCGGGCAGGAAGTGTGTTGCGTGAGGCATCAGGAATACAGAGGGGGCCGGGCTTGTGCTGGAGTTAGTGATGGGGATTAGAAGCTGGCGGGAGGTGTGGAAATCCTTGGGACGTTTTTGAGGTGGTTCAGGCGGTATGTGGGTAGGAGTGCACAACAACAAGAGCACTGCTGAGACTAGCGTTCTGAGGGGTGCGGGAACAGTATGGGTTATTGCCATGTGCATCAACAGGTGCCATTGGCTTACCTTGTTCGCTGGGAGCTGTGTGCTTGATATGGGCATGGGCGAGTGGCACATGCGGCGAGCAGCAGAGTGCTGCAGAGAGGGATGGGGAGCCTTTGATCTCTGCCTTCGCTTCTAGGCTTTGCCATTTGGCTCACGGCAAGCATGTTTATTGGTCCAGCTGCGGGCAAATCGAGATCCTGTTTGCTGGTTGCTCCGGCACCAGGTTTGTTGGTGGAGATGGCTGCAGCCATCTTTGCTGAGGGGGTGAGCACTGTGATCCAAGGTGGGGGGGCACTCCTGTGTCCCCTACAGGTTGGCTCCCTCAACTGATAGTGCTCTCCTTATCTATATTGTGTGTATTTTTAAATGTTCTAGCCATCTATCGTTGGTAACAAGATTACTTTGCACGAGTCCGAGATTTTGATTGTTTATCAACATCCAAAAATTACGGGTGTTTTTCTCCATTAATGCACCCTTTTGGACCATCAGGTATTTATGGTCCTCCAAGCCAATTTTGTTGACCAGTTTAATTTTTTCTTCTTAACCCCTTAACTGCCATGGGTTCCTTCCCCCCCACCCCCAGTGCCAGGGCCTTTTTTGGTGATGTTGGTATGTCGCCATTCAATGCCTTGTAACTTTTTGTTACATGAGATATCTCTTTTTTTTTCCCCACATGTAGGCGGTTGTAACGCCACCACCTGAATCCTAGTTTGCAATAGGGTGTTGAGAGAAAATAACAAAAAAGGGAGAAAATGTGTTTTTTTCAAAAAATGCCAATAAAATGATGTAAAAAGAAGCCTGTGGTTTTTTTCCTTGTAAGAGCTAGGATCAAATGACTTGCTGTGCTGAATTTCCCATTTTCCTGGCTTTCAAGAACGGGTTAAGTGGAAACGAAAACATTTTTTTTAATGTTATCAACCGTTTTGTGAGAGGTAGGCGATTTTGGCCTTTTTTTCTAATAGGACATGCGTGGACGGAACGGAAGAAAAGGGTAGGAAAGCTGACTGGGAGGGACAGAAAGGCATACATTTCTGAAAAGTAGACAAAATTCCAAGTTTAGGAAGGGGTGATTTGCGCAGGTCAGGCAACAACTATGTAGGGAAGAATTCCATAGTTTAGGGAAAAAGCAGGAAAATGACCGAAAAAAAGGTATGTGGTGGACATGGTTAGCCTGGTACGTCAATGGCTTGTATGAATTTTGAGAAAAACCATGCTCTGCTACATTCCCTCGACTCTTGCAGTTAGGAAATCACACATTTTTTTGTAATGCTTCACAAAACAAGCAATACCACAAGCCAAAAACGGAGCCATGATACACAGGAGTTTTATGCTTACAGCCTGAACAGACGTACGCATGTGTAAATAAGGAAAACAAATGTGGTGAGGAAGGGCAAGCATAGATTTTTTAAAAGAGCACAGGCAGACCTTTTGGAGGGTAGGTGACTTGTTCAGGTTACAAAAGTGTATAGGGCCTAAAGCAGAGATTAAATGTTGGTCACATTTGGGGAAATTAAAGGGTTGTGTGACAAAGGGCAGCAGCAAATGGGTCAAAACGTTATGAAAACCATGCAAACACAACAAATGTCATATCAGCCCAAGTTGCCACAGGTGTCCTGACGAAAACGGTACATCACATGTGTGGGTGCACCTACCTGGGCGCAAAGGGGAAAGACGAAAACACGGGTAACCCCAAGTCTTTCGGCACAGCATAATTTCAGGAATTTTACTCATGTGCACACCCTACAGATTTGAGCCTAGGGTGTCCAAGCCACCAAAGAAAGCAGGGAACCCCCTGAATTTCCGAAAAGAGGACACCTGTGGGAATCCGCAGAGGTCTGACTTGCGCAAATCGGCCCAGAATGTATTACCCAGAACCCCTGGCAAAAAACAATTTTCTCATTTCACTCAGCTCACCCACCGAAACACGGCGCCAACAACACATGGCCTACCTTCCAGCGTTCCTACGGGTGTCCTGATGAAAATGATACCGCACATATGTGGGTGCACCTACCTGGGCACAAAGGAGAAAGCCTAAAGCACGGCTAACCCAAAGTCTCTTTGCACAGCAGAATTTCAGGAATTTTGCTCAAGCGCACACGATACAGATTGTGGCCTAGGGTGTCCAAGCCACTAAGGAAAACTGGGAACCCCATATATTTCTGAAAAGAGGACACCTGTGGGAATCCAGAGGTCTGACTTGTGCAAATCGGCCCACAATTTATTACCCACAATCCCTGACAAATTTTGATATTTGGTCGGAAAAAACACAATTTTCACTTTGTCGGGGGTTCTGGGTAATACATTCTGGGTCGCCACTGCTAACACCCAATGGGTGTGGTGACACAACCTACAGAATTGGCCCTAGGGTGTAAGGATACCAAGGAAAACGGGGAACCCCATGCATTTCTGAAAAGAAGACACCAGTGGGAATCCAAAGATGTCTGACTTGCGCAAGTCTCCCCAGAATTTATTACCCACAAGCCCTGCCAAAGACTCACATGGGAGAAGGGTGTCCAAGGCCAGGGACATTACCACCGACTTTGCTGGAGCTCTGGCTGGCCTGCGTTACAGCTTCTCCCTCCGGGAAAGGACGGGTAATGTCCCAGCCCTCCTTGGAACCAACGCTGGGCATGGAGACGTTCAACCCAAAAGGTAGTCACCCGCCCAAGGCCAGGAATATCGCCCCCTAACACCCTGGAGCTCTGGCTGGCCTGTGTTAGCTTCTCCCTCTGAGAAGGGTCTGGGACCCTGCCAGAGCTCCCTGAAACCATTGCTGAGCTTCGGCCCAGTGAAACCACATGGGCGACAGCTGCCCAAGGCCAGGGACATCAGCCCCGGCCATCATGGAGCAACGACTGGGATACGATACATAATTTCCCTTGGGGGAGGGCAGTGGCCCCTGGCGGGGCTCCCTGGAGCTGCCGCTGTGTTTGGGGACGGTACACACACATGGTAAATGGATGTCAAAGGCCAGGGATATCACCTCCAACCGTCCTGGTGTTCTTGCTGGCCTGTGTTACAGCTTTTCCCCACCGAGTCCCGGCAGTGTGCCAATACCTCCCCGAAGGGAAAAGCTGTAATGCAGTCCAGCCACAACTCCAGGACGGTTGTAGGTGATGTCCCCGGCCTTGGACATCCATTTACCATGTGGGTTTACTGTCCCCTAAACACAGCGGCAGCCCCAGGGAGCCCCGGCAAGATCCCCATTCCTCCCCGGAGGTGAAATCTGTAACGTAGCACAGCCAGAGGTGCAGCCTGGGCTTGCAGACGGTCAACCCACATGGGAGACATCCGCTCCCAGGGAAACACCAATGTTCTGCTGGCATGGGGTCAATTTGTGGCCTGCCCCTGCAATTGTGTCTCAGCCCACCAAAATATCTCCCCAGACGGAACATTCCTACCCACACCACCAACAATCCAGCCCCAGTCTCACCCACCCCACTGACAGTGGGCCCTAACCGTAGAATAATAAAAAATAGTACTCGCATGACGTTGCTCACGTAGAAAAAGCTGTAAACGAAACAAAAAACATTTGTTAGCTACGGTCACCCCAGCAAAAACAATTCTACACAAATATTTTCCAATCAGGGCCCCCCTTGCAAGCCATCCCTGGTGGTCTACTGAACCTCACCCCCAGTGAGAAAACATTTGCCCCTTCCTAGGGGCAGAAATCTGCCCGTAGGGAGGGCTGCATGAGGTGACCCCCCACACTCCATTTGGGGTGGGGGCACCCCAAAACATCAGATAGGCCCCCCAATGGATGGGGCAGTAGGTTTGGGCACCGTGGGGGCAGATTGGCACACTAATTTGCCCATCTGCGCCAAGGGAAGTTTGGTAAACCAAGAAAAAAATTGAAAATGGTAGGCTGCACTGTAGGGGGGGCTGAGGGTCAACCTAAACCGCCGGGGAATTTTGTAATGTAAAGGGGGGTGCACCTCTCCCCCCACCCCAAATGGAGGGGGGGCATCTCATGTAGCCCTCCCTGGGGGCAGATTAGGGGGCCATGTCATGCACTCCTCCCTGGGGTCAGGTGTCCCTTCCTAGGAGCAGATATCTGCCCCCAGGCAGGGCTGCATGAGATGGCCCCCACTCCATTTTGGGTGGGGGGGGCAGAGGGCCCTCACCCCTTCCCATTACAAAATTCCCTGGCGGTTTAGGGTGCCCCACAGCCCCCCCCCTAAAATGCAGTCTACCGTTTTCAATGTTTCTTTGTTTACCTGTCATGGGTATCAAGCAGGTAGTTGGGGCAAGCTTAGTGGAGGCTTGGCAGGCCTGGCATAGGCACACAAAGAACCCATAACAAATCCCTCCTTTCATTCCTTCCTAGTGTTTGTAGTAACTTCCTGGTTACCACTTCCTGTTGCCAAACAGGAAGTGCATGATAACTCATGAGCTCTCTAGTGTTTGGGTGAGGCTGGCTATATAAGACACACCCAAGATTCTTCCAGTGTTTTGTGTTGCTTACTGTGAGCTGTATCAGAAACACACTTGCCGTGCTCTGGATCAGCCAGCATCTGCTTACCTGCTCCGGATTATCCTGCTTCTGCTTACACGCTCTGGATCATTCAGCTTCAGCCTACCTGGTTCTTACTCCACGCCGCAGCTATCTCCAGTCAAGAGGGGACTCCTACACTGGCACCTGTAAGCACAAAGAAGAACAGCGTTAACACGCACACATCAGTAACGCTGCGCATACTCACCGAATCTTCCCGCGAAGCTGGAATCCAGGTTAGTTGCACGAGCAAACAAACCCCTGTAAGAAAGGAGACATTATTCATTGCGCTCGCTCCAATAACGCGGACACTTATTTCACTAGCTCTCTCTCTCTCTACATTAGTGTGCCAATCTGCCCACAGGGTTCCCAAAACCTACTGCCCCCCCATTGGGGGGCCTGTCCGACATTTTGTGGTGGCCCTCTCGCCCCCACTCCAAATGGATGGGGGCACCTCATGCAGGCCTCCCTAGGTCTCCTACGAACGGCTGCATGAGGTGCCCCCCCCTCCATTTGGGATGGGTGTGAGAAGGCCACCAAAAAACATGGGACAGGCTCCCCAGTGGGTGGGGCAGTAGGGTTTGGGCACCCTGGGGGCAGATTGGCACGCTAATGTGCCCATCTGCACCTTCCTAGGAGCAGATAACTGGCCACAGAGAGGGCTGCATGACATGGCCCCAGTCCATTTTGGGTGGAGGGGGGGAGGGACACCCCCTTTCCATAAAAACAATTCCCTGGTGGTCTAGTGGGGGGCATGCCCCCAAAACCATCCATGAATTGTTTTCATTTTTTTTTCCTTTGGGCCCATTCCCTAGAGGGAGATGGGGGGCAGATGGGCACCCATCTGGCCCAGGGGGGGCCTAACCTGCAGGCCCCATCCTTTGGGGGGCCTGCCCATACTTTCCTGGTGGCACTCTTCCCCCCCCCCCCCAATTGGATGGGGGGCCAGGTCATGTATTCCTGCCTGGGGGCAGAAATCTGCCCCCAGGGAGGGCTACAAGCAGTGCCCTCCTTTCCAGAGGGGTTGAGGGGGAGAGGGCCACCCCCTTTCATGCAAAAAAAATCCCTGCTGGCTAGTGGCCCCCACCCACATCACCATTTCATGGCAATTTTGTTTTCATTTCTTTTTTCATATTCCCTTCCCTGGGGTCAGATGATCATCCAACTGTTGGCCCTGCTTTGGGGGCTGGGGTGGGGCGTTTACCTAGTAAGCAGCCCCACCTCCCCCTGCATCATAAATGGATCCCTGGTGGCCAGCAATGCTTTCACAAAAGGTGTCGTTGGAAAGGGGAGAATCTCCCCTTGCCAACGACACCTCCCTCAATCTCCAGCTTGAAATACAGCCGGAGATTGAGTAAGAGGGAGAAGGGAGCTTACCTTCTCTCTTCACCGTGGCAGCCGAAAATGCTGCCGCAGTGAAATTACTTTAATTTTCATGTCGGCGTGCATTACGCGCGTCGACGTGAAACTGAAGGTAATCCAGCCCCCAGGCAGTGAGGAAGGACCTCCCCCTCACATAGCCCGGGGGTTGGATTACAGGTTTGTGTGATCCCTGCTTAGCCGGGATCACACAAAATGAAGTGCCTAAAAGGACAAGCTATCGTGTCCTTGGCAACCTGGAGGGAATGCCAAGGACGAGATTCCTTGGCACTTAAGAGGTTAATCAAATAGCTATCTTTAACACCCATTCTTCTCAAAATCTGGAGTTGTTTTCTATGGACCTTTTCATTTCCATACTACTTGGTCAAATGTTTGCCTATGATTCACCTTCAGACCCACTCCTAGGCTTTTTGGCATATCTCAGTTCCACAAAAACGCCCATTAAGTTTGAACATTTAAGCTCCTTGCAATTGACCATTGGGGGTAACCGAGAGAAATATTTTCAATTCTCTATTAAGTCTACTGCCACCACATCTGAACTTCATTATCCAATTTCCACCTGGGTTTACTATCAATTCTCTGTGTTTTATTGATTGATGTGATTTATTTCCTTGGGTCATTTTTGCGACTAGCATATTGTGATCACTTAACTGTGTCTCGACTACTCTAAATGAAGTACATACCTTCTGCATATTTCGAGAGAAGACCTCATAATCTATTATTGAAGCGCTTTTACTATTATTCCATGTGGCTTCCGTTTTTATATCGCCTTATATTCCCATTAGCTAACATCAAATCCCACTCTTGAAAAAGTTCTCTATACCTTTGCCCATTTTGAATAGATCTAATTTCATCTGACCACAATGCGGACAGAACTTCACAATCAGGTCAACATAACAGCTTAAGCACACCCCAAACTCTGACCTTCCATGTCTTATCAAACAATCAATGGTGCTTTTCATCTTCACCTTCATAACCGTCAATGGAGGGTGTACCACCTCTTGCATTGTATTTTGTCAGAAACGCTGACCACTCCATTTCCCTGGATGACCTCAGGTCATGGAGGTCATCTGTAATGTTCTCCATCTCCTATATTTCTCTCGCCTTCAAGGCTTATTCCTGCTCACTTGGCAGGGACTCCCTCTTGCACCCTCTTGCAACACACGCCATTACTGCCAGAAGGCCGTAGTGAACCATATGTTGGAGATGCCTCCACCCCCTCCACTTTCTCCAAACCAAACAGCACCACAATTGGGGCAAGACCCCTTCCAACTCCATCAAGGTCTCTGATCCACCCAAGCACCTATTTCCAAAAACTTGTGCCCACCACATGAGGGCCAGTATGTGACCTGTTCCTCACACTTCCTCCAACAACTAGTTTTCACCACAGGGAACATCCTAGACTGGCATACTGATCATACTGCCATCTATACAGCAGTTTAAGTCTAATTTATGTAACAATGTGCCAGGGGACTGACCCTACTTGAGCTATTACCGCACTGTGATGAAGTGTATTGTGTCTATGTGCAAGCAGAGGCTAGTGTTGGAGAAAGGCACAGCCCCTATGCCTTTGGAAAAGTATGAAGCTACCAGTAAACCAACTGCCACCTTACCACGGTTCAAATATACACTATGCTTAAATGATTAGAAGAGATGATGCTCATTAATTTGTAAGGTTTTTAATAACACAGTATGTCCACAGCCGACGCACATTTTAACCTTCCTGTTAGGTCCTCCTCAAGGCTGCCATACATCTATGTATAATATCAATTCCAATAAATAAATCAATTTCATATTTACAAACCAAATACGTCAACATTATGACATGTTCCAAAATATAATCCATGTGTTCTCCATCAATTGCACATTGGAAATAGTGATTTGCAAAATGACCTATTTGAATGGTGGCACAGATGGCAGTTGGTTTACTGGTAGCTCCGTCTAATTTATTTCCAAGTTTTGTGCACACAAATGCATAACTTCCCTCCCAACTACTCATTGAGTTCCATTTCCAGGTCTCTCTCCCATCTATTTTTGAAATTCCTGTGTTTCCTCCTTTCGCTCCTATCGGCGATCTATAGAGGTTGGATATTAAGCCCTTGGATGAGTGATAAGTGTTCAAGATACTTTTGGGGCCTGTCAGTGCTCTTTGAAGGTTGTTTTCATTTATTTGCCATGAGTACTCCATCAGTTGTAAATACATAAAGACTGATCGTTTTCCAATATTTAAACAATCTTCTAAACCCTATATCAAAATGAATTCCTTTAATTGCCCCACCCTTTTCAAAACTGCCTCAAACCTTGTTTGAAAGGTTGGAAGCTAAGGTGGTCCGCTGTGAAGAGGGAGTCCCGAGACCAGCCCTCCATGTCCCCAATTTCTGGCCAGGACGAAAAAGTAGAAATCCTCGCCACCATTCATCTTTTGTTGCACGAATCCCAAGTGCACCAATGATCGACAAGTACACTGAAAGATATCCCCTCAGCCAGCCATACAGACAACTACAATGCAAGTCTTCCAGACTGTGGGAGAAGAGTCAGTGATCGTGGACACAGACACCTATATGGACAGCCTCGACTAAGCACCAAGAAGCCATGGTACTGATGTCATTAGTGACACCATGACATAGCAACGTTGGACATGAAGCACATGTGCAGTCTGCACTGT
Organism: Ambystoma mexicanum; assembly: GCF_040938575.1. Lineage (NCBI taxonomy): Eukaryota > Metazoa > Chordata > Amphibia > Caudata > Ambystomatidae > Ambystoma > Ambystoma mexicanum. Next base: position 719,887,551 of record NC_090929.1, read on the forward strand.
ACCACATGAACATACACTTGTATACATGAAGAACATGAGCATACAGTTCAATAACTAGAGGACAGGTACACCTACATACAGTCAATGCTTTTATTTCGCCATTAGCCAAATGCAGTAACATAGAACTGCAAGGCACAAGAGATCCTGAGCAAGCTTGCTGATGCTTAACGCCAATAGTCGCATGGACATACAGGAGTATATATATGGAACCTGATCTAACCACATATAGCTAACCTATGGGGAAGCATAACATGGACAATGTAGAAACCGCATTATAAGGTTTAGGAAAATTACAGCATGCCTCAAACCACTGAGCAGAAGACGAACAAAGCTAAGGCTGCACAGAGAGCAAGATGTGTGAGACAGGTCCACAGTCAAGGTCAGAGATATGAAGACACATTCCTATCCCCAGATGACAAAGGGACCAGCTGCAGAAAGACCGAATACATCCTTGTAATTAGGAGCTGCAGAGCTCAAATTTGTGATCTCTAAACACGTGATGCAGCCAAACAAGACACTGGGCAGTCATTCGCGGTGAGAAAGAGGAGCCGGTCTCAGCAACCAGACTCAGATCACAACAAGTGTTGCTACCGTGAGGAGAATGTTCTCATAAGGCAGGGTGGTGGACACAAGTTACAATACAGACACATAATCGTTCCCATCGCCTTGAAGAGGTGCACCGTGAGCTGAGAACTCAATCGAGTCCCAGGCTTGGGGGCAGATCCGCTAACCAATCACAGTTTAGTATTCATGGGGTGGATGCCGAGGGGCAGGAACCAATGGTGAGCACACTACTCTGCAACAGTGTAATAGAATCAATTTTGGGGATGGGACAAACCAGCCACCTGACATGTAAGAGCCAGTAGAATAACACATATAGGTGATCGTATAGGTTATAGCACTCTCGATACCCAATCCCTAGGCCCGATGGGTTTCTGGGGACGGCCCAGACTGTGACGTGGGAATCAAACAAAACTGGCTTACATGGCATGAAACGGTATGAGGTACCCAACGCTTTCTGTGTTGTTGTATTGATCCCTGTTGGTTTTATTTGCAATAAACCACAGTTTGTACTTGCTGGCTGACTGAGTCCTCTGTTTATTCTGGGGAGCGAATTAGGCCCTCCGAGTCTGCGGACCCCCAGCATCACTGTGGCATACCTGGGAGTCCTCCCTAACAAGTTAGTAGCAAAGATGATGGTTGGCTGCATCAGCCCGGCACGAAGTAGTCTCAAACGGTGAACGTGTACCCATGGAAAGGCCGTCAGGAGCCAGCTTGGAAAGTATCCTCCCCGAAGTCAGTGAGGAGTCCAGGCAGACCAGGATGGGGAAGTGGCAATTTCTGGGGGACACGGCATCCAAACAGCGGCAGCAGACAACGGAGTGTAAGTATTGACCCAGTCATATGGCAACTGTGGGCGTGAGCGAGGGTATTGAGTATTGTGGAGTATTGTTTAATATCATTGAGTATTGTCAAAGTATTGTTTAGCGTTGTCAAACTTAGTAGGAATAGGAGTGGGGGTAGACGTCATTATTTGTGGGCAGGCATATTAGTGTTTAGAGGTTAACGGTTCTGGGGAATAACCTAGACTATTGACTCGAGGGCACTGATGACCGGAGTTATGTAAATAGTGGATTTCCTGTGGTTTGGCTGTTTTAGCTCGGGTCATAGATGACGGTATCCCTGTGAGGGTTAGCAAGGGAGCTGGCCTAGATTGCGGAAGGTGATTTGACTGGTTAAGTCTTCTGGAGAGAGACGTTTTGCATTCGAGGCAACCCAGCGGGCACAATTCCATCACAAGAGAATATTGGTATACTCTGCCTAGAGGCGGGAAGACAGCAGTGGGGTTTGTGTTGGGGTTTTGTGCCGTTTGGGAGTAACGGGTTGTAATATTGTGCGCACGGTATTTGATTTCTTAGCACTACACAGTTAGTAAATTGGTGACGTCACCCATAGCTTTGTGCATAGGACACAGAGCAGAAGAGGAGCTAGCATTGCAAACTTGGATTAGCAGATGAGGTGAACAAGTGTCGGTGCGCAGAAGGCGCATGTGCAAGATTGTGGGTGTGCCTGAGGAGGCAGTGAACTTGTAAAGAGGGCGGAGCACGCCTGCTAAGGTGTGGATCCAGAGAGGCTTGTAGTAAAGTAATAACATTGTAATTGCATTAAGTTCCTCCTTTAACAGCGGACGATCGAAACCCTCAATTTGAGGTCAGGTAAACGCAAGAGCAATGTACCAAGGGAAGTGTGGGGGACACGCCCCTCCAGCACTTGTGTAAAACACTCCCACCCCATTGGGAGAAAATATGCAAATATAGCATAGAATGGGTAAAAAGGTGCTGAGGGGAAGTTAACTAAACCATGGCCACCTTGCAGAAGTTTCTCCAAAGATGTGCAGCAATTGCTACTGACACACATACAGGCCACTTATAAGGAGAAGAAGCTTGCAAGCCATTTGGCAATATCAAGCTTTGGAGGAGGTTTTAGGGAGGTGAAGGGGATGCAGAGAGGCATCAATGGATGCTGAACCATCAGGAGGCACTGGGTACTGTGACCCCCGCCATCCGCTCCCCCACATGTCCCGCGGAGTGTAGTTTCTGATGACACGGACAATGAGCAACGACTGTACCCCATGCGAGAATTAAGAACAGCAGAGGGGCATTCAAATACGGTATATACACCACCACCACCACATCCTCCGGAAGAGGGGGCGAGAGGCGCAGGATGGCTGATCACTGAGAAGGGCACGAACAGTGAGGTCCAGAAGGGCAAAAAGAAGGGGCTAGGGGGAATAGCCATGGGCGAATGGGTAGTGGGACAGATACTCCTAACGCTAGAAGTGAAGACAGAAGGGGCAACTAAGGCAATGGAAGGGTTGAAAGGGAGCTAGGAAGTATCGATCAAACTGGGCTGAGATAATGGAAGAAACGGACACAAGGGAGAAGGAAAGAGAGGAGAGGTTAGAGAGAGAGGACCAGGAGAGAAGAGAGGAGAGGCTAGAGAGAGAGCAAAGATAGTGAGAAGAGAGGAAGAAGAAAGGATAAAAAGGAGATTGGAGAGAAAGTAAGAGAGGAAAGAGAGCAGCGGGACAGAAGGAGAAGGGAAGTGGAAGAGATTGAGAGGTGGATGGAGATGGCAGAGCAGGAAAAACATAAGCTGGGGGACAGGGTGCAAAGAAAGTCATAGGTGGACAGATTGGCAAGGGAACACGCACACAAGGAGGCTGCAAGCAAGCAATAAGGGTAGTAAGGACACAAGGGATAATGGATAGGGGAAGCAACAACCTTGAGGGGGGCAGATGAACAGAGAGGGACAGCACGACCTCAAGGGACAGGAGTACCACGGAACAAGACAATACAGGCCTAGGGGCCAGGGGGGGGGTACAGCAGGTACGACTTGAGCGACATCAACATGAACTTGAAACCTAGCACAGACACGACAACCAGAAGACTGAGCTTTGTAGAGGACTTTTGTAGTAGCGTGGGCTCTGGGTCTGACAATGAGGGACAGAATAGTGGGGACGAGAGGAGGGAGCTGCATAGTCTCCATGCAACAGTGTCCGGGACAGATAAGAGGGTGACATGAAGAGTAGGCCGGACACAGGGGTAGCAGGAGGAGGCAGCATGATCGAGCAGGCGCCATGGCTGGCTGACTGACTTGTGCACCCTCAGCAATGTAACAACATATGTAGACAGGCTTAGAGCTCTCCCAGGATGAAGAAAGGGGTAGGCAAACATGAAGACAGTGTCCGAATACCAATACCAGACCCTATAGACGTGTACGCATGCATCGAAAGAGAGGAGATACAGGTCAGGCTGACCAGGAGCATGCATGGGGAGGTAGGGTTTACACAGATGCCCTTATTGGAAAGGGAGGGGTGCGACCTCAGTATATACCGTGGAAGAACATAGACTAAGAGAATGTGAGGTGTAGGTTACCATTGTTATCACCGGGTGCTGGGAAATTATATATACAAGATGGAAATGATGACAGCAGGCCAGAGATTAGCAGTTGGGGATGTGAAAGGACTGTTTGTAGTGTTCATCGGGGAAGCTGCAGATGATGTATGGAAAAGGGTAGGATTTCCCGGAGTGACGACACAGAACACGGCACACAATGGGTCACCATTCGCAAACTGCAGGCCTGCGGTATGGCAAGCCTTGAGAACACAATACCCATACACGTCAGACATTGGTGCAATTATGTCTTGCAAAATGGAGGCAGACGAAGACCCCTCGCAATACATTCAGGTGATCCAACAGCTTTGGCTCCTTGAAAACTCGTGAACCATGGGATAAAAAAGTAGCAGTATTTTATCACATATTATGCCAGGGGCTACTAGAGCCCGTACAGAAGCAATTAAAGAGGTTGGTGGGCATGGAAGCAAAGGTGTGGTCAGAAATACAACTCACAATATTGTAGGCTATGGCAAGAGAAGCTTAAGAAGAAGGCAAAGGACAGAAAGGTAGATGAAGCAAAGTTAGTGCAGAAAAATCTATCGATGTACACAGTAAGAAGGGGTGGTACCGATGAGCGCAAACAGACACACACAACAACTGCAGCAGCAGTATACACAGTTCCCCATGAGGGAGGGTTCATGGGGTGAGCTCACATGCAGCAAGGATTTAGAGGGGGAGGGGGGCACTCGAGAAGCCACAGGTACGGACCGCAGACACATAACTAAGGGCGAATTCCAGGAGGGTTGCGAGGGTATACACAGCAGGGCCCAGGTGATTACGGGGGTGGTTTCCAAAGTCAAGGGGGGGAGCCACCACAGTGTTGGTCATGTGGACAGCTGGAAAACATTTCCAGAGCTTGCAGGAATAGGGGGATGCAGCAGAATTGGGGAGGGCTGTACCAGCAAACATATCGGGGAGACCAGGGGGATTATGATTCACAGGACCCATCACAGATGCAGCAAGGACAGACACAGGTGGTGCCCCAGCAGGCACACAAGCCCGTGACACAGATACCACAGATGCAAGCACCTGTACCACAATATTTACAAACATCACAGATTCGAGGAGGCACACAGCAGGTGCCACAAATACAGGACAACTTACAGCAAAACGACAGCACAGGCCCACTCATGGACTCCATGGGCACCGTACCCATCAGGCAACTGAGAGGGATCACCATGATAGGGCACAGCCCATTCACAGGAAACAGAATGTCCATGTATCCTCAGTAGGACAGCCCACAGACGGACTTAGTGTGTTCCATCCTGTCGATCACACCCAACCCTGCGGAGGAACCTTACAATAGGGGTGGCGATAAGTGATGAGACTTTTTCCTTTCTTGTAAATAAAGGGACGACTAGGTGCTGCATTAGGGAAAGAACATTTACATTGTCAGGCAATGCCAAGGAATACTCAAGCATTCTTTGGGGCACGGGAAATGGTTCCTTTCACAGACAATATCTCCCTTTCTATGGGAGAACACAATTTATCTCTGCCTTTACTATACTCTAGACAGACACCTGTAAATATACTGGGATGAGACATTATGAGCAGATTGAACATGACCATTTCATTCACAGACAAGGGGATAGTGTGCTTCACACCCAGAATACACATGCTCAATGTATAAGATCATTCAAGCTTATTGTGGGGGGAAGGTACAGAGGGGGTGCCAGTGGAAGAGGAGCTGTTCCAGTATGGAAGTGACATGGCAATTGCATGGTTCCCAAGGATTGCAGGAAAGATGTGGCGGATGCCAAATGAGTACTTGTTCAGATCTGAGATCCCTATGGACGAGTAGGAAGGAATGATCGTGCCAATAGAGATAGAGGCAGTAATTCTAAGGGCCTAATGGATAGCAATACATGGGATGGATGATATTGGTTGATCATGGCGAGCAGTGATTGCGATGCCAGAAGGATGCAGGCTAACCAGCGACAGACGAATAATTATTCAGAGACGAATGTTCAGAACGCCAGATGGTGTTTGAGTTGAGTGTGACATACTGACTGAGGATACATTACAGGGAGGTGCCACAGAAAATGGATGGCGCTGGAAGCACCACCATTCTTCATTGAGGAGGATCTGGCCAAGGTACCCAGCACTCTATGGATAACAAGTCCCTATCATGTGGGCCTTCTGAAAGGAATAGAGTGTGAAGCTAAAGCTGAATCCAGGATCAATTCTACCCAGAGTAAAACCGTATCCATTTTCAAAGGAGGCAGATGAGAGGGCATTTAGGAAACGATTGCAGCACTAGTGGAGAGAGGCATCCTAGTAACACAGCTGTGTACCCTGTCAAGAAAGCAAAGGTGGGGGGGGGGGTTGTGGCTTTTCATCCAGGACTTGTGCCCCTCTAAACCACATTGTAGAAGCAGAATATCTAATGGTCCCAAATACAGCGACTGTTTTGTGCAGCATTCCGGCGGAAGCACCTGCTTCGCGGTCATTGACTTGAAAAATGCATTTTTCTCAGTACCACTACACCCAGATTCACAAGACTTGACTTCCTTTACGTATAGAAACCAGAAGTGGAAACATACAAGGGTACTGCAAGTTGCCCTCTATATTCAACAGGGTCCTCCAGATAGACTTAGGCAATGTACAGATGGAAAGCACAGTTTTGCAGTGCATAGAACCTTTTCAGTTGCAGCACTACAGACGTGTAGAAATAACTCAGTACACATGCTGATGGCATTAGTAGACAACAGATACAAGGTGGACAAGGCCAAACTACAGTACTGTCAGAAAGAAGTACTATACATTGGACAGACAATTCCAAAATGGCAGACAGATCACATCAGAGATCGAAGACAATACGCAGGACAACCAAACCAACAGTAAGAGAAATGCAGCAGTTCTTAGGATTGTACAATTACTGCAGAGCATGGGTATTTGACTACCAAACATACGCGAGGCCATTACTGGGTGCTCTAAAGGAAGCACAAAAGGGACACAAGACACTGACCTGGACAGATGAGATGACCGAGGCATTAAATACACTAAAGGAAGCAATAGGCACAGCTCCAGTTTTAGGGATCACAGACTACAAAAAGGAATTTGTCCTGTTCTCTCACACTGACGGGGTAGTGATGAAGGCAGACACAAAGGACAGGTTTGGGGCACATGCCCATAGCTTACTAGAGTGGAATGCTTGACCCAGTAATGAGAGGACACTAGCAATGCAAACAAGCTTTCGCTGCTGCCGAATTTGCAGTGGAGAAATCAGCAGGGACTACAATGGGGTGCTCCACCAGCGCTGTACTTGGAGCATGCACTCTTCACAATACTGCAGGAGCCGAAGAGCACCTTGACAATACAGAGGGCATCAGGATACGAGGTGATACTAACAAACACCTCACTGAAAATAGTGAGGTGCAGAGTTGTGAAACCTGCAATTTTTCTTGCAGATGCTCTACAGGGGGTGACTATGCACACGACTGTACAGCTAACATACAGATGTTCAGTGATGCCCTCAAAGTTCATGAGGACGCACTTGAGGGGGTAGACGTGCTGTACATTGATGGGTCTTCAACAATTGACCCCTCAGATGTGGTCAGGCATACAGAGACGCCAGTGGTGAGATGGAGGGAGGATGGAACAAATGCGAGGTAGTGGCAAGTGCGCGATTACCACCACATTACTCAGCACAAGCAGCAGAATTGATAGCCTTAATACTAGCATTAGAAAACGGGAGAGAAAAAGAAGTGACTGTGTACTCCGGCTCCACGCACGTGACGTCATCAGTACATTCAGGATTGTCACGTTGCATCAGGAGAGGATTCAGGATGACAGATGGGACACCAGTACAGAGTGCACTTCTATTGGGCAAACTGATGAAAGTAATTGATTATCCTACAGAGGTAGCCATAGTGATGTACCAAGCACACACACACGAGGGGAAGATGCGATCTCTAAAGGAAACAAAGCGGCAGACTCAGAAGCAAAGCACACAACATATTTTGGAGAGTTCCTAGAGATGGAGGCAGCCTCAAATGTCCGTAATGCGAGGACAATGATACTAAAGGAGGGATACAATGTTTTGCCAGAAGCACAGATTATGGAGCTGCAGGGAGCTACACCAAGGGAAGTGAAGGATTTATAGACAAAAATGGGATGCACAGTATCTCCAACAGACGCCTTATGGAGGCAAAATAACACAGGGAAGGTGGTGATGCCTCTGGCACTATTGAACACAGCATTGACACTATCTCACGTACAGAGGGAAGGAGGTTATTGCCGCCCATACTGGAGAAACCTTTCTGTCCTAATTTGCCGGAACACGTGGCTGATTTTGTGATTAACTGTATTGTATGCAAGCCGTATACAGCAGGACATACATTGAGAGTTCTGAGAGGTGCCATACAGGTCCAGCAGGTCCATTCCAGCATCCACGTGTTGACCACATTGACATGATCATGATCCAAGGATACGGCTACATGATAGTGGTTGTATGCCCATTCTCTCAGTGGATTGAGGCAGGCCCCTGCTCTCATCCTGATGCCCTGAGGGCAGCTAAGTTTTTGATCAGGGAAGTGTTCCCACAGTGGGGCGTGTGTGAGGTCCTGAGCTCTGACAACGGCCCCCACTTCGCCAATGAAATGTTCAAGCACATCACCATGTTGCTGGGCATTCAACACAAGTTCTCCTGTGCGTACCAAATTGTGTGTGTGAACACCTGAACGGCCTCCTGAAAGAGGCAATAGCTAAGACAAAGCATAGCACGAAGAAACATTGGCCATACTGTTTGCCACTTGCATTGTTTGCACTGAGCAACAAGCCTGGGACCAACCACCATCTAACGCCCCACGAGGTGGTGACAGGACGGCGGATGCAACTCCCACTGGGTCCTCCCACTAAGGCTTTGGATGATGCCGAGAGTAGCGCAGATGTGTTAGGTCAGGAAATGTATGAATACATTACTTCCTTGATTGCTAATGCCGCTTTTATCTCTCGCCAGATATAATTCCGGGCAGGCCCAGAAGGCAACGAAGAAAGCAACGGGGACAACGAACCAAAAGACTCTGGAGTAAAAGGACAGATTAACGTTGGAGATACGGTCCTGCTATGTAATTTTATATGAAAGTGGGATACATCCAGATTTACCAGCACCCACACCATTCCAGCAGTAGCAGATAAGGCTGTCCGCCTGGAAGGAAAGACTGTATGGAATCGCTTGTCTGACATCAAGCCCTACAAATCAGCAGCCTCGCCTGGTGGTAAGTTCACCACGGCCATTGATGAACAGCAAGGAGAGCAACCAAACGATTCTGAACTTAGACTGCCGAGTGGCGGACACCCAATGGTTACTTGTTCAAGGGCAGCAGAGCTAGGGACTGGACTATTGATCAACTTAGAGTGAGGATACACTGTCTGTTTTTTTTGTATTCTCTACATGCATTCTTCATGAAAGTCGACTGCAATAATTGTTTCTTCATGTTATCCGCTGACTATCACCCGGACACCTTCTCAAACCAATTAGTCCACACTCTGAGAAGACACAGTAGTTTCCGAGCACGAACACCTAGAGAGTATAACCTCGCCTTTGTAGAATATTTGTCCCAAGTTTACCCACAATTCGAACAAGGCGACCCTACTATTCTTGCCAGAGAATTAGGAGTAAGGGCGGTGTGGGAGCTTGTGTTCATCTTTGCAATAAATGATTATCTAGTTTGCGGGCCTTAAGAAATTAACAAGATGCTAAACAAATGACGAACACTTTGTGCGCATTTCAGGCGGGCAACTATATCTTCAGGCTGCACAAGGAGCAAGCAGAACAGATAAAGATGGGTGAAATAAAGAACCTGATTGTATTGTCTAGTTATTGCAATTGGGGTATTTGGTTTTACATTTTGGAGAATTTCATTTGTTGCTAGTGCTACCACTGTATCCTCTACTAACAATCCCCGACCCAATCAGGTGGAACAACCATGTCAGGTGGACAGGAGAGCAGAGCAGGTACGGTAAGGCGAGGTAAGCGCAGTGCTGACACACACATGAAAGGGGTAAACCTGTATCCCACTGACAATGCTAGAGTGTCTAACATGTGGTACAAACCCATAACAAGCGTAGATCAGGAAACCACCGGGGAGAGCTGTTATGTCTGCTCGTTAATTCCCTATGCAATGAGTGCCTCCAGACCATTCATACCAACTGAAATACCAGCAGCAAGAGCTCAATGCCTGATGTACCCGTCGATGGTAACAACTCAAGGGAGATTTCAGGGGAAGACTGCAACATTGATGTGGATGTCCCGAGCAACATTCCTGTACGAAGACAATTATATAAAGACAGTATACATGATGAACAATTACTGGAAGTTAGATGTAGCAATACAATACATACCTGATGGGCTGAGAAGGGAGAAACAAAGACTATAACACTGAAAGAATGAAGAATGAAGGAGACAGGAGCAGAACCTGGGTGCTGGGAACGCCCACAGATACTAGTGTATAGTCAGGTTTACACGAAGGATGGAAGAATGGAGTGGTGGGGACCAAAGCGCTCACACTAGCGCAATTTCCAGTGAACAAGGCACAAGAAGAAAATGACCAGTGCCTGAAGGAATGGGGCATGAGTGCAAAATTGATCACGTGGGTGGTGAACCAAACCCTGACCAATGCCTGTAATACCCCTGAAAGCATCAGCACTCGGTTACCAGAATGATGGTGACGTGGAAGTTGGCGAAAATGTAGGATGCAGAAGCATAAAAAAGCATGCAGTGATGAAGGCAGGCACAGCCGTGCTGATGGATCACTACTGGACGTGCAGATCCAAGGCATACGAGAAGCTGCCACCCAACTGGGGAGGAGTTTGCTCGTTGGCACACATCAATATGCCGTCCTTGGTCGTGCCACAAAAGGATATAAATCTCGATGAGTTCCCGAAAATGGACACCAACAAAAGAAAGGAGAGATCTGTGAAGCAGGAATGGATAAAACAGAAAGAGAAGCCGACTGAATTGGTTAGAGCGAAGAAAGGAGGCAGAGCACAGACTGTTCAGCAGTACACAAATGTTCTTCGCATGAATAATACCATCTGTAGAGACATATACAAATGCGAAATGGCTGCAGATAAGCTGTTGGGAGCTGATGGTAACGATAAACTCCACAGTGAATGGGTTCAACGCAATAAAGGAAGAGCTCCAAGCAGTAAGGTTGGTGGTGCTCCAGAACAGATATGGACTGGATTTAATAACAGCAATGGAAGGGAGGATTTTGTGCAAAAATTGGGAGTTTCTGTTGCACATTCATACCTGCCAATGACGTAGAAAACGGGACACTAACAGAGGCGCTAACGCAGCTATCCCAAATACATGCCTAAATGGAGGAAGAAGCAAAGGTGACTGAAAAGGATCAGAGTTGGATAGCATACATATGGTCATGGATGCCCTCATGGCTATCAGACGGATTGGAGGTGATACTGGGAGTGTTGATATTGGATGTGTTGATATTGGGTGGAGTCACAATTTACAGGTTGAAGAATTGCCTTACCCAGTGCCACAAGAGAGCAGAAGAAACTATTGAAATTAAGGTATTGATGGATGTGAATATAGGAGGTGCAAGAGACTTGATTGTGGAAGAAAGAGACGGGCTCAGGGAATGTATAGTGAACTGTCAGTTTTTCCCACACAAGGCAATGAAGCTAGACAACCCGTTCAATGTGAAATACTATGAAGAAAAATGCGTGTGGTGAAACCCGCAAAGAGTGTGCCGCTATTTGGAATGGACTTTCGATGATCATGTAAATTACTACGGCCACCTCTGAGGAATTACAAAGATATGGCAGCCCAGAGCAAAAGGCTTGACTTATAGAGATGTGGTCGACAGGTCGACCAGAGGAGGGACTGAAGAGTCCCAAGACAACCCGTCCATGCCCCCAAGTTGTGGCCAGGACAAAAAGGTAGAAACGCTTGCCGCCATTAATCTTATTGTGCACAAATCCTGAGTGCACCAATGATCGATAAGTACACTGAAAGATGTCCTCTCAGCCAGTCATACAGACCGAATACAATGCAAGTCTTCCGAGTGTGGGAGAAGAGCCAGTGATCGTGATGACTAAGAACCAAGAAGCCATGGTACTGACGTCATTAGTGACACCCCGACATAGCAGTGTTAGAAATGAAGCACATGTGCAGTCTGCACTGCACCACATAAAGAAACACTTGTATACACGAAGAACATGAGCATAAAGTTCAATAGCTAGAGGACAGGTACACCTACATACTGTCAATGCTTTTATTATTTTGTCATTGGCCAAATGCAGTAACACAGAATTGTAAGGCACAAGAGATCCTGAGCAAGCTGGCTGATGCTTGACGCCAATAGTCATGGGGACATACAGGTGTATATGTATGGAACCTGATCGAACCACGTATAACTAACCTGTATGGAACGTAGCTTAACATGGACAATGAGGAAACTGCATTAAGATTTAGGAAAATTACAGTAGGCCTCAAGCCAATGAGCGGGAGTCCAACAGAGCAGACTGAGGCTGCACAGAAAGCAAGATGCGCGAGACAGTCCCACAGCCAAGGTCAGAGATATGAAGGCACATTCCAATCCGCAGACGACAAAGGGACCAGCTGAAGAAAGACAGAATAAATCCTCATAATTAGGAGCTGCAGAGCTCAAATTCTTGGTCTCTAAACACATGATTCAGCCAAGCAAGACAATGGACAGTCATCCGCGGTGAGAAAGGAGAGCCGCTCTCAGTAACCAGACGTAGATCGCAACAAGTATTGCTACCGTGAGGCGAATATTCTCATAAGGCAAGTTGGTGTACACAAGTTACAGTACAGACACATCGTTCCCATCACCTTGAAGAGGTGCACAGCGAGCTAAGAACTCGATCGAGTCCCAGACCAGGTGGCAGCCGCACTAACCAATCACAGTTTAGTATTCCAGAGATGGATTTCGAGAGGCAGGAACCAATGGTGAGCCCACTACTCTGCAACAATGTAATAGAATAGTTGTTGCGGACGGGACAGGCCAGCCACCTGACATGTAAGAGCCAGTGGGATAACACGTATAGTTGATCGTATAGGTTATATCACTATCGATACCCAATCCCTCGGCCCGATAAGATTCTGGAAACGGGCCCAGACTGTGACATGGAAATCAAACAAAACTGGCATGTGTGCCATAAAACAGTGTGCGGTACCAGACTTTTTCTGTGTTCTTGTATTGATTCCCGCAGTTTGTACTTGCCATCTACTGAGTCCTCAGTTTGCTGTGGGGAGGGAGTTGGGGCCTCCATGTCCACGTACCCCCATCATCACTCTGGTATACCTGAGTGTCCTCCCTAACAGCTGCGTTAACCCTCACAGGCGGGGCCTGTATGTGAAATGTAGGGACATCGAATCTGTCTGTTCTTACTGTGCCCCCCCCGTCTTCCGCCCACACTGCTCCTGCCTTTTCCTGGGGTTGCCTGCTCGTTGACTCCCTCTGTGTGAACCCTCCCCCTTGTCTCCAGTGGTGCTCGGCTCTGGGCTGCGCTTCGTTCCTCTGTCTCCCTTCTTGCCTACTCACACCCTCTATGGTGCTCTCAATCTCTCCCATCTTCCCAAACTGCTACTCCTATCTCCTATCCCTCTCACTAAGTATGGTAGGAAAAAGTTCAAGAGGGATATCCACCACCAACCATGGCCTCCCTATCTCTGATACCCACATCGGTGCTTCCTGCAGACAGACCCTAACTGACATCCTCTTTGTCGTTTCCTCTACAGACCTATGGACCGCTCTTATGGCCTCAGCTCACTCTCCTATCTCTTACTCTCCCATTAATGGTGGCACTCAGTTGGAGGTCTTCTTGGTCTCCTTCCACTCCTCCAAGACCATCATTAATATCTATCTGAATGCCACCGTCTTGGTCCAGGGCCCTCAGACCAATCTCCTCCCTTTCGATAGGCATCTCCTGTGTCTTATCAACTTCCTTCCTTCCTTCTCCCGCTAAACCTACTAACACCTGCTGGCACCTCTCTGGCTCCTATGCTACCTCCTGCTACCACCTCTACCCACTCTCTGGCCCCTCTACCACTTCCGCTGTGTGTACCTCAAGCCTCTACCCCTCCTTGGAAGTCCTTGAAATGTGGCAACCTACTGCACGTCGCTACTTTCAACTCTTGCTCTGCTGTCAAACACTCCTCTGACATCTTCCACCTCCTCGGAGAACTTGAGCTGGATTTCTTCGCTCTCACTGAGACATTGTTCATGGACAGCTCTGTCAAAAGTTTTGACACTCTCCTCCTTGATGGCTACAAGATCCTCTCCGAGCCCATAACCAACCAACTGACCTGAAGGTGGAGTATCTCTGATCTTTCCAGAGTGGGTCCCTGCTTCTGTCATTCCTACACAGGCCTACTCCTCCTTTGAAGGTCTGGTCTGTAGGCTTTCTATCTCTCCTGGCCTCTCTCTGACTGTGGCCACCATCTACAGGCCACCTGGCTAGGTTGCCCTCCTCTTCTCAGAAGGGGCTGACCTCTCCTCTCCTTGCCTTTACCTCTCAACTCCTCCTTGGAGACCTCAACATCCAACTGGATGCTTCTAATCCCTCCTCTGGGCTCTTCTGCAACCTCTGTGACTCTCTCTCCCCATTCACCCTACGTTCTGACACACTGCCAGATGTAACTTGGATGTTCTCATCGCCTGAGACATCCCCCTCTCTAACCCTCTCACCACTTTCTGCTTTCCTCTCACCTGAAACTCTGTCCCTCAACAAAGCCCACCCCAGCACTACCACCTACCTTCTAGGTCATTCAGACCATGAAGCATGTGTCAGTGGATGCCTTTGGCTCTACTTTCTCTGCTTCCCCTACTCCTGCGGCTGACTCGCACTCCGACACAGCCCTCTCTAACCTGCACCTTTCTATCTCCAACACATCCTTGCCCCTTTCATGAGAATCCATCTGAAGCCTACCTCCAAGTGCAATTCTTGGTATCACTCTGACCTCGCAACCCTGAAACGCAAGTGCAGGGTGGCTGAGAGGAAGTGGAGGGCTTCAGGCATGTCCTCTGACAAACTGGCCAGCTGCCTCCTTCAAAGGCAATATAGACTCTGTCCTGCCCTGTCCAAGAAGAGACCACATCCAAGCCCACGTCTCTGCAACCGCTAACAACACTGTTGAACTCTTTAAAATATGCAAGCAGCTGGCCAATCCTTCTGCAGTCTCCACCTCTCCTGTACCCCCCCCAGGCCCTCTGTATAGCTCTGACTTTACTTCACCGCGAAATCCCAGGACATCTCAACCTTGCTCCCTTCTTCCTCTCCCTCTACCTCTCTCGGCTCCCCTCTAGCCGCTTCTCCCTCTCCTCCTCTGACAACACATTACAATGTTCCTAGACAAGGCTGATCTATGAAAGTGTTGAAATAGGTGATCCCCTGCTCCTCCTGAACCATCAAGGACCACATTGACGCTCTCGCTGCAGCATTGGCCAATTTCTACAATCACTCTTTCGCCACTGTATCTTTTCCCTCTTTTCTCAAGCACTCCCTTGTGGACCCACTCCTTAAAAAGCATTCTGCTGATCCTATCTGTCCGACAAAGTATCACCCGATTTCTATCACTCCTTTCCTAGGCAAACTCCTGGAAAAGCTGGCCATCTCCCAGCTTATTCTCCACACTGAATCCGTTGGTTGTCTCCATGACCATCAGTCTGGCTTCAGAGAAGCCACAGGCATGGAAACTGCTCTACTGAACACCTGTAATGATCTGTTCCCTAATCTTGACTCCAGCCTTCCTTCTGTCCTCATCAACCTTGACCTTTCCTGTGCTTTTGACATGGTCAATCACGCCATACTGATCAAGAACATGGCCATCACGGATCAGGCCCTGGAGTTGTTGACCTCCTTCTTCCTGGACCGACCCTCCCAGTTCCAACTTGGGTCCTCTCTCTCCACGTGTGGTGTTCCACAGGGCTCTATCCTCTCACCCTGGCTCTTCAGGCCCCTTTGGCCCACATGATCTCTACCTTCTCCACTAACTTTTTGTGTTATGTGGATGACACTGAGCTCTCTTTCAGGCTCTCCTCAGCCTCCGCTCCTGTCCTCTCTCGCTCATTCCCGACTATCAGTGATTTAGGATTGACGCGCCTCTAATGATCTCTGCATTAATACCAGTAAGACTGGGATCCATACTCATTGGGACCCCAGCTCCCACTTTTCTTCTCTCATTCTGGCCACCCTCCTAGGGTCCTCTTCCTTCGCCTTCCTGTGAGGCAAAAAACCTTGGTGTCATCTTCGACTCCACTCTCTCCTTCTCAACTCACATCACAGACCGTGCCAAGAAGGCCCACTTCCAGCTGCACCTCCTCAGAGGTATTCTTCCTTTTCTCACTTTCGCCCAGAAGCTCAGTGTCTCCAGAGCCCTGGTTCTCTCTAGGCTGGACTACTGCAGTAGCCTCTTTCTCAATCTGCCTTCCTTTACTCCGTCTTCTGCAACTAATCCAGAACAGGACTGCAAGACGTATCCTTGACCTCAAGCCCACGGTCCTTGGCCTCAAGCCCACAGACCATATCTCTCCAGACCTGAAATCTCTCCACTGGCTCCCGGTGGCTTCAAGGATCAAGTTCAGGGCTCTCTGCATTGCCCACAAGGCTTTCTGGGGCTGGAGCCTGCACTACATCCAACTCTCACTTCCAAAGTTCCTTCCTTCTCAAGCCCTTTGCCTAGCCACCTCCAACTCTCTGAGGGTCAGATGCTGTTCCAGGCAGAGAGTGGGGGGTAAATCTCTCTCCTTTGCAGGTGCTTCCCTTTGGAATGGCCTCCCTGCCCCTCTCAAACTTGCACCAGACCACCTGAAATTCCGGAAGTAGCTCAAGACCTTCCTTTTCTCCTCTGCTTTCTCTGTCTCTCTCCCTCCCCTACTGACCTACCTTCCTACTGCACCGACTGGTTTCTTGGCTACCCCCCAGAGTCTCGCTGGTTACCAGGCTCCTCCATGATTAGTCTCCCCTGCACTGCCTCTGGGCCTACCAAGCACTTGGGGGGGGGGGGGGGGGGGGGGGGATGTAACTGTAACCTCTACAGTTCCCTGCCTCCTTTCACTTACACAGAGCCACGCTGCCCTGGCTGCACTTCCCCCTTCCCTCTTCTTTCTAGTAAGATTGTTTGTCTTGTCCTCCCTCCCTTGTCATGTCACGTCTAGAAACACTTGTCTACAGGCACGTTATAAATGATATATATCATATATGGCTCTGCACGGAGGGCGAAGAGGTATGCTTTTCAGGGTTCTATGCTTCCCCACCCCAAAGATCCAAGTATAAGCTTAACACCTCATGTCTCAAAATTCTCCTTGGTATATCCTCCTTCGGAACCCACAACCATTCCCCAATTGTCACTGGCTACAACCAATGGTTAGTCAGATCTTACACCTGTCTACTCGTAAATGCGGGACCATAGCTATCATCTGGGCCGCTCTATAGTAACTTTTCATATCCAACCCAACCCACTGTGCTTCAGAAAAATCAAGGTGTCATGCACTACTCCATGCTTGTGCCCATGCCGAATGAACAGCATAGTTTTGAATTTCAACTGCGCTGGTACCTTTTCCGGAATTCTAATAGCATTTGGAACAAGCAGAGAATTTTCAGCAGAAACGTTTTAGTGCTTCAGTCTGCCAATCCAAGGCCAGGCCAGTTGGAACTAAGCCTCCAACCCACTTGTACAGACTGAGCAATTGGGGTGTAGTTGGCATTGGTAAGCTCCTCGAGAGTCCTTGTTACCTTGACCCCTAAATATTTTATGCCATCTCATTGAATCACCATATCGAATGACATCAGATCCTCTACATCACTTTCAGGTTCTCTATCATAGCAGAATAAAATAGATTTTTCTACATTTATCTTGAACCCAGATAGGGAGCCAAATTCCTGGAAAATGGGAATTGCTGCCGGCACTGAAGCTTGCAGGTTACACAAACGAAGGAGGATATCATCTGCAGACATCCCCAACTTATATTCTTTGTCACCCAGTTTTCCCTTATCTGTGAATCGGCCCTTATTTACGCTGCCAATAGCTCCAAGTAAGGAGAAAACAGCAATGACGACAACTAGCAGCTCTGCTTGGTCCCCCTTCCTAATACGAAACCAGTCAAACCTTTCCCATTACCCACCACCTGGGTGGTAGTGTCCGTGTACAAGGCCCAGGTCCCCCTCAAGATTCTGTCCCTGAAACCAAACTTCAAAAATGCAAATAAGATCCCCCTGTCCGCCCAGTCGAATGCCTTCTTGGCATCTAAGACTCAGCTGGGAACCAAAAGAGGCTCTGGAAATAATTATCAAAGTGGCCCCATATTACACATTTTCAGCAAGCCGAACCCCTTTCCTGCGAGAAAATGTGAAAATAAAGCAAGTTAGCACACTAAAGAGGCCTAGCGTGTGAAGAGGCTTGCAAGTAAATCTCCAGAGTCCTCTATAGGTTAACCCCCATCCCCTGTTAAGACTAATAGGATTGGGTCAACCCCACCACCCCTTTTGTATTCCATTAAATTCAGTGTTTTCCTGAGCATATCTGCTCCTTGGCGGCCCTGAATTAAACGAACCTCGTCAGAGTGTACTAGCCGGGGCATTAAAGCCTCAAGTCTAAAGGCTCGAGTTGGGGTGAAGGGTTTTTCATCCGCATTCAGCAAAGAAATTGGGCAGTAAAACAGACATCTAATTGGGTCCCTACCTTCTTCATACATCACTGATGTAGCTTTACGGAAAGACGGGAGGGCACCCCTGGCTCTAGGATGTAATTTTAGAGTTTGGCAAAATGCGGCAACAGTGGCCCTGCGTAACTCCTATAACACCCAATTGTGAACCAATCCTCACCAGGGGCCTTACCTGTTGGCATCAGTTGTCTTCTGGATCTCCATGGTGATCAGGGAATCCAGATCGCACACCTCATCAATAGACAGGATCGGAAACGTGACATATTCAAGATATCGTCTCACCGTCTGTTTTTTTTTTTTTTTATACTGGTCTGCGTAAAACCTCACAAAACTCTGCAGTGTTGTCTGGTGTCTCATGCTCTGTCCTCTCAGAATCCTGTATCCTGTCAACCCACCTTTCAGCTAATTGTACACTGACCCTAGTGGCCAGAACGCATCCACCTTGTGCTCTTTCTCGTAATATTTCTGTTTTAGAAACCTCAACTTCCTAACTATTTCCCCAATCCCAGTGATTTCAATTCAGGGTGTTTGTGTAAGGTATTCCTCTGTGTTCTCCAATCCCTCATCTAGCTTCCACTTCAACTCCCAAATATCTCTCTACAAGGAGTTTTCAACCAGCGCCCTCTCCCTTTTCTTCTGCCGTCCCTCCTGGATCAACAAGACTTTTGTGTTGCTTTCCCTGCATCCCACACTTTACTAATCTCCACCTCACCCATGTCATTGAACTCTGGTCCAGCTGATCTGCACACCCTTCTTCCCACCAGAGGTGGTTGTTACACCTCCATTTGGAGTCTCTCCTATAAAGTAGAACCAAAAAGGTTAAGAATAAATCTGAACCAGTGGCACTGCTCTGGGCAACCTTCCACAACACCGTTTTTTCAGACCGTCTGTGCCCTTGCAAAAGGGGCACTGCCATATGCAAATCAGTCAGGTACTGCTACCAATGGGTACCTTTCTGTAATGGCTTTGCAGGTGAAGAACAATTGTCTGGAGGGTTGCCCAGAGCAATGCCAGAGGTTAAGATTAATTCTAAACCTTCCAGCCACCGCCTCTTTTGTTTTGCTTTAGTCACCTCGAGTGTGACAGGTATGCCCAGACGTGGGTCCCGTGCCTGCTCGGCCTAGAGGCCCAAGCTACTCCTCACTGATGAGGCCCAATGAGGCTGAAACATGTCTGGGGATGCTTGTGGTCTCGTGCAGAAGGAATGTGAACTAGCAGGTAGGGCTGGACTGCCTCTTTTGAGGACCAAGCCTAATTTGGATATGGTCTTTTCCCTTTCTTTAATGGCTTGGCAGGTGAAGAACGATAGTCTGGAGGGTTGCCCAGAGCAATGCCAGAGATTAAGATAAATTCTAAACCTTCAAGTCATCACCTTTTTTTGTTTAACCAAGTTTTTATTTGCACCATGTCACATGTGCTAAACAGTATCTATCAGCATGAACAACTTCAACAATTACACTTTAAGCACACATTTCTGTCCCCACATGTTAAGTCTACATTTTTTTTCACTTTTGTCTTCTTGACACCTCATGTCCAATATGCCCCCCTAACTCCCTCGCTGCAGGTCTGTTCTTCTCTCATATCCCTAACCATCTCAATTTTATTATATTTCCGTAACTTGGTCTTCCGATAGCATATCAAGTAACTTTAGTCTTTTCGGGATATTGAATATGTGGATGTCCTTAACAGAATAATTGACCATATCTTATTAAATTGTTTGCTAGTACCATTGACTGCTGCTGTCAGTTTCTCCATGCTAAGAACCGCCCACCCATGATAATACCACTGCATGTCTGATGGAGCTTCAGGATTCCTCCATTGCTGTGTTATGCAACGCGTCACGCCCAAAAGGAGATTGGCACATAATGTCTTGGTCTTCCCCTGAACGCTTGTCTCTCTTTCTGCAGGTATGTTCAGTATAGCCAGTGGCAAGTTTAGTCTAAGTGGAAACCCTATTATCTCACTGATTCCGAATTTTATTTCTTGCCAAAAATGTTTGAGCTGTGGGCACCCCCACCACATGTGGCATTTTGTCCCTTCCATTCCACATTTCCTCCAGCATAGGGTGGATGTTTGCGCACTTATTTTCTACTTGTGTAATGCAGCTATGAATTTTTATATTGCAGCTCTTGGTTCTGAATACTCGTATTATTCTTAAAGGCCTCTCCCATTGCCCTCGCCCATTCTTCATCTGTGAATTCTCCACCCGAGTCCCTTTCCCATTTGCCTCTCAGACCTATCTGACTTTGCTCCCCTCTATCCACTAGGATCTTATATTTGTCTGATCCGCTATATTTCTTCCTGTTGCTATCAGTACATCCAAAACTGTGTGTGCCCTTGTGGCTCCCTCTTTCATGTCCTGTGATGTTGCCCAGTGCTTGATTTGTTGGTATGCGCATAGGTCATCCATTTGAAGGACAAATTCTTGGCAACATTCCGAGAACGGCTAAAGTTTCTACCCTTCAAATATGGCTCGCATATCCCTCATTCCCCCTTCTATCCACCTGCTGAACCTCTTATGTTCCATTCCCGGAGGGAAAGCTGGGTTTCTAAATACCAGCCTTTGTAGTGATGCCACGGGGCTAGCGCGCTCCCTTTGTTGGCCCTCTCCCATACTTCTAGTGTGCACTTCGTTACTGGTTTTTCCCCTAGCGCTTTTAACTTGTCTTCCCTCCTCATCTATTGTATTTTCCATACATATTCCCCGGCTACTGCCTGTGCCATACTTATCCAGCTCTTTTCCCTGGTAGAGCTGCATCATTCTGCTAGCGCTCTGTTGTATTGCTTGGTAGTATTTCAGTACATGTGGACATCCAACTCCCCCTAACTGCTTGGTGCGATAAAGTATGCTTCTGCCGATTCACAGCTTCTTTCCTTTCCACACCAACTGCATAATATCTGCCTGAATTCCCTTTAAGACATTATTTGGTACTTTGATCAGAAGTGCTTGGAATATGTACAGTAGCCTGGGTAGGATGTTCATTTTTATGATCGCTATTCTCCACAGCCATGATGCTAATAGGCCCTTCCACCTAACAATGTCTTTCTTGATATGGCCTACCAGGCTGGGGTAGTTTGCTTTTTATGTCTGGTGCAGGTTTGATGTTATATTCACTCCTAGGTATTTAATGTAGGCTTTAGCCCACTAAAAAGGCATCTCCCGTTTAATTTCTTTTTTCCTCCTTTCCGACCGACAAATTCAAAATCTCAGACTTTGTGGTGTTCACCTTAAACCCTGATACTCTCTAGAACACCTCAATTTCTTGCATTATTCCTTGAAAAGACTGCCTAGGGTATGCCACCATCAGCAGCACGTCTTCGAATAAGCATATTTTGGGGTGTATGCTAGCCCACTTGACCCCCTTTATGTCATGCTTCTCCCTTATTCTATGTGCATATGGCCCAATCACCATTGCAAACAAGGTGGGCGACAGGGCGCACACACACTTATTTAATTCCTCTGCTTAACATGTGAACACGTTAGTTGGCCCCATTCTACTTTTGCGCTACCTTTTGATGCTCTATAGTTTGCCTGTACCAACCTAGTAAAAATTGGTCCTATCCCCCATAGTCTGCATTACCTTGAACATGAAATCCCAGTCCACGCGATCAAACACCTTCTCCGCATCTAATGCCAGTAGCTTGGTCGATTCTTTGGCGTTCGTCCTAGATGTTTTGTCTATTATATTCAAAACTCTTCTTATGTTGTCAAAAGCGTTCCTCCACTGGATGAACGCTGACTGAGCTTGTGATATCAATGCAGGCAATACCCCTTCCAGCCTTGTTGCCAATATTCTTGTGTACAGCTTTGTGTCTATAGTAATGAGTGTAATTGGTCTATAGAATGAACTTAACTGTGGTCCTTCCTCAGCTTGGGCATTAGAGTAATGAGGGCCATCTCCATTGATGTTGTGATTTTGCCTTTTTTCTGAATTCATTAAAGAGCTCTGCCACGTGATGGCCCAGTTGTTGGTTAAATGTTTTACAGAATGCTGCTGTGACCCCATCTGCCCCAGGACTTTTTTGGGATTTTATCCTATTTATTTCAAGCAGGACTTCGTCCCCTGTTATCGGAATTTCTAGAAGTTCAGCCTGCCCCTTTGCTAGCTTCAGCCACTTTCAGACTGTCAAATACAGTTTGCTCCTGTAGTCCCATGGCTCCTCCTTATATAACTTAGCAAAGAAAATCCCTTGTGACCCTCCTTTTATCTCTTTCTGATGTAACCAAATGTTTCTTTGTGTCTTCCAATAATTTTATGACAGATTTCTGCTCTTTAAGCTTACTTGCCCGCACTATGCCAGCTTTATCGCCATGCTTGCAGAAGACTCATCTGTTTCTTAGTAAGGTGCTTTCCACTGATTTATTTACCAGTTTTAATTTACCTCTAACGTGTGCCAGCTTCTTAGCTATTTTGCGTGACCCCGTATTTATATGTGTTGTTTCTAGGTCCTGAATTTCCCTCTCTAGTTCTAGCTCCTACCCCCTTCGAGCCTCCCTCAGTTCCTTAGCTACCCGGTAGATTCTAAGATGAACCCTGAACTCTTCCCTTCTCGCTTCCTCACCCCTCACTTGATCGGTATTTGTTCCCAAATGCTTCTTTATCTCATCTTCTATTAAGTTCCTGGTCCCTTGTCTCTGAGAACTGTAAGGGTCACGGAGAAGGAAGCTGACACAAAGGTGGCATGATTGTGGTTATATACCTTTATTATATCAAAGAAAGACCCTCACTATCCCTATCATCTAAGGGGTGTTTCTCTGCCTCAAACTAATTCTAAAGGATCTGTCAGAATGTCTGTCAAATCAAAGTCCACCGTCCTTTGTCACAACCTACTTCTATCCATT
The DNA here is from genome assembly GCF_040938575.1 of Ambystoma mexicanum. Taxonomy (NCBI): domain Eukaryota; kingdom Metazoa; phylum Chordata; class Amphibia; order Caudata; family Ambystomatidae; genus Ambystoma; species Ambystoma mexicanum. The sequence continues at coordinate 719,911,004 of NC_090929.1, forward strand.
ACACTACAAATAAAGACTAAAGTCAACCAATAAAAGTTTCCTTTCCAAGGAGAATTTCTCCATTTTCCTGGTATTTGAGTGGAATCCGAGTGATTTGCCTGCGGCTGAAATTACTGCAGGCAAATCGTTCGCATGAGAAAGGTGCGAACTACCAAAGGTTTGCACCTTTCTCATGCGAACAAATACATTCTCACACGCACACCACACCCACAACACACCCCCAACACACCCCCACCCACACCCTCACTGCACCCCCACCCACACCTCCAACATAATCAAACCCCACTTAACTTCATCTTCATGCTGGTTCCTGCAGCGCCAGTTCCCTTTCACTTTCGTGATCGGGAACCGGCACTGCAGGGTCTTTTTTTTTTTTTTTTAACGGAAGGCTGCGGGGTTGTCCCCTGCAACACCCCCTCACTATACCATGAAGTATAGTGAGCGGGACGATGCGCGGGACACCCACGCAGCCCCCGTATTTTTTTTTTTAAATAACCGGGAAGGCTGCGGGGGTGTCCCCTGCAAACCCCGCTCAATATACCATGAAGTATAGTGAGCGGGGCGATGTGGGGGAAACCCACGCAGCCCCCGTCTTTTTTTTTAAAATAATCGGAAGGCTGCGGGGGTGTCCCCTGCAACCCCGCTCAATATACCATGAAGTATAATGAGTGGGGTGATTCGGGGGACACCCCAGCAGCCCCAATTTTATTTTCAATGCTACCACTAAAGGTTCGAACCTTTGGTGTTCGAACCTTTGGTGGTAGCATTTTTAGAACTTTTGGTCAATGCGAACATTTATTTTAGGTAATTTCGACCTAAACCATTTGAGTGGTATTTAAAAGAATGTTCTCTTGCAAAAAGGTTGCCAGGTAGAATGACTCCCTTCCTCTGGCTTGCACGTTTTACACAACTCCACGTTCTGGACCAGGAAATTGACTCCCTTCTACCGGCCTGTATAATTCACAATAAGGCCAGGGTTCCAGTCCCTTCTCTAGAGGTCACTGGGCTCATGGCTGCCGCTGCAAAAAGGAAGTTCTCTTCAGATGCCTGCTTCACTGTTATTAGGGCCCCAGACCCTCCTTGATCAGTGGGCCTATCGCTGCCACTCCAATGAGGAAGTTCTCCTCAGATGCTTGCTTTAATGTTGTTAGGGTCCACAACCCTTCACGGATGGTCAGTTGGCTTATTGATGCCACTACGACAAGGACGTTCCTCTCGGATGCACACTAAACAATTTTGTTCCCCAATCGCCCTATAGCTGCTGCTGGTGTGAAGAACCTTATGTTGTGTCCCTATCTCCGCCTCCCCCGTATCCCTACTGGGTCTCCCATGCCTCCCTTTATCTACTCGTGGGATACGGTACATCACTGGTCGCTTTGACGGTCCTGATGCTCCTTCGCGGTCCTCTGCTCCTCACTGTCTTGGCTTTACCCTGAGATCTGAAGGTCCACCTCCTTGCGATCATGTTGGGTCTGTTTCTGGCAGACCCACAAAGGAATCTCGCAGCCTGCTGCCTGTGTCCTCTGCACTGCCTTCCTTCCAGCCCTTGCTCACAGTTCGAATACACCCAGACTACAGCTGTTTCCTGGCTTCCCCACAATCAAATTCTCTCTAGTCCTTCTCTTTCCTTTTTATCTTGGGCAATGTTCCCTCTAAGCTGTGCGCATGTGCGCTTGCCCAGCTTCCTTCTGGGTGCCGCTCAGAAGATTTTTAGCAGCGCACACAGACAATTCTAACCTATTCAAAAAGATTTAATAAGGCACAAGCCACAGCAATTACCTGAAATGTTTTTTCTCTTAAAATAAGCAACTAGTCTTTATATCCTGCTAATTTGCATTACACTACTATGCAAGGGTGACCGTAAACACCTAAAATCTCTAACACTAAAATACACACGCAAGAGGTTAAAAACTAATATGAAAAACTGGCTCCATGAACACAAGAATCTAACCAAGATATGTCTGCACACATTAACCAGATAACGTTCCCTTGCCACCCATGACTCCTAAACTTGACTTCACCATACTTCTACCTTATGACTCCAACTTCTGCCCCAGAATACATTAAGATCCTACCAAACAACCTTGACTCTTCCTCTCTTGGCCCTGCGAAAGGTTAGCGGACGTGTACCTACATCCACTTGTTTTGTGTTTGTTGTAATATGAATAACGTTCACGTGCCAGAATTTCTTTTACTCATTGTGCCTTACCAAAAGCGTCACCCACACTATACAATCGAACTACTAGCTCCAATATTGGATAATGACTGTAAGTAAGCAGGCTACTTGGATGTGTAACGTTATCCCACTCTTCTTTGTACATAAGTCACGCAAGTGCTTTGAAGCGGCCCCCTTGCAAGTTAACGCATTATAAAAATCAAATATGAATTTGCCCTCTTTAGGATTTTGAGAAGACAAATGTGATGCTCAGCGTCTCCTACTTTAGCATCACTAACATTACCCTATTAAGTGGAGAGCAACATTGCAATATTATTTACTTTGCCTACAATGAATAATGGGTATGGACGATGCTTGGGAGTACTCGTCCATAGTATCACAGCACCGGATATTCAGACAGGAGCATGCTTTTCACACAATCTGCATCGTTTCCAAGTGTTCAGAGTTCCTTTGGGCACAGACCTTCACACATTATATAGTAACTTGCTGCTATACAAAAATGGTTTCACTGAGCACTGCGTCATCATACACAATGATATAAGGGTGGGGTACGCAGCAAACAATCTTGTATGCACTGCAAAATAATTGTGTACATGCAGAGTCATGACATTCTTAAAATGCACATCATATGTTGAGGCATTAAATATGCCTTGCTTACAAAGTATTGTGGGTATGCAAATATCCCAGCGAGTGTTTACTACTACAATCCCCAACTTTTTACAGTGCTTTATCAACTAGTATTGGCGGCTAGCACAGGTGCCGGGAAGGGTATGGGTAGAAGAGCACAGTTCATCACTCCTTGTGGGTGATGAACAAAGCAGCACATTTAAAAAACCTAGTCATATGTTTCGGCAGTACACTGAAGGAAATGTGTTGCGTGTTTGCTAGAGGATAGGAAAGTCTAGTACCCTTCTAGACAACAGCCCCTTCTTTTTCTTTCTATGCTCAGCTGCTGAGGGCTTTACAATATAACCATGTTTTCTGTGTGTATCATCTCTAGCATCACACTCACTCTTATTTAAGAGATAAAGAATTACAGAAGAGGGATCCATAGTTACTGAAGAAGGCACTCAATTAGTTGTATCTCTGGTGAATTGATGCTGTTAACTCAAAAGACATATTTATGTCATTTTCTTTAGCAGGTCTCCATAATAAACCTCAGTAAGGCTCTTGTTTAATTTTGTCTAGGCTGCGGTGCGGAAGGTTGGGCAAAACTATAGACTTTATTATGTGTCCTGTCATTTCACTTCCTAAATAACCTAACCTATCATAACCTCTGTCAGGGGTCTAATCAGATTTTGCTCCCTACTTGGAGTTAAATGGTTTTTTAGACAGTAAAAAAGTAATTGGCTTTGCCAATAACAATACTTTGTTTATTAAAATATGTTCTTCTCCTTAAAATTCCTCTTGAGATTGGGCATTAATATTAGAGTTCCCTCCTGTGCCAGTGCTTTGCAGGGCACCAATTCGAAAAAATATCAGTGGAACTTTGTGGGTTGAAACAACAATATGTTCTTAGTGTCTTGTTTTTGTTATGCGCATTTTCATTTTTTATGGAGTAAAAATGGATGGTGCATATGTCTCTTAGCTGTAGGCTGGTATAACTACCCACAGAAGAAAATAATGTGGATAGTAAGCAGAGGCACAGGAATTGTTATCATATTTTGAGGTGCAGCCATTCTGATGTAATTATCATCCTTACACAAATGATTAGAAGCATGTTCTCCTGGCCCTTGAATTACTTCATTAAAGTTGCACTTGTACTCCTATCAGCATGTTTTCGACACATTTCTTTTAATTACCTTTAATCCATCTGCAACGATTGTATTTTGTCTGAATTTCCTGACTGCCACATCAGTTATGGCAAGAGAAATTTGTGTTTTGTAGTACTCATGAGTGATTTTTCAGTGGCATAAAAGGTTTGCAAGGTACCTTGGCAGATGTTAAAGTCTTCGACTCGTTGATGATTTCTCTGTATAATCACATATGCCATATTGTATTTTAGCCTATTTGTTTGGAAAAAAGTGTTGTAAGATTTGTCAAGAATTGCAGTGGCTTGAAAGAGGAAATTCTTTTTCAAACTCTCTTCTGCGACGGTAGTTCACTAAATACACATGCTCACAAAGTGGCTTACCTCATTACTCAGTTGCGCACATGGAAAATAATGTGCGCACAACAGCCAACCAGTTATGCACATAGAGAAAAATAATTAGAGGGAACATTGATCTTGGGGCTCTGCACCGGCACAGCAGCACCACCTGCCTACAATGTCTTTTTGGCATTCCTCATGCCTCCAGTGAGCCACCTCGTGGCAGTACTTAAGAGTTGGTTACTCTTCATGGTGGTTGTGCTCTTCTTTGTCTCAGTATGTTCTGTTCTTGCAGTATCCCATGTGCTACAAAAAAATACATGGGTTTACTGTCTAGGTAATGGCTTGTTATGGAAGGGAGGGGGCAGGCAATGTTGGAGAGTGACGTGGCTCAATAGGCTGCACCTTAGATGATTGTCCTTGTCCCTAGAGGGGGAGTCCCTCCCCATGAGGTCCTCCCACATTAAACTATCCCTACAGGGATTATTGGGTAGTGGCTGCACCTCCCTAGTCTCATGGAAAAGGGCTTGCATACTATTCTAGTCTCCACCCCTGCCTTCCTTACCTTACACTTTCCTCTTCCCAATCTATAAAAACCGGGGCATGGTCAGATATCTTGATTGTGCCTATCCTGGCTTTCTGTATCATTCGCACCACTCTCACTAAAATATGTTTTACCCTTTGAGTACGATCTGTGTACATGTGAGTAGAACATGTAATCCATCTCTTGCGGGTGTACCAACCTCCATGTGTCTGTCAATCCTAACTCCTTGATTAAGCCTTTTAGAGGTCTGTACATTGCCCCCATGTTGTGCCCTCTTTACCCCCCACCTGTCTTTATGGGAGTCGCCACCAGGTTGAAATCCCCAGCCACCACCCATTCTCCTTCTTACATTTCTCATCTCTCAGAAGAACGTTCCTGATCTTGGCTGGGTGCATACACTGATGCTATTGTGTATGTTTGTCCTTCTATTATCCCCTTCAGGATCACATATCTTCCTTCGGCGTTCCTCTTAATTGTGCTGTCCTCAGATTTATGTAGAAGGATTGCAAAACCTGCTTGTTTGGTTGTCGTGCTTGCTAGGGTATTTTCTATCTGCTAACCTTCTTGTTTCTTCCCTTCTGAAATGTATACTGCCACCTTTCCACACCAGCAAACTTCAAGTCTGCCGGTAGGGGCACTGATCTACAGGAACCATGGAATGGGAAGTTACCAGAATATTGTGCGGCAGAGACGGTATAGTAGTTCCTCGGAATCCCACCAGAATTAGCAGCGGGATCCCGGGGAACCCATAATGACCCCCTAAATGTACCTCATGGTTACAGAGTGCTCTCGGAACACTTGGAAGTTCGCTCAGGAATTATATTGGCACAATTGATCGGGCATGTATTGTTGAGCATACACCAATCCAAAAAAAATATTCAATGCATCTTAGCTTCGTTTCCCACATATACACATGCGAAACTCATGGATTGGGAACTGCCACCTTGTGATCTTATCCATTGAGCCATCGCCCTAAGTTCAAGTGCCCTTGCGGTACTAAATCATATTACCCAACCCGCCCCTCAAGCTGACATCACCTGTCAAAACAATATACTCCACCTATTCCCATGTCGCTCATAGACAGTGTAGCCAAACGTACCCTGTCATCGTCTGCATCACGTTACCTAATGCAAATCCAAGAGATTTTACAAACTTATCCACACACAGCTCAAAAGTTCACATTCGTTTCTGAAAAAGAAGAAAACAAGTAATGTAACAAGTAGTTATATTTTTAACATGATGCTGAAAATAGATTACATCCATGAAAACATTTGCCAATAGAAGTGATAGCCAGCAAGCTTGGCATGCTTCAAATTATTTCCAAGACTTTCAACTTCCATCAAATCTTGCTGATTGCCTTGATCAATCTATTAATCCCTGTATTTTGCATTGTGAATTAAAAGTTCTGTGTGGTGTTATCTAATGCACGTATGTTCCATGCCGATGTTTGATCAATGCGCATGGTGTTCTGTTTGTGATAACAACGGTATTCTTTCACTTTTAAATGCACCACTTAGCGAGCCGATCGTATTCATAGCATGAAGGCTGGCATGTTGCTCCGTATCACTGCCATTGAAAATGGACAGACTGGTGCCTGACGATCATCCCAGAATATGAATATTAGTTGCATTATTCACGATTCTTGTCCAGTTTTCGTTAAAAAAAAAAAAAACATTAACAGGAAGATTATAACCATGACGAATGCACATCCCAACGACGTATCTGTGTACATTTGAGAAGGCAAAGATATATTTCCGTACCCATTTTCAAAAATAATATACATAGTACATAAATATGTTAAATAACAATTTACGTTAACATTTTTATGTGCGATGTGTAATCTATGCATCAACATGAACATCAATTGCAGCACATCGTTAATCATCAAGCATACCGCACAAATGCCAACAACAGTCGCATAAATATTCTGCAAAAGTTCCCTTACATTATTTGCACTTTCTTATGTTAGGTTTCATTATATTGAATCTTATCAATTCTTTTGTAGCTATTCGCCACATTCTGTCCTCCAAATTGTTAGTATGATGGATTCAAGGACAAATAAGAGACTCTGTATTGTGTGTTCGCATTGCCAAAGGAAGGATTGGTTTTTGGGAACAAATGCCACAAAAATGAACAATATTATCTTCCACTTTAAATTGCAAGCTGTGCAGTGAAAATAAGGAAATGGTTCAACTCTTCCAAAGAAAAAAATTATTACTTTGTTTCCTTACTGTAAACATACCCCTTCTCAATGTGACCATTTTTTACATTAAAAAAAATCATTTTAACTTCCAAAAATACAAGTGAAAAAAGGGAGTGGTCTTCTGGTCAGCTATTTTTTCAATGCAAATACATAATAACATGTCTTCCAAATCAAATTTACTTTGGTGCATTCAGTAATGACTAACTTATTTCAACCCAATTCTAAAATTGTCCTACAGGAAGAACTACAATTATATACATGGTTTCTTGTGAAATTCAGGTGGAGCTGATCACAGACAATTGTCCATGTTATGTTATTGTGATGTATACCGCGCATAGGTGCCCTTTCCCGCCCACTTTGGGCTACTGCAGCACATGCAGCCTGGAGCAGTGCAGGACATGGACACCACACATTGCTGTGTGCTCAGGGCCACTGCCAGGCATTTGACCTGGGCTTGTATGATCAGGTTTGTTATAGATGCCCAGAAGGAAGACCATACTGCAGCTGGAGGTGTGGAGTGCAGATCTTTCCACCCCTACAGTTCCAATCGTGCTAGGTGGCGATTGCATTACTGTCGTCAGACTTTTTACAACCATTTGCTTGTCTTTCTTCAATGTAAAGTCAAGCAACCCATCACAATGAAACCTAAACATATCGCGCCTGGACAATCCATCTCCATACTTTTCAAAAAACATAATTTGAATAAACACCATGAAAACACAAATTGCCACCTCGAATCCAATACAACCTTGAGACACTTCTGAAATCCTGTCCAATTAATGATTTCACCCTTGTCACTCTTCCACCTATTGAAAAAATACTTCATACACCTATTCCCTTACCTTATAAGTACATGTTGCTGTTAGCTACCTAGCTAGTCCCTACCAACCTTAAGTGCTGAGCATAAACACACAAACCCATTGTACAAATCCTCTGTTCACGCCTCCCATGAGTGAGTATGGTCCTCAAATGGACGTTCAAGGCTTCTGGACACATAGATGGGATTTTAGATCATGCAATACATTCCATGTCAGAAAAAACACAATACTACACACAGAAAGAGAAGGTTACAGACAAACATATACATAGTGGTAGTAGGAAACTGGTTTTGATTGGAGAATGCTCTTTCGAGCTTTAGACTCGGACAAACATTTGGGTAGATTGGCAGACAAATTTTCACAGATATAGACGGTTGCATAGAGACTGATGGATGTATAACGATGCAGACGGTGGCCCACACTTTGAGATTGATGTACACAAACTAATCGATAGAGGCCTATACAAAGAAGCATACACGGAGAAGAATACATATACATGGATAGAGATCAATCAATGTATACATTCATATATGCACAAAAACAGATATTTCGGCTACAGATGGATAGAGCCATCGAGACAAGCCTATGGATCAAAGTATATAGACAGACAGCGATGGATAAAGTGAAACAATCCATAAAATGTACATAGTTATGGTTGGGCAACGATAAACTCAAAGATGTGAATGTTGTTGTTAAAGGGGCATTATGGTTAAGTTGCAGTAGTACAAACTCATGAAATTCAATGGAAATATGACATTTGAGATATCTTCTTGGATGTCATGGGTGTTAGTCCTTGTAGAGCACAGTGATAGTGCGAGTTATGGTTGCTTGGCTCACCATTCTGGAGGTTTTACCTATAAACATAACGTCCCTGTAACAACGTATTTCCATTGAATTTCATAGGTTTGTACTAGTGCAACTTAACGATAATGTCCCTTTAACAATGTTTTTTCACTTAATTTCATATGTTTTTACCAGGATACCTTTAGTTTGTAAAGATTACTGTGCACATACTGAAACTGCTGGCACCATGTTAATGTGCACATCAGTCGCGGACTATGCCTCTGGTTGCCTACTTCGGGTGGCATCCAACCTGCTCAGAAAGGCAGGGACTTTCTTAAATAGTGGTACCATTCACCAAACCCAAGGAACATATACAAACAGCACCATGTGGATAAATGCAAGGGAAAATAGAAGAGGTCTGCAAACTGTGTACTTATGAAGCAAACATAGGGAGTACACCATAACTGAATGCACCAACAAGAGAAGTGACGTCTGCCTTTAACAATCTTACTGCGCTGTTTCTTTACATGGTAACAAAGAACGAACGGGCAGAGTAAGGACTGGAAAGTAGTAAGGCCAGAACGTCACTACAACATAGTAATAACACTGAAGTGTGTCTGATAATTGTACAGGTGGTGCAGTATAAAACAGTTGAGAAGCATAACGTTTCTTTTTTTTTACGCAGCAATGGCAAGCACCTTGGAGTGGCTGGAAGAAAATGTCCCTCATGACGCAATGACTTACGAAAGTAACCCCATTGGCACGCATCACAGTCTGAAACGTAAAATATGTAATATCTAGTGCTTCATGTATACCTAACAGATTTTTTTTTTAAAGAGAACATATTGGAAAGGAATGCAAGGCAGCACAAGCAGCACCCTTCTGACAACAGCATACAGGCACAGGAAAGGAAAGAAACTATGTTATTGGCAAACTGGACAGCCTGGAAGGCAAAATGGAGGCATTGGTGAACAATTTTGCTGCCTTAAATGATGATGTACAAAGACATAATATGGTCAAAATAAAATACCACTGCCCGACCTGCACGTGTACCTCTTCCCCATTTCACAGCCCGCCATCCCATCAAAATCTGTGTTATTGGAGATGTTGCGCTGCTACCTCAATCCCTTCCTCCCCTCATGACCAACTTGTGCAAATCCCCAATTCCCCACAGTAAGTATCCACTTCTGCTAACCCCTCCATTTCCTAATGCATGTATGAATGTGTGGAAGTAAACGTTCATATGCAAGTTGTTACTGAGTGTACATGTGACTTTTCCTCTTGTTTTAAAAGAGCGTAATGACTCGGCGGCACACAGTACTGGTAGGAATTACTGCAATTAAGGAAAATGTGTATCCTACTGACACCACAGCTGTCCAGCCTATCCGCAATCACAATGGAAGCAACTGTATCACGCCAGTACGACCGCGTGTCCGCACCTTGTGAACTACCTATAACTAGTTGTGGGAGCGGACGATTGTCCGTTGTACAAGTACGCGCATGTGCATCTCTTCCTCTGTCTCCTGGTAACACTACCCCTGTCCAGCATATGCGAAGAAACTTGTGATAAACTTTAAGTAGGTCGAGGCGCCCACACACGTTCTACAGGTTGCTGTACACATAAACATCCCACCTACTATAACCTACAAACACCCAGCGTGTCCCAAAATGGTCAGCACACGTGTGTTGCTCTATTAATTACTGCAGAGATCCCACATGCGCACAAGATATTCCACCCAAAATGCCTCCTGCGGACACCCGTCCCAATGGAGAACATGCGCGACATCACCTTTATGGCGCAGACACGCACCGGACCCTTGACCAGTGGAAAAGTGCAATGTTCTGCGATCTACGAAGTGTTATTGGGAAATTGCACGCTTACAAACTCCCCACAATGTGCCATTGCACATGTATGTATTTGGTTCAACGATGTAGGCCTCTTTGCCTGTTGCAAGGTCTCTGCAGCAGCCCTACAAAAGCTCACACCCCAGAGCTTCTCCGCATTCTGCTTGTAGCTTTTCAGAACAGAGTAGCAGACTACATAGCTGTAAGCTGTAACTGAGTTTAGAACAATGTCTGCTATGCTACATTACCTTTGCAAGTAATGGCAACCATGTCAGCCTGCCTCACTATGCACAGTAATGGAGAGAAGTATTAACGGCCAATCCTGTGACGCACACGATCAGTACCGATAATCCCTACTGTCCCATTCCCATGCGCAGCATGCTCACAACGGAAGTATGTGGCACGTGCGCTTCCCGAAGTACCGCCAGGGCCGCGCCCTAGTAAAGCAGTAACAGCCGCCCTTTCCTTTCCACTAATTTCCTTCCAACAACCCCTCATTTGGTACTGATAACTAGTCACACGCGCATCCACCAATCACAGTGAAGAGCTCTCCATTTAACACTAACAGTTCTGAACAACATTCCTCTGCGTAGACACAACACCCAGAAATGTATTGCGCAATCCCTTAGCCTGCACAGTCCCATTTCCATGGCCGCCATCCTCAAACGCCCTGGATGTGGCTTTCGTGCTGTGTGCGGGTGTGGGGGAATACATTGCAACCAGGGTAGGGGATTTCGTCTTCAGTGGTGGCTCTGAAAATAGCTTTTGTTTTTGTTAGATGCTTCTAGAGAAACACCTTTATTTTTGGGTTTTATAGGGTTTTCTGTTTTCTTCTCCTCACATTCTTACAATAAACTTTTCAACGCCCCCTCTATATGGGCAAACAAAAGAGCATTGCCAATGCTGGACAAAGAAATGTCATTTGCATGGAAACCCACCGCATTTCGAGTAAGAATGCTGTCATGGTTGCAGAAGAACATCCATCGAACGGACACAAAATTGCACATGCTTCTATTGCTGAGACCCCTTCCAGCCTCTGGCTGAACCCAGCATACTTTAGGACAGTCCATACTCTTCTTGGTGTTATGGCAGAGAAAAACCACCTGGGCAGTGGAAAAAAGCATCTTCACTGCCTTCATCAACCTCTTCAGTTGATGACACACGTGAACAAGTCATGTAATCCAAATGCATGCAGCCATAATGCACAACGTGCACTTTTGCAAAACTGGCCACTTGTCTGCAAAGGTCAAGAAAAACACCAAAACTGCAGACATGGACAACGCACCAAAATGCGTCCGCTCTTTCCAAACCGAAATCGCCATCAACGTGCCTTTCCTGGGCATACTTGTACAGATCTACCACAAAGGCATCACCCAAAATCAATACAATGTTTTTCTCCATGTCAGCCCTCCTCACTACGCAGAGTAATGAAAAATAGTATTACAGCCCCTTCCTGTGAACCACACCCTCACTACCTGATTAGATAATCCCCACAATCCCATTTCCATTGGCCTGCATGGTGAGAAGCGCAGACTGTGGCACTGCGCTTCCCAAGTACCGCGAGGGCCGCGCCTCAGTAAAGCAGGTCCAGTCCTTTTTCCCTTTCCACCATTTATTGTCCAGCACTACCTCATTGGGTACTGTTAAATAGTAGCACACACATCCACCAATCACATTGAAGACGTCGGCATGTAATACTGTCCGTTCTGTACAACACTTCAAATGTACCGTTAAACATTCAGAGTGCAAGTGCTGCGTGATTCGAAAGCACCTCCAGTAGAAAGTTCTGTAAAACTATCCAAGAATTCAGCATCCACATTTTTCCACATGGCCACCCATTGCTGCAAAGTACAGGTAGAAATCTTTTCTGTACACTATTTTTACAACTCTGTTATAAGTGCCTCAGAGCAGGCTGTCTGCAACTGAACGTCCACAACATACTTACGAGACATGCTGGTCTTTCTCCCATCACCTACCATCTAGTGCCACTGCAATGGAATATGCTTTCAAATTTTTCATTTATCCATATCAGCCATTCTAATATCCAAACAGTAACTGTTTTCTTGCCTTACGACAATGCTACAAATTTTGTTCCGCACTTACCCATCTCCTACAAAATACGTAAAAATATTGCAGAAAAGCAGCATTCAATGTTTCTTATCAACGTACATCAAGTACATACAGTACATGCATACAAGCAGGATGCCTTCCCCTTACCTTGCACACTTCAACCATAACCTTTTGTAGGTCTCTGTAAGAATAGACCTTCTGACACAGTTTTTGCGTACACACCACACCCAGAAACCTTATTGAGCAATGCGTTAGCCTCCACAGTCCCATTTCCATGCCTGCCATCCTGAAAAGGGCCGGATGTGGAATCCGCAGCCTTATCGTGCTAGGAAGGGGAGGGGCAAAGACATTTGAAACGGGGTAGGGGATTGGGTCTGTAGTGGTGGCTCTGAAAAGAAATGTATTTTTTTGTTGCATGTTTTGCAAACAACCTTTTTATTTTTCTCTTTACATGTTTCTGATTGCTTCTCCTCCTTACATTTTTACTGAATTCCGGTCAACGCTTCTTGCACAGTATAAAAGAAAATGGCTTTGCCATTGGCGGTCAAATGCCATTTCTATGGAAGCACTGCATATTGTGCGACCTCATGATCTCATAGTAGGTGGCGAGCATCCCAGCGGTGCGCATACATTCACACATGCTTCTGTTTATAAGACACGTTCCGAGCTCTGGCTGGGGACAAATTACACTGGCATGGTCCCATACTCCTCTTGGTGTTGTGCATGAGAAAACAACCTTGGCAGTGGGAAAAATCCAAATCACTGCATTCAGCAACTTTTTCAGGTGATGGAGCAAACGTCCACATAACATGTAACCCAAATATAGACTTCCATAATGCACCACAACAACATTAACGGTAGCCACAGAGGCCACATATCTGCAAATACATATCGACTAAGATTACCTCACAAACAGTAATTAAATCAAAAGAAATTCTGAAACATTTACATTTAAAGTATTAGGCAATTACATTATTTGTATGATCAATGCAGTTTACAAACATTATAGACATTATTGAAACTTGCTTGGGATAAAATTGAAAAGACCACAACACATCATTTGAATCTTGAAGTCAACCTTTCAACAAGTACAGGTTTTGGAGGACCAACCACATTAGCAATGTTGTGTCATGGACTGGACCCTGGGAACATAATTAGGTGTCATTCTGTTTGTTTGCATGGCCGGTAAAGTAAATGTCTTATCTTTAACAAAGTCAAAATCTAACTGCTGTAATATTGACTATGCCGCCCATTGTTTTTCTTTTGGAAATGCCATGGACAAGGCATCCCAAAAGTTCTTGAAGTTTTGGCTTGTTCCCTACCAACCTTTTCTTTGTGTGCAAGTAGAGCCAGTGTTGTTCTGGCCTCCATACCTATGTGACAAACCCAGGGGTAACGTTAATATGATTCTCCAAGTCAACGCTACTCCCCTAACTAAAATCAGACCGGGCTCAGAGATTCCAACCTCTTTCACCTTGCTGGCCATTGTATTGTATTGTTTATTCATAGAGCGCACCAGGCCCTCGGGCAACTGGACACTTGCAGAGATTTAGGTTACAGGTAAATATTAGGTTACAAGTACATATGAAGGAGATACAAAATACAGAATGAGGCAGGGTACAGGGATACTTTACAGGAAGGGTAAGCAGGTATAAAAATATACAAACAGTAGATACAATATTTACAATTTGTATGGATGATGTTAGTGTTCATTAGTGTGTAGCCATAGTTTAACATTGATTTTGAAGGAGGGGAGAAAGGGTAAAGCTCTTAAGGTGTCCGTTAGTTAGTTCCAGAGATGTGCTGGCAGAACTGGAAAGCAGGATCCTCCTGTTTTTTTAAGTTTAAAGTTGGGGATTAGTTGGGGATTCTAATACTGTTAGTGTATGCCTTTCTGATAGGTCGTTCCAAAGTGTTTTTGGTGAATCTCTGTCAGGTAGGTGGGTGCCTTGTTATTGAGGCAATTGTGAGTCATGTTCAGTGTTTTGAGCTTGATTCTGTCTTTGATGGCTAGCCAGTTGGTGGATCATGTTTCATCAGCGATATGGTGACTTTTAGGAATGCCTAGGGCGGTTCTTAGGGCATTGTTTTGGAGGGTTTGGAGTTTTAGTGTTGTGATTACTGGTGCCCAGGTAAAGTGCGTTGCAGTAATCCAATTTAGATAGGATTAGGGCTCGTGCAAGTGTAATGCAGCTATCGGTGGTCATGCAGATGCCAGATCAGGTGGCGTCTTTGAAAATAATCCCCCAGTTTGTACTGGGACGAGGAGGCCACAGAACGAGGTACAAATCGGTACAAATGGCAGAGATCGAGACCAAGGGCTGCTCTCCTATACATCCCACCATGAAGGCAAAGACTGGGGGAAGCTAGAAGCACCGCCATCTCCCTGTGGAGAGTGGGAAACATGACCAACGGGTGCGAGCAGCACCAAAGCAAAAGGAAGCCCAGAACATCCCAAACGTCTAGGTCCATGTCAGGACACCATTGCCCATGAGGGGAAGTGCGGCCGACGAGTATGGCAGAACTCTGAGATGAAGAGGGGAGCCACTATCAAGATATGGTCACTGTCCTGCAGCCATGTGTATTATCCCCATGGGGATCCCAGGAACCAACGAAGAAGACAGGAGTTTCAAACGCTGGTGTGATCAGAGCCAGATAAGAACCGCTTGAAAGGAGTCCCTAATTAGGAACAGAGCATGAGAGAAGAACAGAAAGCCTGAACTGCCGCATTGGGGCAGGTAAGGTCTGGGGAGGGAAAATTGACAGTGAATTAAACAACAATACCAAACCTAGAAACAAAAAACCCTTGAGTTAATGAATGGGCAAAGAGTAAAATACAATCAATAAAGGCAAAGAAATACTTGGTGAGTTCACTACCAAGTACCCTACACCACTCTTCCTCATCCCAGTGGCGCGAGGAATAACTGGTAGCAATAACCTGCATAGAGGATACAAACTTTTCCAGAAACGTAAAGTACAGAAAGCCACAACCCTTTGTTTATGCATAACAGGGCTGTAGGCCAACGAGATACAAGGAAGAACCTGTGTACGAACCAGATTCCTATGGATTAGAACAAAACTAGTATAAACATTAGTGGGAACAAAATATACTTGATGGCAACAGAAGCGAAGACCAGGGGAAGAGGATTGTCCCCCTTGGCACTGAATATGAGACAGGAAAGTCCAGGGAAGAGAATAGTCCCCCTGCACTGTAGGACCAAGGGAGAGGATTGTCCCCTTGGCACTCGATGGAGATCTTTGGTTAATCGCTAAGGAAGAAGTCTCCTTCCTTGGAGGTAGGATAGGGGCATCGCTGAGCCAAATAGCCAGTCGGTAGCAGCGTTAGAAGAAAGGCTGAAAAAGGGAGCCAACCTATTATTTTTTTCCCAAAAAGTAGTTTTGGTAGGATCGTAGTGTGAGGGTTATAATAGATTTTGGACACCGGGCAGTGGATTTTGTTTTGGACATCCAGATAATGGGTCCATTCGTTTTATTGAGGCAGGGAAACCCCTCATAGAGTTAGGGCTTGTGATGCATTTTCCCACCCCTCTTGTTATTTAAATAAAAGCATTTGTGAACAACCCAACACTGTGTTGGACTTCTTACTCTGGTACCACACACCATCTATGCTGAAATGCAACCTTTTAGGTCTGTACTTTGGGAACATATTATGGAACACCTCCAAATTTCCGGTGTTGCAGAATTCATGTCTCTTAAAAGCGTTTTCTCACACACAATCTTCTCAAGTGCTGTGTGAGGAGGGAGCCTTGCACCAAGCACTTTTTCTTACGCTCCTGCTCCTTAATCAAAGGCACATGTACACATTCTTGAAAATTGTTGTGTTCTTACCAAGCGTGCATGTTTGATCAATGGTGCAGCATTGAACGCCACTTTTGAAGAATATCTACAGATTCTAAAGATGATTGCTGATAAACTACAACCATTTTAAAATGTCTTCTTTACCCTTTTATTTTACCAGCAGCTGTTATTTATTTTTAAATTGATGTTTTACGTGCAATTCATCAAATTGATGCTTTGTGTGGGAACTGCCCTTGCATGGCCTTTGTGATTCCAACATGTCCGTCAGTTCTATTTGCATTCCCCTTAATTGCAGAAGTTCAATGGATTTAATGAAACCATATTTCTCCATGGCAACAGAAGATATACATTCAGACACTTGCATGACACCCAAACTCATTATTTCTTTTTCTTTCACTATCTTAGAAGTGGTAAGTGTAGCATGTTGCAGAAAACCCAGGGCTGTCGCACACTGTCCATCACCAGCAAGCCTGAGCCTTTTGCCTGTGAGAGCATTGTTCATTGATATTTGTTCAAGATTCCAGGCCGGTCTAATAGCAGGAACAAGAAATGTCTCTGATACTTGTAGTATGTGATTTTATCAAGGAACTCAATTCCTACAAATGTACAGAAACTTTAAATCTTATTGAATCGTGATCCACTAAACAACAAAGCAGAAGAACAAAGTACATTTCCAGCAGGCACTTTTTAAACAATGGGTTGTGCGGACCATGAACGTGTTATGTTGGTGGACACAGCTACCCTTGATCTTCAGGTTGGTACTTTTGACTACACGACTAAGCTTCACCAATAGCTCCTGACAAGTTCTCCTATGTAATTTATGATCACATGTAATCATTTGGTTAATCTGTAGCAGGCAGCAGTCAAATACAAGGTATTTTGGCTCCCTTAATAGTCATTTGTCCTGCAGTACAGTGTTTTGTGATTCTTTGGTGGTGGACCAGTTCCCCACACTAGGAAGGACGACGTCCGGATCCTAAACACAGTCGTCGATCAATTCTGAAGATGCTTCAGTGATTGCAATCTGTGATATTGAAAGGGGCCCTTAGGGGACCCTGACGTCTATGGAAACAAAGCGGGTCACCACACACGATAGAGACGCCAGACACGAGGTTGTATTCCCAAAGCTAGGGTTTTATTGCAAAGCAAAAGTCTCAGTTGGCCAACTCGTTCTTACGCCCCGCGACGTGTATCTCTAAACCTCGAGGGACGCAAGAGAGTGAATTACGTACATCAGTTACATATATACAAAATGCATATCAAACAATCAGCTATGACATGTATAACACCCCTCTTCATTGGGTTTCTTTGAACTTGGTGTGATGATGGACATCTCCGACCACTATGACACCTTCAAACATCTATTCTAGTAACAATTTGCAATTTGTGAGTGCGTAGGCATCTTTGGGTTATTGAATAGAACACGGCGCTTCTGTTCTTGGAAGCGAACTACATACAGGGGGAGTTGCATTCCGGACCTTGCTATCTATCAGGTGCTATTCGTGTCCCGGGAGCCGACATGCTCTTAGCGTGCTCAGCAAAGGGGGGCTGTTAGAAAAGCATAATTCAAGCCTTTAGCAGTATTATTCTAACATATTCTACCATAAAACGAGACTGGCTGGCAGCTGTGAAATGATTAAATACCCTGCGGCTCTGCTTCAAGGCTACATTAAGGAGGGAGCCGGGCATTCTTCCTGGCGCTGCCTATGTTTGTGTTTCAGCGAAACTCTTGTTATCCTCTTGGCCCTGTGGCCTTGTCCTTTTCATATACAGACAACAATGTTCCACAGTCGAGCAGTGTAAGCGAAAAATATACTGCGAAGCAATAGGAACAGAAAGCAATGAGCAATGGTTAGAAAACAAAATGGCGATTCATTGGAAAACTCGAAAACCTATATTCTGTCGTATCATGCATGAGACAGTTGGCCCACGGCCACCAAAATGCGTTTGCGGTCTCAAATTGGATTTCTAGACTGACAAACCCTCCTTTGGCTGTATGCCAAACGTCTCATCTATTTATTGAAACCTCCTCTAGTGATGATGAATCTGAAGTACTTTTGTCTGAGTCTCGCATGCTATCGTGGACATCATCGTCTTCATTAATATCTATTGCCATCAACTCTCATTACTCTCATCTCATTTGGATCTGGGCTAGTTCGATCATGAGGTTGTTTTTTCTTTATCATTTGCATGCATCCTTCCGTACATCCCTCAGTTACCTCTGCACAAACTGTGGGTACACAATGTATACAACAACACCACGTTAGGAATATTCCGAACACCACTACTAATATTGAAATCAGCTTCCATCCCCAAGATCGTAGTATTCCCCAAAACCAAGATCCTATTTCCCCAGCTCCCTTCTCCCGTGGGGAGTTCAGAGCTTAGAACGTGCATTTTCTTTATTGCTTCAAAGATCGTGGGGGGATAGTCATCGACATAAACGCAACATGACATTGACCCACAAGTGCATCCACCTCACTGCGCCTGCATACCTCTCACAAAGGATACACCCTGTCTTCACCACCAGGCCAAGCAGATCACCCTACACCAACATGCTCTCAGTGTCTCTAGTAAAAAAAGTAAAAGCGGGCGGATCCAGCTTCCCTTACCTTGCGCCCTCGCACTGGAATGCTCTACCACACACTATCCGTGGAGAGGCCTCCCTCACCACCTTCCGCAAAACACTGAAGACTACCCTGTTCACATAAGGCTAGACATACTAGCACGATTACCCCATGTATATTGTATCATATGATCAAAAGCAATATCTGTAACAACAGTATGTCACCCTGCAACATTTACAATGTGTCAACAACCACTATCTTACCTGTACCATGTAACTAAGTCATTGCAAGTAACAGCGCCTCAATGCCCCTGGGCTGCTTGTGCGCTATATAAATGTAAATAAATGCTGATTCCACTATTTTGCAAATTCCCCCACGATCAACCAGGATTAAATCGAGAGCCATTCTATTTTGCAGCGTCATTAACCTGATTCCTCTTTCTTCCAACGGCATGTTAAATAATATATCTGTTGTTGTGCTTATTGTATTCTTTAGGATTCTGGACGGTTGCCTTATATTATAGGAGTTCACTATCTGTCCTAAAAATGGAATGAATGATTTTGCTACATCAGTTGCCATTAAAACACCTTTGTCAGTCCTCTTGACTCTAGTTCTGGATAATTTGGCCATGGCTGCTGTTTCCAAGAGGAATACTCCTGGGAACAATAGCCCGAGATAACATGTACCACCCCAGTTACTGGGCAACTAAGGGTATGCTTTCTCTCCACATATAAAATAAACTGGATCACCTACGTATACTGGTTCTATTTCCCATTTTAGTACCACTGTATTCATACAACCAGTATATGTTCCGACTGAAAAAGATCCTTTCTTTTTTAGGCAAAAAGGGACAGTTCTTGGGCTATAATTCACTGTGTAAAATGGGGGAATCGCATCTTTGTTCCCTTCTATTCTTACACGAAACGTCATTACGGATGTTTTTTCTGGCGGGGACAATCTATCTTGTCTATTTTGTCGTGTTCTCTTTCGTGTGCTTTTCCTCGTGGGATCTGGGGCTATTACTTGTGCTTTATGAAAAATGTACTTGATGGGGCCCGCGCCACCTGGGTGCTAATAATGACTTTCTTTCGAAGTTTTTTAGCAGCACCCAGTCTCCTGGCTCCAGCGCGTGCCTCGGACCGGTATACCGCACGGGTAATGCCTCCTGCACCTGCTGATGAATCGAACGCAATTTCTGCATTAAAAGGCCACAATAAGTACTAAGCACAGGATGTTCTATCTCACTGAGTCGTTTTGGCTGAGGTGCGCACCATACATTTGCCGGCCTCCCCATTATGATCTCGTATGGGGAGAGCCCAGTTTTAGCCTGTACAGACGTACGCATGCATAATAGTGCTATTGGTAATGCATCCACCCAACTCAACTTGCTTCCCGCACAAATCTTGCTAATCTTTGATTTAAGAATCCCGTTGTGCCTCTCCACAAGACCGGCAGAACTCGGATGCCTTGAACTATGGAATCTCTAATCAATCTGTAACACCACTGCACCCACAAAATGTGGTCCATTATCGGACCATAGGACACGGGGCAAGCCAAATCTGGAAAAATACTCCTTCAACATTACTTTTGCCGTAGTCATCGCTGTACAGTCTTTTAAAGGATATGCCTCCACCCACTTACTGAATGCACAGATTACCACCAAGACGTATTTTAAGTTTTGGCACCTTTCCATCTCTATGAAATCAAAATGAACTACCTCAAACGGCATGAAGGGCGGGCCAAAACTGCCTGTTGGTGTCACTGGTCCCTTTCCTACATTGTGTTGTAAACACGTGGTACAGTTCTACACCAACCTCTCTGCATTCTTTTATATGTTTGCATTCTGCCATACTGTAGAAAGGTGCTGTATCATTTTCTTGGCACAGATGGGCGTAGGGCTGTGGGCCATTGTGACCATTGCAGTCACATATGAATTTGGAAACATCCAGTTTCTAGTTCCCTTATCCACCCAACAACCCTCCAAATCCAACTCAGCAGATCCCTCTGCCCATCCCTGTATTTCATCAGCCGTAGCCTCAGCCTGCATTTCTTTGACAGTCGTAACTCCATATTCTATCGTACAGGGTACTTCCTCTGTCTGAACCGTCATCATCTTGGTATTCAAATCATTGGCAGTTTGTTTTTCAATCCTGTCTGCAAACGCGTTTCCCCTCTCCTATTTTGCATGTTACTTTTTTATGTGCCTCGCATTTCACTATTGCTAGGCGCTTTGGAAACGTGAGTGCAGACAGCAATCGTACAATCAAAGAGCCATGTTGAATTCTGTCACCATGTGATGTCAGAAGCCCTCTCTCAGCCCAGAGTCGTCCAAAGTTATGAACCACTCCAAACATGTACAGACTATCAGTATATATATTCACATTCAAATTTTCAGAAATCTCGCAGGCTCTGGTTACTGCTATTATTTCCATGGCTTGTGCTGAATTATAGGGGATTCTTTTACTTTCTACAACTCTCTCTAGGGTAGTGATAGCGTATGCGGCAGTTGTCGTGCCATCTGGTAATTTAAAACATGAGCCGTCACAAAATAACGCTCCATCCGGCTCTTTCTGTGGAATATCACTTAAATCAACTCTCCTCTTGGATTCTTCCTCAGTGACCATTAAGCAATCATGGGGGGGTGATTCATTTTTCCCAATTTCTTTTATGGTTAATGGCATTAATTCTGCAGGATTCAAAGCGCTACACCTCATAATTTGGATATGGGGCGCGAAGAAGATAATCTCATATCTTGTCAATCTAGCAGAGATGAGGTGTTGCGTCTGTGTCCTATTTAATAGAACGTCTATGGCATGTGGCACCATCAGAATTAAAGTGTGCCCCAATACCATCCCTTCCGTTTGTTTCACTGACGCAGCAGCCGCCAAGACAGATCGCAAACATCGTGGTAGTGCGCGCGCTACAGGGTCCAGAGCAGAAGAAAATAGCCACACAGCCTATTTCTTCCACCTTGAGCCTGTGTCAAAACCGCCAATGCTGCACTTCCTTCACTTTCACACACAAATAGTCTAAAAATGTTCTTCTAGTTCGGCGTACCCAAAACTGGAGCCGAGCATAATGCAGTTTTCAATCCATCAAATGCTCTCTGACATTCCTCATCCCACTGCAAAGGCATAACCGCATCTTTTCTAGTCAAATTCACTAATGGTTTCACAATCAACGCAAAATTACCACTCCATTGTCGGCAATATGAAGCCATGCCTATTATGGCTCTGACTCCTTTTTGTGTCTTTGGAATAGGCATACAAGAAATAATTTCTATGCGTTCTGGCATTAGTCTTCTCCCTCCTTTCGAAAGTAGGTAGCCCAAGTAAACTACCTCCTTTCAATTATACTGAAATTTCTTCAAACTAGCTTTATGGCCATGTGCCGCTAGGTGTGACAGTAGTAATACAGTGCTTTCTTTACAAATCTCCTCTGTGTCTGCAGCTAGCAATAAATCGTCTATGTATTGCAAAAGCACACAACCCACGGGTAATTCCAGCATGTCTAGTTGTTCTTTTAATGCTCCACTGTAAATACTTGGACTTTCCGTATAACCTTGCGGAATCCGCGTAAATGTAAATGATAGTCCTAATGTGGACGCGAACAAGTATCTACTGTCCTTGTCCACTGGAATACTAAAGAATGCGTTCTTCAGATCTATTACGCTAAAATATTCTGCTGAAACAGGTATCATTGTCAATATTGTAGTGACGTCTGGCACTAGAGGAAATTGCGGATGTACTACCTTATTTAATGCGCGTAGATCAATTATGAAACGGTATGGTACCTCATTACCTCCTTTTTTTTATAAACCGGAAGGATCGGGCTGTTACATGTATTGCCTGTGATTTCCTCTTATTACCCCTAATTTCACCAAATCGGTAACAATACCCTTCAATCCTTTCTCACATTCAACCGAAATTTTGTATTGGGGTATTCGCGGTAGGGTAACACCTTCTTTTAAAATAATCTTTACTGGCTCTATCTTTAAACATCCCACATCGTTGTCATGCATTGTCCATATACAGGTTGGTACTTTACTTAGTTCCCCTGGTAATGCTTCGTTAGTTCCCCTGGTTCGCTATATAAATTCTGACACAGGGGCATCATGTGGCCATATCGTTGGAAACACTCAGTCTGCAGTGCAATGTATAACGGAACCTAGTTTTTTCAACAAATTTAATCCCAACAAATTTTCTCCACAATTTTCTGTTAGAAGGAAAGGACAATGTTCGGTAAATGGTCCTATAGTAACTGGGACTGGTTTGGACACTGGGTTATGACTGGTGTACCTGCGAACCCTACGGAAATATTATTTTGCCCTGACAGTGGTATATTCGGAACCAAGTGATGGTCTATTGAACACTTCTGTGCTCCTGTATCTACAAGAAAGCGGTGTTCCTCATTCCCAACTCATTTCTACATAGGGTCCTCTCTGATTCACGGGAATAGACACTGGTTCCGACCCCTGCCCTTGGCTGTCCTATTGGGGAAATAACACATTGTCTGATGTGTAATCATTACTATTACTGTAATACGTGTTTGGCTGTGTATCGAAAACATTTCCACTCTTCCCTCTATTTCCCCCACTCTGATTTCCATATTGTTGATTTTGCTGTCCCTGACTCTGGTTTGGGGCATTTTGGTTTTGGCCTTGGTTTTGATTACCTCCGTTATGATGCTGCTGCATACTATTCCTATTTGGTCCATTCGCTCCTGGGTGTCCTCTATGCTGTCTCCTCTGACCAGACCCATTTCTGTTCTGTAGATGCGGGCATTGCGCTCGCCAATGTCCTTCCTCTTTACAATATGCACACTGATTCAGCCCCACTGTTCCCCCATGCATATTCGAGCTACTCCTTACTTGCGCGTTCCCTCGCCCTCTATTATGTCCTACAACTTGCTGCATTAATACCCGTGTTCTAATTAGACATTCCTTCAAGTCTGCCCCACCTGTTTTAGCAACGATAATTCATTCACCATCTCCTTCTGCCCCGGCGATGGTAACTGCCGTTGTTTATTATGCAACCCCTTTTCCCCCTTCCCAGGTCTCCCGATATCCCTACTCCTGTACGTAGGTGTAGTAAACATTTTGGCAGGTGCAGTAAACATTTCGACATAATCATTATCTAATTCATCTCTAAACTCAAGAAGTCTATACACATGTTCTCTTACTTCTTCATCCCTCTCCCTACAGCATGCTAATGCATTCAAATCTAACAATCGCTGCGGTGGTAATTTCCCAATTAGCTGTTTCCATCTTTCCACCAAATATTCACCCATGCATTCCAACACTACCTGTCTTTCGTTGCTTCTACGAAAGTCATATATCGAAGCCAATGCTGCCGTCGCATCATTCCCGTCTATATACATCTCTGCCTGTTGCTGCAATTCCACCTTCCTTTCCTTGCCGATTGCGCTGCAGGTTACCCTCGTGCACTGCCGTTGGTCAGTCCCGCCTCTTGCCTCCGTGGGTTCAACTTCAACCCCGGGAGGAGCGGACGGTACCGAGTCTGTGTCTAAAGCGGGAGGTGCGGATGGGACAATGGGAACAGCGAGTGTCTGTTGTGGGCCTGCTTGGCTAGTAGGAAGTGTTACGTGCGCAGTCTGTGGCTGTGGGAGGGCTTGAGCTACCGGAGGGGGAGCTTGAGCTAAGGGCGGGGTCTGGGCAACAGCTACTGACGTATCTGGTCTTACTTCTGATCTTGGGCCTTGTTTTGTATGGGTCAATATATTTTCTATCAATTTATCTGTCATGTGTAATTCTCGTTGTGTGTATATCTTTTCTATATTCAACTGGTCACGCCTGCCTGCCCTTCTTAGACTCTCTTCTTTTTCTTCCGCTACCTCGCCTTTTGATTTATGCCTGCGCCCATGCTTTGCTCTGCTTTTAAATCGGAGCATTGCTTCCTTTCTCCAGTCTTTAATAGTTTCAAATGCTGCAGGACGCGCTTTCTTTCTTATTAACACCCTTTCCAAGTTATCTATTCTCGCCATCTCAAAACTACCATTAATCGGCCACTGATAGTCTTGTTGCTTTCTGGTTTGCCTATGCCAAGTCTCACAGAATATTATCGCACCCACTCCATACTTCACATACATCTCATATGCCGGCGTTCCCCCAGGTGGTGCAATTTGGCCATTTTCCAAAGATTGTCTACCACAGCGGAAAAACCCTGCTAAGGTGGACAGTACCCCAGGCATGTTTCAACCTTCCCCTTGGTTAATCAACCTTACCTAGGGCGTTTGATTTTGCAAAGTCAACTCTTAACCAATATCAGGATGCTTTGAATCAGGGAATGACTCACCTGATAAATCAAGTTGTCTGTATACTGACGCACCAAAGGACATCATGTCTGCGTTTCTTGGCTTCCGCCTTGTTTCGGGACCCTCGCCTCCTTGTTCTCTAGCCAGGCACGTCGATCAGGGATCAGATGTGTGCAGATCTGCAAAGGAGTCTCATCACTTTTACAGGGCGCCCCGAACACCTCTTGATCCCGGCTCGATCGTCCCGTCCTCACCGTTCTTTGCCTTTCTCAATTACAACGTTACGAGAAGGAACAAGTCCGGGAGGGTCCCTATTCGGGCACCATCTTGAAAGGGGCCCCTAGGGGATCCTGACGTCTATGGAAACAAGGCGGGTCACCACACACGATAGAGACGCCAGACACAAGGTTGTATTCCCAAAGCTAGGGTTTTATTGCAAAGCAAAAGTCTCAGTTGGCCAACTCGGTCTCACGCCCTACGACGTGCATCTCTAGGTCATAATCAGTTACATATATACAAAATGCATATCAAACAATCAGCTATGACATGTATAACACCCCTCTTCATTGGTTTTCTTTGAACTTGGTGTGATGATGGACATCTCCGACCACTATGACACCTTCAAACATCTATTCTAGTAACAATTTGCAATTTGTGAGTGCGTAGGCATCTTTCGGTTATTGAATAGAACACGGCGCTTCTGTTCCCGGAAGCGAACTACATACATGGTGGAGTTGCATTCCGGACCTTGCTATCTATCAGGTGCTATTCGTGTCCTGGGAGCCGACATGCTCCTAGCGGGCTCAGCAAAGGGGGGCCGTTAGAAAAGCATAATTCAAGCCTTTAGTGGTATTATTCTAACATATTCTACCATATAACGAGACTGGCTGGCAGTTGTGAAATGATTAAATGCCCTGTGGCTCTGCTTCAAGGCTACATTAAGGAGGGAGCCGGGCATTCTTCCTGGTGCTGCCTATGTTTGTGTTTCAGCGAAACTCTTGTTATCCTCTCGGCCCTGTGGCCTTGTCCTTTTCATATACAGACAACAATGTTCCACAGTCGAGCAGTGTAAGCGGAAAATATACTGCAAAGCAATAGGAACAGAAAGCAATGAGCAATGGTTAGAAAACAAAGTGGCGATTCTTGTTACATCAAAATGGCCGTTCATTGGAAAACTCGAAACCTATATTCTGTCGTATCGTGCATGAGACGGTTGGCCCACGGCCACCAAAATGCATTTGCGGTCTCAAATTGGATTTCTAGACTGACAATATTTCCAGATTTTCAGAATGTATTGTTTGACATTTTTTAGAGGGTGCGGATTGTGTGAGTGGGTCTGCAAGTAATTCAGAAACATCGTCTGTGTGGTCTATCCCTTCTGGGGGTCATTGTGTGCTTTAACAATGTTCCATCGTTACTTTCCATAGTTCACTGGTGACATTCAGTTCAATTTCCTGCCACTGGACATTTGCATCCTGACTCTGAAGCTTGAGATGAGCATGCTGAACCTCAAACATTAGCTGTTCCCAAGTGACATTGGTTTGGCATGCGACATCATTAGTTAGTGGTGTGGTCCGAGGCTTTCTGCTCTTCTTCCTAGGTCTCTAATCGATTAAAAAAAAACATGCATCATTTATTGAGCATGTACTGAGCATATGAATTTCAACCTCAAAATCTGAGATCAATTAAATACGTTCTAAATAACCCATTTAAAACAACCAAAAGCCTGGATTTTAGTTTCCCTTATTTTCTGAGTGTGCTTTGATACAGTCAATCTTGATTTGCCGAGGGGGCGTGGCTTGGACGGCCATGTAAGAGGTCGCACTCTGGAGGAGCTCCGCTGATCCTGTTTTGATCCTGATGGAGGGGTACGTCCACGGGGGCCGGCCGACGCTGGAAATCGATGTCCAGGGGTGTGAATGCCACCACTACACCCGGTGAAAGTTTGTGATGTCTGGAAGGCCTAGAAACCGAATTAAATGTGATTGACGGGGACGAGCCCTGAGCAGGCGGACAAGACAAAATGGCGGCGACACGCTGCGAACACCGAGGATCGTGATTACGAGTGCAGGACCCTTGGGTCCCTTTGCTTGGAGACAAAAACACGTGAGCGCTGCCTAGGACGCACGGTGGCCCAGCGAGCTGGAGAGCCGAACGGATGTAGCTGTGACGACGGGGCCGTGGGCCCGGTGGTTGGGGTGCTCCTGGCGTGTTGGATGCCCCATGGTGTGGCGGGCCAGGCTTTGAGCACTGTGTGGTGTGACTCCCCCTAGGTGCCCCCGCTCGACTCATACAACAACATGGCCACGAGAGGTGCGAAACCCAAGGCCAAACAGCCCACGATGGAGGCTTACGCTAAGTCCCCCTCAGGGGCGGAAGGAGGCAAGAACAAAGAGACCCCCGTGACGGTCGCGGAGTCACCGGGCACGATACAGGAAGTGCTGGCGGCGATTGCGGACTTAAAGGTGTCATGGGAGACCAAGTTGGGCCTCGTCATGAAAGAGCTACAGGAAGGCTTAAACCTTAAGATCGGTGCCGTCCAGGAGGAGGTGAATCTGCTTAGACTGGATGTGAGGGCGATCTCGGAGCGCACGGGGACCGTCGAGAAGGAGACGGCCACGAACACGGCAGACTGCGCTGCTCATAGAAAGGAACTACACGCCCTTGTGCAACGGGTGGGCAACCTGGAGGACAGAGCGGAGCAGGCGGAGGGACGTGCCAGGCGCAACAATATTCGCATCGTGGGCCTACCTGAAGGAACCGAAGGGCCAGATCCCACGGAATTTGTGGAATCCATGTTTTTGCAGGAGATTACCGGCGGGGTACTGACCCAGGGGTTTGCAGTCGAGAGAGCGCATAGGGCCCTTACCAGGAGGCCGCCTCCTGGGGCCCCCCCGCGGCCGGTGATCGTGAAAATTCTGAACTACCGAGATCGCGAAAGGATTCTTGAATTCTTTCGAAAAGGGGGAACGATTGACAGAGGATCGGCCAAGATCACGGCCTACCCTGACTACACGCTACAAGTACAGCGGAGTCGGATGCACTTCGGGGCGGTGAAAAGGAGACTTCGTGAAGCTGGCCATACCCGGCCAAATTGAAAGTTTTCTACAGAAACAGATCCCTGTTCTTTGAAACACCAACTGAAGCGATGGACTGGCTAGATGCGCTGGGCAGTCCTCAAGAATCGAGCATCCAGGCAGAGACTACGGAAGATAAGTAGTTTACGGCTGGGTCGCCTAGGGCAATGGGGCCGAGACATTGGGACTTGAATATACTCATTTATATGGTACATGATGCGTATGATGTGATGTTGACTGGCTGGCCCATTGGGCGTGCCTACCTGTGGTTACTTGGTTGGGAGCTCCTAGAGGCTTCCTTTGTCCCCAGTAGTAACATATCTAGTTAGTTAGGTCGCTGTTAGATCGGTGA
Organism: Ambystoma mexicanum; assembly: GCF_040938575.1. Lineage (NCBI taxonomy): Eukaryota > Metazoa > Chordata > Amphibia > Caudata > Ambystomatidae > Ambystoma > Ambystoma mexicanum. The sequence goes on from NC_090929.1 coordinate 719,939,620, forward strand.
CGCCCCGCGGGGTCCTACTCCTTGAATATGGGATAAGAACAGACGCGGGTGGGCCTGAGATCCAGCGATGGAGATGGGCTTTTGTTGGGGTGGGACGGGTTGTTTGCTGTGGTTTGTAGTTGGGAAGCAGGGAGGGGGGATGGGGATCAAGGGCGGAAGAGCCGGTGGAGAGTTAGACCAAGGGGGTATTGTGGGGAGGGCGGTGCTGAATACAGACCAAACCGATGGCATCGGATAGTCTTCACATAGTTACCTGGAATGTCCGAGGCCTCAATAGTTACCTCAAGCGGAACAAGGTAATGCTATACCTGAAGAGCATGCGGATAGACATAGCCCTGCTACAAGAGACCCACCTCACCAGGGAGAAATTAGAGGTGGTCAAGAGGAAATGGAAGGGCAATGTAGTGGGTGCCACGTACTCGGCGTATGCTAGAGGGGTCATCACCTGGGTGGCGCCGCACGTGCCGTTCCGGGTGCTCGACTCGATAGTGGACCCGGAGGGTAGAATGGTGGCGACAACAGGACTCCTGGAGAACAGGGAAGTACACATCCTCAACCTGTATGCCCCCAATCATGATACTGCAGCCTACTTTAGATCCCTCTATGGCAAACTTGGCCCCTTGGTAGGGGGTGCGATGGTGTGGGGTGGGGACTTCAATTGTGTCTTAGATCCCAAAATCGACCGGTCCGCCGATACCAAAGGGAAAATGTCGCCGGCGGCCAAGGCGCTCAGGACATTGCTAGGAGACCTGGGACTGGTAGATGTGTGGAGGAAACTCCACCCCACAGAGAGGCCGTACTCGCGCTATGCGGCGCCATACGATTCATATACGAGATTGGATTATGTGTTTGGAACCGCCGAGATAGCGGGCGAAATAGTGGGGGCGGAATACAAGGCTCGAGTATTGTCGGACCATTCGCCCCTGGTGGTAGAGTGGCGACACCAACCCCCTAGGCCTCGGGTCCCCACATGGAGGCTCCGGTCGGAGGCACTGCAGGATGAGGGATTCCGGGAAGACCTGAGGGTTGCCATCGGGGAATATTTTGAGATAAACACGGGTAGCGTGCGTTCTGCGGGAACTCTGTGGGAGGCCTTTAAGGTGGTGGTGCGGGGAGTGGCCATCTCTAAATCCAAGGGACTTCAAGGGGGTATCGGGAGGGAGCTTCAGGACACCGAAAGGGAACTGGAGAGCCTGGCTCGTCTCGAGAACGCCACTCAGGTAGACAAAACTAGGATGAGGGACCTTCAGGTGGCGTGCAGCGCTCTTTGGGATCGACTATGTAGATTGAACCATAGGAAATACACTGAGCGGCTGCACGCGGGGGGCGACAAGCCAGGCAGACCGCTGGCCTGGCTGTACAAGAGCGAGTCCCCCCGAGTGGTTATTCATGAGATCCGTGGCGAGGGCGGTTGTCTTCGCAACACTCAGGATGGGGTGAACGAAAAATTTCTCAGGTTCTACAAACGTTTGTATGAGGACACTGGGGAGGACAGGAGCCAGGACATCCTGAACACACTGAAAGACATTGGTCTGCCCACCCTAGACGACCTGGAGCGGGAGGAACTGGACGCCCCTATCACTTCAGATGAGCTGGAGGTGGTGATCCGAGGTCTCCCCATGTGTAAGGCACCTGGAGCGGATGGACTGCCTGGTGAGTTTTACAAGGTGTACGTGCAGGAGCTGCTCCAGCCACTGCTGACCTTGTTTAACGAGGCATACGAACAGGGCGAACTCCCGTTGTCCCTCCGTGAGGCCATGATTGTCCCATTACTGAAACCAGGCAAGCCGGCGGTTGAGTGTGGATCTTATAGACCTCTGTCCATGCTAAACCAGGACAGCAAAATACTCACGGCGGTGCTGGCCAACAGGTTGAAGAAGGTGATTGGCAAGCTGATCCACCCGGATCAAACGGGATATGTCCCAGGCAGGAATATCAGTGATAACCATAGGAGGCTGCACCATGTTATCGACCATACTAAGGATGACACGGGCGAGATGGCGGTAGTGTCGCTGGATGCGGTCAAGGCCTTTGACTCAGTAAGATGGCCTTGGCTGAAAGCGGCCCTGCAGGGATACGGCGTGGGTCCTGGGTATATCAGATGGGTCCAGTTGTTATATAGCAGCCCGGTGGCAAGGGTCAAGACTGGGGCCACAGTCTCGGATGCCTGGCAACTTAGCAGGGGGACCAGGCAGGGATGCCCTTGGTCACCCATGTTATATATACTCGCGCTGGAGCCGCTGGCGATATGCCTGCGGCAACAATACGGAGAGGTGGGCATTAACACCGCCAGCGGCAGCCACTTAATATCTCTCTATGCAGATGATATGCTGCTTTACTTACGCTACCCGGAGGAGAACCTGCAGTACGTACTAGAAGTACTGGATCATTACGCTGTCCTCTCGGGCATATCAGTGAACCCCAGGAAGTCTAGCCTGTTCCCTCTGGGCGGGTACAGGGACGTCCCGCTGGAGAGGCTGCCTGTGTTGCCAATACCATGGCGGACCGACACGTTTAGGTACCTGGGGGTAAATATTTACCACCGAACTGAGGCGGTACACAAGCATAACACAGAGAAAGCCATAGAGGGGGTCAGGAACAGTATGACATTCTGGTCCAGATTGCCCCTGTCCATGATGGGGAGGGCAGCTTTGCTGAAAATGGTGGTCCTTCCCAGGCTCCTGCATTTCTTCGTGAACGTCCCACTCCATAGTATGTGTAGGGGCTTCGTGTGGGGTAACTCCAGGAATAGGGTGGCCCTGTGGAAGCTCCAGCACTCGTACGAGAAGGGGGGTATAGGCTTGCCCAACTTCGAACCATATTATCTGGCGGGGCAGCTGTTGTATGTGGCCAGGTGGTTGTCTGATGAAGATTCGGCGGAATCTAGGTTGCTGCGGGAGGATGCGGCCCCATACTTCCTGAAAGAGGTGGTGTGGCTTCAAAGGAATAAACTGACGGGAAGAGGGCGGCTATTGAGGTTGGGATGGGAGGTCTGGCACAGAACATGGAAATTGATGGGGGAGTCAGAACCGCTATCTTGGCAGGTCCCGCTGGTGGCCCTGTGTGAAAACGACTCCCAACTGTTTCAGTCTGTCCGTAGGCACTGGGAGCCGGTGGGCCTGGCCACGCTCGGGGACATATGGCGTGAGGGGGAGGCGTTGGACTTCCAAAAGTTGCAGGATGAGACGGGGGTGCACAGAGGCCAGTACATCACCTATGCCAGGCTAGTAAAACGAGTAAGAGAGAGATGGCCGGAGACGGCACTGGCAGATGATCCTGATGCCACCCTTGAAACTATGTATGATGTCTCAGAGGGCGGGCATGAAATATCACGGATATACGAACTCCTCAGAACGAAGGCTGGGAAAGAGTTGCCCCAACTGAGGCATGAATGGGAGGAGGAGATGGGTGGACTCATGACAGAGGGTCAGTGGAAGAGGGTCCTGGGATATCACAAAAAGGTGTCCCGAAATGCACGGCTCCAACAACTCCAGTTCTACATTACTCACAGGGCCTACCTGACTCCCCAGAAGATCGCACGGTTCGGAGGCTCGATCACTCAAAAATGCCCCAGGTGTGGGGAGGTGGACGCTGGGTTGCTACATATGTTTTGGGCCTGCCCGGAAGTGTATAGATTTTAGGAGGAGGTTAAGATGAAGCTTGCAGGTGGGGGAGTGGTGTTGGACGTGGGATCTGCCTGGTCGTGTATGCTTGGGATCTTCCCCAGGCCCAGACACTTTAGGCACCTGAGCAAGCTGAGGGACCTGGCATATGTTCTGGCCAAACGCAGGATTGCCATGAACTGGAAATCGGCTAGCAGGCCGAGAGTGGAACTATGGTGGGCGGACCTTATGAGGTGGGCGGAGGCTGAATCCGTGGTATGGTTTGAAGCGGTCACTAGAGGGGGCGAGGAGGAGATAGGGCCCTTGCTGGCCTGGCGACAATTGGTGGCCTCTATGACCAACCCACAACAGGGCTTGGACGAATCTGAGAATTCGGAAGATGAGCCTACGGACAATGTTCCACCTGACAGTGCCCCGACTGAGGATACAAGGGAGCCGGCTCTGGCTTGATGGGGGGCGGGGGGAGTTTTTTTTTTCTTTGGTGTTTCTGTAAATAATTAACAGTTGTATTGTGTTGTGTGTTGTTTGTTTTTCTAAAATATAAAATCAATAAAATATTTTTTAAAAAAAAAAATCTTGATTTGCCGACTTCATCACCCAACTGAAAAAGAGCATTTGGAAAATTTAGAAATTGAGCATTTTGCTTTTCCATTTCAAGAAACATGTACTAAATAGGACTTAATTTCAGTATGAAAAACCATTCTCTCCTATCCCAAACTACCTGAAAAGGATGGTAACTGATCTTTTTCAATATCGTGTGTATTCCTGTGGTCCATGTGTCTGCATTCTTGAGCGCTTCAGTAGTACACTCCTTGTACATAACAAATTCAACGAAAATAGGTTAATAGTTAAACAATGAATGTAATGTTAAATTATTTGATCACAACGATTACATGTTCAAAATTCTATTTTTATTGTCGATTTTACAGCTTCAGTTATCCATAGAAAATAGAGATGGTAAATCATTTTAAACATTTTTTAGTCAACACTTTTTATAAAAGTTTAATTTTTAAGAAGAGAAAGTAAAACACTAGATTCAACTTTTTAAAAATAAAATATTTGAAGTTGTACTTGTTAAACTTCAAAGATGTCACTGGGAATTGGTTAACACTACACAGTTATCCTGCAAAATAAAGTGAATACATTTTTGCCATCAAAAGTATGCTCTATTATAACGTTGTTGTTCATTTATTGAGCTTTAGGTCGACAGCAACACTTTATTAACACATACATAGACCGTTTTTGAGAATGAAAGATTCCATCTAATTATTCTACAATCAATGTTTTTGGGATGGATTACTGTCATTGTTGCATGTGGACATATGAATGACACAATATTGTTGATTGAATGCTTTCCATTTTCTCAAAATTATTAATTGTAAATAAATTATCATTTTTTTGTTACTTTTAAACATAATATTATTAATCAACAATCATTAATGTCATTCAATAAAGTCACGTCTCATACCGCATCCTCCTGACCGGTTGCAATAGAAGAATAGTACATTGTGGAAGTTCCTGCTTCCCCCTGTATCAAAATAATTGTTATACTAATAGTGATGTAAGGGAAATATAGCAAGTAAATGTGATGAAACAAGGATAGTGTGATACTGTCATGCATGCCAATTTATATTAATATTGATATTTTATTTCTATCGCGCTCGTACACAAGTGTTGCAAGGCAAGGCAAGGGAGGGGAACAGGGGAGAACAAAACAATGATCTTACTAGGCCCAGTGACATTAAGAATGCGCAAGTGCGAGGGAGAGGGGGAGGGGAAAAGTGCATGGAAGGGGGAAGAAGTGGAAAGTGCGGAGCAAAGGAGAAACAAGTAAATAATAATAAATACAACAAACAATGGTAGTGGCAGGTGCTGGGTTTAAGGCAGCAGACAGGGTAGGAAGGAAAAGGGGGTGTGGACTTTATGGCTACAGATACCAGTGCAAGGGGTGGCCCGGAGGCAGTGCGGGAGGATGGCAGGGTGAGCAGGTACCTGGGCCCGGAGGACAGAGGGTGGCCAGGTAAACCGTGCCAAGAGAGAACAGATCAGCAGGGGAGAGGGAGAGCGAAGGCAGAAGCAAAGAGGAAGGTCTTGAGGTGCTTCCGGAACCTGAGATGGTTTTCCTCAAGTTTTAGAGTGGCAGGGAGGCTGTTCTAGAGGTAGGCCCAGGTAGGCCCAGCTGAAGACAGAGATCTACCCTCAGCTTGTTTCTTTGAAAAAACGACTGACCCTGCGGGAGTTAGAGGTAGAGGAGCGAATAGCTCGAGATGGGAGGTATTTGCACAGGCATAGCTGACAGTATTTTGGACCCAGTCCCCAGAAAGCCTCGTGGGCAATGCAGAGGGTTTTGATTTAATCCTTGGAGAGATTTCAGAGCTTGAGGCCAAGGACAAGTCTTGCAGTCCTGTTCTTGATTAGTTGCAGAGGGGGCGGAGAGTACAGGCGGGTAGACTTGGAAAGACGCTGTTAAAATAGTCCCACCTAGAGAGAACCAAAGCTTGGGAGACCATGAGCTTCTGGGGCAAGCAGAGGAAAGGCAGCGTGCCTCTGAGGAGGAGCAGCAGGAAGTTTGCCTTTTTTTAGAGACCTCAGAGATGTGGGTGGAGAAGGAAAGTGTGGAGTCAAAGATGACCCCCAGAGGTTCTTAGCCTCGCAGGTGGGGGTAGGAAGAGGGCCAAGGGAGGCCGGCCAGAGAGTGAGGGGAAAGGAAGGTGAAGGTGTGCCTATGAGGAGTATCTCCATCTTGCTGGCATTCAGACAAAGATCATTGGCGGCACACCAATCTTGAATGGCAGTTAGGCAATAAGAGATGGGAGAGGAGGTGGCCGAGGGCAGCCTGAAAATGAGTTGTCGTCAGCGTAGCACTGGAAATTTGAGCAGAAAATGGCAATACAGTGGGCGAGAGTTGCCAGGTATTGGTTGAAAAGCCAGGGCAAGAGGTTAGACCTCTGGGGAACACCACATGTCGAGAGGAAGATAGATGATAGCAGGTACCCAAGTTGGACCGGTGAGGGTCGATCAGAGAGGAAAGAGGTCAGCAAGGCCAGAGCCTGATCAGTGATACCAGGTTATAGCAAATAAAATCAATGACAATGATCAATATGTTTAAAGTTAAACTTGACCTTACACATGGATTGTATAGTCGCATCTAAATGAATAGTATCCAAAAATATTACTTGCAAGGGGAGTGAGGTTGATGGTGATTTCTGAATAGTTGACTAAGTTGAATCTTGTTCCTTTTTTCAATGTATATATTCATAATGGTGTTCATACACTGTAAATAAGTTTACGCTCATGCCATTTGGGCTCACCGTTTGGATATTTAAGGTGTCTATCGCTTCCTCTGTGGTAACGGTCTGGACATCCATCAGTGTGGTCTACGTTAAGACAGAAATGGTAATCAACACATTTACCAATATAACTAATTTTCAGATCATGCTATTATAGTTTTTAGAATGGCTCACATTGCACTGAACTATTTGTGTATCCATAAAGTGGGGATTTATTCAAGAAGAAAGGGTAGTGTTTAAAAACTACTGAACATTGTGTCGCAATTGAAAGTTGGGCAAAAAACTATCTAAACTATATTACAAACAACTCCAAACCTTTCATCATGTTACCTTTTGACATGCTATTTCATTAAATTGTGTGATCATTTTGATGAGATATATACACACACATTGTGCCTATATGAACATACATAAATCTTTCAACGTTCCCTTCTCACATGACTGCGTGTGTGCTGAAATTAAGTTGGACAATGCATTTGGAAGTAATTTGCGAAGGCATCAGGGGCAATGCTTTTTAGTGTACTTTGATGGTTCGTACATATCTTCCGAGAAGTGCATTCTCCAGACGCACAATTGATTGCCACTCACGTCCTTCGATACATCCTATGCTCCGAATTCAATCTCAGATACTGGAAATCCACAGTTCCCCAACCAAGTTCTTATTAATGTCATATTCTTTGGAAAAATATGCATAACTGTACCTGTACATGGCTGGTATTAGGGCAACCCAAAGCAATACATGAAGGCATTGTTTGATTAAACAGAAGATCTAGAAAAAAAAAATAAAGATTACAATTAATAAAGTATCACAGTAGTTCAACCATCACTTAGCTTTGAAAGGAAAGTTTCTTTAGGGTATGAAACATGCCCTGTATCCTGGTCTGACATCACAGCAATCAAATTAGTAAAAAATCATTGATCTACCACAAGAAGAAACGTATTACTGGTACATTGATCATCCTTTGAGCCACCTAAAGAAAACATGCTTTCAAATAATGGATTTCGAAATGTTACATTTCCAAGCAATCCACCGCCATGTGATGTTATAATTCCAGAGCTAAAAATTCATAGAAAGGTTGGGAATGGTGAAGTCATAAAAATACATGAAAATAAAAATAAGATGCACATTGAAAAACGCTAGAAAATTACTGAGCTGAACTTGATGGCACTCGAAAAACCGTAGTTTACTAACCTGTACTTGGAAAAATAGATGAGCCAATTCAGCAACCAATGTAATAAGCGGCTCAATGATGATATCCATTGTAAATTGCAGGGATATTTTCTTGCTAACTTTGAAAGTGTTAGAAAAGTGGGCCTGTATATGAATCTGTGTGATGTTCATTCCCACCCACCCAGCCCCCTTGCGAGTGCACGCTCACAGGTGCAAACTGCCATTGGTACCGGAGGGGGATGATGAGGCGAGCGCAATAGGCCCAAAGCCTAGTCAAAGGACTCGGAGATATGTTGATTGCAGGGATGGGATCTTCAAAGGGGAGCCTGGAGACACTGTCTCGGGTGGTCATGTGGCCAATGGCACCCATGCAAAAGACCTCTTCGAGGTGTACATGGTATTCATCAACTTGTGCATTCCCAACCACAACCCCCCCCCCCCCCCCTTGTGAGTGCAAGGGCCAGGTTACAACTGCCTTTGGTAAGGGAGGGGGATGGATAATTATGAAACTAGCGCAATAGGCCCTGAACCTAGTCAAAGGACACATATATGTTGATTGCACTGTGATGAATCTGGCGATGTTCTCACTTCTTTCCCTCTGGTGACCCTCACCCATATGGCAAGGGCATGGCAGCCACTACCCGATCCTGAGCCTGGGGGTGGCTGTATGAGGGAGGATCATCTGGGGGGGAGATACACCTTGGGAGAGTGACTGGACATTGTCAGAGGAAAGCACATTTCCCTTCAGGGATGTTTCCTAAGTCCCCCATGCCTTAATGGCATATTGTTACACTCATGCCCAACCTCCTAATAGATCTATTGTGATTAATCCCCAAACACCCGTTATGGAGACTATGTTGACAACTATGGTGAGGAAGAGGCAGGGAGTAGTGAGGATCACTTCCCAGGAGGCTAAGTATTTAAGTCCTTTAAATCAATCAGAAAGTAACCCCATAATGACTGACACGAGGAAGAGCAACATAGTAATGAGAATTCCGAAGACTGGGTGACCAAAGCAGTGGTCTAATTGTTGGCAAATGAGCAGGCAAGCTGGAAAGTTCAAAAGCAGACCGCATCAGCTGATGAGAGGAAGGAGAGAGGAGAGCTGCTTACGCTGAGCTGCCTCGCAGCCCATTGGACCGCTGAGCACTACGTTGAAGGCAAGCAAGGCACGGAAGGCGACCGAGGAGTTAAACAGATATGAGATTGTAGAAACCATGGTATGGGCAGTCGACTGCAGTAAGAGAGAAGGCTGTGGGAACCACTCGCAGCGAAAGCTGATGCAACGGGAGTGTAGTGCTTGACAGGGTGCACACAAAGGGAGCACACTGCAGCACAGAAGAGAGCAGAGAAGCGATGGAGACAACCAGTAAACCCTGCGAAGGAAAAAGGGTTACCGGGTTGCCAGCAAGCATACTGAATTGCGCTGAAGTCATAGAAACAACCGGTGAACCAAAATGAAGCAAGTAGTTGGCCAAATAACATGAATCAGTACTCAGAAATGCAGCGCGATTGAGACTGGACCATTGCTTAAGAAGTGAGAGCATTTGTAAAACAAGTTGTTCAGGGGCGGGGGGTGGGTGTGTGTGTGTGTGTGTGTGTGTGTGTGTGTGTGTGTGTGTGTGTGTGTGTGTGTGTGTGTGTGTGTGTGTGTGTGTGTGTGTGTGTGTGTGTGTGTGTGTGTGTGTGTGTGTGTGTGTGTGTGTGTGTGTGTGTGTGTGTGTGTGTGTGTGTGTGTGTGTGTGTGTGTGTGTGTGTGTGTGTGTGTGTGTGTGTGTGTGTGTGTGTGTGTGTGTGTGTGTGTGTGTGTGTGTGTGTGTGTGTGTGTGTGTGTGTGTGTGTGTGTGTATGTATATATATATATATATATATATATATATATAAACATAAACCCTGGCAGGTGAAGTGAAAGTTAGACATTTGTGTGAGAAGATCTACCTGGTGGGAGTGGCCCAGGTGAAGACCAAATACCCATTGTAAAGGACGGCCATACCATTGAACTTCTGAGCTGTTGTGGAATTGTATGAGAAAAAGAGAACCTTTAAGAAGAGACATTCGCTTGGTATATGTGGCAGAAGAGAAAGCTTGGCGAATGGAGCCGATACCCCAAGAGAAACAAAGCATACCAGGTAGAAAAGATAATCCTCCTGGATAAGTTTCCTTTTTGAAGTGGTGTAACTTAAGATAAATAATCTCGGTTAGGAAGTTGATCCCTGGAGCTGTGAACATTGTTGAATACCTTTTTTGTTAGATTTCAACTTTTGTGTTGACCGTGAACATTTGAGCACTTGAAAACCCGCAAGAGTCAATTCCCTTACACATTGAAGTTTAGTTGGAGTGTGAGGGCCAGAATAGGACTAGGGACACAGGAATAGACCTTTTTATGTGGACATCTCGACGCTGGACAGAGTCATTAGTTTTGTTGAGGTAGGGAAATTCCTCCTAGATCAGGAATAGTTATGCATTTTCCAACCCCTTTTTATGTTTATAAAATTGTGTAACCACAAATATGTCTCATTACTGGCTCCTCACAGCACAGATGAAGTCTTCAAAGAGGAGTCTGGAGACACTGGATCTCGGGGGACCATTTGGCCAATGGTACCCATGAGAAATACCCCTTTGAGGTATATATTGTATTCAGCACCTTGTTCATACCCAGCCCCCCTTGTGAGCGCACAGTAACTGTTACCGGAGGGGGATGGATGTGGATGAGGCAAGCGCAATAGGTCCAGAACCTAGTTAAAGGACACGGATACGTTGATTGTAGGATGGCGTCTTCAAAGAGGAGTCTGGCAACACTGTGTCTCGGGTGGCCACTCGCACCCATGTGAAGACCTCTTTGAGGAGTCCATGGTATTCAGCACCTTATTCGTTCCCATCTACCCAGTCCCCTTGCGGGGGCACAGTCACAGGTGCAAACTGCCATTGATATCGAGAGGGATGGATGTGGATGAGGCGAGTGTAAAAGGCCTGCAACTTAGTCAAAGGACACAGATATGTTGATTACAGGGAAAGGGTCTTCAAATGGGAGCCTGGAGACACTGTCTCGGGCATCCATATGGCAAATAGCACCCATGCGAAAGACCTCTTTGAGGTGTACATGGTATTCAGCAACTTTTGCGTTCCCATCCACTCCCCACCCCATGGACCAGTTTACAACTCCCTTTGGTCGGGGGCGTGGGTGACGGTGAAACTAGTGCACTATGCCTGGAACCTTATTAAAGGACACCAATATATGTTCACTGCAGGGACAAGGTGTGTATGCAGACAGCAGGTCCTAGGTAGACAATTGTAGGAAGACGTTAGTACACCTTTAGTAGCACATTGACTTAGACTGTGTTGAGCTTGATGGCCCAAAAGAATTGCATTATGAAGGGATAACTATTTGGTTTGAGTATGATATATACACAGAAGGTTATTTAAAATTGTTAATGGAATTAACAGTACTCTTTGAGAAGCTTCTTGGTGTAGCATACATTTTTAATAGTATATGTTTGGAGGAGTTAGTGACTTACAAATTAGTTTTAATCACTTTTATTATTACCTAATTTATTTTATTTAGTATGTCACTGAAAGTTTGACGATTGTTAATTTGTATTGAAAGAGTACATGAATGCAAAAAGAAGAATGTCGCCAAATGATGAGATTATAATTCACGATTGCCCTTTAAATGCAGCTACTTTTTTATTTTATTTTGACTATAGCGTTTGTGCCTTGTTGTATGTTGATGGTGACAGTTTGAGATTAGAAAAATAAGTAAACTTTAAATGACAGTTAATTTAAATTATTAAAAAAATACAATGTAAAAACATTTTTATACATTTATTTTTAATAGAAAAATGCATATTTTTGTAAAAAGCCACTTTTTTAAGATAAGGTTGATGGCATTAACAAACTAAAAAAAAAATTCCTTGTCCGAAATCACTGGGGAATTTCTCACGAATGGCTCAAACCACACAGGCCGGTGTTACTCCTTGAATGCGGAATCCCAGTCTTCCATGAATCCTCCATGTAAACGCTCAAGAGGCCACAAGCCTGTATCATCTGTGTAAGAGATACAGAAATAGTTTACTAGAATGAATCCAATAATTGCATTTATCTTGTTTGGACGGTCTTCTAAAATCAAAGGCATTGGTATGCTTAAAGAAATACCTTTCCGAACAAAGTACTTACAGTACTACTGTTTTCAGGTATGGCTAAAGTAGAAATGTGAATGCTCAATCCAGCAAAAAAAGTTTGAAACATGGGGAAATATTGTTTTTAACTTTAAAGTAAAAGAAATGTAATTATTACATCATTAAATATAATGTTAAATACGTTCACTTGAGGTCAGAACAAGATGTTTTTTGAAATATAAGAAAAATTCTATCAGTGACCCATCAAAGTTATAATATAGTCGGAGAACAACGTGAAATGTTACCGGTCTAGGTTGTCCAAAATACGATGTGCCTCATCACGACCTTGGCGGTATCCCGGCGATAATTCGCCTGAAATCCTGCCAACGCAAATAGCGTTACCTCTACTCGGCCCGACTCAATTTGCGCTGATCACGCGTAGTGGTAAGCCTGTAATTCCCCTTTTTTTTTTTAAAGAGTCCATAGGACTCTATGGGGATTTTTGGTCTAAAACGGGCAGAAAGCTGGATTTTTACCTCCAGCAAAAAGCTTGAGGTAAAACTCCAACTTTCCGCCCAACTTGAGTTTGGGCGGACCTTTAAATGCGCTGGTAATAGTGTTACTGCCGCATTTAAAGGCTCCCGCCCAGCTTGTGATTAGGCCCAATGTATAAAGAGGAAAAGTACTCATTACTTAGATTACAAGGGCAAACTGTTGCTCTAAGTTCGTGCATCAGGACCATCGTCATTCGCAACACAGATCTTGTAAGGCAGGCTGCCCTGAAGTCATGAAGCTGGGTAACGGCTATGTAGGCCAAGTAACCATAGTTTTCTCTGCAACACAGTTCTCCACTAAAGTTGTTATCACCTCACATCAATGGCAGGTACACCATGTGGAAACGACTTGCATGGTGCTAGGATCAGGCTTTGGTGATTGAAAGTCACGACTTTCATCAGATTCCCCATCATTTTGGCTGCTTTCTTTTTCAGTCATTTCCTCTTCTGTATACTTGGGCTCGTTCAGGTAAGGCTGAATTGTTGCCGTAATTCGTGAGTATTGAAGAAGTATAATATCAACAGTGAGAAAAATAAAAACGTTTTTGTTTGGATAAAGTTAAGAGATGAAGTTTTACTTTAAACTGTAATTTGAAAGAAAAATACAGGAAGAAATAGACATGTTACAAAAACCCATAGTGCAAAGAGAAGAGGAACAGGATGAACATTTGAAATTCTCACATTGACGTAAAAAAAGTAGTGTAAATATAGAATTTTAATACGGTTTGTTAAAGACATTTGTAAAGTAGAGAAGCAATTTTAATATACAAAGCGCTTACACAGTTAATTCGTTAGAGGTAGGGTAAGTACCTCTTCTCAATACATCGTTCTTGGCAGATAGCTAAGCAGAGGCTCTGAATAAAATGCACTGACACTAAGGAACAAAAAAAACAATGTTGTCCGATCAGAACGTTTATATTGATAGTTACCTAGGTAAGAGCCGTCTTGACATTTCTGTGGAGGCACGTGAATAGATTGTGCAGAGGGGACGTTGGCATGAGACGTCCATTGAAATTGTGAAAAGGGGCGTAAGCGTCTAGTGTTGTCAGCTGGAGAGGCGCATGATCTCATTTACTGCTGCGAGGACACTTTAATTTAGGGCGATGGATCTGTCGCTTAGAAACCTCTGGGTATTAAGCGCGTTATAAATAACCCATCATGTAAATGGATAAGATTAGCAGTAGATGGTGGTTCCCGGCCCGTGAGTTTTGTATGTGTAAATGTGAGAAAACCAAAGCATTGGAATTTGTTTTTGGATCGATCGATGTATGCCCAAAAATGCATGCCCTATCGATTGGGCCAATACAATTCCTGAGAGAACTTCCCATTTAACATGTAGGGCATTTAATTGAATCCCCTGACATTCCAGGATTCTCCTCTAAGCATAGTTTAGGACTCCCTCACAGCTATCCTTGTTTGCTTCTTCTCCTCCTCCTAATCCTCCTCCTCCCCTTCCGCTGGTGCTGTGTGTTCCTGTTCATGTGAAGTTCCTCAAATTCTTTTAAGACGTGCTTCCCTGTGTTCATTACATATTGTCCCTGGAGCTTTCATCCAGGTTCCTAATGTGTTGTCCCTCTGACTGACTTGTTGACCACGGCTTCCTCCCCTTCTGCCTTATTTGTCGCCCCCCCCTCTATTATATCATTTTTTCAAACCCTTTATGCCTAGTGCTGTTTCTCATGCCCCCCCACTCGTTATAAATCTTCTCTTTTAGGCTCCTCTTTGCTTATAGCCATTCTCCACCGGGTTCACTATGGCTTTTCCAGCACTTGCTACTGGTAATGTCTTTTTAAACAGTTCCATTGGGCATCCGTCGGCCGGGGTCCCCTTAACACACTAGACCTCATTATGAGTGTGCCGGTCCGGTAACAACGGTGCCAGTAAGCTTCCTTGGCAGGCGGGACTGCACCCGCACGCAAACTTTCCGGGACGCACCAGCATTAAAGGTGCCGATGCTTCTCCCATTCCCATAGAGTGCCATGGGACTCAAATGGGAATGGGGATTTACAATTTTCCAGCACCTGACTTCCAGGAACACCGGGGTCATAATCCCCCTGTTTTTCCGTGGAGCCAGGTGCTGGAAAAAAATGACACCTCTGGCAGCAGCCTGCCGGTTTTGCCGGTACGGCTACCGCCAGAGTTGTAATGAGGCCAACTGTTTCTTGGGACTTTAGATTTGTCCCCTTCTTGTCAGCATCCCTCTTCCGGGTACACTCTTGCCAACTTCACATTTACTTTCAATGTTCACAGGATTCACTTCCCTTGTTTTCTTTATAGTTCTTAGGTCAAAGGCTTTCGACTGTATGGAGATTTTACTTGACCTCCTGTATGACCACTTTGACCTATCTTGACAGCTCTCCTACGGCCTTATGGTATCTCTGGTTTCACTCAGACAGGGATTGGCCTGAGTTTCTCGGAGCAGCACCTACGTGGTGCAGGTCCCCTTCTGCAGCTGGTCTCCCCTTTACAATTGTATAGTTATTTGAACTTCTTATTTTTCCAATATGCAACTTTCGTTCACCACAGTCTGGTTCTTATCGGTTTCCCCTTCGACTCACCGGCTGTGATGAACCGCTTGCTTTTCCTCTTAACTGGAGTCAAGGCTGGTACCATGGAAGCAGGAATCTCCCTCGCTCAGGCTTATCAGCATCGACACGCTCTGTGTACCGTTGACATCTGCTGCAGGACACTTGGGCTATTGTCCTCAGTCTTATGATTCCTTCTGCGTAGGTTTCGCAGGGTTTTGTCGAGAGGGCCAAGGTCCTGTCTCTCCTCGTCAGCCTCTTGATCTTTACCGCCTTTCTCCTCCTTGTGAACTGAACTGCCGGGTCTGGAGAGCTGTCCCCTCATGCGGTCTGCTTTGCTCGTTCTGTGCTCTATTGATCCACTTTGTACCCCTCTGGGGAAAGGAAAGGGCCGTCAGGTGTGTGTAATTTATTTAATCGCCTGACCCTTGTGTCGGGACATGCCAGGTAAACCACTCTATTACAAGTCTGTTGTCTTTCATGGAATAAAACAGTGTTCATGTCGGAAAGGGGGCGTTAGTGTCAGATTGTTTGATGGGGTAAAATGCAGAAACCGTGCTATATGGAATTATAACCTTTGTATTATGGGGGCTTTTGGTGAACTCGGAAGGGTGGGTTTTGAAATGAGTATGAGGGTTTGTGAGGCAAACGGGAATAGCTGGGATCGTGAAATGAACAGAGGGTTTTGTGAGAATGGTAGTGTTTTGAGTAGGTTGGAAGTGCCGAAAATAATAGAGGGGCGGGAAGAAGAATGGTTGGGAGTATTCACGCAGAAAGCGGGAAAGCAGGGCTTCTCAGAGATGTGGTTTTCAAGTCTACTGGTGTTCGTGCTCCTAGTGTATTAACCAGATATAGAGGGGAAGTTGGGTTGGGCCAGGAGAGAGCTAATGGGAGGAAGGGAAACAGATGTCGTACAGCCTAGGGATGTTTCAGGGATCCCGTCCTCCTCTCCGGAACAATACTGCATTTCTCTTGGGTTATTCCCTTGAGTACAACCCCAGGCTTCCCCATCCCATCGAGTCTTTCTCGCTCTTTCAACCCTACAGTTATGATCTGAGCGGATCAGCCCTTCGTTGGCCACCTGAATAAGGGTTTCTCGAGGTTCACTATATGAGAAACCCTCAGGTATTTCACAAGTGTGATGGGACACAGGCCTCATATCTTGTTCTTAGTGGGATCTTGCTTGCTTGCTTTCCCTCAAAAGTTTCCTTTCCCCATGCCTCCTCGCATTGTAGGGGCTCTTTTCAGACCATTTCGAATACGGATTGAGGTGTTAAATCATATAATAAACTTTTCTGCATTGGGAGCCTTCGTCTTCCGCGTCCGCTCAGTCTGCCATCTTGGGTGCCCCCCATCAGCTGTTTTGTTTTGCTTTTGTCACCGTCTGTGGGACGGGTATGCTCAGACATGGATTCCGTGCCTGCTGGGCCTAGAGACCCAAGGCACTCCTCAATAATGACGCCCAATGAGGCTGAAACATGTCTGGGTATGCTTGTAATCTGAAGGGATGTGATCTAGCTGTTTCCCAAATACGTGGCTTGTCAATGCGGGGGACACCCCCACAACCCCGGAACCCATTATACTGTACAAGAGGAGCGGGGGACACCACTGATCCCCTGGTCTGGTATAATGGGATTACACATTTGTGTTACTACCGAGTGTGCAGTAAATGTGCATTCTGTATTTTTTTCGTAATTATGAAGCGATACCGGATTTGATCACCTAGAGGTCTCATAGCCCTCACACTGATGTTCGCTGCTGCTTGATGTGGATCCGAGCCTCTCTTGATTACCGCATTAGGTGGGAAGACGCGTGAACTACTGTTTACGTGACCATGAGTGCCACCTCAGCCCTCTAAATTTTAGGCAGGGATAAGGGTAAGACCGTATAAAGTGGTGTGAGAGGGACGTGCATTCTGAGAGGGATTTCTGCCATCATATTTATTGGACCACCTATAGAGATAGAGGAGGGGATTGTTCAACCTGGCAACTGAGTATATTTTGAAAACAGAGGGCATGGAGCAATATGGAGGAATTAGACTATTTGGGCAACACCATATGAGAGCAGAAGTGTTGTGCAATGGGTGGTGCGGGTGGAGGGGAATTTGCAATCTGGAGGCATTGTACAATCTGGCTACTGAGGCATTAATAAAAAATGAGGCGTTAGGTAATTTGGGGGCATGGTCACATTTAGGGACTGATTGTGGGCCCTCCGAAGGACACATGCATTCTACGAACATTGCACAATCTGTTGACTTGGTCCTTAAGCAATCTGTGTAAATTATGCAATAAAGGAACATGTGATCTTGTAGCATTATGCAAATTGGGAGCTGGGGCATTGCGCAATATCAGGATTGTGACATTATGCATGCTGGGGCATTGGGCAAGCTGAAAGGTGAGAATGTGACAAAAGGCACAATGTAATTTAGGGACAAACTTGAGCACTGTATTTCCTGGGAGCAATGTCCACTGCGATTTGGAGGTCTGGTGCAATTTAGGGGCTTTGTGCAAGCCAGGAACTATAGCATTGTGCTATCTGAGAGCATTGAACAATCTGAGGCATGGAGCCAATATGCAATCTTGTGATTATCTATAATCTGTGATAATTGACAATCTGGGGACGGTGTACATTTCGGGACATCATGAAATGTAGGGATATTGAATGCCATCTGGAAACCAGTTGACAGTATAATCCGGGCCTCATTTGCAATCTGGGGTAATTGAAGAATCCGAGGAGCAGTGTATTGTTAGTGCGGATGTATGTGAGTGCAGTGTGTTCTTTATCCCAGCCCTCTGTCTGCAAGATTTGACTGGGTTGACGCCTTTATTTTGCGCATACCTATAATTTGAATGTTGATACTGCCTTAATTGCTCTTCACCACTTCCAAGCAGTAAGGAATGCATTACCACTTAAAGAACCTTCTATTGAACTTGTGTTTAATTTTACTGGTACATCTAGATTCGAACTGGTGGGGATTTAGGATTTCGGTCGTCGTTCTTACCTTCATCTCCTAGCGTTGTGCATTTTGCTGCGCCAGCAACAGCTCTCCCGTTAGCTCTGAGCTGCTTGCGAGTATTGTAGTTCAGAGGGACTACATTTCTCAGCATCGCCGGCCCTCTTAGTAACGTCAGTGGCGCGTATGCACCAGCACGTTTGGAGAGGCCGCTTGTCACCAGTTTGCGCAAGGTGTGCGTGGTAAACCACATGCTGATCAACCCTACACTCACTAAGGTACTGTGCTCCCCCATCTCCCCCTTGCAATGACCGCAATCACTGAGCTCTTCCAAGATGTGCGCACCAACATTCTGTGCACACCTGCCCATAACTTTACCTCCTAGCAGGCAAGAAAGGCTAGCACCCTGCAGCGCTACCTCAACCCCACCTCAACCCCCAGATCACTGCGACCTGCCCTTGCCTTCCATGCCCAGATTGTCTTACAAACACCATTACTTCCTTTTGCTGACCCGTGTGCTTGTGAGGACTTGAACCACCCCCTATTGTCGACCATGCTCAAGGCCACCCTTTCGAAGTCTCATTCACAGCACTCATGCCCCCCAGGATAAGGCGGTTCCTGCTATCAAAAGACTGTTGTAATGAAACCACTGCTCTGGTGGTGTTTGAAGACGACTTAAATACCAATAACTACTATATCTAGGGAAGTCACATCACGTTTAGGTGGACACTGGGCTCTCCGGGATGCCTCACAGACAAACTCAAAGTGTGGACCCTTCCTGCCAGTACACACGGCTGCATTACATACATCCACGGGTTGCAATGCCCAAGGCAACACTACTCAAGACCCCTGCTGTCCATCTCCCTGCTGCACCATCGCTCTGTTCTGAAACATGGGGTGGAAATTGCAGACAATCTATCTGAGTTTGCCCCCAATCTGCCGGCAATCACTGAAACGTGGCTCAATGGGTCTTTACCCCATTGGTACCACACTATCCCTACTACCTGAATAACTTATTGTGCGTGCAGACCAGGCAGCCCAAAAGGGTAGAGGAGTGGCCCTCATGTTTAAAAAGCACCTTGATTGTCACCTTGTCACTCATCCTCGCCCCAAGGACTGTGAAACATAGGCTGTGACAATTAAAGTCAATCCTAAAGTTTCCCCTGAAGGTTTTGGTCATCTACAGACCACCTAGGGACATGCCTCAATTCGAGGAACAATTTCTTGGACTTACTAATCGTATCACCAAGGACAAGACTCCTCTGATCATTCTCTGAGAACTGAACCTATGGGCTGAAGACCCACTTGACAGGAAAGCCTCCTCCTTAATAAAGGTTTTATCGCCACTAAGTGAACGTGTACACTTGGCTTCCAACATCACCCCCCAGACTGGACTCTTTGTCCAGAATCGAAAAAGAAATCTAGGTACTTCACACCTGATAAACTACCAGCAGCCTATTGACAGTCTCACTAACTCTTCTGATTTGGTTGTGCATCTACCGGCCTCTATCAGCTCTGCTATACAAACTCTTTCCCTCTATGAAAGTTAAAAAGATTTAAACCAGGACCCATAAGAGCACATGGTACCATGACATCCTACTTCGACGTACCTAAAGATCTCTCGAAAGAGAGTGACATAAGAACTCCAGCCCCCAATCCCTCAGCTTCTATAAAGAGGCAGTGAAAGATGTCAAAACAGCTGTCACAGAAGCTAAACCAGCCTACCTCAACAATAGAATCATAAATGCTCGCTCAAGCTCAAATGAACTTTTTAAAATCCTCACTGAATTTGAGACTAAATCAACTCCTAATCATGGTCGTACTAAAGACTGCATGGTGCCAAGCCATCCGCAATGAATTTTCTTCCAAAATGATGGTCCACTTACAGATGATCAGCAAACTTTAGGGGTGTACTGCCAGGCTTAGAGTGCCTGCCCCCACCAACTCCCTCTCCTGATGACAATATCCCCCAGGCTAACAACATCTTTAATTTCACACACTTCTCCGAGGTCAAAATCTATAAGATCATCCGGGCTATGAAACCAACCTCCTGTCTGGGAGACAGCAATCCTGCCAACATTCTTGTGAGCTCCTTAATCCTGAGTGTCGTCTTGTTCTATTGCCCAACTTGCTTGCCTCTCGCTGTCTTGCCTGCCTACTCTTCTTCCTTGCTAGTGTCTCCCCCTTTCACCTCTCCTCCCCTCTCCCACCAACCCTTTGGTGCTCTGTCTCTTCTATCTTTTCTAACTTCTTCTCTATTGACTATCCTGCTCTCCTCACTAAATTCAGTAGGTAGAAGTTTAAAAAGGACATCCTGGTCTCCAACCCAGGCCTCCCTATCGCTGACACCTACACCAGTGCCTCCTCCAAGGAAACTCTCACCGACATCCTCTTAGTCGTGCCTTCGCCAGACCTATGGACCAGTCATATGGTCTCTGTGCTCTCTCCTTTCGCCTCTTCTCCCATTAATGGTGGCACCCGTTGGGACACCCTCCTGGCCTCCTTCCTCTCCTCTAAGGTCATCATTAATGTTTACTCTAATAGGACTCAGGCCAACCTGCACCTTTTTGATAGACGCTTCCTGCGCCTCATCAAATTCCTTTCTTCTCCTGCTGTCCCCCCACCCCTTTCCTTGGCTACCTTGCCTTCCCCCTCCCTCTCTGCCCCCTCTCGGGCTCCTTCTACACCTCCACAGGGCGTACCTCTGATCTGTTGTTGGGTGTCATGACCCACGTTTGGACTATTATGCTGCAACATTTGGTGCTGTGGACTTAGGAAATCCAAGAGGGTGGAAAAGCCCACATTTGCGCCAGAATCCTGGAGAACCGCGCAGTCTTTGCGCACAACAAAATGGTCACCTGACCTGCCACCCACCAGTGTGAGCGTGAGGGACCGGAAGCGCCATATGTAAAAGGTGGTGCCCAATGAAAAACAGCAGGGCCTGTTGGCTCAAAAAGCGCTTTGAAATCACCTTTGTTTCTCTGAAATGCAAGCTAAAAATGCCTATTTTAAACATTGCAAGATATTCAAAAATCTCACTGAACACCAGCAGACATTTGGCAGAATGTATTCTTGTGTGCATACTAAATCGGGAAAGAGAAAGAGCCCAAAACAATGTTTATAACAAAACTGGCTGAGCTGTGGATGTCAGCAGCTCAAGTGAAATAGTACTGAAAGACCTTAAAATCTAAATGTTTAAATAAATGAGTGACCTACTGTTGAGTGTCACATAGTTTGCAACTGTTAAATGTCATAATTCTGAACTTAGAATCAGCGTTCTAGCTGCATGTGTAAAAATTGTTTGGGGGAAGTGGATAAACCAGAAATTCCACCATGTGCTTTGGAAAACCACACCCCTCGGGGCCAGAGCATCATTTTAAAAAGATGGATAATTCATAGTGCGGACTTGTAAAAATTATATAAATAACATCATCATTCTTGTGATTTTTCTGTGCACATTCTAAGAGGTGTTAGGACTCTGTGGTATGTTCGTGGGGATAGTAGCGGAAAAAAGGTTGGTACTCCAAATGTATGCATGTTAAAAATCTGACACTTTATCATCTGAAACCTATATCCCTGGTGCACATTTGTGTAAAATCTGGAAAGGTTTAGAGGTCATTGATGAAAAGGGGAGAATTCTGTCATAAGTGGACACGACATCTTACAAAGACAGGGATCGGATGGTTTGGTGCTACAGAAAATATGTTAGCTGGACATATAATATTAGAAAAATGGTACATAGATAAATATGTATTTGGGTCAGAAATAGATTTGTGTGCAATTTGACAAGGGGAGGATCCGCTGACCATAAACCTACCTCATAACTCTGACTCACAACCCAGTTCCCCCAATCAAGGGAGAGAGGAGGAACTGGCCAATGATAAGTTGAGAGGGTTGGGCATGCAGAATGAGCTGACCCACCCACTTTCTAAACACATAAAAGGAGACTCTGCAGGACAGGAAGGGACATTCAATTTCCATTTCCTTGCAGAGCACGCTGACAGACGACTTCACATCCAGAGATCCGGACTGACTCCAGCAAGACAGAGACCAGAACTTAGAACTCTGACTCCAGAACTCAAAGCAAAGGCCTAACCCACAAGCTGAGTTCGCTTCAGCAGGCCTCAAAACCTAACCAAACTATTCACAGCCGGGCAAGCTGGTTGAATTCTTTGCCAAGAACTTTTGCCAGAACCGGTAGCAGACCCAGAAGGCAGAATTATCCAGAGATCCAGAGAGACCAGACCCAGACCAGATCGCTGAGAGCTGACCCAAATCGCTGTGCGCAGAACCAGTACCCAGTGGCGAGAGAACCGCAGCCAATCCTGACCCGATCCGTGACGAAGTCGCATTCCTGTCCAAAATATAGTGTGAGTACTCAGCCAGAACTGCATCATAGAAATCGTGTCCCTTCTTTTGATTCAAAGGTGCAAAACTGTCATCTGTCATTCTGAACTTTAAAATTTCATTTCGAGAATCTACCTTCACAAAATCGTCCGTATCTCCGGAACCGTTTGTCCTATGAACTAAATTTAGCTGTGATTCTAAGATTTCCAACGAGCCCCAAACCGACTTGCTATTCCTTATAGTGCCTCTGTAATTGCGCTCGATGCACGTGACTAAATTGCCGCGATTTGACATTTTGCTTCATTCCAGCCACGTGTGAAAACATTTATCTTTTGCTTCCATCACGGAATTCTGTTTTCAACTTGATAACCATCCCTGAATCATTGATAGGGCTGGCCTGAACTGATTTAAAGTATCTCTCACTCACCCTGAACCTCCTATAGGGAATTAAAAGCAATTTGAGTATATTTTTCACTTCATTGCCACCACATTTAAAAGGATTTTGCCTGTGTTTAAAATCATACCTGTTTTCCTCTAAGCTCGCTGGGGGGAACTGGAACTGTATTGCATTTGTGTGTATTCCTGAGAATTGTGTGTTTTACTTCCATCTCCTTACATTGCATAGGGGGGGAGTGAATTGTCCGAGAAAAAGTGATCATATTATCTTTTGCTGAAATCATATAAAGTTTATTTCTGTACTGCCTTTTATTCATCTTTGCATCTCCTTGAAACCATAAAGCATTCTCTGATACCTTATTCCCCTGTTCCTAGTCATAAGTCACCAGGACTGTGCTATTGTAGGATTACCTATTGCTGATTACTGCTCTCATATTCACAAGTGTGATATCAATTATTAATTTATTATAAAAGTGCAACATATATATATATATAGTTTAATTCTCAAACCTTTTAAATGTGCAAAACAAACTTACTTCTTGGCTCAGTGGGGTCAGGGGGATTCTGAGAGAGGGGTGTTATATAAGGGTTGTCATCCAGAGTACACAAACTGGACATAAAAATATATAAATAAGGGCTTCCCTTGGGCATCCCAGACCAGGCACTGACTTAGTGGGATTGCTTGATTGGAGTCATTTAACAAAGTGGGGGCTCGTAGCCGGGGATTCTGGATTAGGTCTACCATTTGTGCAGCTTAAATACAGTGTGCTAACTGACAGGATACTTACAACTGGTCGGATCACCACGCCGTGTTACACTGTAAAAACACCCCTCAAAGGAACGCTCTAAGGAAACGGTCTGTTTTGCAAAATAAAATACAAACTTCTGTAAGTCAGGAAGGAAATCAAGTTCCAGAATGACGACCTTGGTAGATATCAAAATAGCCAGAGAACACCTCTTACATAAGCTATTTGTGAGAGGTGAGTGGGTTCATCAGGACCAGGCCGTCTGGTTGCAGGCAATCGCACCCCAGATCACTGAAACAGGGTCAGATATATGGAGAGATCAGGGTCCCTTACATGTGGCCCTGAGTGAACTATAAATGGCCCCTAAGGCCAAGGATGAGCACAACAAGATTGCCAGGGTAGCGGCATATTTATATTTGCATATGGGAGCCATACAGGACAAATGTGCTGAAGGCCAAGATCTGGCAAATAGGCAACTGATGGCATTAGAGAAGGCCCAATCTGACCTGGTCTCTTCTGAGCAGAGGCTGCAGAGGAGCCAGGAGTCAGAAAATGATAGTAGGCAGTATATTATTAAAATAAAGGAGGATATGGATATCCTGCAACAGGAAAAGTCTGACCAGGATAATAGAATTCTGGCCTTGCAGAAGGAGCACCAAGACAGTTTGGACTCCTTACTGCAGAGCCAGAAAATGCTGGAGCAACAGATCAATTTCAACAGGGCGTGCACAGAGCAGGTAGCCACCCTGCAAATCCAACTAGACAGAGAGAAAGAGGAAAGCAATAAAATGATTTTGAAAGACCTGGATACCCAGGCAGAGTTTGATCAAGAGCGCCATAAAGCTGGTGCCCTTCAACGGCAGAGGGACGACCTGGCGGTACAGATGCAGGCTCTTACTCAGGAAAGGGATACCGTAGGCCAGGAAGTCTTCCACTTACAAAAGGAAAATGGAAGAAAATCACCTGGCCTCCAGGGGCTGGGTGACCTCCAAAAAGAGCATCAGAACTTGTTAGAGCACACCAGGAGGGTGGAAGATGCTCTGGCAAGAAAGGAGCAGGCCAGTAGGGATGGGACTCAGGAGGTAACCCTCCTGCAGCAAAGACTGGCCCAGTATTCCTGGACCAATCAGGAGGCACAGAGGGAGAATGAGGCTCTCTGTCAGCACAATGATAGGCTCCAGCAACAGGTAGCCATGCAGGAGAGACTGATAGTCTAGTAAGGCCTTAACTGAGGAACTGAAAGCGCAGGCTCTTGCATTGCAACAGGGAGCAGGGGCTGATGGAGATGAAGTTCGCTGGGAAAAGGAAACACCTGAGCATAACCTCAGGAGCCCTAGTAGCAGAGACCTTCATCTCTCCCAGTCCTTGGACTCTGCCACCCCCATGTCCCCTGGCGCACATGAGCACAGGGCCACAGGGAAGGCAGATTACTATCCGGCCAAAAGTATGGGGTTCATAGGCCAATACCTCCCAGGAATGGATGGGCGGGCGTCCGGGTATGGGCACCTAAGCACAGTGCAATTTAGTGGGGAACTCCAGGACCGTGCCTGTCAGTAGGGAGGACCAATACAAACTGGCTTTTACCTTTGGGGGCCAGCAGTACACATGGACCCTGACTCCCTTCGGATACCTCAACTCCGGCAATGAATTCAACATTTTCCTACATAAGGCCATGCCCGACCTGGGTGCGAGGGGTAACCTGGCTTATGTAGATGATGTCCTCATCAAAAGTTCATCTGTGGAAGAACACATAGCTGAGATCCGTTATGTTCTGACACAGTTGAGGGCCGCCGGAGCAAAACTTTCCTTTCAGAAAGCACAGTGGTGTAGAACCCGTGTTAATTTCTTGGGGAATGGGATTACTCCTCTGGGTCTGTGTCCCCAAGAAAAGAAAGTGGAAGCACTTCAGAAACTGAATATGTATTTGGATCAGAAATAGATTTGTGTGCAATTTGAGAAGGGGAGGATCCTCTGACCATAAACCTACCTCATCACTCTGACTCACAACCCAGCTCCCCCAATCAAGGGAGAGAGGAGGAACTGGCCAATGATAAATTGAGAGGGTTGGGCATGCAGAATGAGCCGACCCACCCACTTTCTAAACACATAAAAGGAGACTGTGCAGGACAGGAAGGGACATTCAATTTCCATTTCCTTGGGGAGCACGCTGACAGACGACTTCACATCCAGAGATCCGGACTGACTCCAGCAAGACAGAGACCAGAACTTAGAACTCTGACTCCAGAACTCAAAGCAAAGGCCTAACCCACAAGCTGAGTTCTCTTGAGCAGGCCTCAAAACCTAACCAAACTATTCACAGCCGGGCGAGCTGTTTGAATTCGTTGCCAAGAACTTTTGCCAGAACCGGTAGCAGACCCAGAAGGCAGAATTATCCAGAGAGACCAGAGATCTAGAGAGACCAGACCCAGACCAGATCGCTGAGAGCTGACGACCCAAATCGCTGTGCGCAGAACCAGTACCCAGTGGCGAAAGAAACACAGCCAATCCTGACCCGATCCGTGACAAAGTCGCATTCCTGTCCAAAATATAGTGTGAGTACTCAGCCAGAACTGTGCAAAACCCAATCTCTTAGTTTAATATAATCTGATTCAAACTATTTTAACCTATTGAGAACTGCATCATAGAAATTGTGTCCCTTCTTTTGATTCAAAGCTGCAAAACTGTCATCTGTCATTCTGAACTTTAAAATTTCATTTCGAGAATCTACCTTCACAAAATCGTCTATCTCCGGAACCTTTTGTCCTAGGAACGAAATTTAGCTGAGATTCTAAGATTTCCAACGAGCCCCAAACCGACTTGTTATTCCTTATAGTGCCTCCGTAATTGCGCTCGAGGCACACGACTAAATTGCCGCAATTTGACATTTTGCTTCATTCCAGCCACGTGTGAAAACATTTATCTTTTGCTTCCATCACGGAATTCTGTTTTCAACTTGATAACCATCCCTGAATCATTGATAGGGCTGGCCTGAACTGATTTAAAGTATCTCTCACTCACCCTGAGCCTCCTATAGGGAATTAAAAGCAATTTGAGTATATTTTTCACTTCATTGCCACCACATTTAAAAGGATTTTGCCTGTGTTTAAAATCATACCTGTTTTCCTCTAAGCTCGCTGGGGGGAACTGGAACTTTGTATTGCATTGTGTGTATTCCTGAGAATTGTGTGTGTTACTTCCATCTCCTTACATTGCATAGGAGGGGAGTGAATTGTCTGAGAAAAAGTGATCATATTATCTTTTGCTGAAATCATATCAAGTTTATTTCTGTACTGCCTTTTATTCATCTTTGCATCTCCTTGAAACCATAAAGCATTCTCTGATACCTTATTCCCCTGTTCCTAGTCATAAGTCACCAGAACTGTGCTATTGTAGGATTACCTATTGCTGATTACTGCTCATATTCACAAGTGTGATATCAATTATTAATTTATTATAAATGTGCAATATATATATATATTGTTTAATTCTCAAATAAACCTTTTAAATTTGCAAAACAAACTTACTTCTTGGCTCAGTGGGGTCAGGGGGATTCTAAGAGAGGGGTGTTATAGAAGGGTTGTCATCCAGAGTACACTAACTGGACATAAAAATATATAAATAAGGGCTTCCCTTGGGCATCCCAGACCAGGCACTGACTTAGTGGGATTGCTTGATTGGAGTCATTTAACACTGTACCCCTCCCCGGAAGTCCTTCAAGGAGGGCAACCTTCTCCACATTGCCACTCTTAACTTCTGCTCCGCTGTCAAACATTCCTTTAATATCTGCCGCCTTCTTGAAGAACTTGACCTCGATGTCCTTGGTCTCACTGAGACGTGGTTCACGGCCAGCTCGGTCACCACCTTTGACAGGCTCCTACCTGACTGCTACAAGATCCTCTCTGCGCCCAGGCCCAACCACTCTGGTGGGGGTGTAGCCCTTATCTCCCCTGAGTGGATTCCTGCCTCTGTCACTCCTACGCAGGCCTACTCCTCTTTTGAATGTCTCATCTGCAGGCTCTCTCTCTCCCCTAGCCATTTCCATAGTTTGGCTACTATCTATCCGCCACCTTGTCAGATTTCTTCCTTCGTCTCTGAGTGGGCGGATCTCTCCTCCTCACTCCTGTCCTCAACCACTCAACTCCTCCTTCTTGGAGACTTCAACATCCACCTGGAGGCCTCTTGTCTCCCCTCTGGACTCTTTCGCAACCAACGTGACGGTCTCTCACTCACCATTCTCCCCTCTGGCCCGACTCATTCTGCAGGGCACACTCTCAATGTTCTGATCTCCTTAGAACTTCCCCTCTCTGTCTCTCCCTCCACTCTTCTCTCCTGGAGTGATCACTTTCTCCTATCCTCCCACCTCACCCTCCCTACCCCTCAGGCCAAGCTACCTCCGTCAAGGCCACCCACCTTCTCAGTCATCCGACCCATGAAGCGCGTGTCAGTTGAGGCTTTCGCCGCCACCTTCTCGCCCCCTCCTTCCCCTTTGGCTGACTCTCACCCTGACACAGCCCTCTCCACGCTCCACTCTTCTATGTCTGATACTCTTGATATCCTTGCCCCTGTCATGAGAATCTGCCTGAAGCCCAAAGCCAAGTGTAACTCCTGGTATGACTCAGACCTCGTCACCCTAAAACGCACGTGCAGGGTGGCCGAGAGGAAATGGCGTGCTTCATGTTCAGCCTCTGACAAACTGGCCTGCTGCAAAGGCAAAACCGGCTCTCCGTCCTCACCAAGAATTTGAGCTCATATCCAAGCCTGCATCCCTGCAGCATCTAACAACTCAGCTGAACTCTTTAAAATCTGCAAGGAACTGGCCAATCCTGCCACAGTCTCTACCTCTCCTGTCCCTTCCCAGGCTCTGTGCACAGCACTGGCTTCTCACTTCATTTAAAAAACTCAGGACATTCTGTCCTCACTCTCCTCCTATCGCCTCCCTCTATTCCCTGCTCTTCCTCTGCATCCACCCCCCTTCCCTCCTTGTCTGCCTTTCCCCTTTTCTCTGCAGACAAGGTTTCTAGACAAGTCCAATCTATGAAAGTCTCGTCCAAACAGGGTCACCCCTGTTCCTCCAAAACTATCAAGGACCAAATTGACTCCCTGGCTCCTGCCCCGGCTGATTTCTGCATCACTCCTTCGCCACTGGAGCCTTCCTATCCCCCCTGAAGCACTCCCTTGTGCACCCTCTTCTTAAGAAACCCTCTGCCGACCCCTCCTGCCCAGCTAACTATCACCCAATCTCCATCACTCCCTTCCTGGGCAAGCTCCTGGTGAAACTGGCCATCTCCCAGCTTAATCTCCACACTGAATCTGTTGGTTGTCTTCATGACCATCAGTCTGGCTTCAGAGCTGCCAGAAGCACGGCAACTGCTCTCCTGAACATCCGTGAACCTTGACTCTTAACACCCCATGCCTTCTCATCTTGCTTGATCTCTCTTCTGTCTTTGACACTGTCAACCATGCCATCCTGCTCAACCGTCTCGATAACCTGGGTATCACTGGTCAGGCTCTGGTGTGGGTGATTTCTTTCCTCTCCGATCGACCCTCCTAGGTCCAACTTGGGTCCTTCCTCTCCGATATCTTTTTCTCTACCTTTGGTGTCCCCCAGGGATCTAACCTCTCTCCCTGGCTGTTCAACCAATACCTGGCACTCCTTGCCCACCACATCGCTGTTCTCTGCCCGAACTTTCAGTGCTATGTGGATGATGCCCAGCTCATTTTTAGGCTGCCCACGGCCTCTTCCTCTCCTTCCCTCATCTTTGACTGTCTGCCATCCAGGAGTGGTGTGCCGCCAATGACCTCTGCCTTAATGCCAGTAAGACTGAGATTCTACTCATCTGAACACCCACTCCCTCCTTTCCTGCAGCTCTCTGGCCGGCCTCGCTTGGCCCTCTTCCTGCTCCCACCTGCAAGGCTAAAAACCTCTGGGTCATCTTCGACTCCACACACTCCTTCTCTCCTCACATCTCTGACGTCTCTAAGAAGTCACACTACCAGCTGCACCTCCTCAGATGTATTCTTTCTTTCCTCTTTTTCCCCCCAGAAGCTCACTGTCTCCAGAGCCCTGGCTCTCTCTGGGCTGGAGTGTTGTAACAGCCTCTATCTAAATCTGCCTGCCTCTACTCTCTGCCCTCTGCAACTTATCCAGAACGGGACTGCAAGACTTGTCCTTGGCCTCAAGCCCAGGGATCGTATCTCTGCAGGACTGAAATATCTGTACTGGCTCCCAGTGGCTGCGTGGATTAAGTTCAAAACCTTCTGCGTTGTCCACAAGGCCTTCTGGGGCCTGGGGCCGTAATAGCTTCAACTCTCTCTTCCTAAATATCTTCCTTCTCGAGCTCTTCACTCACTCACACATCCGCCTCCAACTCCCTCAGGGTCAGTCGCTTCTCCAAGCAACGAGTTGGTGCTAGATCTCTCTCTTCGGCAGGGGCCTCCCTCTGGAACAGCCTTCCTGCCTCCCTAAAACTTGAGGAGAACCATCTCTGGTTCCGGAAGCACCTTAAAACCTTCCTCTTTGCTTCTGCTTTCTCTCCCCTGCTAAATTCCTGGCAGATTTTTTTAACAAAAAAAGGGAAATCCACATAAAAACAATATTCATTTCATTGTCATAAATTCACAGAGAAAGTAATAAACTTATGGAGAAGGATTAAAATCAGTGCCATATAGGTCACCAGAGAAAACGACAAAATACAGGTGCACTCTGATAGCTTTACAGTTCTAATATATTTAAATTCAAAAAGACCAGTAAGAACATTCATATAACAACCAAAGACATGTGACAAAAAAGGTTCAAAAGAAACAAACACAAAAGTTGCAAATATGTGCAAACATAGAGTACATATACATTTACATAATTTGATTGTTAGATCAAAACAAAATTGCGAGTAGTAAGAGAAGATAGTCAAACTGAAATAATAGTTCCATTCATTTACACAGTAACAGACTTGTGTTTCTAGAATAAATTGAATAAATCCTGTTGGGCAAAGAAGGGAAAACAGGATATTGTTCTGTATAAAGCATATAGGACTGTAGTCATTTACAGAACTGTGGACCTGTTAGTTATTTGAACAGGTCTTCAAATTTGTTGTGTTTCCTGGCAGAAACTGCACTGGTTACCTGGCCACCCTTTCTGATCTCGGGCCCAGGCCCTGCCAGTTACCCACCTGCACTGACTCCCTGGCAACCCCTGCACCTGGGGACTGTTTTCTGTATCCCTACTGTCCCCCTAGCAGCACTTATGTCTGCACTTACCTTGCACCTGCCACCAGCTGGCCGTTTTTATTTATCTTATTTATTCTACTATCCCATGTACTGCACTTTCCCCTCTCCCTTCCCCCGTGCACTTTTCCCTTCCCCCCCTTTCCATGCACTTGCATGATCTGAATGACATCTGGCCTAGTAGGATTGTTGTCTGTCTTCCCTTTGTTCCCCCTCCCTTGCCTCGTCGCGCCTTGAAACACTTGTGTATAGGGGCGTTATAAATCTCGTTCTCAAAGGCTCTCCCGAGTCACTGGTCCACTGGATAACGAGACTTATCCACCTTTCCTTTAGTGAGGGCCTGTTCCTATTGTCCCTGAAAGAGGCCTGGATCACGCCACTGTTCAAGTAAAGTAACCGTTACCAACAGTGGCCAAAAACTACCGGACTATCACTAACTTACCCTTTTTTCGCAAAATCATGGACAAGGTAGCCTATTTACAGCTGCTTCAGGGCTTCATTGAAGAACATGCCATCCTGGAGGTACGCCAGTCGGGTTTCAGAGCCAAGCATGCGACAGAAACCGCTATGTTGGATTTCATATCCAACTTGGCCCGCGTAGGCGATAGAGGACACCCTGCCCTGCTGATGCCATCACATCTCTATGCGACCTTTGATCTGGTTGATCACTCCCTCCTGGTGATCAGACTAAGGGACCAGGCAAACTGTTTGGAACTGGCGGCTCAATGGATTTCATCTTTCCTTGGGCCTCTTAGTTCTAGAGTGGCAGTGGGTGATGCAAGCGCTACACCCATCACCCAAACCTCTTGTGTCCCACGGGGCTCCTGTATTGCTCCCACGCTCTTCAACATATATATCGCACCTCTTCTCAGTCTCTTGGACCACCTGGGTGTGCATTATAATAACTATGCCGACAAAATCCAGGTCGTCCTCAAGCTTACTGGAGACTATGCACAGGACTCTGGCGCCATCAATAAAGTGTATGATGCAGTACAGACCTGGATGGCTGATAATTCATTAGCCATCAACAAAGATAAAACAGAGCTTCTGATTGTGGCTTCAGGCCTGAGGCTGAAGAAACTTAATCCAGCACATGGTACCTTCTGCATTGCTCGCAACTCCATTACTGTAGCTAAGAGTGTGAAGACACTTAGTGTATTTTTAGACCCAGAACTCGCCATGAAATCCCATGTCTCGCACACCCACTCTTCATGTGCCTACACAACAAAGCTTCTACATCATATACGCCCTTTCATCTCAGCCAGTAACTGCTCTCTCTTAGCCACCAACTTAACAAATTCGAGGTTGGACTGTTGTAACAGTTTGCTGGCTGGCACCAAGCAAGCCAATCTGCACTCCCTTTAGGTCTCCCAAAATGGCGCAGGTCGCACCATTCTCAGTCTATGAAGATGGAACCATGTATCTGACGCCAGAAGGGAACTGCATTGGCTTACAATAAGACATAGGATCACCCACAAGATCCTGATACTTACTTATAAATGTTGGACAGATAGGGCACCACAATATCTGAAGGATTGGTTGAGGGTAAACAAACCGGGCCATCTGCTGTGCTCTGAGGATAAACTTAAAATGCCCTAACCAAGGTACAAACTTGTCGGGTTTGGCAGCACGATGTCCAGGTTCCCTTAGCCTGGAATGGTCTTCCAGCTTCTATTAAATGCTAGATTAGTCTTTTTTTTAAACTTGTGAAGCACCACCTCTTCAATCTCAATCCAGGCTAAAGAGACACTTTCTTGCAGCATCTTCCTTTGATGGCACATAACCTTGTTTGTCCTGTACAAGTCTTTTTTTTCTGCCCTGAGGACCATGGGCATGTGGCGCTTTATGAAAATGTAAAAAAAAAAAAATATGGAAACATGTTTGCATCTGTGGCCATTGTGCAATCAGTGGGTTTATGCTTTTGGGGACATTGAGCATTGTGGGGGCTGGGACATTGTACAATTTAACAGCATGTTGCCATATTGGGTATATTGTGCACTCTGAGGGCATTGTGCAATCCGTTGTCCATGGTCCAGACTAGCGTGGGGACATTGTGCAATCTTGGGAGCATTGTGTCTGTAGTCTTTGTGAAATACAGGAGCCATTATGCCATGTGCAAACTGGTTTGTCGCGTGGCATCACAGCAATCTGTTCAGGTTTGTAGAATTGTGCAATCTGATGATATTGTTGGTCATTTTGAATTAAAAAGTAAATTGCACAGAGAGAACCACCTATGCTTGCACTGAAGTACAAAGGTTCCCCATCACACAATTTGCCTTACTTGCAACTGGTAATGAAAAAGAGAAGAGGAACACATTGGTGAAATTACCTTTATTCTTCGCTTTTCATTTCCTTATTGGAAAGCTGTAAATAAATGTTTTCCGCAATTGGCAATTGCGTGGGGCATTTACAAAGGATTCCCATTACCAGGTGGTAGTTTTAACCAGATTTCATAGGAATTAATTGGTGTTCTGCCAGTATGGAAATACACGCTGGAGAAAAACCTGATGGCTTTGTCAGGCGGTGCTTGGTAAAGCATGCCGGCCTGTAAAAATAGTCCTGCTCCACAGTGCTTAATTTGTAAGAAAATAAGTGCCAGGGCCCAAATCGTTTGTAGCACGTGTGTTACACATTGGGGTGGGCAACTCCCCACCCGCTGTTGACACTACCCCCAGCTGCTCATACTGCATCACCATACTTGTGGTTAAAGCTGCAACTCCACCAGTTAATTGAGGGTGATGGATCCACTGTGCTATTTACAGATATCAATCGACATAACATATTATTTGTGTCTTGAAATAAACAAAATGTGTGTTTCTTTAAAATGCATCGTTAACATTTTGATCTGATCCCATTGGTGGCAGTTGGAACATGTTACCCATTTATCCACAGAGAAAAGAGCAAGCATGCTTTCCTCCTCTGGTAAATTGATGGACAAAGGCAGGCAAAATCATTACTTGACTGATGGAACTTGCCTATCAAACACTGCAGCAAGATTGCCTTGTATAGGTTGTCAATCATGACAGGAACTCCTCTTCGATATTGGGTATTTCACTGACCTTGCCCTGTGTTGGTGCTGCTGGTTGGTAACTGTCCTGTTGCCAACCCACCGTGATGATTATTACAGTAGAGAATGTGCAGCAATGCAATGCGGGTGGAGTGGACATTGTCATTCAGGAAAATGATTAAATAGCCCTGATTGTCATCAGGTTCATATATAACAATGAGCTAGCCCATGCAGAACTCTGGCCAGTGCACACTGCTGGCCTCGAAATTAAGGTTCAATGAGCAGCAGCTAAAACCAACTCCTGGCTGTTGGGCATCGGCCAGTAAGCAGGAGCTATGGCTAGGTAAACGGCACCGGGTACACAGTGCACCACAAATCTAACTTCCACTTCAGATGCACCGTAACATTTTGGCTATTATGTATGATCCATTATGTGTATATGTGTCCTTGTTTAACATTTTCAAACACTCAAAGTTAATGTCGCATATGCATGTTTGTAAGGCACCACTTGACGGGGAGCCAAAAGTATTTCTTGGTAGCTGTTGGGCTAGAGGTAGAAGCTAAATAGCTCCCATCAATTTCAAACCTTGCACTGTTGTTCTATTACTATGACTGACTGCCAGCTAAAATAATAAAGTTGCCAAACCACCACAATGTAGGGAAGCTGGAATCAGCAATACGTGCAGGGGCTCAGAAATAGGTGCCAGGGCTGAGCCCTGGCACGCTCCCCCATAAATTAAGCAATGGAGGGACCCAGGAATCAGGAAATTGTGATAATGAACACAGAACAGCCACAGTCAGAGAATACAGAATGCTTGGTGCTGTACCATTGCTCATATAAGCCTTAATTGTGCACCAGAGTGCTCCCTGCCACTGAGGGACCAGCAGCTCTTCCCACATGACTTCAACACTTGGGTGCTCCCACTTCAGAACACTTTGTTGGCTGGAAAGACCAATATCTTCGAAGTCCTCTGAGCCTACAGGTGTACAGCTGGCTTCTCCACTGACCATCGCTGGTAAACCCCTGGCCTCTGGATTGTGAGTACCCACAGTGTGATATCAAGCCAGGTCTCTGTGAAACTAAACACTACGGAACTTGGTCTCCAATACAGCTTATTCTGGGATGTACCAATGCCCAAATCATTCAAGGGAACAAAATATCCACTGCCACTGATTTTCTGACTGCAGGAGTGACAAATGCCATTACTTTGTACTCTAAACCTACTGTGGGCACGATTCCAAGCTCTTGTTAAAAGCAGTGTAGAAAGCCAATATTATCCCCTCCAGTTTACAGCACCACCATTCTGAGGTGGGTGGAGATTTTGAGCTGTAAAAGCTGCTTAAACCCCTTATAGGGGCAGCGTGTGCAGCAGTATCGCTGCAAGCATTTCTTAAGTCTGCCACTATTCTAATTCGCGAAAAAAGTTTCAGTAAATTAGAAAAGTGATGCTGCAGTCTTGGAAATGCCTTAATTAACAAGGGGACATGTGTTCATTAGATGTTAACAGCACCTCACAAAAGGACTCAACACTGTTATATCCGCCTTACGTCCCGCTACGCGGCAACGTACGGCATACTGAATAAAAGCCTCGTCCCCGAACAGGAAGGGCAGTTCCGGGGCATGACAGCAACGCAGCTGCGTCCGTGTCTTCCTTGCTCCCGCATGAGCTGCGCAGTGTGGCCTGGGAAGCCCAGACCCTTCATCCTGTTTCCTGCCGACGCATTGGCCGGGAACAGGAACATAACATTGGCGACGAGGCTACTGATGCGAACGGCGCACGCAACGCCCAAGTAACTAGGCCCTCAGCAGATGCCCAATTTTTTGAAACACAGTGGGGGGCCCATCCCCCACCAGAAAAAAAAATATATATATATATATTTCTCTCTCTCTTCTCATTTTAGTTCCTCTGTGCATCCCTCAGGTCCACTCCACATAAAAAGGACCAGAACTACCTGGCACACATCCAGCAAGGTGAACACAGTGGCCCCACATCAAATCCTGAAGGCCCGGAAACGACTGGCAGGCGCTGTGGGGGCCCACCTGCTGAGAAGAGCAAACAGGCAAGAGCGTCGAACACATACCTCCACCACACAACGGCGGAACTAATCTGGGCTGCATTTACCAAGGTGAGGGGACATTGCAACACGTGCAAACAGGCATTCACTGGAGCCACTCACCATGGCGACAGGAAGCTCGACTCCTGGACCTAGCACGCCCTCCAGAATGGCTGCAAATCTGTCACCATCCACGCCACACGCACGCCCACAAGGGGGAACGTCGATTGCACTTGGCCCTTTTGATCCCTACACATGACCCATCATCGGTTGCCCCCGTTGGCAGCTATGGTTGCAAAAATTTGAGATGGCCATGGATTGTAAAGACATCCCCACGTCAAGGAAACTGAGGTCGCACCTCTTACTGAATATCGGGGATGAGGTCCTACGCGTATACAACTCGCTGGCAATAGCTGATGGCCTTGACGTCTACCAACAAACCAAGGACGCGCTCACGGCCCACTTCATGCCGCAGCTCCAACCTGATTGAGACATTCATATTCTGCACCACCATTCAGCTCGAGGACGAGACACTGGATGCCTATCACACCAAGTTACGGAAACTCGCAATCTGATGTGAATTTACTAATATTGAAAAGGAAATCCGTCGACAGATCATTAATGGAATTCACTCAGAAAAGATGAGGAGGATGGTGCTCAGTGAAAAAGGAATATCTCTAACCAGAATCCTGGAACCTGGCCGCCAGAGGGAGTTGGCCCATGCCAGAGCAGCGCACATGGGTACGACCCTGCAGAAACTCCAACCGGCATTCCCGACGGTGATGGTGGCCCAAATCACAAACCGTCAATACACGAGGGAGGAGGCTGGCAGTAACGATGTACACTCCAGATGGCAACCAAGGACTCCAGGGCCCACGGAATGTGGGTGGTGTGGAGGACCTCGCCATGGCAGACGCAATTTCACAGCCCAAAGCACCACGTGCGTGGCATGCGGCAGAAAAGACCACTATGCCAAGGTTTGCAGATCATCAGGGCTGCCACAACAAACCCAGACTCCCCAAGAGAGGACCCCAGCATCAGCAAAGAAGAAGTAGGCCAGTGCTCGCCGAGTCGAGACTGCAAATTCATCGACCGAAGAGGAAGGGGACGATGTAACACAATCCCAACAAGGGGTCACAAACGAGCAGTGGAAGAAAGGAAAGAAAGTTTACCTGGTCTCAGCACTGAACTACGGTGACACCACTCCCAAGCGGAAACTAAGGAGGCGGAAATGCAATATAGCTATCCAAGGACAAGACACGCAAATGACCATAGACACGGGGGTGTCCGTAAACATCATGCCGCTCACCGCATTCGGCAAACTACGGCCCCCACCAGTCCTGAAAACAACGGACACACTGCTATTTGCGTATGGATGCAAAACTCCACTGCCCATAGTAGGCCGCTTCCGGACCACACTCGGCAAGGGTGACCAGTCGCTACAGTCCAAGGTCTATGTGGTGGGCGCCGGAATCGAGTGTCTACT
This sequence comes from Ambystoma mexicanum, assembly GCF_040938575.1. Taxonomy (NCBI): domain Eukaryota; kingdom Metazoa; phylum Chordata; class Amphibia; order Caudata; family Ambystomatidae; genus Ambystoma; species Ambystoma mexicanum. The sequence continues at coordinate 719,977,109 of NC_090929.1, forward strand.
AAGCGGAGACGCAGCGGAGGACCTTGGTCTCATAAGTTTCATATGCGCGGTGAATGAGTCACAGGACGTCGACAGATTTCTCGGAAGATACCCGAACCTCCTCAAGGGGATTGGGTGCCTGAGAGGGAAATCCATGAAGCTGCGCATTGATGAGTCCATACAACCACGAGCAGTACGACACCGAAGAACGCCATTTCACATACAAGGGCAGGTGGAGAAAGAGCTCAGGGCACTCGAGAAAGCGGGCATTATTGAGGAAGTGACAGGACCCACACCATGGGTGTCCCCCATGGTCCTCACCAAGAAACCCAAACAACCCGGGAAGGTGAGAATATGCATTGACATGCGCCTCCCCAATGCAGCAATAAAGCGGGAGCGCCACATCACCCCAACCCCTAACGAGATCGGAGCGGACCTTCCAGGCTCCAAGGTATTCTCGAAAGTCGACCTCAATGCCGGGTATCACCAACTGAAACTCCACCGTGATTCCCGGTACATCACAACATTTTCCACTCACATTGGCCTACGCAGATACAAGCGGCTCAGCTTTGGGATCTCCTCTGCAGCCAAAGTATTTCAGCAAATGGTCCAGGAGGTGATACGCAGCATCCTGGGAGTATTAAACGTCAGTGACGATATCCTCATACACGCAGAGAACAGGGAAGTCACAAAAGCCAGCACAAAATGGATGTAGGGCCCTGCCTGCCAAGAAGCATTCGAGAAAATCAAGGCATCACTCTTTGCAGACACCACTATGGCATGTTACAACCCCACATTATCGACCAAACTGTACGTTGATGCCAGCCCAGTGGGCCTAGGAGCTATCCTCATACAAGTGGCCAACACAGGAGAATCGATGCCAATCGCATATGCATCACGCGCCCTGACGCCGACGGAGCAACGGTACTCCCACATTGAAAAAGAAGTGATTGCAGTATTGTGGGGCTGCCGCCACTTTCATCTCCACCTATACGGCTGAAAATTCAAGGCCTACTCGGACCACAAACCAGTACTCCCCGTCTTCACTGGCTCATCCTCACACCCTCCGGCTAGGATAGGGAAATGGTTACTCCACCTACAACAGTATGACTTTGAATTAGCATATCAGCCAGGCAGTGGAAACCCAGCCGACTTCTTATCGCCCCACCGGGGGAGATACATGCAGCGGAAGAAACGGAGGAACACATTTGCCAGGTGATGCACACCATGAAGCCAAGGGCATTGAAAACATTGTCGAGGCCACGCAAGCTGACCCGTGCTGCGACTTAGTCAAAGACACGATCATATCGGGGGAATGGAGGTCCTTCCTGTGGTACATCCACAATCGTACGGCTGAGGCAAAAGAATTCCTAACCAGCGTCTTCGCAGTGAGACAAGACCTAACGATCACAGAAGAAGGGCTCATTCTAAGAGGGACCCGTATCGTCATCCCCACAAGCATGCAGGACAAAATCGTGGCACTGGCACACGAAGGTCACGAAGGAATGGTGAGAACCAAGGCCCGGATCAGACACTGCATCTGCTTCCCACAGATTGATGGAAAAGTGGAGCAACTGATCAGCACATGTCTCCCATGCCAAATAACGGGGGCGCCGCCCTCTCCCGAGCCCATACTATCAGCAGAGCGAGGATCCTCCAGATGGGATCCAAGAAGGCATACACCTATTGGTGGCTATTGACGACCACTCCAGGTATCCAAAAGTCGAAATCGGGACATCCACGGCGGCAGAGGTGGTCATCCCAGCAATGGAGAAAATGTTCGCTACTCGCGGCCTCCCAAGGCGGATTCAGAGTGCCAATGGTCCACCATTCCAAGGAGAGGAGTTCAGAAAATACCTAAACGAACTCAACATTCGGTACCATCACATCATGCCAAGATGGCCGCAGGCCAATGGCGATGTCGAACGCTTCATGCGAACAATAAACAAAGTCCTGTGCCTGTCGTGCGCAAACTCAAGCCCCTGGAGAGTGGACGTCTACAGATTCCTGAGGAATTACAGGGTAACACCACACAGCACCACGGGGATACCGCTGGCAGACATAATGTTCGGAACCATCAATAACTTGTCCATCCCGCATCACCCGAGCAGAAGCATGGACGCGTACGACAGGGCACGCACCGAACGGAGGAGAACCGCGGCCAACGAACACATGCGTAATAAGAGGAACGCCAAGGGATCCTGTCACCGAGTAGGCGACCAAGTGGTTATGGTGAGGAATCCATCCAAGTCCAAACTAGATACACAATATGACTCCGTCCCATGGACGATAATGCAAAAGTATGGGACCATGATAACAGCCAGGAGAGGAGACCGAGACAAGTCACTAGAAATGCGTCGTGGTTCAAATCAGTTCCAAAAGTCCTATGGACAGATGGTGCACCGCAACACGAAGAAGAAGACGACGACCAGCCAAGAGAAGATGAGAGCATCCACCAGGAAGGCGAAATGTCATTCGATGACAGAGCGGCAGAATTGCTGAGTGAACCAGTGTTCGGTGAGCCGGACTATGAAGGTGAGCAACCTGAAGGGAGTCAGGGGACAGCGCCCAGAGGTGGATGATATGAGCTAAGAACTGCTCACCGGCCCAGAGCCAGGCTGAGACACTCATTGGTAGAAGATCAGCCTGAGTGACTACCGACCTCACTGCATAAGGCACTACCCAAAGTTGCATTGTTTTTGTAAAGGTTTTGGTTAAAATAAAGGAGGAATGTTATATCCGCCTTACGTCCCGCTATGCGGCAACGTAAGATGTACTGAATAAAAGCCCCGCCCCCGAGCAGGAAGGGCAGTTCCGGGGCATGACAGCAACGCAGCTGCATCCGTGTCTTCCTTGCTCCCGCTGGAGCTGCGCAGCGTGGCCTGGGAAGCCCAGGCCCTTCATCCTGTTTCCCGCCAACGCATCAGCCGGGAACAGGAACATAACAAACACTGGTTAAGGAGCACCTTCACATTCATGGAATATACAAACCGGAACTGCTGTTCCAAACCCCGATGACTCCTCTTCCCCTTTCTCCTCCCGCTCCCCACCTGGTGTCCCATCTGCGTCTTAAAGGCACAGAAGCTTCTAACGTCACCCCCGGACAAACGTTCTGAGGTCAGGTTCAGCATTCCTCCACAAGGTGCATGAGCTTCCTTATGATGATTTGCGGGAAAGCCCATGCTTCACTTGGTCTTGCAGTCTCTGTGTCTCTGGGCAGGTCTGGCAGTGCTTTTGGCGCTCCCTCTGGGGCAGAGCGGTCCATGGGTCATCTCAGGGTTATTTTGTCTTTGGTTCACGGTCCGGCGGGAGTGCATCATGGTTCTTCACTTTTGTTTGAATTGCGACCCGTTTCTTGTTATTTCCTGAGTCGTGTTCTGCGCAATCACCATGGATCCCTTGAAGGCCCACAACCCTGACGGGGCTTGGCGAGTACCTTGCATCCGTCTTCCTGTTTGTCTCACCAGGACCTCGTACCCTATTAGGAATTCTTTGGGCACTGCTCTCCTTCTGATATCTCACCCGTTCTTTCCCAATGGTGTCTCTCAGTATGACCTCTTCATCCCCTCTCTTCTGGTCATCAGTGTTTCTCACAATCCTGGTGTGTAATTTGTAGCGCATCATGATGTCTGCCGGTGGCTTCATGGGGTGTATTCCGGTAGTCTCTGAGCATCCTGCACAAAGCTTGGTGTGGGTTTGTAGCTTCAATCTATGACCTTTGGATGGTCTTCTTGATCGATGCCATGAAGCGCCCCTCCATCCCATTTGGCTTGGGGCCACCTTGGCATGATATTTTGGTGGGTGAAAACCATGTGCTTTGCAAACACTGCGAAATCATGCTTGTTGAATGGGGGTCCATTGTCTGACTTAATTGTGTGGGGTATGCCTCATTCACGGAGTACCTCGTCGAAGATGGCGGCCACCTGGGGGGCATGCAGTTGTCGCCACTTTCTTTATCATGGGGAATCGCGAGTGCTCATCGATGAATACTAGTGGGTAGTCTCCCGACTCCATGCGTCCATAGAAATCAACTGCCACTCGGTCCTGTGGTCGATCTGGTATGTGTGTAGTTTGCAGTGGTGTGGAGCCTCCCGCCCTTATGGTGCATTGACATGGTAAGCAGTTCTTCACCCAGCTGTCCACTAGAGAGTACATGAACGGGAACCAGATGTGGCATTGTAACTCTTTCTTCGTGTCTTCGTCCCCCCCCCCCCCCAATGTCCCTCGTGTGCTGTTTTTATGATTTCAGCCCTGAGCATGGGGGAGATGACTAGCTTGCACCCTTGCAACAGTATTGAGTGATCTTTGTCCGCTAGTTCATTTGGTATTTTTTCCAGTCCCTCTATCTCTTCCTTGCTCGCCCCGGGTGACACTTGATGGCGCAGTGGTAGTCCCTCCACTTGTTGTTCGTGAGGGCAATGGCCAGGGCCATGGATGGGTCAGCTGCTGATGCAGTTGCATTAGTTTACAACAAAATTAAGGGTGCAAGGCATTAGCCGTGACATAATTGATATATTGCGTCGCCTTTCCTCGTCATTGGGGTGCCTGTCGGGGGGCGCGAGATGTAGCCCATAGTGTTCTGTTCTCCCCCGGGCTGTGGATGATTGTATAGTGTATTCCTGTAGGCGGATGCCCCATCTTTCAATCCTGGGTGACATTTTCATGTGAGGATTCCCAAATAAAGAAATTGTGGAAATGCTCACATGCCCTGACTGCAGCAAGGCTTTCTTTTTCAGCCTGGGAGTATGCTGACTCCGTGGGTGAGAGGGCCCTTCTTGCGTAGGCAACTATGTGCCTGGGTGTGTGTCGATCGCACTGGTTTGGGCGAGGATGGCGCCCAGTGCTACTAGGCTGGCATCTCCGATGATCTCCATGTGCCACATGGGATCAAAATATGCAAGTAGTCTTCCTTCTGTGAGTGCTTTTTTATGTTTTTGAAAGCGGCTTGGCACTCCTTGCACCAGTGGTTACCAGAAGTAACTTTCTTGGAGGCGTGGTATGGGTCGCGTAGTGCGGGATGTATCTGGCACAATAGCTGTCCATGACGAGGAACGATCTCTGGTCTGCTATCTGGGTTGGCGCATGGAGGTTGGTGATGGTGTTGACCTTTTCTGGGTCTGGAGTCATGCATATGTCTGAAAAGATGTGACCAAAAATCAGTTTCTTTTTGCTGAACCTGCATTTCTCCAGATTTAGCATTAGGCCAGCGTTGTGCAGAGCGGCGCAGGTCTCTAGTAAGGCAGGGTTGTGTTCTTCCTGTGACGTACCGAAGACCAGGATGTTGTAGCTGTAATTTAGCACTGATTTGATCACGTGGATGACATGCCTGATGGCCTCCTGGAAAATCTCTGCTGCGGATGAGATGCCAAAATTCAACCGTCGATAGCAGAACAGTCCATTGTGGGTGGCGAAAGTGGTTATGCTTCTCGACTCTGGGTGTAGCTCAAGCTGATGGTATCCATGCACGAGGTCTAGCTTGGAGAATGTGGTCTCTCTGTTCAGCTGCACTATCATGTCCTCGATACACGTGCCTGGGTGTCGTTCCTGCTGAATGGCGGTGTTGGTCATTCTCATGTTGACACAGAGTCTAATACGTTCACCTCCCTTTTGGGACAATTACTAGCGGGGAGCAATGTTCCCTCTAATTATTTTTCTCTATGTGCATAACTGGTTGGCTGTTGTGCGCACATTATTTTCCATGTGCGCAACTGACTAATAAGGTAAGCCACTTTGTGAGCATGTGTATTTAGTGAACTACCGTCGCAGAAGAGAGTTTGAAAAAGAATTTCCTCTTTCCAGCCACTGCAATTCTTGACAAATCTTACAACACTTTTTCCAAACAAATAGGCTAAAATAAAATATGGCATATGTGATTATACAGAGAAATCATCAACGAGTCGAAGACTTTAACATCTGCCAAGGTACCTTGCAAACCTTTTATGCCACTGAAAAATCACTCATTAGTACTACAAAACACAAATATCTCTGGTCATAACTGATGTGGCAGTCAGGAAATTCAGACAAAATACAATCTTTGCAGATGGATTAAAGGTAATTAAAAGAAATGTCGAAAACATGCTGATAGGAGTACAAGTGCAACTTTAATGAAGTAATTCAAGGGCCAGGAGAACATGCTTCTAATAATTTGTGTAAGGATGATAATTACATCAGAATGGCTGCACCTCAAAATATGTTAACAATTCCTGTGCCTCTGCTTACTATCCACATTATTTTCTTCTGTGGGTAGTTATAACACCAGCCTACAGCTAAGAGACATATGCACCATCCATTTTTACTCCATAAAAAATGAAAATGCGCATAACAAAAACAAGACACTATGAACATATTGTTGTTTCAACCCACAAAGTTCCACTGATATTTTTTCGAATTGGTGCCCTGCAAAGCACTGGCACAGGAGGGAACTCTAATATTAATGCCCAATCTCAAGAGGAATTTTAAGGAGAAGAACATATTTTAATAAATAGAAAGTATTGCTATTGGCAAAGCCAATTACTTTTTTACTGTCTAAAAAACCATTTGACTCCAAGTAGGGAGCAAAATCTGATTCGACCCCTGACAGAGGTTATGATAGGTTAGGTTATTTAGGAAGTGAAATGACAGGACACATAATAAAGTCTATAGTTTTGCCCAACCTTCCGCACCGCAGCCTAGACAAAATTAAACAAGAGCCTTACTGAGGTTTATTATGGAGACCTGCTAAAGTAAATGACATAAATATGTCTTTTGAGTTAACAGCATCAATTCACCAGAGATACAACTAATTTAGTGCCTTCTTCAGTAACTATGGATCCCTCTTCTGTAATTCATTATCACTTAAATAAGATGGAGTGTGATGCTAGAGATGATACACACAGAACACATGGTTATATTGTAAAGCCCTCAGCAGCTGAGCATAGAAAGAAAAAGAAGGGGCTGTTGTCTAGAAGGGTACTAGACTTTCCTATCCTCTAGCAAACACGCAACACATTTCCTTCAGTGTACTGCCGAAACATATGACTAGGTTTTTTAAATGTGCTGCTTTGTTCATCACCCACAAGGAGTGATGAACTGTGCTCTTCTACCCATACCCTTCCCGGCACCTGTGCTAGCCGCCAATACTAGTTGATAAAGCACTGTAAAAAGTTAGGGATTGTAGTAGTAAACACTCGCTGGGATATTTGCATACCCACAATACTTTGTAAGCAAGGCATATTTAATGCCTCAACATATGATGTGCATTTTAAGAATGTCATGACTCTGCATGTACACAATTATTTTGCAGTGCATACAAGATTGTTTGCTGCGTACCCCACCCTTATATCATTGTGTATGATGACGCAGTGCTCAGTGAAACCATTTTTGTATAGCAGCAAGTTACTATATAATGTGTGAAGGTCTATGCCCAAAGGAACTCTGAACACTTGGAAACGATGCAGATTGTGTGAAAAGCATGCTCCTGTCTGAATATCCGGTGCTGTGATACTATGGACGAGTAATCCCAAGCATCGTCCATACCCATTATTCATTGTAGGCAAAGTAAATAATATTGCAATGTTGCTCTCCACTTAATAGGGTAATGTTAGTGATGCTAAAGTGGAAGACGCTGAGCATCACATTTGTCTTCTCAAAATCCTAAAGAGGGCAAATTCATATTTAATTTGTATAATGCGTTAAATTGCAAGGGGGCCGCTTCAAAGCACTTGCGTGACTTATGTACAAAGAAGAGTGGGATAACGTTACACATCCAAGTAGCCTGCTTACTTACAGTCATTATCCAATATTGGAGCTAGTAGTTCGATTGTATAGTGTGGGTGACGCTTTTGGTAAGGCACAATGAGTAACAGAAATTCTGGCACGTGAACGTTATTCATATTACAACAAACACAAAACAAGTGGATGTAGGTACACGTCCGCTAACCTTTCGCAGGGCCAAGAGAGGAAGAGTCGAGTTTGTTTGGTAGGATCTTAATGTGTTCTGGGGCAGAAGTTGGAGTCATAAGGTAGAAGTATGGTGAAATCAAGTTTAGGAGTCATGGGTGGCGAGGGAACGTTATTTGGTAAATGTATGCAGACATATCTTGGTTAGATTCTTGTGTTCATGGAGCCAGTTTTTCATATTAGTTTTTAACCTCTTGCGTGTGTATTTTAGTGTTAGAGATTTTAGGTGTTTACGGTCACCCTTGCATAGTAGTGTAATGCAAATTAGCAGAATATAAAGACTAGTTGCTTATTTTAAGAGAAAAAACATTTCAGGTAATTACTGTGGCTTGTGCCTTATTAAATCTTTTTGAATAGGTGAGAATTGTCTGTGTGCGCTGCTAAAAATCTTCTGAGCGGCACCGAGAAGGAAGCTGGGCAAGCGCACATGCGCACAGCTTAGAGGGAACATTGGCGGGGAGACCCATGAGGTGGGTCTGGTGGCAGGCTCTATGATCTCCTTCTGGAGTAGCTGCTCTATCGCCTGTGAGAAAGGCATTCTGAAGGTGGAAACCCACTCTCCTGGGGTGTTAAAGGAGCTGCTTGGATAGTCTCATCAACATGTAATTTGCCAAGTACACCTTTGAGTTTCCCGGGTCCTTTGCATAGATCAGGAAATTTAGTTTAGATGACGTCTTTTGTGATAGCGCTGTTGCCCTCTGGGTTTCTGTTGATTGCACACACTATTTCTCTGTTGCTTGTGGTTGACTGGATCACCTTGCCCTCCTGGAAGCGGATATTGATGAGTACAAGGCAGCTTGCCGTGTGATAACTGAGTAGGCAGCAACCTTTCGTTGGGCTTCTTATGACATGGATGGTGGTGTTGGGTGTTAGCCCATTACAAGGCAATCTTCGTCAGACTTGTCCGATTGAGTGTAGGGGCAGTGCCAATCCCAACTGGAATATCCTTGTGTTGTTCTTCGAGAGTTCTTGTCCCTTCAGCATCTGCAGGAATTCCTGTTCCCCCATAATGTTCCATACATTGACAGAGATCCTGGGTGCTCCCTTTGCCTCTCAGTCATCTTGAATGAGGTGGACGTATTCATCAGGTTGTGTCTGGTCCAATTCAGTACCATAGTCATATTGGAGGTTGTGCTGTTACTCCCCATAGAACTGATATGGGTGCAGGGGCTCGTCATATTCATCACAGTACCTGGTGTATGGGTCATGTGGGTCATATCCCTGGCCCGGGTCTTGGAACATACGTCTCTTCCAACACTCTTACTTATCTTCTTTGGCCCTGGTAGTGTGCTGGGTTGGGCCTTGGCATGTAGAACAAAGGTGGAGGCCGGTGGTTGTAGGGCCTCCCCAGTGTTTGAATGTTCATACAGGGTGTAGGAAATGGTCTCCCTTCCCTGCAGACGGATTGAAAATGTCCTCTCTGCCACAGTTAGAGAACTTTTGGGTAAGGGCTGGGCAAGTTCCGGAGTGTGGGAAGTTCATACCACATTGGTAGCATTGTCTGTGTGTCCTGAGGGGTACCTGGTTGCTTGGTCTTCCTGTGGGCATCCCCCGGTCCCCAGTTCTCTGTGGTTGGATCGACGAAATAGTTTAATTTTTTTCATGCTTGTGTCCCGGGTTGCCTTCAATGGAAGCTGCCTGTGCATCAACCCTCTCAAATATTCTGGCCAATTCGCTCACCTCATCAATGGTTAGGGGCTTTTTGAGTAGTTGCTTCCGGCAAGTGGGTGATGTGCATCCTTCAATCACACACAGTCTTATCGCCTCATCTGCGGAAAACGGGTGAAATTGGCACAGTGTGCTCTTCAGGCAGAGACCTGTAATTAACTCATTGATGGCCTCTTCAGGTTTTCGGTGCACTGGCTAAACACATAGCGCTCATAGTCAGGGTTAGGCCCAATGACAAGCTTTTTCTTGAGAGCGGTGATCAGGGAGGCGTAGTTGTTTTTTTCTTCTCAGGGTATTGTGTTGACAATGGTTTTGATTTCTCCCCCGACCAGGTTGATGAACCTGTCACACCGTGCAGGAGATTTTTCTTCACCGGCTGCTTTGACAAAGTGGTTAAAGTCTTTCACTCACTCAAATCATCTTGGCCCTTTGTCACTGTGGCATTAGTGTGAAAATAAGTGCTTTTCGAAGTAGGGCTGCTTTGGAGGTGAGCAGCGTGGCAGGGGTTTGTGACCCAGGGCGGGCCAAGGAACCTGGACCCCTCATGTGATTGGTGTGTTGAGCTGGATGCTTGGGGCCCCAGCGTGGTAACTGCAGCGTGTGTTAGGCCATGGGTGGTATGCACGCCGTACCTCTGGGACTGCCTGTTGAGTTGTCACTGCGCAGGTGTTTCCTTTCTGTTATATGTCCCACAGGGTGTGGGTAATCCTGCTTGAGTAGGCCGTGTGTTCAGCCTTTCCTTCCTGGTTTTTCTCTGGATCCGCAATGTGGTTCTGCAGCTTCTGCTGTGCAGTAAGCGTGGGCGGCGGGATCGCCGTGTGGGCAGTGTTCCTCATGATGCAACCGATGGGGCGCCGCTTGAGATGTTGGGACGGCTGTCAGCCGTGGGGTGGGCGTGAGGCAGGATCGCTGGGCATACCAAGGTTGTTGGATTGCCTTGGTAGGATGGATGCAGAAGCAGAGGTGAGATTGCCTTTCGCAGGAGCTGGCACGGTGGGATCACCACCCTGAATCCGGAGAAGCTGTGGAAACCGGTGCGTGTGTAAAAACGCCTTGTTGCCAGTTGTTGTATCATGCCCCAATAAGGACGCAACATTGGTTAAGGAGGACCTTCACGTTATTACCACCTTCGTGGAACATACAAACAGGAACTGCTGTTCCAAACCCTGACTCCTCCTCCTCCTCCTCATCTTCCCCTTTCTCCTCCTGCTTCCAGCTTGGTGTCCCACCTGTGCCATAAAGGTGCAGAGGCTTCTAACAAGCACCAATGTTAAAAATACATTTTACACTGGATTTTTTATTTGTTAAATATAAAGTAAGTGCTTGTCCAAGAAGCCCTCTTGTATGGGCTGCATATTATTAGCTGGGGCAGTGCCATCACCAGTGTTTTGCACGTTTTGATATAAGAGAAAGCATTAACCTGTGGACCCAAGAGGTTGGTGACTGTCCCTCATCTTTCCCCCAAGATACCACAAAAACATTGTGTAAGTGTTGACAATAAAAGGCAGTGGCTTTTATTGCACATAACGTAATAATACACAATCGTCATCATAATCATCATAATACAAAATTAACACTTTTGGGCATGAGGTCCAGGGTTGCGGCCCCTGGCCCGTGCCGTCTTCCTCATCCCACGACGGCGTGGGCCTCGCTCGTTGTCCTGTATCCATTGTCGCTTCTCCCTTTTTCTTGGGTGGGAGGGTTCCTGGGAAAGAAAAAGTATTCTGCGTATGCAGACTACTTGTTTGGTGCTCCGTGCGTAGTACCAAACTGATTGTACTTCTCTACTGCTTGGGCAGCTCCTTATATAGTATGTGGACTAGCTCTAGGCTATGTCTGCTTGTGTAGGGGCTTTTCCCCCCTCGGGCCGGCTGGCACCAACGGAATTTCGCACCTTGTGGTGCTCTTCGTTTCCTACCTGGGTGTTTCCTGCTTCTCTGACTCTGGTGCGTTGCACCTTCCCATTGTGCTGTAGCGCCGTGCAGTGACCCTCATCCTGCCTGGCTCCAGGAGTTTGGGGGACGTCATAGGGAAAGGTGTTGTGCTTTCCCTGTGTCACTGGCTGGTGACCTGTTAGCCAGTGTTCTGCCCCTCTCCCTTCCTGTCCTTGCCACACAGGCTACAGGCCCTGCTTTTTAGCTGCAGGGTGCTCGCTCTGCAGCGTTGTCTGTGACCTGTGGAGCTAAGAGGTTGGTGACTGTACCCCATCTTTCCCCCCAAATACCACAAAAACATTATGTAAGTGTTGTCATAAAATTCTGTATTTTTTATTACACATCACGTAATAATACACAATCATCATCATAATACATAATGTACACTTTTGGGCACGAGTTCCAGGGTTGCGCCCCCTGGCCTTTGTCGCTACACCTGGATGGGTTACCGGCCTTCCAGGTTCCCCCCAAAAGTTGCTACCTACATCCTCTTTCCGCCAGGTTGTCTATTATTTCTCGGTAAAAGTGTTCCATCCCTTTTTCAGACGAATGGGTCCCATCCTTGTGGAAAAGCTCCGGGTTTGCAAGGGATATTGCGCTATGTTTAATGAAATTAATCCCTTTGCTGTGCGGAATTTTTCTATCCCTCTGTTCAATTTCTTTCTTGTTATATCACGATTTTGCCCCTAACCATGTTTTCCTGGGGAGCATTGCTGAGTAAAAAATTTCGATTTCTATCCAGTTGTGGGCTATGCCTGCTAAGGAGAAGCATGTATCTGCCAATAACTGTTTTCTCCCCATTGCCACTAAATTGTTGCCCCTCAGGTGTATAATTAGAAATTCCGGGGGGGGGGGGTCCCTAAAGGCCACCAGGTCAGCTAGCCTGTCGTGAATGTCTGGCCAGTTCAAATCCCTGTACTCCCACCGTGAAGTGATTGTGTTTTAAAAAGCTGTTCTTTCTTTCGTTTCCTCCGACCATCTCCCTGTTCTGAACATGAAAGAATGTTCCATTATCCATGCTGATTTGAGGGGGCTTCACAATCTGTTTGTGAAGAAAAATCTAATTAGCTTCAGCCTTATTTACTCTTTGTAGCATTCTGATTTCCATCCCCCTATCGTTTTTACTTGCTGCACCCCCAGTCCCCCTTGCCAGGTTGTTGTTGCTGCACCTATTCTAAGTGAGTGGGTACCATATTCTTTAGTGTCCCACCGGCCTTGCCTAGGGCTTTCATGAGCACTGCTTTGAATTGGAACTGGCTTAGAGCGTATGTGGTCCTATGAATCAGGAAACCACCCCCCACTAGTGGCCGTTGGCTGTTGTATTGGTTAGTGGTGCACACCGGACAGTTGGTAGCATCCTCTATACAATAAATATTAATTTACCTTTTTACATCCTGTCTTGGATGTCTGGATCAATGGTGAAACTGTCGGCTCTTACCCTTAAATCCAATATCCCCAACCCATTGCTGGCTTTCATGCTTGATGCGATGAGCTTGCTCAGCCAGTAAGCCCCAAAATATGCTAAGGTAAATGCAGTTTTAAACAGTAAAGCCTCGTATGGGTGGGAGCATATTTCCTCTAGTAGCCCTCTTAAAATAGCTAATTTCTGGAAATCTAAGGGGCACCTTTTATCCTTTTGGGGACCCTCTATTTCCCCCCACCACTTTGAGGCATAGGAAATTGGGGCGGTGTTGCGCGTTTGGTTGAATGAACACCTTCGCATGAGCTCCGATGGTGCACAGAGGATTCCGGCAGAATTTTGGCAGTATATAGAAGAGGCTAACTTCAAGACTGGCTCAGAAGATATATGAAGGGTGCCAGCACAGCCTGACGAAGAAGCGAAATGTTAGCTTCAGCGGCGCTGGAGATAATTGCCAAAGTTTAGCAGGCACGGGCTGGACAGACATGAAGCAACCAACTACGAGTGCTAAGAGAGCCTCCTTCGGGGTGGGCCTAAAGACTGCCTGAGGACAGTGAAGACGCAAAGCTTCAGACACTCGGTGCGGAGACCGAGTACATGAGAGAAGGCTGCTTGCTGGCACACCACCTTGCTGACGAGCCTTCTTCGGGTGGATGGTGCCTGCTTTCGCCGCACTCGTCCCGAGCTGCAGGGAGGAGGAATCTGGGTCACCGACTCTGCTGCGCCCAGTGCTATCAAAGCGAATGGTGAAGGAGACAGAGAGGGCCTGCCTACCACACGGTGAGTGCACAGCACTATGAAGCTCTGAGGAAAGTTGCAGCCCGACGGGGCAAATTTTAAAGAGAACTTTGGCGAACAGTATGATTTGACAGCCGCTGCCCTCCGCTGCGAGTGGGGAACCATTGCTGGTGACTCCGGACCCTGTCGGCGTGTAGGACTGCGCTGACTCAACTTGGCACACGTGGTTCTGCCATTATGCGGCAAGACAAGTCATTTGGAGGATATACACACACCACCAACGTTGGAATTAGATCCCTGGGGTGGGCGGCCCTGCGCACTCGCAAGAAGTCAGATACAGTTTGCGGGAGCGGGTGCCACTGTCCCAACAACATTGGCCTGCTAACACTGTAACACCACACCAGGATGTCGCGGCGCACGGGGGAGACCTGGCAGAGAGGGGTGTCTGCACTCTTCCAGCTAATCTGGAGAATGCTGAGACGGCAAACGTGACAAATACTGAGGCCTGGTCACGCACTGCACTCACCAGCAGGTGGGCATTGGAGTGCTTGGCTACCATATAACCCTTCTGGGAAATTTACAAGGAGGAATAGCTTACTCCTGAAGGCTCCAACCCACATGTACTACAATAGAGCTTTGTGTTCACCTTCGTCCCACCACAAGAGATCAAACATCTAGCTCTGTAGCCCGGGACCTGGACTGAGGGCACAGGCGGATGGAAAGGGAGCCAGTTGAGAACCCTTGCCAGGCTCAGGTGGAGGGAAAAGGGCCGCGGGTGACACGCTTTGTGACACTTTCAGTTACATTCCTGGGACAGGACGGGCGGCGGGGGCCCAAGGTACGGATGTTTGGGCCCATTGCAGCCTGCACTAGGACTGAAGGTCTGCCATCTAGTGTAGGTGTTTTGCTCGGCTCTCCCCTACATGAGGTGGAAGTTTTGCTCTCAAATAAGTCCTGTCCTTAAGATGTGTGCCAACTCGAACACTCAATAAACCAGCAATCTCGCTTTAGGCCCCCTCACCCCCACAGCCAGAGAGGGAGGGTATGGGCTGATTCGCTGTGCCAAAATGCTACTGCTAAACATAGGGAAGATCATCTGGGCCTACTTGCATCAAAGAGCACACAGTGTTGAATTCTGTAAAGTTGCCCAGGGGTACAGTATAATGCCTACAGGAGCAGCCCTCAAAAGGAGTGTTACGATGGACACATTTGCTAAGCCAACCGCTAAGCAAATCGACACTGAAAGCAAGGGGGTAAGTAGTCAATCCTCAGTGGTACCTCCGCCTATGCCACAGCCGACCTACAGGGAGTCATGACCATCATGCAGCAAGGGTTTGCCTCCATCAACGAGAAGCTAGATGGTAGTATTGTCAACGTCACCACAATCCGGGCTCAGCTGGAAAAGGCTACCCAGCGCAACACAGAAACAGAAAGGAGGATTGGCACGGCAGAGGATGCCATACAGGCATTGCAGAGCACAGTGACAACTGTGGCGAAAGATCTGGGTAGCATCAAGATGAAGTGTGAAGACTTGGAAGCGAGATTGCGACGGAACACTGTCCGCATCATAGGGTGCCAGAGGACGCCTTGAAGGGCCCCCATGGAACTAGCTGTGGAGGAACTACTGAAAGATCTGCTAGGGGATTCAGGCTGGTCTCAAATGTTTGTAGTGGAACGTGCGCACAAGACACTGATGGCGATACCCAAACAAGGCGTTTTCCCCAGGCCCATAATTGCACGACTAATGAACTACAGAGACAGGGACATGGCCTTGAAAGCTGCATGGGAGAAACAAGATCTGAAGATAGGTTCCAGTGTGATTCGAATTTTCCCAGACTATACGTTGGTGCAGCAGGAGAGGTGCACATTCATTGCGGTCAAAAAGCTATTGAGAGCACGCAAAATACACTATGCTATGCTATACCCAGCTAGGCTGCGCATGCAGTTCAAAAATAAGACTTACTTGTTCACGTTCCCAGAGGAAGTGGCATCATTCCTGGAGGCCAACATTACCCTACCAGAGAAGCAGTCACCAGAAGAAGGGTAGTGACAAGAAAGATGTTGTGCGGTGTACCTGTGCTGATACCGAAAAAATTGAGTGCTCTGAACTTCGCTATTGCATATGTCATTTAATATATGTTTTTAGTAATTTAGTAAAAGTTACATTGAGGTCCGTGCCCGGGCCAGAGAGTATGTGGTGTTTAAAAAGGGATGCGCAGTACGCCTGTGTTGGTACTCTAAATGTTAGATGTACTGAACCTCGTAAGTGACTATGTAAATTAACAATGTGTTTTAGCAATGTTGGTTTATAGTGCATATTGTAGTTACAGCCCGGCTAAGGTTTTAATAATGTTCAAGCCAGGAACTCTAGCCACCACGGAAGCAGTTGCCCCCAATGCGAATGCACAATTCTGTTAAACAGGGTAGGGGCGAGGGGGATATGGGAATGGGACGGAACATAGTCAAAGATCAGGGTAACATGACGGAGGGGGAGGGGGAATTCTGGGGAAGTTGGGGTAAAAAAGTTATGAAAATGCACAGGTTTATTACAACATGTTGCTGCCGAGTTGGGAGATGGTATAGGGTTGTGGAAACTGCCCAGAGACATATGAGAGATGGGTAGGAGTGAACCGATTGGGGGGTAAATGTCATGCCTGCTGGACATATCTCTGGATCAGGAACGACCTCTCCATACAAAATGAGTTACGGCCATAGAACCACTAGACCATTCTATTCGAAATGGAGGTTGTTCGATGCATTGCCCGGAAAACGACGTCTGCATTTTTCACGTCGTTAAAATTCACGTGACTTAGTTCCGTCACGTGTATCACGGCAGTTCGTACATAAGCAGCGTGGAAACGTCGATCGCTGCTTCTGATTAATTCATTTTTGCCATTTTGTAGCTGAACTCCGGACCTGCGTCCTCGCATTCCCTTCAGCAACTTCTTTGGCCTTTCTTGAGCGTGTTTTCCTCCACACGCTAATTCCTGGAGCCGTGTATCCTGGTTGCGTACCAAAATCTCCACGCGGATGCTTTCTGCAAGCGCGGCTGTCCTGAGCAGCGTGTATCCTGTTCACGTGCCAAATCTCCACGCGGACGCTGTCTGCAAGCGCGGCTGTCCTGAGCTGCGTGTATCCTGTTCGTGTGCCAAATCTCCACACGGACGCTGTCTGCAAGCGCGGCTGTCCTGAGCTGCGTGTATCCTGTTCGCGTACCAAATATCTACACGCGGACGCTGTTTTCAAGCGCGGCTTTCCTGGGCTGCGTGTATCCTGTTCACTTGCTAATTATCCACGCGGAAACGCTGTCTCCAAGCGCGGCTGGCCTGGCTGCGTGTACGCTGTCGCGTGCAATTCCGCACGTGGTTTTCTGAACTACTTTGAACCTTTGGTGCCTGTGACAGTTAACAGGTGAAATTCTTATTTTGTTCTTCGTGGGAAAAGGAAGTATTTCATGAACTATTGGAAGGTGATTGTGCACAGTACTTTGGACGCTATCCTGTGGTGCACCAACACGGTATCTAGTTTACATGCGGGGGGACGCAATGTCCACTGAATTTGGGGTACTCCGCGACATTAGGAGGGAATTTAAGAGGCGAAAGGATTCACTGGCAAAATTACTGATGGAATACGCGAGAAGCCCGTCACCGCATATTAGCAGAGAAATTAAAACCCAGCTGGACGAATATCAAGAAGCAGCAGACAGAGAGCTGCGCTATTTTGATAGGCTGGAAGCGGTGCGCACGTATGGAGAGCAGGAGAGGCCGGGAAAGCTTCTAGCGCAGACGGTATGTAATAAGAGAGGCAACTCGACCATTCATTGTATAAACAAGCAGAATGGAGTGGTGGTTACTAAAGTAGAAGAGGTCTGTGAGGTGTTCTATGGCTTCTATGAGGATCTTTACTCACCTCAGAGTGTGGCTACAAGCAGTGAGATCAATGAGAATCTTGCTAAGATATCCACAACGTTGCTATTGACAGCCGCAATGCGTTTGGAAATACCTATGCGCTGAGTGAGATAAAAAAGGCGATTAAATGTTTACCGGGATGGAAGGCCCCAGGCTTAGACGGGTTGGGTGCAGAGTTTTACAGGGAATTCATGGACGCGCTGGCTCCTCATCTCCTATCATTGTGGAATGAGGCTCTGAAGTCTGGCATCCTACCAGACTCAATGGGGGAGGCAGTCATCAACCTGCTATTGAAGCCCCGGAAGCCACCAGAAGACTACGGGTCGTATCGATCGTTGTCCCTTATTAACACGGATGCAAAGGTGTTTGCAAAGATATTGGCCACTGGACTTACATGGTGCATGAGGACCAGGCGAGATTCGTACAGGGGAGATCACCGGCAACAAACATACAGAGGTTTTATAATATAATGCCAAGGGTACCACAGGACACTGACAGAGTTGCTGTATCCTTGGACATGCAGAAAGCAACATTTGGACCACCTCATGCTGACTGCTGGGCCCTCGGGATGTTTCCATAGTCTTGCTATTGACATTTTTTCTGCTATAAGTAGGTGGGAGCATAGATCTGCCGGTCATCGGGAATATACCAAGAAATACACTTCAACCCCATGAACCAGATTATGGCCTTGATTGAAGAAACCCTGGATGAAGCTTTTTAGAGCATGAACATGTGTTAACATCTCCAATATGGTCACGACACCTGGCAATGTACACAAGGTACATCGATGACATCTTCGGCATATGGACAGGCACCAAGGATGAACTCCAGCGATTTTTCTCCATGATGAATAACATGAACCCGCGAATTAAACTTACAACATCCACAAGCGAATCTAAAATCCATTTCTTAGATGTCGAAATTTATGTGAAAAATGGACAATTAGAAACACGTATTTTCTCAAAAAAACTGATAGAAACAGCTTGCTTTTGGCAACGAGTTTTCATCCACAGAGAACACTGGACAGTGTACCATTGAGCCAGTTCTTAAGGTACAAAAGGAACATCTCAGAGACCAGCGAATATTCAAGACAATCATCCACCTTGAAAACCAAGTTCATTGAAACGGGATACAATAGAGCTTTGATCTCTGAAGTAAAGGATAAACTGAGTCTAATTGAGAGGGATGCCTTGCTGACACCCAAACCCCTGTAGAGCCCGACAGTTCGGCGCTCCCGGTGCCAGCGGACTCGCGGTGCTTGGCCTTATGTTGGACCCCCGTCGCCGGGGCGTCCTCAAAGGTCTTAGAAGACCGCTCGGATTTCTTCCTCTTCTTCTCGCCGGACGGGCTCTTCCCTTCCAGCCAGTTGGCGAGACGTTGATGGCGGTCCTTCATGGTCCGCTCCGACATGTTGCCGCAAAACGCACAGTCCTTCTCCACGTGCGTCTTGTCCTCATGTAGACAGTAAAGACAAAAAGAGTGTTCGTCCACCTTGAAGACGTTCTGCAGCTGGCATCCAGGGCAGACCCTGAACAGCTTTCCGGGCGTCGAGCTTCCCTTCTCCTGGGCCATGACCTGGCCTGAGAAACTTCTGGAGTCCTCCAAAAGCGTAGCTCGACGAAATCTTCACCCTTGAGGGGCGCAGACGAATCCGACACGGGTCCCCGTTGATCGGATGGAGAGTCGGTGGAGCTTGAGGCTCTTTTGACCGAAAAAACGAAGTTTTTGAGAAAAAACGTGAAAAAATAGCACTAACGCTCGAGAGCAATAGCACGAGGATCCCAACACATGAACGTGCGGTAAAAATCTGAAGATGGCTGCCAGAGGCGGTGCTTAGGTAGAGGGCAGTCATTGGCTGTGGTCAGTATGACGCAGAGACCAGTGATTGGTTATTACTACGAAAGACAGATCAGAAACGAAACTGATACTGGTTTTTTCTTTACCGAGGATTCCCAGCCTGACGACGGGGAATATTCATGAGCATGTGAATCCATGCCAGACCCATGCTGGAGAACAACAGTTACAGGTAAGTAACTTGTTCCTTAACGCTCTTTCTTTGTTGGTGACTCATTCCAGCTCTTATGGATTTGTGTCCAGAGGCGGCTCCATTCCTCCATCCCTATTTCTTTGCCCATATTGTAGGCTTCCTTCATGTTGGGGTCCCATCTGTCCAGTAGCCTGTATAGGGTAGATATTTTACCTGTGGGTGCAAGCACTGTCAGAGTTTGTTCTAACGCCTTTAACTCCCTGCTGCCATATGTTTTTATCGAGTCATGGGAAATCCAGTGTCTGAGCTGCGTTTGGCAGAATCTTTCAGTTACCGGCACTTGGCATTTCACTTTGCATGCTTCAAATGTAAGCAGGGTGCCGTTCGCGAAGAAGTCTGCTATATACTCCTGCCTTCCAGTTGTCGAAGTTGTTCAGTGTAACCCCCGGCGTCAAGTCAGGGTTTTCCCAAATCGGGGACAGAGAACCCACTGTGTTCCTGCAGCTCCATAGTCGAGCTGCCTTTCTCCAGTTCGCCACTATGTTCCTGGTCGAGGTTAGGGGTCCGGCGTTAGGAGGGTCGCTGGACCTGATGATGTGTGGGAGTGATTCTAGTAGACAGCGGCTCAAGTCTTCCTCAAGTTTTTTCCAGCGTGGTCTGTTGTTGCTTAGTTTCCATGAGAAGGGTGGCGAGAGCTGTGTGGCAAGACAGTATCAGTTAACCACCGGAAACCCCAGTCCTCCTGTCCCTGGGCCTTGGAGCATTACTCTCTTAGCTATTCGTGGCTCCCCCCGCCTCCCACCCTCCCAGACCGAATTTCAGGATGTATGCTTGTAATTTCTGCAGGTCTTTTTTGGGGACTGGGATCGGGGGGGCTAGACAGTGGTAGAGCAGTCTTGGTGCCAAGTTCATTTTTACTGCTGTGATTCTTCCCATCCATGACGCCCCTTGCTTTTGCCAGCGTGCCAGGTCCGTCTGCAGCTCTTTAAACAGTATCAAGTTTATTTTGTACGCGCTCTCTGTTCTGCTTGGGATCTGGACTCCTAGGTAGATAATGTGGGAATCTGCCCATGGGATGGAATATCTGGCTGCTAGGGTATCCACAAGGTCTCCAGGAGTATTATTTCCTTGATTTTGCGAGGTTGACACTGAACCCTGATGCTGCTCCAAATTTGTCCAGTTCTCACCAGAGGGCGCCCAGGGAGGCTTCGGGCCAGGTAAGGGCCAGGTAAGGGTCAGAAGGACATCGTCCTGTTTTGTAGACTTCCCCTTTTACGTCCAGTCCATGTATCAGAGGGTTATGGCAGATCCTACAGGCAAATGGCTCCATGGATAGAGCAAACATTAGCGGAGACAAAGGGCATCCTTGTCGAGTGCCTCTGGTTATCGGGATTCTGGCCGATTTGCTGCCGTTTATTTTGAGTGACGTGACGTGGGGGGGTGTTGGTAGTTATCCAGTGTCCATTTCTGAAATTTTGGGCCAAAGCCAAAGTGTTTTAAGGTTTCCTCTATGTACCCCCAATCCAGCATGTCGAACGCTTTATGCGCATCAAGCAAAAGGACTGCCATTTGCTCTCCAGTTCTGTTTGCAGACTCAATGACGTTTAAGGTGCACCTGGAGTTGTCCAGTGTATTACGGCCTTGGATGAAACCCGTTTGTTCTGGATGGATCAGCTCTGGGAGTATTTTCGCTAGTCTGTGTGCTAGTATCTTGGAGAATATATTGGCATTCTTGTTCATTAGTGTGATCGGTCTGTATGAGTAAAAGTGTTCTGGATTTTTCCTGGTATTTAGGATCAGTACCATTAGGTATTCTTCCATTGAAGGGATGATTGAAGATGTGAGCAAATGTTTTATAAAAAGGGGCCGTCAGCCTGTCGGGGCCCAGGGCTGTATTTTTCAGGGACCAAATTTTATCGGTCACTTCCTCCATGGTCATAGGGAGCTCCAGAGTCTCCAGTTGGGGGTGTGGGAGGTCCTTTTGGATGGAGTGTAAGTAATAGTTTGCGCCGTCTTGCTTGGGGGGGGGGGCACCAGACATGACGCCCCTGTGATGATCTCCAGTTTCACTGCTTCTGCGGAGGTCCTGCAGGGTAAGTATATTGTTCCGGGTATGCACTTGAAGTTTCCAAGACCTTTGTTAGAGTGCCGGTAGGCCCTCATTTTGCAGGCGGGCTATTACTGGGGCAATGCAAGGGTAGAGAGCGCTGGACATCAGTAGTAAGTCTATTCTCGAGAATCCCCTTTGGGCGTGCAAACACAATGTGTAGTCTCGGGCCCCATTGTTAGCTAACCTCCATGCTTCTATGGTACCAGTTTCCCTTAGGAATTCCGCCATCCCCAAAGCTCGGGTAAAGTCCTCCCTGGAGGGTGGCAATGTTTTATCAATGTTGGACTCTGGGGTCAGGTTAAAGTTCCCTCCAATTAGCAGGCGGGGAGGATATTGCTGAGAAAACGATCTTGAGCGTTGTTTGAACAGTATATCCCTGTGATGGTAATCAGGAGTTCGACCAAGAGCCCATTGAGCAGGAGATATCTCCCTGCCGGATCTCACTTGATCGTGATTTATGTTAGGGGGATCTCGGGCTGATTAGTATGGCTACACCCCTTTTCTTCTGGCCTGACGAGGCAAAGTACCATGTGGGTATCATTAAAAGTTGATCCGCCTCTCGTCAAGCCCCAGCAGATGTGTTTCTTGGAGGCATACAATATCTGCTGCAAGTTGAGCCAGCTTATGTTCGACCGACTTTCGTTTCCTTGGTGAGTTCAGACCCTGTATGTTCCATGTTATCATGGTAAGTTCTTTAGTGGTGGCCGTCATCTGGGAAGATTATGCTTGTAGATTCCTTTGATATCTTTTCCGGTAATCTTCCAATGAACCAGCTCCCTTGTTGATTGATTTGCCCCCTGATAAAATTCCCTTCATCCCTCCCTCCACCTCTCTCCCCTAACCCCCCGACTCAAAAGAAAACAAGGTTGTCAGAACCAGCCTTCGACCAACGGGGTATCCGGCCAGGCCAACGCAACGACTAACTTGGAGGCGACTGAGCCTCAACTAATGTTCGGTGAAATTTGGCGTTGTGGCATCCGGCAAATCATTGATTACAACTTCGTGCTCAGTATCTTGTGGGACGGCTCTTTCACTGGGGGTCCACGCCAAATGTCGATAGTATAGGCAGTTTGGGTACTATTTCTTTCAGTCTTTGCTGTTCCGTTTGCTTTTGGGTGGAGGGCCTCTGATCCTTCCTCATCTTTCTACCCGGGTGCAGGTGCGTCCGAGATCCTTTGCTGGGGCCTGTCTGGAGGGCGAGTCTTTGTTGGGGTCATCTTCCTCTGTCTCAGTATTGAAAAGCTTCTCTGCCTCCTTTGCGGCGCGGATGAAGCAGGGCTTGCCTTCCCAGGTAAAGGTCAGGACCGTAGGGGAACCCCCAGCAGTAAGGAATGTTTCTCTCCCTTAACCATTCTGGGACAGATCTCTTATGGAGAACAGGTCACTTCCAGTTGTAGCCTTTGAAAAGCAGTTTCACTGGTGCTTCATCGTCGGCTGTGTGGCACAAGCCGGGAGCTCCTACAAAGCCGCACCAGTCGCCATGGCTCCAAGCCATGCCCCCCTACTCAAGCTGTTTTATCTCTTTAGAACAATTCCACTTTGGCCGGGTAGATCCTTTTTTACGAAGATAACCGGTGCATGCTCTACATTTGTGTGAAAAGGTCAGGCAATGGCCAGCTGAAAGCGCCTCACATTGCGTACGAGCAGGGGGGGCTGGCAGCTCTGGATTATGAACTGTATTAACTGGCAGCTCAGGCATACTATGCGATGCACTGGACGGAGGACAGGCTGCACACATCATATGTGGACTTAGAGAGGCAGTACAAGGGTACGGCTACTTTGCCGCATGGGGCGGCCATAGGGAGGCAGGGTAATGGCAACCAACTAGACCCAGTCTTAGTCACACAGCAGGCATGGTCGAGGTTAGTTCAACAACCCAAGAACACTATAATGTATAGCCTGGATATGCCTATCTTGGACGCCCCTAACCTAGACCTGTCAAAAGATGCAGTATTGGCAGCACACTGGCGAGGAGTGGGTATAATCAACTTTGGGGATTTGTATCACGATGGCTTGTATCTGACCTGGGATATTATTAATGTGCACGTCAGAGACACCCCACTACAGAAATTACGATACTTTAGACTCCGCTCAGCAGTGGAATCTATGTGGGTCAGATTCTCACAAAAACCGCCCTCACATCAATGTCTGAACCACTTAATCTCGTCTGGTATGATGAAGAAATCCGCTTCTGCGTTATATAAAATGGTGTTGTAGATGAGGAAGGTGCAAACACCAGATATTGAGGGAGAGTGGGAGAGAGATCTGGGTGTCACTTTCACAGAGGCACACTGGCTGCAATTGTGCAGACTAACGAAACAGATATCATTCAACTCCCGGTACAGGCTAATTCACTTTAAAATACTGAATAGAGTACACCTCACCCCTGCCCGCCTTAAGAAAATATATATAGCAGCCGAGGGGAAAAAGCCAGAGGTGCAGAAATGAGGATGCTGATATAATGCATATGTTATGGTCTTGTGGGGCACTTGCAGCGTACTGGGGTAGGGTATTTGATGCGCTAGAACAAAGAGATGGGAACACACGTCGTGCATATTGGGCTATGTGCTTAAAATTAACCCATTGAAACATAAACTTATAAATATAGCACTGTTGCTGACGAAACGTGCTATATTGATGCATTGGAAGAGTAATGTACCCCCCATGGTTTGTTTGTTTATTTATTTTATATAGCGCACCAGACCCAGGAGTAAAAGGGCGCTTAAATTACAGGTTACAAAAATACGATATACATAAGTTATGCAGTTGTAGAGGTAATCTACAGTACACAGTATATGCAAAGGTAGTTAGAGCACGTGGTTTAGAACATTTGAATAGTGTGTACAATATATACAATTAGAACTGTGCTTAGTCTATCTTGGGATTGGTTTTATCCAGTAGCCAACTAATGACTGATTTCCTGAACAGTTGGAAGGACTTGGTTGTTTTGATGTTCAGCGGCAGGGTGTTCCAAAGTTGAGGGGCAAGGACCGAGAAACTCAAGCCACCAGCTCTTTTAGAGGTGACCCTGTTTTCTGCCTTAAAATGTACATATGAATATTAATATGAATATTAGATTATTAATTTAATTTATTTTTTCTTCAGTGTTTATACTTAATGTAAAGAATACAGAACACATTGCCCCTGATGAAGAGTGAAAA
This sequence comes from Ambystoma mexicanum, assembly GCF_040938575.1. Classification (NCBI taxonomy): domain Eukaryota; kingdom Metazoa; phylum Chordata; class Amphibia; order Caudata; family Ambystomatidae; genus Ambystoma; species Ambystoma mexicanum. The sequence goes on from NC_090929.1 coordinate 720,001,952, forward strand.
CTGATACTCGAAACGTGTTGGGCCAGATTATACTTTGAATGTTTTTTTTTTAAAAATCTGGATAAATTACGTTTTTTTTGATAAACAGATGAATTGTCAAGTATTAATTGAGACACTTCAGAATATTTTGCAGTCATAGCAAAGCACAGAAACTTACTAAACTTAAGAACCAAACCCTGTAAAAAACAATAAGGTTACTAGTTGTACCCTTAAAGACTCTATACGGGCCACGGCCCTTGTTGATAGTGTGCAGGGGACGCGGGTTTCCTTAATCAGGAAACCATTTGTTCAATGTATTTTTCCCAGCCTAGATACCAAGGCTGAGCACATCTTCCCTGCACCTCAAATTGTACTCTACTGTCCAACTAATTACTCAGAGCTATTCTCCTATATGCAAAAAATATAAATGAGGACTAGGTGTGCATGGTGATTATCAATCTTTTCTTTGATACCCTCACCCACCCCATTTTAGTTCAAAAGCTGTAAGTTTACATCCATTCTAAACTTGCATCGGAATCAAAACTTGCCTCTTTGACCTAAGTGTTGAGTTTTGGCCCCTTGAAAGCAGTACATTACCGCTACGTATGTTTTCATTCTCTGATCAAACTGAGCCAGAAAGGCGCCATGCAGAATGCGTAGTGTGCACTATTCAGAGACTGTGCGAGTGTAGGAAGTGTGGCCCCGTTGCCACTCATTTGTGTGCAATCAGTGTTTAGTCAGCTCTGCATGCTTGTCTGACAGACGACGTTGGGTGGGCTGTCTGGGGCTGCGTGGCGACACAAAGTTGAGGTGTGGAGAGCAGGTAAGGATGTATGAATGAATGAGGGGTTGTCTGTGTATGCAAATTAGTTCAGGTCAGAGTATGTATGTGCCTTTGTTGAGGTGTGAGAGATGGCGAAGTGTGTATGTGTGGCGTGTGTGTTCTGGTGTAAGGCTGGTGATTGCGACAGTTGGGGGACAGAACCATGTCAACAGCAGTGAAAGTTGCTAGCCAGTATGGACATGTTTTCCCCGCATTGTACTGTGGCATATGACTTTGTCCTAGGACTACTGGCATATATTGCCACACTCAGAGCTCGATTCTTAACTTGGCGCAGTGAACGTGCTAAAGACCACGATTCACTGTGCCAAAACTGGACGCCCAGGCTCCACCCGTATTCTGAAGTGGGCCTGGGCGTCCTCGTAGTGCACAACAGTGCACCTTCACGATTTTGCCTGTTTTAGTCATAACGGACGCAACCCTGAAATCTCAGCAGCATTTTTGTAAAATAACGACATATTTGTTATTTTTACAAAAATTCTGCCGAGAACACAGGTGTATATGAACACTTTCATATGCACCAAAGTAAGCAGCTTCAACGTTGCAGGATACTACGCTGAAGCTGCTTCCTTTGGTGTGTATCAAAGTGTTCATATGCACCACACGGGTGGGTGTATATGAACACTTCACAAGAATAGAGGCAGGTAAGGAATGTGGCAGTTGCTAGGTTGGTTTCAATCCCATCCTACCAACCGTCACATGTATTCTGAAAGTGGTGCATTCCTACCGACTTCGGAAGAATGTACCACCTTCAGCATAGGTCTTAACGACCGAAAAGATCGTCAACGCTTTTAACAACCTTTTCAGTACTTAAGACCCAGTTGAGAATCGGGCCTCATCTTTATGCGCTTGTTTTATTGCACAAGCATTACAACTGCATTATGGGCAAAACTAACGTGAGTGTGCTCTTATGTCAGATACTGGCATATATTGGCACAGGCAACATAGACATGTTTTCATAGTAGGCATGAGACTGTGAGTATCCTTTATTATTTATTATTAATAAAGAAACCATAACTTTAGTCTAGAGAAGTGTTCCTCCTGCTCCCCCTTATGGACTGTTCTGGCTGGTGCGTGACCCCATCCCAAATGTCTCTAAAATTCTTCTCTTGGTTTTTCAAGCCCACGCCTGCTCGTTCAGTTCAAACAACGTCCTTGGGTTTCTCAACAAAAAGGGGCCTCCTGAGCCTCTCAACAAAGTCTTGCTTAACTTAGAAAGTTTGTTCCCTAAATGCAACACCTGAGCTTGTAAATCTTTCACTGTTCTAACTGGGGTCCCTTGCTGACCCCTCCAGGGTGTTTCAGTTTCTTTAAAGCAATAAACGTTCTCAGTCCGGCATGGTCCTTCCACCTCGGCTGGCAGCTTTAATGTGTCATGCTTTCCCACCCTTTGTAAGTGGCTTGGGGTCTCAGCCCGGACTGGGCTCCCGGGTCCTTCAGACCTATTGGGTCTCTGATGGCTCTTGCCCATTTACGGGGTCTTTCGTTTCAGTGTCACCCTTCCTTGGGGTTACTATTTCTCTTAGGTTTCTCTCACTCACTTGCGGGCTCTTTGTCTCAGGTTCACCCCTCATGGGTTTTTCCATTTCTCTGAGTTCTGGTACTCCCTCATGGGGTCTTGGTTTCAAGCTCACCCCTACTGGGTGTTTTATTTCTCACAGGTATCTAGTAATCCGATATGGGCCCTTGGGCTCTTTAGCCCCTTTCTTATTGTCCTCTCACCCTCGTGGCATGTCTTGGAGCTCTGCCGCTTGACCGTGTACTGCTTTTCTGCAGGGTTCTTCATTGGGTGAGGGAGCTGCTCCAGCCACTACAGAATCCTACTTCTTGGGTAGTCTGGTCTCACGCAGCAGTTCTCCGTTCAGGTGTCTAGCTTCGTGCACGCCGTATGTCGCATCTGTGTGCCTCAGTCTCTCACCTATGGAGACTGGGATGGCTTAAGCTCTATGCCTAACTGGACTCTGCAATGTTCCACAGGCTCCAGGACTCCTCCACCCACCACGTATGCGACTTGTTCATGCCTCCAGGCTGGATTGGCTCTGTGTTTCAGGGTAGGCCTTGGCTGTGTGCAGCCTTGCTCAGGCTGAGCCTCTTATAGCAGCTGGTATACTCCCACTGGCTGTCTCTCTTTCTGCAGGTAAGGGTCTTGACCCTTTTACAACTGTTGATGCAAGTCCCTTTTTTTCTGTGATTCTGGCAGCAAGGTGTATCTGTATATTATTGTTCTGGTCAGCCCCCATTTATCTAAACAAACAATTGGGACTTTGAATTTAAGGGAGACGTTACAAACTTCTCACCTGGGTATTCCTTGTTCCCTAAGGGGAGGTTACACCAGTGAGATCCTGCTTGCCTTGTCCCCTAGGGAAGGTTTTGTGTAGCGGGCGCGCCTCCCTAGTCTCTAAGGGGTTGGCTCTTCCTTGGGGAGAAGGGCCAAATTCCCTGGATTTGTCACAAATTAGTGACTTGTTGCTCTGTTGAAATACTCTGGTGGAGCTCTGTTGAGATACTCTGGTGGAGCCCACCTTTTTAAGGTGGCAGTCAGGAAGAGCTTTCAAATCTAGAGACGTACACCACAGTGCTGAGGCACTTGGGGAAAATCCCCTGGTGGCAGTTACTACCACTTTTCATTAACTGCGTTAGACCTTGTGGGTCTCCAGTCTTTTGATGTGTACCTGTCCCTGACAGTCCCATTTTTAGTTATTTTCCCCTTTAATTCATAGTTTTTTGTTACTTTGTCTGGTCTTCCTGATACTTTGATTTCTATGTATTATCAAATACAAGATGCCCTATATATAGTGACTGTTGCGCACTCTGCAACAATAAAAATGAAATCAAACCTTGAGGAGTCCCATGTTAAGAATGAGTTCCCCATCCAGTCCAATCATTGTTTTTATACTGTGGACATTTGTCTTTGCCCATTGTAACTAGAGAACTACTTCCATTACAGGAACGAAGAAGAAAAATAAAGGGGGCTCTATATGCCTCTCAAAGGATGCAGCTACTAAGGGCTCTGCATTATTTTAACAAACGAGGGAAAAGGAAAGTCTAAGTTAAGAATACAAAACACTTTATATACAAATCACCACAAAATAACGTGCCTTTTGGTTGCTTACATTTTTTCAATCATTTTTTAGGATCAATCGATCCATGCAACAAAACAAATACATGCCCTCTCCATTGAGACAATAACATTCCTGAGCTAACGGCCCCTTTAAGAGTATGCTCATTGTGAGGAATCCCATGATGATGTCACTGCTTCTGAAGGGTGAGTCCCTTCCCGTGAGGCCAGGGTGGTGAGACCGCAACCCGATAGTCCCCCTAGGGGTGGCACTCAGTGGGTGGATCTCATGGGAGGGGAAACACCCCTTGGGACCAGGGTCGACCTCATCAGGAGAACGCAGTATTCCTGCCAAGCACCTGATACTGGTGCCACTTTCCAGAATTACCTCACCTTTCCTTCTCCTCATTCCACTTAACACTTACCCGCACACTCTATTTACTTTGCTAAGGCTACTCCAGTGGAGAATACCGAGACGAGGAGTACTAGTGAGTTACCATCTCAAAACTAACTTAGTACTGAGATGAGGAAGCGCATGAGGGAATTAACATCTCAAAACTTACCTAGTGCTGAGAAGAGGAGGGATCGCAGAGAAACGCATTGGAACCACTGTCACCATTCTAGTGGTTCACAAACGGTAATTGGCAAAATTAAGGTAAAAACCAACTAAGGACTTGACAGTGTCTGAAGTTCTCCCAGGAGGAAACCGAGAGGCAAGAGGCACCCAACATGCAGACAGAAGCTGACTGGGACGTTGTGCAGAGTTAGAAAGAGGTCTGGAGCAGTTTAGTACAGGAGGACCGCGTAGCCTAAAAGTGGACCCAGACTTCAGGTACCCCAGAGACCAGGGAACTATGAAAGAACACCGGCATACCATCCCCAAGCTGAAGAAACCTGCTGAGGCGCTGCAGGGGGAAAGGAAGCCCTGGAGAGTTTCCGGATTAACGCGAGTGAACCCAGCAGCCTCAAGGGAGCCAGGACTGATTGAAGTCAAAACACAAGGTACGCGGAAAGCCACTCAGGCTTGGAATCCTCAGAGAGGTTGTTGTAAAAGCCTGAAAGGAGAGTGTGGGACTCGCACCTAAACTGTGCATGGACTTGTACTAAGGCTTGGCAGGAGAGTGAACCAAGTTTACGGCTTGGAGAGCGCATCCAGTCAAAGCTTCGACAGTGCAGCATTTGGTGAAAGGGAGCCATGTCTGCACCCATGTTTCAGGGACCCATACAGCTTGGAGAGAGCCTTCAGGCAATGCTTTGACAGTGCAGCATTTGATGAAAGGGAACCAGGTCTGTACCCAAGAGATGACGACCCATGACAGCTTGGTAAGAGTAACCAGGCTGTTCCTCTTCAACGCAATAGCTGGCAAGGGTGACCCAAATCTATCCACCAAGGTCTGGGACCCCAAATAACTGATTTGTAAGCCGAAGGAAGGCTGGTGAAAGAAGGACATTTCTCCAACAGGCAAGGAGTGGCTGCAGTTAGATGAAGAGAACCTGATCAAGACAAGCAAAGAACTGCCTTTTGTCCAGGGGAAGGGTGTCACCCATTGGGATCAAGAAGACATAACTTTTGATTTAGTTAGCTTAGTGCGTAAGGGACAGGGTTAGGATTTTGATACTGAACAGCGGGACCTTTACTTTGGACATTCTGACACTAGTTATTTCCGTTGAGGCAGGGAAACCCTCTTGTAGTTAGGGTGAGTTAGGGTTTTATTTTCCTTTTGCACTTTTGAATAAACGTGTATAACCAATACCATGACCCCTGCGTGTCAGAGTCTTAATTCTGCACCCTTACATCAAGCAGTTCTATGGTACAGGGACCTGATGGGTGCGGTTCCAGTGATATGCACACTGGATGGGGCACCCCTAAAGTCTTTTTTTATAAAAGAAAACGTACCTAATTAACAGCCCATACAAACGGGGGATCAGGAAACCCACGGGGCACATGTGGAGCAGGAGTATTCTCCCAAGGACAAACCACCATCAATTGCTTAACTGTACCCCTCTCCCAAAGCTGCTTCCAGAGACAAGTTGTCACCTCTGTATATGGGGAGGGATGAGGCAGCAAGCAAATCTCAGCCGTGGTTCACACATGTTTCCCATATTGCCTCACTGTTGACACAGGACACACACCCTCCTGGAGATGAGAATTCTCCTGACGGGAATGGCCCCCCAGTCAAGTTTACCATCAGCTGGGAAGTCCCTCCAGATGTCTGTCACAGATAGCTATATTCTTTCGCTGCTATTTATACTGACAGGCACGCTAGCCAATCACAGGTCCACTTCCTTAAAGATGCCCACTTTCAACATCCAGTCACAAAGTAATGGATGAAGGCTGGTGTGCGCCCATGTGATAGCGCAAATGTGCAATGTCTCCCACTCAGTTTTCACCCTTTGCTGCCATAGCAGCATGATGCAGAAGCTATCAAATCCTAGGCAACCGCCAGTAACCAATGTACCTTGCCCCCACTGCCCCAACCACCCAAACATGAACCCCAACAATTCAACACAATCCAGGTTCTCACTGTAAGCTCTTTGGGTGAGTGGCTTGCTTCATGTACCTTTAAAGGATGAAAGATTCGTACAGGTTAATGAGTTTGGGAAAGGCACACATATTTGTATGCCATGTTTTGTTAACAGTGTGCTCATATCTTTTGCACATCTTTGTACTTCTTGCATGCCATAATGTGGTTGGGAGGCAATTGGCCTGCCAGGCACCATATTAAAGGTGGGGGTGCCAAATAACTCATGAATAGAGCTGTGCTAGGGCCGATCTATGATGCCTTGCTTCGCTTGAAGAGCCAAAACCAAACCGAGCCACCAAACGAAGTATACCTTGCAGACTTCCACCCCACCACAAAACACAAAACCCATCCCTCTCATCCTCTTAAAATACCACGAAACATCGGGTGTGGTGAAATGGGGTCGAACCTTCCTGTCCGCATTCGACTTTATTGCACACAGATCACTGTAGCAGGCCAACTAACTCACTGAGCTATCGTGCCAAACAATAAGGTTATATGCTACAGCTAATTGTTGTGCTACATCAATATGACGTTCGTTCCCAATACTTTATTTTATTCCTCTTCGATTACAGCTCAGTGGGTCAATGGACTGGCTGCACTCTGCACTCAGCTTCGACAGTGTGAGCTGGCAGTGGCATTGAAGCAAAGACTGCATTGGTAATATTTATGGCTTCACCGGTACTAGCTCAGGCACTACAAAAAAGATGTTCGCTGTGTAAGGCGAAGTGCAAAACCTCCATAATCGGGGCCTAGTTTTCTTTACTGCTTTCCCTTTACACAGTAACTGATTGTTCTGTTCCTACCAGTTTTGTAACTAATACAGCATCCCACCAGACCGCCAGAAGGAAATGTAGACTTTGTTGTCTAAGAATTTCTCATAAAACATGGTGTACCTGAGTGGGCCTTATAAGATGCACCTGCCCACTTACCATGAATTCTCCACATCCCTATGCAATACCTCTATTCTTCTCCACATCCCCATATGCATTACTCAATTCTACTATAGATCCTATTCTCCGCACCCCTATGCAATACCTCTATTCTTCTCCACATCCCCATATGCATTACTCAATTCTACTATAGATCCTATTCTCCACATCCCTATGCAATACCTCTATCTTCTCCACATCCCAAATGCATTACTCAATTCTACTATAGATCCTATTCTCCACATCCCTATGCAATACCTCTATTCTTCTCCACATCCCCATATGCATTACTCAATTCTACTATAGATCCTATTCTCCGCACCCCTATGTGTAACCTAATTCTACTGCACATCCCCATATGCATTACTCAATTCTACTATAGATCCTATTCTCCGAACCCCTATGCAATACCTCTATCTTCTCCACATCCCCATATGCATTACTCAATTCTACTATAGATCCTATTCTCCGCATCCCTATGCAATACCTCTATTCTTCTCCACATCCCCATATGCATTACTCAATTCTACTATAGATCCTATTCTCCGCACCCCTATGCAATAACTCTATTCTTCTCCACATCCCCATATGCCTTACTCAATTCTACTATAGATCCTATTCTCCGCACCCCTATGTGTAACCTAATTCTACTGCACATCCCCATATGCATTACTCAATTCTACTATAGATCCTATTCTCCGCACCCCTATGTGTAACCTAATTCTACTGCACATCCCCATATGCATTACTCAATTCTACTATAGATCCTATTCTCCGAACCCCTATGCAATATCTCTATTCTTCTCCACATCCCAAATGCATTACTCAATTCTACTATAGATCCTATTCTCCACATCCCTATGCAATACCTCTATCTTCTCCACATCCCCATATGCATTACTCAATTCTACTATAGATCCTATTCTCCGCATCCCTATGCAATACCTCTATTCTTCTCCACATCCCCATATGCATTACTCAATTCTACTATAGATCCTATTCTCCGCACCCCTATGTGTAACCTAATTCTACTGCACATCCCCATATGCATTACTCAATTCTACTATAGATCCTATTCTCCGAACCCCTATGCAATACCTCTATTCTTCTCCACATCCCAATATGCATTACTCAATTCTACTATAGATCCTATGTGTAACCTAATTCTACTGCACATCGTTCCACTGCTTCCCAGATGGTTTTGCGCTTCATAAATAGCTTACAGTTCTACATGCTCCACAAAAGAAGAAGCGCCAGTTATAATGGCAATAACAAACATGTGATCTGTTTGGCTCTTGATCTCAGTATGCACGTACAAACATTCACTCGTTGTGTATATTTTGTTAAAGCCTTTTATTTTGCCTGCATTTCAGCAGGCTTCAAAAACTGTACATTAAGAGTTATTTTATTTTTGATCAATCGCCCAAAAGAGCACATGCTCTAGTTAGTTAACCATGAAACTGACACTGGGTTGAGTCAAATAAAAAAAAATAAAAGAACTACCTGTTCGCTTAGCTATCCCATGTGAATCTTCTTGCTCTCCTTTGTGTTCTTCTGCCTGTAACTAGCGCCTAGACGCCTTTTGGTTGAGCACGCTCCTACAAACGTCAAGTAATATATATAAATAAATGGAGAATTTTAAGATGAGTCCGGGCCCTATTGTCAATTTAAATTCACAGGCAGGTAGGAGGTAGCTAATCCTGGCCTGCCTAAGCGTCTTACCCCTGCCCAAAAGGATGAGTTGGCTGAAGGTGTCGTGTAAATGCCATTGCCACATTGGGGTGGACGAGGACCTAGCGCATTTTCTTCTGATCTACCCACAATATCATAAAGATCAGAAGGAGTGGCTTAAACCATTCATCCAAGGTCATCCATCGCATTAGGTCTGTCAAGGAAGCGATGTCGGCTATACTGGACTCTGAGGACATCCAATTCTTATACAACTTAGATGTTATTATATTATTATTATTAATAATTATTATTATTAATTATGAATTTATAAGCCGAGACATAAAGTGGAGACTGCACATCACGTAGATATTGGACAATAGTGGTCCTGAGCATTTAATGGGCGTTGGAGCTGACCTAAGTGTCTGTTTTACTTTATTTATTGCGGGTGTATGGTGATGATTATAATTGAGTTTTATTGTTTATTTATGTGTGCTATTGTCTATTTGATTGTCTATTTGATTTTACTGTTAATGGAGAAATCTGAAATGAGGTCTTTGATGATGACAGTGTGTCTTTATTCTGAGCCCTGTGATGAATCCCTGGATGGTGTCACTTTTCCCCGACCTTTCCATGAGGCTAGGGAAGTGAGGCAACTACCTGATAGTCCCACTGGGGGTGGTACACAGCAGGAGGATCTCATGGGGAGAGGCTCCCCCTCTGCGGACAGGGACAGTTATCTAGGGAGAACGTGATATGACCCCATCCCAATCACCCCATCTAACCATACACCTCTGGTACACCCCAGCATTATTCCCAACCACCCCATGTACCTTTTGTAGGGCCAGCACCATCAAATCCACTGAGAGGAAGAAGAGCACAGGAAGATTAAAGTAGCTGTCAAAGTACTGGGATGAAGAAGAGGTGCAGTAGCATAGAGAAGGCTCTATGGAACCAAGAGCCACACTCTCTAGTCTTCAGCAAGGGAATGGACCGTACTACAAGATATAAACCAAAGAAGGACTGCTGTCTATGGCAAGCCATCCCTGGAGGAGCTGCGAGCGGGTGACCCGCTTGGCGTGGAAGACCATAGGAGCTGGTGGCCGGAATGCTGTTGAGAAGGTATAGGCATCCCTATCCGGTCCGCCGTGGATGGACCGACTGGAAAGCAGGTGAAGCAGAGGTCCAGGCATGCGAGGAAGCTGCAACACGTAGTTGAGTGAAAACGTGCATCCTGTGAGGAACTACAGGCTGCATAGCCGCCGCAGCATGACAAATAAGCTAAGCAGAAGAGAATGCCCCAGACCTACCGGAGGACAACGGTGAGAACACAAAAGGTATCTGGGTTGGCAGGACGGTTGGCAGGGGCCAGTTGAGGAAGACTCGGAAGAAGAGAGCAGTCAAGAACCCACAGAGCGGGGGCAAGAAGGGAACCCCTGTGGGAGAAGTGTACACTGAGAAAGAAAGATAGGTTTGAGACCCGCACCCACGAGACAGAAGTAATACAAATCATCATCATCTTTGTGGCAGTACCTGGCAGGAGAGTAAACCAGGTCTGCCAAACTAGATCAGAAGAGACACACATGTCTGGGACCTGGACCTACAAATGAAGAGCTTTACAAACCATCTTTGTGACAGTACTTGGCAGGATACTGAACAAGGTCTGTCCAACGAGCTGAATAGAGAAATACAGGTCGGGGACCCACAATGTGAAACGAACAAGAGAGAGTGACCCTCTTCCTCGTGGCTGTACTTAGCAATCCAGAAGATCAAGTGGGCTATACTGGGGAAATATAGGTAAGTGATCATACTTTTACATGAAAGACTACATTCTCCTGGTAGTGCTATATCTACAGGTAAAGGAACAGTCTAAGAGGTCAGGGCAAGGGAGTCATTCCCCCCTGGCTCTGTGTGAGAAACAGTGAAAGCCAGAGACCAGGGGAAGGGAGTCATTCACCTGGTAGTTGACTCTGCAAAAAGGATCAAACCACAGAATATTGTGATCCAGAGGAAGGGAGTAATTCCTTGTGGGCCTAGAGCTTTTCTAATACAGAGTGTTACAAGAATGACAGTCCTTTGTCTGAAGTCTTGGACCAGAGGAAGTGAGTAATTCCCCCTGGTTAAGAACTTGCAAACCAGAACTGTGCTACCCAGTCCCGGAGAAGGAAGTCATTCTCCTGGACCCAAGAACATTGACACAACCTTCTAGTTTTCTTATAAGTGTAAGGGACAGAGTTAGAGATTTTGACACTGGGCGGTGGACTCTTTTGTTTACAAGGACATTCTGACAGGCCCATTAGTATTTTAGTTGAGGCAGGGAAACCCCTCATGGCAATAGGGAGTTTATTTTTTTGGTGAATAAAGGTCTCTAGCAACCACCATGTACGTCCGTCTTCTCCTTCTGCACCCTTACAGCCCCTTTTCACTTTTAGCTTAAGAGTACAATTGTTGCATCAACTCTAAATGTTTTGACATTGTTAAACTCATTACAATTATGGATATTAAAATTGTATTCAAACTTTAAATCAATTCAACCAAGCTGTATTCTGATCCTGGCAGTGTTGGTGCATTTCCAGATAAATCTGCCATCACATTTACAGATGGTGCATGCTGTGCTTTGCAGTCGGATTGTCAGTGTATGCGAGGAGCTCCTGCATAAATACAAGGACTTCCAGACATGCCTCCACAGAGTCCAGAGATGGACTGGAATGGGGTGGGTATAGCCTGGGCCCTCATCTCTGTATCCGTTGTCTGAACGTGTGAGCTAAATACCAAGCCCTTAGCAGCCTCACTACACAACTAAAGCACTTGACCGTCTGATAGAAAAGAAGAGGGCCTATGTTCAGCAGGGCTAGATGCAGACTGCACAATGCAACCCTGCTGCTACCAATCATTTTATTTGTTCACTGCAGTGATAAAACAACACTAAACAACAAGATTCAGGTTTGTTTTAAGTTGCAGCTTCCATTGGAAGCTGTACAACACAGTACATTTACATGGTTACTCTTGAGAGAAGGACAAGAGGGCTCCATCCTGTTTAACATATTGTCTGATTCAGTACCCAATTTTATTTTGTTAACCAAAGAATTATACTAGTTGCTCATCAGCATCGAACCCGTCACTAAATGATCAAGCTATATCATTATTATTACACCCTGGAAGTGCTGCCTAGTTACTGGGGGCGGGGGAGGGATCGTCATCCAATACAGATCACAGCTATTTTCCAAAATAATAATTCAATCGGGTGATCGCATATATCCCAATTTGCCACAAAAGTATTTTTTGGCAAAACCTAAAGTCCTTTAAAGCATCCTTTCTTCCAATAAACAGACATATTAGTCTGATGCATTTCAGAACAAAAAGACGCTGATCAGGGCAATGTCTGTGAAAATACAAACATACTCACTGAAAAATCCATAAAAAGTCCCCAATTAGTCATAAAGCATCTATACAACCAAGATCAGTATTCAATGAGAAATCAAACACAATTCATACCTGACATATGATGCCAAACACGCCCAAAATCACTCAATTCCAAGTTCATATGGATCTCTGGAGAGGGTCAGTCTAGAACAGACTAAAGCATACATTTATAATTGACAAAAATACTAATGGTATATATATAAATAAATAATCTCTCCAACATTCAATTATATCAGCCTCTTACCAAATTCAAAGGAATTGACAAAGCAAGAAATTAGCTTTTTGTTAATCTACTTTCCATAGGAACACCTTTACCAAATAAAGAGGGCAGCAACATGCAGCCCTTGTAGACAACAGAAAGCAAAATGGCGGATCTGTGCAAATGCATAGACCCGCTGACGTCATCATTTAATGAGACACAATGACATCAGTAGGTGGCATCCAAACACATGCACAAAGATATAAATAAAGAAAGAAAACGAACATTAAAAAGAGAACAAATTCCTAAACAAATTTGCTCAGAAATAATGCGACCTCAGAGAAAATAAATTATACAAAATATTGTTGCAGAACATCATGAACAACACTCTCAATGTGTACACACAAAATGTGCAAAAATAGTGCAAATCTCAGTTACAAATCTAAACATGTAGAGCAAATATAGTGCCTCATAGACCAACCCATGAAAATATTAGTTAAAGTTTAGTTAAGTTGGCCACATTTATCGCAACCAAACCCCTGAAATTCAGTGCATTTGGGAAGTCATGACCGGCTTAACTCAGCACGCCCGTTGATGTCCCCTATAATGCTATGTCCCCATAATGCTGTATGATATTGTGAATCCCTTCTCTAATAATATATGTGCTCTTTGGCTTTGTAACGGAAACGTGCCGAGTTAAGCCGGTCATGGCTTCCCAAATGTGCTGAATTTTGGGGGTTTTGTTGAGATAAATGTGATCAACTTAACTAAACTCCTGTCAATTTCAAAGGTTTTGTTATACCATCATTTTTTTCGTGCCTCTGGCCATGGCCTTCAGACATGGTCAGTGGCCATGGCCTTCGGCCGTGCCTACTGTATATTTTACAACACTACCATGCCACTAGTCTTTGGGCATGTCCACTATACATGTGTATTGGTCCCACTAGCCATGGCCAGTGGCCACAGCCTTTGGTCGTGTCCATTATATGTGTATCAGGCCAACTAGCCAGGGTCGTGCCCACTGTATAGTTTAGAACACTACTGTGCGATTGGCTGTCCCTCATCTTGCCGCAACCCTCCTCCCTAACTCAGGTATCTGTAACCGTGGTTAGTGCTACCAATTGTTGACCTCTATCTATCTAAATTCTGGCTTAGACTAGCGATGATTCCTTAAATGTAGGCTCAATCACCTCCTCAAGGACTTCCTAACTTTCCCTACTCTCACCAAAGTTTAGTGTCCGGATTGGGGATGTGCCTTGCAATTACTCTGTAGGATTCAACTGGTTTCACTCATGCTCACTGCTACCTTACCCTTCTACTCTACCTACTTCCTTTCCCTTGACCCCTCCCAACCAACCTTCTGTCCCTCTGCTGTTTCATTGATCCTGTCTTCACTCTTTGATAACTCTCCACCCTCTTCTACTCCTCCTGCATTACTTCTACTCCTCCCACACCACTCCTCCTCCTCCATTAGTACTCCTCCCATACTTCTCTCCTCCTACCACTACTATTCTCATACCACTACAACAGTCCTCCTGATACCACTCTCCACCTCCCACTCTCCTACCACTCCTCCCTCGAGACTACACCTACAACCTTCTTTCAGTCTATACCAGTCAATTCACTTTCCCTCATTGCACACTCAGTTTCTACTCACTCCCCACACAAACACCCAAACTGCAGCACCATTTTCACTCCTCAGTCAATACCTCACCTGCTCAAACAATCTCTTCCACAAGTTGCTGTTCCTTCCTTCCACCCACTGGTCTCTTGGTCCACCTCCACTGTTGATCCCAAATAACCCACACTTCCTGTTTAAATATCCCTCCCTTTGTGCTGGTTGTCCCTTCATTTCTGAACCAATCTATTTATTTTCCTGCAAGGGTGTGTATCTGCAAGGGAAGTCATTAAAATGGGGCCAATCCCCCGCCAACTATCATGCAGAAAGTTTGATACTTAAGTTCGTATTGGGGGCATGCTGTTTGCATTCCCCAAGGTAAGCAATCCCACAGGCGGGTATGTGTCCCTTGCGTAAATCTCTGGTGGTCTAACAGGCTCCCTTTTGTCTGGTGCTACTGTTCACTGCTGCCCGCGAGCAAAGCACAGTCTCTCTCGTGGCTGTGCAGCAATGGCCCCCTGGCTTTCTCCCTCGCAAAGTTCCTCTCGGCATGTGTCTCTCCACCCATTGTGCTGCTTGTTAGAAGGTTGTCCTCAGATAAAGGGGTGCAGATTTCTGGTTGCTGAAGTGCTTGTGGATTGCTGGATTATCTTTATCGCTCTGCCGGTTCACATGTTGGGTGATTATAGAAAAGACAGAGAAACTCTGATGAACATAATGGTTTTCAGGCAAGGCTGGAGACAATGGTCTGTAAAGACACATACTGGTGCAAGGGGAGAAGGGACCAGGATTGGGGTCTTCTCAATAGATTTAGCCTTTGGTGTTAGGACTAACTCTGAATTTCTTGATGCACCCCAAATATTTAAGCCTTCGTAGATGTTTTATAATGTGTTGCAGCAGGGTCAAGAACAGGATTCAGTCAAGGGGGGACAAGGACCCCTTCCGGCATGGGGCATGGAGCCTACCAGGATGGAAGTCTGAGGAGTCGGGAATGAAACTGGGACACAAGTTTGGCATGTTTGTGGGTAAAGACTTTTATTGAAAACAAAAGGGGTTGGGGAAAAGGCCTCTCTGACCCTGCTGCAAGAGGAACTTCCCAACCTAAACAAAAACTAAGGTTCTTTCCGTGTCAGGATGACCCCCACACTATAAACTAAACTACAAGGTGAAAAGGAGAAATGTCTTTAACCTCGGAAGGTTCAGAAAAGTGTTCATAAAGGAATACTGAATGGTTCAAACAAAGTTCTTAAAAGAAGAATGTTTTGCCTCCAGAATGTATTGTCCCTACTGCTTCTGGGTGGACTCACTGGTTTCCCTTGGCGTTGGTTAGTTTTCTCAGTCTGCAGATGGAGGATTCCTGTCTGCTGCCTTTTCGCAGCTAACTTTCCTTCGTTCGCTGGTCCTCCGCGGCTTCCACTGGACATGCCTGCTTTCTTCTTGACTTCGGTAAGCGGAACACTGCTTTCCTTTGTCTGTGAACGTCCAGAGATCACTCAATGTCTCCTGGCATTCCTGCAGTTTCTTTCGGCTGAGCAGCTTCTTGCTTCAATGTCGGTGAGCAGCCTGGCTGCACCATGCAAGTCCCTGCTTTTCGGTTCTCCACTCCTCGTAGAGAGGTGCAGCGTTCTCTTGCCAGTCACCATAGCAACTGTCCTTGATTCTCGGTTTGGGCTGCTTAAATTTCCCAGGCACAGGTCTGTGCCAGGAAACACCACAGTGCTTGCTGAGCTTTCAGTCTCTTTTGCTCCACATTGCTCGATCTCGCCTCTTCTTCGTCCCAGGATTTTGGGGATTCTGGGAACCGAAGTCCATTGTTGACAATTGTCTTGTGGAATTGAAATGAGCATTTGTTAAAGGTTTTGATGGCAAGTCAGTTCTGATTGATTGACAAGCGGAATTGTAAAATGTGATTCTATCAGATTGGCAGGGTTGACCAAGGTTGGAAAGTTGGTTCATAGATTTGGTGAAAGGGATTTCCCTGTTCTTCATACTAAAAGGAGTAGATGCATGCCAATGTGCCATGAGGGTTTCAGGCATTGGGATGTTATTTTCAAGGGGAAATGGGGGATAGCATGTCTCTCCAAAGGAGCCATGGCCTCTCCCTGCAGGCTGTCTCCTTCCATGTGATCGTTCCTCATATAGCCCCTCCCGAACCTCCCATGGGTAGGATCAGTTAGCGGCTGCCGCGCCCTGCCACTTGGGAGGTGGTCACAGTTGGGAAATCAGTACTGCCCACACCGAATTCAACACAGAAGTCAGAGCTGGCTTTGTCCAAGAGGCGGGGAGTGGGAGTTTGGAAGGCCACAGTATCTGCCCCCTTCTCTTATGCCCTTCTGCATGAATGTCCTACTACTGTCTGTCACTCTACCAAAACCCTTCATGCAGGCCAGATTTCTTTCTCTGTTGTTACAGGACTTCCTTTCCCAGAAACCCAGGCGAGAGAACAGGGACAAGACACAGGGCAGAGGGAAGCTGCCAACTTCAAGTCAGAGAGAATAAATTCCAATGCCAGTCGAATTATCAGCACCTCCTACCAAGCTGAAATGTCCTTGACTCAATGGAGTCTGCATGCTGGACAAAAACTGTGTTGGGAAATGAGAGACTGACCCAAATAGAGTGTGCAAAAAAGGAGCTGGGCCACATGGGGTTTTAAAGACTTTACCAGTTGTAACCCACTTCCGGGGACAGGATCAAGTCTAGATTGGCCCATAGAATCAGATGAGCAGATAAACAAATGGGTGGGGCAGGTAATGGAAGATACATCAAGCAATGGGTATAGAGGAATCAGCATTGCCAGAATGGATGAAAGGTGTATGGGTGATGTTAGAAGTTGGAGAGGTGGATGAGAGACCCAGAGGAGAACAGAAGGTGGAGCAGAGTACTGAAGATCTGGTGGTGGTGCAGGAGAATGGTACAGGTGAGGTATTGGTAGCCACAGTGGCACCAGATAGTGAGACTGAGGCTGTGAGTAAAAGAGCGTAGAGGGTAGGTTCATGGTGCAGAATGGAGAGAGGCAAAGAGAGGACAGAAAGTGGGAGGAGAGAGGAAAAGAGAGAATGTGTAACCATCGGTGGGACAACAGGCGAGTGGGAGAAGTGAGAGAGGAGATGGGAGAAAGAGCGAGCTGATAGATGGGGTGAGTATGACCTGAAGGAGGTAAGAGTGTGTGGTAGAGAAGATCAGGGATAAGAGAAAAAGGAGCAGGGTGTATTTTATCTGCAAGATTACAATTGTTAGCATTGCTATGGAAATTTGGAAAACAACTTGTAGACTTTTAGGGATCCCTTTGGAAGTTCCGGCGAATAAGGCTCTCACCTTTGAGCCCTCACTGCAGCTAGATTGATTTAGATAGTAGGTATTACTGATCTTTAATCTGAAGCCAACCCGGGGTATATTGAAGCCTGGGCTAGCATGGTAGGGTGCACACAGGAGTTCCAGAGAGAGACGCACACAAGATTCCACACCAAGGAATCTGTCAACTGCGAACCAAGACTGTTAAAACATTTTGGAGTTTGTAAAGCTATCTGTGACAGTGTTCAGTCTCAAATGTATAAATGAAGCAATTGCCATAAAATGGTGCAATGATGGAACCCATTGTCATACCTGATGTTTGTAGATAACAATTGTGCTTTATATCTAAAGCTGAAGTTGGGAGAAACACATTCTAACAGAGACATGGCGAAGGAAGCTTTAGGCAGTTTTTTGTAGTACATTAATCACATTTATTTTTTCATTCAATTTCCAGCAAGAGTAGGTCGCTCCCTGTCCAGCGATGGCAAGAGCATGCGTTACAAGAAGGCAGCTACCCTGTTCTGAGCCCCTGAAATATGATCAACTCGATCATCATTATCTTGAAGTCTTAATGACAACAGGACTATGCAGAGAGTGTAGCTCTTGAAAATCTATGCCACATGGTTGAAACCTTCAGTAGGGGGTTGTAGTCAGTGTGGATGGCAGTTGGTTTTCTTCAAATATACTTCATGAAATACTCTACTAACGCACGCTAGGAGAAAGCTTTCAATAGCTGAATCGCTGAATAAAATGTTAATCATGGCTCTTAAAGCATGACGTATGTTTTTTTTTTCATGTTTCTACTTGAGAACGGTAGGCCCCCAACTCATTTGTATTTCCTTCTATTTTAAGTTTGGTTGGTAGTTGTGTGGTGAAGCTACCTAAATTATGCGCTCCAATGATTCCCTCCTTAATCTCTTTTGCTGCCCTCCCACATTGTTTAACTCCATGTAAAGCTTACACACTTCTTGGAAATTTCCCTCCAAGGATGTGTAATTTCAGCCATCTTCAGTATCATTTTCTTTACTGTCCTTACCACAGACCAAAATGCCATTTCAGTAGTCCAGTGTTACCGGGATACCATTGAGGATGTGAGACATCACACTGTGATAGACTGCTGCCCGAATGCAAAACCAAACGGCATCCTCTAGAAGCAGTATATTCCAAAAGGTGTAATGAAGGAGTTAAGGTATTAACTGTCCTATGTCGATTGTATCTGAAGCTATGTTGATAACATAACAATGTTGTTGAAGAGATGGGCCACAGTTTAACATTTCAAATATAATGGGCATGGCATTTGTATCCACTGTAAAGTGTTTATTCAGATCTATTAAGTCCACACAAACCCTTAATTTTCAGCTCTGCTTTTGCACCATTAAAATAGGGCTCAACGATTCTGCTGATTCTGTGGGTCGTACTATTCCTTGGGCCACTAAGCATTAGATTTCACAGTCCACCTTATGCCTAATCGCCAGGGGAATTCCACTAAATGTATTGCTTATCAGGGCGGGAGCCATCTTAAGCCAAATCTTGTGTGTATAACCATTGTGCGTCCAAATTCTTTAACAGAACACCAATGGATACTTTCCTTGCACACACTGTAGAATAGCATTAACACTTTACAACTGCACTGTACCATTAGCATCCAACTTTATCCCTAAGGCTGCCTGGTCTCCAATCAATCACGTTCAGAGGCTTATTAGCCACAAACCTCAATTAATGGCATTCTGTCCTTAACCTGCTCTTTGTCTGCACCCTTCAAAACCTCTTCCCATTCCTAGGAGGTATTTCCCTACCTCAACCAAAAACTAAAGGGGTCGGTACATTGTCAAGATGTCCAAAGTAAAAATACGTCCTGTGTCCGAAATCCTATTCTGGACCTCACACTCAAAAATATTAACTCTAAGGTGCAAAGGATAGTCTCTCTGGATCTCAAGTTGCACAAATGTTCCAATTCAACAATAAAAGGTATAACACCAACCAAAAGGTCCAAGCGGACAATGTTCAAAATGCTGTGGAATGGCTCCCTTCCCCAGGTTCTTGTTCCCAATATGCAAGTTCCTTGTAGTCCAAGAGGATATCTTCTCCCCCCTTGGCACACGCACAGTTCTTGGGGGGATTGTTCCGTTCCCCAGATTCCCTTTTGCAGATATATTCAAAAACAAAGAATTGCTCAAGATCCCAGGGCATGTGACTTGCTAAAGATTATTTTGTAATTTTACAATACTTCTCTTCACCTGGTGTACTCTCCTGCCAGGACTTTCATACCACAACTTTTATTACAATTCTCTTCACCTGGTATGCTCTCCTGCGAGGGCTTTCATACCATAACTTTATTACAGTTCTCTTTTACCCACGAAACAATACCTGCCCATTGCCCCTACTATTCCTTCAATGGTTCTCTCTTTTATGTATTGGGATTCGGCCCTTCTCAAGTTCAATCGCCTTTGCTTGGTTTTCTCTCTGTCCCTTTAAGATGCAGATATAACGAATCATTCATGGAATAGCGTATGGCTCTTAACTTCACATAGTTAATTCTGCTTACTTGTGGTATAGCTTTTAAATGTATTCGCTTCTTCACATGCTTTTCTTTGCTTGCAGATGCAGCACACACTTTCAGGCAACCCGGTAACCCTCTCTGCTTCCCTGTACTTACCAGGTGCTCCAAGTGTCTCTAGCACCTCTTGGCTTCTGTTTACTTTGGGTTGTGGGCTCGGTGTGCGACCTGCCATCCACTGCGCCTCTGCCGTGCCGGTCTTTGATTTCTGCTGGCTTTTCCTCTCGGGCAGAAGAGGGCCAAGCTGTCAGCCAATCTGAAAATGCTTCACAAAGAGGTGAGCTAAAAGAACTGTCAGAAGCAGTGTGATAAATGAGGTGGGAAGGGCTATAAAATGTCAGGAAGAAGTAGGGTTACGGTGGACAGAGGAAATAGGCAGCTAGGGCAACCAAGAAAGCAGTGGAGACAGCTGCAGCAACCAGCCACAAACTCCCTGGAAAGGCTGCCCTCTCAGTCATGACTGAAAGTGAGGACAGACCTCAGAAGGTGGAACCTACTTCTGAGCTTAAAAACTAGCCTACAGGAGTAAAAGGCATTATATACTTGACTTGGAAAAAAAATACCCATCTCTTGAGACAGGCACTACATTACTTATTAAGAAACAGGAAGGGGGACACGAATGTTGCAATACAACTCCCATCACCCAAGCTTGTATAGGCAGTGTTGAGGCATTATAGAGCCCTAGCCATAGTCCAATACATCCTGAAAGTCGCAAGTAGCAGCCCCCGGCTATAGTGCAAAGGGTACTGTAGCCCTTATTAGAAAGAGGGAAGAATGATCTCACAGAGAGTTTGGCAGACTCCCCATTCTTTAGAATGACCTGCAGCACTATAACCACAGATCAGAAAGAAGTAAAGTAGGCACTATACCCTTCTGCTGTTGAATGAAAATATGGAGCCGGGCGCTATGACCTTATCAATAGGATTTGAGGCAAAGACGCACTTCATTCGTGAAACTGTGGGCCGAGTACAGAAGCAGCTAGGCACTATATTCCTTTGACTGGTATTCTTTAAAGTATCTGGGGGAGAGCAGTGTCCACAGGATAAGAATAACCCTAACACATTTTTGTTCAACTCATCCTGATGGTGTTGAGTTAGGGCTTTGCCAAGAAGGGCATTTGTGTTTTGTTGAAAATACACTCCTAGAACCCAGCATCTGATATCCCAACCTTTGTCACCGTCCTACGAGGACAAGTCCTACTTGGAGGTTAACAAATGTACTCCCAGTGGCGTTATGTTGCTGGCAGTCGCACTCATCGTGCTTTCCATATCGCGTTTACGAGCTGCCTGAGGATGCTCCTGGGGGCTGCCATGTTGGTCCTTCCACACATGCATGGAAGACAACAGTCCAGCTTCTCTGCCGGGCTATGACAACCCTGGAACAGAACCTAGAGCTAGTGCGGCATCACAGAACAGTATATATACGGTAGCCCAACCAGATGGTCGACTCCTCTTAATGCTTGCTGCCAATTTGTCACTATATATATATATATATATAAAACAATGTTGTTAAAGGGACGTTATGGTTAAGTTGCACTACTAAAAAACCAAAAAAATTCAATGGAAAAAGTTTCCTACAGGGATGTTATGGTTACAGGTAAAACCTAAAAACCCCAGAAATTCACCAGTTATGGTAAGGTACACAACCATAACTTATGCTACCACTCTGCACTGCGACTAACATCCATGACATCCATGACATCAAAGATGACATCACACATTTTTTAGTACTGCAATTTAACTATAACGTCCCTTTAACAGTGTTTTTTGTTAGTGAATTTCATAGGTTTTTAGTAGGGCACTTTAAGCGTAATATTACTTTAGGTTATTTTTTTCAGTAAAGGGAAAAGGGTTTTAGTAACATATATAGAATTCACCTGGTTGGCGTATGTGTAATTACACGGCAAGTATCCGTAGGACTCCATCAGCATCTTCAAATGTACTTTTAAGTAGTTGTGGAAGCACACATGTTTACGTTCCACATCTAGACCCATGCATAGGTCATGCACTGTATGCTGATAACACTGCCCCTGTCTCCAGCCCTACGTATTCATGCAGTAGGTTACCGCATTTAAAGTATCGCTGTCCACTTCGTGGGAGGCTCTGCAAATTTAGCAATGTATGGCTAAAGTATTCCTAACTGTATGACGGCCACTGGTAAACAAAGAACAGCAACCTGCACTGTGACGTGGGCGTGTTAAATGTGGCATTACTTAGATTTATCTGCTGCTTTCCTTTCTATGACCCGTGAAACTGATACATGTGTGTGCACTGAGCAGTGTGACGAAAAGTATGAACAGGTCACGTGCCGGTTATACAGTTGAAGAAAACTTGTAACTGCAAGTGGGACAGTTTGTAGTATGGCGGCAACATTGCAAAGCTGGTGCACCTTCCACACGCACATACTAGTGCATGTAAAGGCAAGTAAGGAAACAGCAGAATATGCAGAGCGCAAACAGTCTTACTGGTGGTTAGAAAAGTGCTTTATGTGCATGGGTTGCACAGAATAAATGGCTTTGTGGCATACGTAAAGAAGCTGTGGTTGGCGTTGTTGTAAACATTCTTGTATTCCACAATGTATGTATATCCGTGAATGGTACCGCTAACAGTAATGGCGTAACAAAGTGTTTGTACTGCATGTGACGACAACTCAAAATGAAGGACAAAGAAGCAGTGGGCCGGCTACTGCCTTTCAAAGAATGGCGTTGGGTACTTTAATGTACAGCATTTGCCACATCTGCTGCGGCCAACAAGAGGGGCACTCCTGTAGGGCAGCAGAGCTGTAAAACAACCTTTCCAAAGCATATGCAGCACTACAGACTCTTACCCAGCAAAGTGCATTGTATTGTACATGTAGTGCAATGCGCTACTGTGCACAGGGAAGGTACTTGGAAGTGCATTGCAACAGTCGTTACAGGAACATTACAATGAGTGCCGCCTATATAGGTGATGGCCACCCAATAATTCTGTCTCCTGGCACGCCCCCTATAGTATCTAGGAACGTGCTGCCCCTTCACTACTGGACCTTTCCTGACTTTCCTTCTGTACACGATAATAAATAAAGATGCGCTGGGGAACGGAAAAATGTAAACAAAGAAAGCACCTTTCACAGATGAACAACGGAATTGCCAATGCGCACATGCAGGGCGGGAGGCATGGCATTGTGGAGAACACTGTAGTGCAGTCGGTTGGAAAGATGTACGCTGTACAAAGAGGTTTCTTTACGTGCTGCAGAGCGTTTTGAAGACAGTCACAGCGCAACACTTACTGCAAGAAAATATCACTACTTGCAAGAAAGGCACCAAGCCAATTTAGATGGGGTGTGCAGAAATCGAGATAGCTGGCATAGTAAAATGAACGTTGTAGGTAGGGAAAAGTATTTGTGCTGTGAAACGTCATAATGCCATGGGCAAAGTATGCCATTGGCACATGACAAAGAAATGCACAAATACACTTCTTTGCAATGTACTGCACTGTCTCCATTGACAGACCAAATAGAAAATGACGCTGCCACATCGGTAGCTGCATACTGCGATAGAAAGTTATGCAAGAGATCGGAAAGAAACGCATGAACTGGGCAAGTGCCTCCTTCATCGCAAACGGGACTGAAGCTCATGTAACATTCTGTGCAATGTTCCCTGCACAATGAACAACAATAATGTCATCATGATTGCGTATCACACACACAAACCAAAATCAGGCCCTTCATTGTACCTAGTCCATAGCACTACACATGTACATCATAGATTAGTAAATGAGTAGCGAGTGCACAGTGTTTTGCATCCATTTTCACTGAATGTATGTCGGCATACCCTAAAATCCACGCGCTGTGCCTCGTAAAACACATACCCATAACGGCACCCTCTGCATTTCTGTGAACAAATACAAAGTGTAGCTCCATCGGTCCATACACACCACACCCACAAACTTCATTGCCCAATCCCGTAGCCTCTGCAGGCCCATTTCTATGGGTTTCATCTGCAAAAGGGGCATATGTACCACGTGGAAAAAGAACATTAGGTTCATCGGACTCAAGATTGTCCGGTTGGGCTCCAGAGGAGGAGACAGAATCCAAAAACTGAGACAAGAGGAAGCACGTTTGATTTGTCACTTCAGATGTGTTAAAAATGGCCTGAACAAAGATCATGACCTGAATGTTTTTCTGTAACCTCCTATTCTCTCATCTCTCCCCTTCTTTTTTCCCCCCTGGGAACAATGACTTGAAATTGTCTGGGCAACCTCTGCCCAGCACACGACTATGCTACTCAGACCATGTATAGGTTCACACCTACCAGTCAGAGATTAGACAAGCGCCACTTAGACATCAACCACCCGAGTTGCATCACCCAACCACCATCATTAGTGAAACCCTTTCCATGACACTTCCGACCATCATCGCGATCTTGGGACCGCCATCCCAGCCAGAAAATCATCAACACAGGCTATATTAACACATAGCCTCAATACCCATGGGTCTCCCTATCACGATCCCCTTGATCATCGCTCCTTGCTCCCCACAGGGCCACAGGGAAGCCACTATCTTCCCATAATACACACATACAACTCAAACACTGTAGTGTCCCCCACTGATCCGCGACGCATGCGCGGTCTTTAATTCTGACGAGCATTCGCTGGGATCAGCCCAGACACACTACGCAATCGCGCATGCGCGATTAGCGACCATACATGACTCAACGTTAACACGGACCATTCTTAATGGCGGCTCCCTGCGCGGTACGGTAGAGCAGCACAGCACCGCCCAGGACGCCGGACAGAGCACACAGGTAAGCCCCACCGCCCGCCCTTATTGATAGCATGCGGCCGTATTCCACAGGAACCGGCAGCTAATAACAGCTCTCTACTTCGCTATCCTTTAATGTCATGATCTCTGCTTCCAAAAGGTCAGGGTTTTCCCAACTCCCTTGGAAGCAGATCCATAACCCAGGTTCCGAGTGCCAACCAGTCCCAATTGGGACCTTTTGGACCCAGTCCTGGCGCCAGTGGCACCAGGCTCATAAATATGCCCAGTCCCAGCGCTGGAAGCGCCGGGCCCATAATGCTTGGGTGGACTTACCTGCTTACTTGCCTGCCAGTTGAGCCTCTGATCCTCTTCTGTTTGGAACTACTTTTCCTGTTGGGTGGGGCAGGAGCCACTCCCTAGATTCAGAACACTGGAACTCTTCTGGAAAGCAGGAACTCTTTTCTTACCTAGACGTGGCTGTGGAAGGAGACACCTAAGCACTACAGAAGGCTATTTAAACCACACCCGATGGATGAATCTTGCTTTGCGTTATTCTGCATCCTCTGCAGCAGAACGCTCATCGTGTCTTCTGCATCTGATCCTGGGCCTAAGGAAAAAGGCTTACCATCCTGAATCCAGTCTTCAGCAACACCTATAAAGACAAGAAAGAACAGGTTAGCATTACGGTCTTCAGTGACAGCTCTTCACTTACCTGGTCCATCGGCTGTCACCAACGCCTCGCGCTGCATTCCGGCATCTGAAAGACAAAGGCTTACCTACTCTTTGTGCGCTCCGGAGGTCTTCACACTGCATTCCGGCATCTGAAAGACAAAAGCTTACCAACTCTTCGCACGCTCCGGAGGCCTTCGGCGCTGCATCCCGCATCTGAAAGACAAAACAAGGTGCGTTTAAAGACATTGGGGAACTTTAATACTCACGTGCCATTACTCCTTTCCACATCTAACCCAGTGGGTATTCCGGCACCCTGCAGCCGCTCCGAACTTGTACCTGCAAAATAAAAAGACAGTTAGAGCGCATCGTGAAGCAGGCAACAAGCGCTTACTTACGTGCTTCCAGGCGCTTCTATTCATCACACGGGCTCCATCTTCAACTCACTGCAGCCCGTCATCCGCCATCGCCGGAACCCTGCAAAACAAGAAACATCATTACTAAAGACTTTAAAGACATTAGAATTACTCGAAACTTACCGTTCGTGCAGTAAACGACGGACAGCAGTCCTCTGAAGTCAAGAGGCCTGCTCCCCTTATCCAGTGAAGAAACTGGTTACAGCACCCTGCCCCGAGGCAGATGGAGAGCACGGCGTTCACTTACCTAAGGTGAGAGCGTTAACCTTTGGGGTTCTACAGGAGAAGAGAAAGGGAAGAAGAAAGAGACATTCAATAACCCAGTTCCTTAATCCCATATTTTCTATCTGCAGACATCTTACCCTTCGAGTCAGACATACAGTGCACAGAGGTCCAGCCCAAAGAGCCAGCCGTGTGTTACACATCACCTTTGAAGATACGGTATACGCCCAGTCAAGACCGGCGCCTCTACGGGAATCAGGTGAGCGTTACAGAACGCAAAGCCTACCACAAAACTCCCGTCCAGGCGCTATGGAAACCTCGGATACCGACCAGCTAGCCCAGTTACTTGGGGAACTAAGGGCAGAAGTGCATGCAGCCCGTCAGGAAATGAACACTCTAAGAAGGGAACTGATTATTTCCAAGGAGCGAACAGATGATCTCGCTAGACAATTTCTACAGTCACAAGCCGGACAGACCCCGTTACCCGCATCTGGGGGAAATCTTCCTTCTACATCCTCTATGAATCCAGTGCAGATCAACCTACCTGGGAATGTACCTTTGGCTCCGCCCGAACGATTTTCTGGTGACCCAAAGAGGTTTGCAGTATTTATCAATCAGTGCCGGTTGCATTTCTTATGCCGGCCAGCAGCCTTTCCAACTGATCAAGCTAAAGTATCTTTCGTGCTTTCGTACCTTAGTGGCAATGCGGCAGACTGGTCGATCCCTCTAGTAAATCAAGATGATCCGGTCCTCCATGATTTTCAAGCTTTTCAGCTCAGTATGGAAAAACTGTTCGCAAGACATTCACAGGGGCAGGCCTTGGACAATGAGCTTCTTTCGTTGCGACAAGGCAATCAAGACCTTTTGGCTTATATTGCGTCTTTCAACAGACTGATAGTGGAAACTCAATGGCCTGAGGACAAAAGGATTACGCTGTTTTATAGAGGTCTACGTGGAGAGCTCAAAGATGTGTTAGCCCAAGTAGTGAATCCCCCACAAGATTGTTCGGACTATATAGACTTAGTCGTTCAAATAGATCACAGACTGCAGAACAGGAAGGCCGATCGTTCCAAGTTTGATGCTCGAGTATTTTCCAAACCGCCAACTCCTTCCAAAGGAGTAGACTCCGGGGAACCCATGCAAATAGGGGGTCTGAGAGGTCCTCTAACACAAAAGGAGCGGGAAAGGAGAAAACAGTTGCAATTATGCCTCTATTGCGGAAACTCAGGGCACTTTCTTCGAGACTGTCCGGTGAAACCTGCCAAGAAGGCAGTAGGAGCTGCAGTTACCAAAGTTACAAACTCTGAGCAGGGAAACGACCTCGCCCGACAAGAATAGAGGTCCTCTTGCCGAGCGTGAAAACCAGTTCTGTGACCTCGCATTTCGTGATACCTATGGTCCTCATTAGCCCTGATAATCCGGATCGATTACATGCAATTGAAGCTTACGTCGACAGCGGTGCCATCGGCAATTATGTGGATCATGAAATGGTTTTGAGGATGAATCTAACTCTTTGTCCCAAGGCTGTAAAGGACGTCATTACTACGGTGGATGGTACGGAGATAGCCTTCGGGCCAGTAACGCATACCACTCAAGAGGTGACGCTAGTAAGTCAAGATGGACACCATGAGAAGATCGTGTTCGATGTGATCAAGGCCCCTCAGTTTCAGATTATTCTAGGAATACCTTGGTTAGAGAAACACAATCCTCTGATCGATTGGCGAGCAAGAACGGTCCAGTTTCCAGAATGTGTCTCTACTTGTCACCCTCCACCTGGTGTTGCACTGGCAGCAATTTCTTCAGAGACTCCCCAGTTACCTCCCGAATACCTAGAATACCAAGATGTTTTCCGGAAGGATCAGGCTAACTCTCTACCTCCTCATAGGTCTTATGACTGCCAGATAGACCTGATACCTGGATCTACTCCTCCTTGTAGTAGAATTTATGCCCTCACCGAGCCTGAGAACCTTCACCTTCGACAATACCTGGATCAATACCTGGCAAATGGGTTTATTCATCCTTCCAAGTCCCCTGCTTCTTCAGCTTTGTTCTTCGTTCCAAAAAAGGAAGGAGACCTTAGAACTTGTATAGATTATCGCTCCCTGAACCAGATCACCGTTAAGAATAGATATCCGTTACCTTTGATCCCTGAACTCCTGGACCAAGTCAGAAAAGCATGCATATATACAAAGCTGGATCTTAGAGGAGCTTACCACTTGGTACGAGTAAAAGAGGGCGATGAATGGAAGACGGCCTTCCGCACCAAGTATGGGCTATTTGAATATCAGGTCATGCCCTTCGGACTTTGCAATGCCCCGGCTGCCTTTCAATATTTTATGAACGATGTCCTCAGAGAGCTCATAGATGTGTGTGTTGTTGTTTACATTGACGACATCCTCGTTTATTCTTCATCGGAATCTGAACATCGGAAACACGTGAAAATGGTCCTCGAAAGATTGCGTCAACACAAACTTTTCGCTAAGTTGGAAAAATGTGTTTTCAACGTGACTGAAGTTGAATTCTTGGGATTCATACTATCACCTGGCGGAGTGCGTATGGATTCAAAGAAGGTCGATGCAGTTCTCAAATGGCCATCACCATCCTCCGTAAAAGGTGTGCAAAGCATGTTAGGCTTCGCTAACTTTTACCGCAGGTTTATCCCCGAATTCTCTCGAATAGTCCAGCCCATCACTGCCTTGTTAAAGAAAAACAAACGTTTTGAATGGTCTACCGAGGCGGAACAAGCTTTCCAGGATTTGAAGACTAAATTTATCTCTGCACCAATCTTAAAACACCCTCGCCCCGAACTCCCCTACATCGTGGAAACTGATGCTTCAAGCCTTGCCATGGGGGCAGTTCTATCACAAAAGGACCCGGTAACCAATCAGTTGCATCCCGTGGCATTTTGGTCCCGCAAATTCTCGCCTCCTGAAATCAATTACACGATTACTGACAAGGAACTTCTGGCTATCAAGTCTGCCTTTAAGGCTTGGCGGCATTATCTGCTGGGGGCCCGACACACCGTTACTGTGATTACGGATCACCGAAACCTGCAATATTTGAAAACTGCAAAAGCCCAATCCTCTAGACAACTCCGTTGGGCATTATTCTTTGCCGAGTTTGACTTCATAATTACCTATCGACCTGGTACAAAGAACGGTAAAGCTGATGCCCTTTCTCGGATGGGAGTGGAAGAACACTTGATCAACCCTAAACCTGTACCAATCATTCCCGAACAAAGAATTCTGGGTGTAATCGCCACAGAATCCATAGAGGAAGTTAAGGATAAAGCCAGGCAACTTGTAACTCCAGCAGACATACAGAATTGGCATCTGCAGGGAAAGGACTTTGCAGTAAAGGACAACTTATTGTATTTCCAAGAACGATTATACCTACCCAGCACAGATTTACAGAAAAAAGTAATCTCTTGTTATCACGATTCTTTAATGGAAGGACATCCCGGTATGGCCAAGACCGAAGAAAAGATCAAGCGCTACTTCTGGTGGCCGTCTTGGAAAAAAGATATCAGAGACTTTATAATGTCCTGTGGAGTATGCGCCCAAAACAAGAGTCAAAAGGAAAGACCAGCAGGCCTCTTACGCCCTATTGACATCCCACCTCGCCCTTGGCATACGCTTTCTATGGACTTCATCACCGATCTACCTCCATGCTCCGGATACAATACGATTCTAGTAATCGTGGACTTATTCTCCAAGATGGCGCATTTCATTCCGCTCAAAGGCTTGCCAACAGCAGCAACTCTGGCCCGAGAATTTCTCGAAAACATCGTCCGACTGCACGGTTTTCCTTCGGTTCTAATTTCGGATCGAGGTAGTCAATTTATTTCTCATTTTTGGCGAAGTTGCTGTCGGTCGGCTCAAATTGATGTGAGACTATCGACCAGTCACCACCCTCAGACCGACGGACAAACCGAGAGGACCAATCAAACTCTGGAACAGTATTTACGCTGCATGCTGCAACAAACTGAAAAAACTTGGAAAGACATCCTTTGGATAGCCGAATATGCCTACAATAACTCTGTCCATTCGGGAACTGGGAAAACCCCGTTTTTTCTTTTGTACGGCAGTCACCCTCGAACCTCGGAGTTGGATCCCCTCCAAGATCTTGAAACACCAGCAGTAGACTACCTGCATTCTACAATCACCCAAGCCTTTAAGGAAGCTGTTTCTCACCTTCAAAGGGCTAAAGAACAATACAAGAAAGGAGCAGATCAACATCGGAAGGAAGCCCCTCAATATCAAGTAGGGGATCAAGTCTGGTTATCCACCAAATATCTACCTCTAAAAGGGCCACGCACATTCAACCCAAGATACCTTGGTCCCTATTCCATCACTACCATAGTAAACCCAGTAGCGGTCAAGTTGGACTTGCCCCCGCACATGAAGATACATCCGGTCTTCCACGTCTCTCTATTAAAACCCGTGCAACCTCAAACCCGACTAACTAAATCTCCAAAACCTATCCTAGTTGATGGAGAACTCGAGTTTGAAGTCAAAAGCATTCTGGACTCCAAGATCTCCAAATCTAAACTATTTTACCTAATTGACTGGAAAGGCTACGGCCCCCAAGAGAGATCCTGGGAACCTGCTGAATATGTCCACGCTCCTCGCCTAATCAAAAGATTTCACCGAACATTTCCTGACAAGCCAAAACCCCCGTAGAAGCCCGGTTTGGGAGGGGCCTTGAGGGGGGGTACTGTCATGATCTCTGCTTCCAAAAGGTCAGGGTTTTCCCAACTCCCTTGGAAGCAGATCCATAACCCAGGTTCCGAGTGCCAACCAGTCCCAATTGGGACCTTTTGGACCCAGTCCTGGCGCCAGTGGCACCAGGCTCATAAATATGCCCAGTCCCAGCGCTGGAAGCGCCGGGCTCATAATGCTTGGGTGGACTTACCTGCAGCAGACCATGCTGCTTACTTGCCTGCCAGTTGAGCCTCTGATCCTCTTCTGTTTGGAACTACTTTTCCTGTTGGGTGGGGCAGGAGCCACTCCCTAGATTCAGAACACTGGAACTCTTCTGGAAAGCAGGAACTCTTTTCTTACCTAGGCGTGGCTGTGGAAGGAGACACCTAAGCACTACAGGAGGCTATTTAAACCACACCCGATGGATGAATCTTGCTTTGCGTTATTCTGCATCCTCTGCAGCAGAACGCTCATCGTGTCTTCTGCATCTGATCCTGGGCCTAAGGAAAAAGGCTTACCATCCTGAATCCAGTCTTCAGCAACACCTATAAAGACAAGAAAGAACAGGTTAGCATTACGGTCTTCAGTGACAGCTCTTCACTTACCTGGTCCATCGGCTGTCACCAACGCCTCGCGCTGCATTCCGGCATCTGAAAGACAAAGGCTTACCTACTCTGCGTGCGCTCCGGAGGTCTTCACACTGCATTCCGGCATCTGAAAGACAAAAGCTTACCAAGTCTTCGCACGCTCCGGAGGCCTTCGGCGCTGCATCCCGCATCTGAAAGACAAAACAAGGTGCGTTTAAAGACATTGGGGAACTTTAATACTCACGTGCCATTACTCCTTTCCACATCTAACCCAGTGGGTATTCCGGCACCCTGCAGCCGCTCCGAACTTGTACCTGCAAAATAAAAAGACAGTTAGAGCGCATCGTGAAGCAGGCAACAAGCGCTTACTTACGTGCTTCCAGGCGCTTCTATTCATCACACGGGCTCCATCTTCAACTCACTGCAGCCCGTCATCTGCCATCGCCGGAACCCTGCAAAACAAGAAACATCATTACTAAAGACTTTAAAGACATTAGAATTACTCGAAACTTACCGTTCGTGCAGTAAACGACGGACAGCAGTCCTCTGAAGTCAAGAGGCCTGCTCCCCTTATCCAGTGAAGAAACTGGTTACAGCACCCTGCCCTGAGGCAGATGGAGAGCACGGCGTTCACTTACCTAAGGTGAGAGCGTTAACCTTTGGGGTTCTACAGGAGAAGAGAAAGGGAAGAAGAGAGAGACATTCAATAACCCAGTTCCTTAATCCCATATTTTCTATCTGCAGACATCTTACCCTTCGAGTCAGACATACAGTGCACAGAGGTCCAGCCCAAAGAGCCAGCCGTGTGTTACACATCACCTTTGAAGATACGGTATACGCCCAGTCAAGACCGGCGCCTCTACGGGAATCAGGTGAGCGTTACATTTAAACCCGGCGGAGAAACACACACGAGCCCTGCAAAATGCCCGTGGTGTGTTTTCAATGCCGCAATAGCAACACCAGACACTATAACGGCTGGGAACACACAAGAGCTCTTCAAGAAAAGCCCTTGATGTATTTTCCACACCGCCAATGGGACTTGGCCCCAGCAAGCAACACCAGCCTGGGGCACCCTTTATACACGCTACATTCACGTTAAGGGAGAGCCACTTGGGCACACCGACTTAGTGCCCAGCCATGCCTCTAAATGGAACTCCTCAACCCATTACTCAAATCTTTTCTTCACCTCTCCCTCCAGGGCCCAACAGGAGCCAGGACTGCCTTAAGAACAGTCCATAATACAACAGAACCCCACTGAGGGCACACAGCAATTAGTACATGGTAAGAGGCATTCCACCTCATCCCTATTACCAAATACTTGAACCCAACAGTTTGCTGACTTTTCTCTCTTCTTCCTCCCCGCTTTTCTTTCAAATTGAAAAACCAATTTCCTCAATTTCAACACATCAATGTGTTTTGATGTCATGTACTTGACCTGTCACTATTTTTCCACATCACTTAAACACCACAAATAAATGTACTACTACTTGTCACCTAATTGTCACGAACCACATATCACTTGGCACTCTTGAACATTGCTCAGCCTTGAGAAAGACCCTACGGGTCGAAACACGTTTCGGCTGACCAAACTTGCACAGCAAGTCTCAAACAGTGTTTCTTAAAACACAAATGTTTCTTTTGAATGAACTACTGAAGAAAACACCAATAAAAAACGAATTTTTTTTCGTACTAACCATAGTGTTACAGATAATTATTTCGGATAATCCAAACAAGATAGCTGGGAGTAAAAAGATCCTTTTTTTCTGTATTATGGTATACCGTTAAAGATACCGTGAACCACTTAATTGAACAATAATAACCGTCACATTGTTTATACTGGTATACCGTTCATACCGTTAAGTGTGTTTTTCAATCTGATTTGGAAAGGCTGCAGTAAGCAAGTGCTGCGCAGTCTTGGTCTTGCACTGTTGGATGTCCCGTCTGCTAAGTAGTTTCAGTTGGAGCAGTTTTTAATGCCATTCCATAAACCACACGTGCCTGACATAAAATCAATATGTTAGCAATAGGAAGACTAAATACAGTGCCAAGAAGGAAAAGGGTTTACTTTGGGTTGACGGCTTTGGGGTTTATATATTTATAATGGATAATGTTTTCTAAACATATGACAATGGGGGATTTCCCTGGTTCTATCATTGAATTTACATATAGTAAGTCACACTGTGAAATTTACTCATCTCTGTGGGTATTCCCTGCTGCCATACCAAAGGGTAACATGTCAGTGATTACTGGACACCTTTTGGCCCGCAAGTAAACTAAAGGCTGTAACGTAAAGAGAGAGTGCGTGTGCGTGTGTGTATGCGCACAAGCGTCTACTATCATCAGACTCCATTGATCTGTGGCATACAGGTTATCAAGATGGCAACATGTTCCTCTTCACCAGTAGCTAGTTGGGGAGCTAAAAGCCTAAATGACCACTTAAGAAAAGCTATTCAGTTTGCGTTGCCAGTCGCAACAGGGCCCCCCCCCCTCTTCCTCTCCACACGTGTGTTTGTGTTTGGTGGAAGCAAGGGGTGGCATTTCAGTGGAAAGTATGTTGAAAAGCCCAATTCTAGCCCTGGGTGCCTGGTTTTGTTTGTGATGATAAATCTGACAATGTATGACCTTTTTAGAAAATATTTGTTAAGATTAGTTAACTCCACCTGCTATACCGCGATAACCATGATATACCGTCATTTGGCAAGAAGGTTATTGTACCGTCATAAAACTAATACTGTGACACCCCTAGTCTGCAGATTGTGCATGAACATTTTATTGCCACCGGCCGACAAAGACATGCCATTTCCCTTGAAAAGGTGTATTTATCGGGAACCAATGTTCTCATTCTCGCAGAACATCCCAGCAGCACTCAAGAAGTCGCACATGCTTCTGTTGATGAGACCCCTTCCTACCTCTGGCTGGCGACAGGAAGCAGTGGAATAACGCCACACGATTCTCTGATGTATACATGAGAAAAGCACCTTGGCAGTAGGAAATATCCACTGCACTGCTTTCATCAAAATCTTCCGTTGACTGAACACACGGGAACAAGGCATGGAACTCAAAAAGAAGCCTCCAAAGTGCACGATCACAACATGTACAGTTGCCGAAGAGGCCATGTGTCGAAATTCTAGAAGCAGTCTGACGAAACAGCGCGATTCCATACCACTCCACAAAAAAGTCCACTCCGTCCAAACCTAAATTGCTAGACAAGTCTTCTTGGAGGGCACACACGCACAGATCTTCCACAAAACAATCACCCATGATGAAAACTGTGTGCCTTGCCATATTTGCCAGCCGCAGTACACAAAGTTCTGGATAAGTAAATGCCTCCCTTTCCTGTGACGTGCACCCAGAGCACCTGATTGGCCAAAGCCATAGTCCCATTTCCATTGGCCAACATGGTGGGAAGGGCAAAATATGGCACCTGCCTTTCCCCATTCACTGCGAGGGAGGTGCCCCGGTGAAGCAGGACTCTTCCTTCTCCCTTTTGGTGCTCTTTTCTGTAACGTACACCCTGACCACCTCATTGGCCAAAGGTTATAGTCTGATTTCCATTGGCCAGCATGCTCACAAACGCAGAATGTGGCACGTGCCTTTCTCCAAGTACCACCAAGGCTGTGCCCCAGTAAAGCCAGAGAAGTCCTTCTGCCTATTGGTGCTCTTTCCTCTGACACACACCCTGACCAGCACATGATAGGGCAATTGCTACAGTCCCATTTCCATAGGCCAGCATGGTGAGGAGCATTGAATATGGCATGTGCGGGTCCCCAAGTTCTTCGAGGGCTGGTCCCCAGTGCAGCTGGAGTCCCTCTTCCTATTGCTGCACATCCTAAGCAACTCATTGGACAATCCCCACAGTTCCATTTTCGTGGCCGCCACCCGCAAAATCCTTGCATGTGACTTTCGTGCTGCGTGCGGGCGTGGGGGAATAGCTTGCAACCAGAACAGGGGGAGTTCTTAGTAAGGTTGACTCTAACAAAGAGTCTCTTTTTTTTTTGGTGTAGATCCTTCTACAAAAACATCTTTTTTTGTCTGTTTTCAGTAGCTTTTGTTTTATTCTACGCACATTGGTTCAGTAAACTCCTCACCGCATCCTGTAGATGAGCAAACGAAACTGCTTTGCCAATGGAGGACAACAAAATGCCATTTTCTTGGAAACACTCCGCATGTCCACAAGTAATAAGGTCATTGTTGCAGAAGAACATTCCATGAGCGCACAAGAAAAGTGTGCATGTTTCTGTTGATGAGACTCCTTCGTCTGGCTTGGAACAACATCCATGAGCATTAGACCATACTCTTTGCGGTATTGTAGATGAGAGAAGCACCTTGGCGGTGGGGAAAAGCATCCTCACGACACCCAGCAACCCCCTCAGTCTACGAGAGAATTGTAAGCAAGGCAGGTAACCCATATGCATGCCGCCGTAATAAATTATGATAAAATCTACTACTGGAAACGTGGCAAGTTCTTTGCAAAGCATGCATATCGACGAAATGGCACTCATGCACAGCGTTCCACAATGCGTCCACTCCTTCCAAACCAAAATTGCTGTTAGTTTCTTTGCAGAGCACAGTTGTCCACATCTATTACAAAGGGAACACCTACAGGCAACACAATACGTTTCGCCATGTCAGCCACCCTCAGTACGCAGAGTATAATGTGCAACCATTTCACCTCCCCTTCATGTTAACCACACCCACACTACCTGATTGGCTAATCCCCACACTGCCATGGCAATTGGGCAAGGTGGTGTAAAGGACAGATTTTGCCACGTGCGCCTTCCAAAGTAGCGCATGTACTGCACCCCTGTAAAACTGGAACAGTCCTTCCCTTTGCACTATCTTCTCTGCAACTCTACTTCATTAGGTTACTGGTAAATAGGCACACACGCATCCACCAATCACATTAAAGCCGCCATCATCGAACACTGTCACTCCTGTGCAACACTTGAAATTTACCATTACACATTCACAGTACAAATGTCGTGCCATTCCAAAGCATGTCCACTGCAAAGTTCAATGAAAGTATGCACGATTTCGCCATCTGCATACATCCACATGGCCACCCAGGATGTGGCACGTGCCATCCTGAAAGTACAGCGTAATCCACTACCTTTTTGTTATAGTGAAGGTGGTGGTGGGGTGGATGGTAAACAATATGAAAGTAAGCAGGGGATTCAGTCTTCCAGCGTATATGTATGAAGGTTTTTTCTTTCTTTTTTACGTGCGTACGAGCACATTTTTTTTGCATTTTCTCTTTGTATGCGTTTGTTTGCCTGTCCTCACATTTTTACAACATTCTGGTCAATGCTTCTTGCACAGTGTGAAAGAAAATGGCATTGCCAATGGCGCTCCAAATAAATGCCATTTCAACTGAACCACTGCATATTTTGCAACCTCATTATCTCATAGTAGGTGGAGAACATGCCAGCAGTCTGCATAAACCAATGCATAAACCTGTTTATAACACTCCTTCCGACCGCTGGCTGGGGACGAATTACACAGTCATGGACCCACACTGCTCTTGGTGATATGCATGAGAAAACCACCTTGGCATTAGGGAAAATATGCATCACTGTGGTCAGCAACCTCATCAGTAGACGGATTAATCGTCCTCACTACATGTAACCCAAATGTGCACTTCCACAGTGCACCACGACACAGTCCACGTTCGTGACGGACACCACATATCTGCAAAGTTGAACCATCCAGCCGAAACTGCAGTTGCCCTGACGGGCCCAGAAAGCGTTCACTCCTTCCAACACGAAATTACCAGCAACGCCTCTTTGCACACAACACCTGTGCAGATGGTGCACAAAGATATCATGAACGATGAGCATGGTGCGTCTCTCCATGTCGACCACCCTCACGACATAGTATTGTGATGAAATGGTAACCCCCCTTCCTATGAACCACGCCCTAAACTCCTAATTGTCTATTTCCCACAATTCCATTTCCACCCTGCTGATGATGGGTGGATGTGCACATGCGCTTTCCCATCTACAGTGAGGGCCACAGCCCAATACAGCTGTGACAATACTTCTTCCCTTTGGACAGTCACTTTTTTCAGCACTCCCCAAATTGGGTCCTGTCCCATTTCAAAACATGCATGCACCACTCGCATTCAAAACCACTGCATTGCACACTGTCATTTCTATACACCACTCCTTTTTTACCGTTAAATACTCTCCGTACATGTTTTGTTTGTTTGCAAAGCCCCTCCACCAGAAATGCCTGCTAAAGAAGGCCCTATTGCAGCATCCACAAACATCCTAACATGCCCCCAGCACACCTTTAGGTATGCACACAACATTGCAACCCTTTCCACACCCACCGCAACACTACACATCCAAGCAAGCAACCATGTGGGCACCTAACATTATGCACAAACGTCACATACGTAGCGCCAGTTGTACCCATCTCCCCCAAACCATAAAACAGCCATTCACGAAAACGTGTCACACTTAGAAGAAGCCACAACCATAGTGCAGCCTGCACCACACCTACGCACTACCATTCCCATGCTATTGTGTCACT
The DNA here is from genome assembly GCF_040938575.1 of Ambystoma mexicanum. NCBI lineage: Eukaryota > Metazoa > Chordata > Amphibia > Caudata > Ambystomatidae > Ambystoma > Ambystoma mexicanum. The sequence goes on from NC_090929.1 coordinate 720,039,911, forward strand.
GCCAACCACCTTCACAACATTGGGCCTACTTCAATAAATGTGCACACAGCACAGTAACCAATCACATATAAGCTGTTCTTTAACCATACCACTTCCATACTCACATTACGTACGCACTGCACCCTGTGGCCACACTACCCAACTTCCCACTGCACCATCTCCTGCTGCACACCAAATACTGTGGCATGTTCCAACTATCACCACAACCATAGAAGGCACAATTCACACTTTACAACTCATTTGTCCTGCTGTAGCACGTCGACAATGTGCTCCACACGCATTCCCCAAAGATCACAACCCTGTGCTGCATACACTGCCAAACATGCATTGCTCCAGTGGGTCTGCTCCTTGCACACATTCCCCCCACCGTAATTGAACAATACATGTCAGCATATCGCCAACTACCACTATGGACATATGCACCATTGGCACCAGCACTCCTAACCAACCTCGACACTGCAATGTACATACACATCGTTACGTATAACTGTTACCATAATGTGTAAACATTACACTGTCTCCGACACCCCTAAGCCCTTTCATTCACATATGATTCTCTTATCCACTTCCACTAAGAAAGGATTGTTTCATTGTCAACGTAAGCACATGTTTAGAACATTGCCCATACTGCAAGCATTGTGCACACAGCACACTAGCCAAGCACATATAAGCTGCCCTTCAACCATACCCTGTAACATACTGACAGTATACAAGCATTGCACACAGTGTGACTTTTCTCTGCAGCAACTCCAACCACAGAGCACCGCCATGGATGTATTCAGTAACAAATTGCAACAGTTACCATAATATACAAACAAGACACACTCTGCTGCATCCCTGTGCACTTTCAATCACATACTATGGACGTACCCACTACCATTCACAAAGTATTGTGCCACTGCCCATCTACCCCACAATCTATTTGCAACGGTGGCCTATAACGGCTGAAATGGGCTCCACACCCATTCTTTACATGTCACCACCTTCTAACTCATGCACATTGAAAAATGCATTACTGGCGTTCGTGTCCTCAAGGGCTAGGCTCTTGAATGCATGGCCTACAGCCTTCGGCCATGCATCCAATAGTCTAGGCCTTGAACACAGTCACGGCAATGTAATGCCACCATGCATGTCTCCATGTCAGCCTCTGCGACAATCCACATAGACACCACTGCCACCAACACTCCTACCCAACCTGTACACCGCCATGGCGCTACGCCGCAGCAAATGGCAACAGTTAACATAATGGCCATGTGGGCAGCTACCATTTTGCACAAACATGCCACACGTAAGTAGCAGCACTTCACCCCCACACCATAAAACACCCAATCACGAACATAGGTCGTACTTATCAGAATGCACAAACGTTCCGCATCCTCCACCACCTCTATCCACAGCCATTCACAAAGTATTGTGTCACTAGCTACAACATTTTCACAACATTCGGCCTACTTCAGCAATTCTGCACAAAGCATAGGCCTTGAACACACCTACAGCAACATAATGCCGCCATGCATTTCACCAACTACGACCATCGACATACACACCACTGCCACCAGCACTCCTACCCAACCTGCGCACCAACACGTAACTATGCAGCAACAAATTGCAACAGGTAACACAATGTGGAAAGAAAACTCTCTCTCCTGCACCCCTATACACTTTCATTTACATACTACAAGCATACCCACTCCCATTCACAAAGTACTGTGTCACTGCCAACCTACCCACATTGATTTTGCAGCACTAACGCTACTGCAACCAATCGGCACACACCGCACTTCGCAAGCACCTCCCTGTACCGGATGCAGACTGAAACATGGCTTCCTGCAGTGTGTATGTTGCAGCCCTATGCTCCTTAGTGTATGCCCTACAGCCTACGGGCTTCAGCCACGCACCCAATAGTGTAATCCTTCCACAGAGCCACCTCACCTTCATTCACCCATTCATGCCTCCATGTGACCAAATACCGCATTCCATCCACAGCGCACTGCCACCAATGCTCCCACCCAACTTATCTCATGTGCAATTCACTCCCCATCTGCAAATGACCTGCCATCACCCACCATGAAAAGAGTTTGCCGCAAGCAGGTTGCGGCAGAAACTAAGGGACCGTTTCAACAGCTGCCTCCAATCACCACAGAAATTACTAGCCTACGTTTGTCACATGAACCACTTCTCTTCCCCAGCCATTCATTCCTTTATGGCCGGCGACGCAATGCGTACAGTACATTTTCCAGACCCTGCCACCACGCACTGTCCTCTGATACACCATGGGGGCTTTCCCAAAACCTTTTGATGCACAGCACACTTCCCTCCAGCCAACCAACGGCTACATCCAAACTTCTCCGACACCATGCCGTACCGCAATCCAATGACACTTCTGTCCGCAGAGCGAAAAGGGAAATGGGTCCGCGGAGCGGACCCAGACATCACAAAATTTTTGTGACGTACATTTCAGTGTTTTGTAACAGATTTACCAGTCCGATTTCCACTGAACACACAAGCCCGCTTTCTGGAACAAGCCCCCGCTCCTGCCGCAAATTTGGTGAAAATCCATCCAGCCGTTTCGACCTGTAGCCGTGCCCAAGATTTCAGTCTATGGGGGAAAACAAATGTTGGGTCCCCCCCATAACTTTTCCCCACCCACACGAAACCTCGCTCAACTTGGCGAAAAACGTCAGAGCCGCCCATATACTTTCTTTGCAAAGTTTGGGGAGGATTCGTCCAGGCGGAGCGAAGTTATAAGCCACCGAAAAAGTGCTCTTCCTACGAGTTTGTGCAACTTAACCATAACTTCACGGCCACTACCGCGGACCGTGTAATTATATATATATATATATATATATATATATATAAACCTAAACACACATTTTTTGTGTAGCCAAAAAGGTGGAATTTCGGGTGTTCCCCTGTTCACCCGAATGTGTTTGTTTGTCCAGCACTATATTAAATGCTGTCACAATGTTGTCCACTGATGAAAACGATTGTTAAAAAAGCAATTATTATTTCAGGCCGTTTTTATCCAAAAACTTAATCGAATTGGATGTGGCCATTGGCTAGTGCATTAACTCTGCACCGTTCATGTCCTAAACTTCAGAGGGTGTGGACATGATGTTACTTTAGCAACTGGGAATTGCTGTAGATAAATACAATTTTAAAAAAAAAACTGGAATTAAAGATAATTCCTCCACACTCCATTTTCCCCTTGTCTTGTTTACAGAAGTAAACTAATCTCCACCTGAACTCTGACCCCTAAACCATTAATCATAAGGACATGGCGGGGCTTATCTAAACCCAGAAACTTCCTTGTAAAAGGGCCGGACATGTTTGACACAGTTTTATAGCACGAGAGGAAGATTCCCTCTACCCCCCAACACTGGCGAATACAGGCCGGAAATCGCTGCGTAGTGTAACCACGTGCAAATGGCATCCGACTGATAACGTGTTTTGCATCTTAGCAAACATGCCTTTAAAAACAAGTCATATATTTTAGTGCTATTTACCAATTCGAAGAATGTGTTCGTATCTATCGGGGGTTAGCAATCAAGACCATAATCGCCAAATCCAGAGTTGCACCAATCTGACAACTAACCCGCCAACAAACTGAACCTCTGTCCTATGCCATAGGTCATAACTTGACAACGGTATCGCAATTAAAGAAACAGAAGGTGAAAAAGAAGCTTTCGTGGGATGCCATGAAAATAATCCTTGCATTTTTAAGATGGCGGGTGCCTATATTGTTTTCCTACTGCAATCGTACAGGCCAAGACATGATTGGTGATGTGCTCAGTGATTCAATGCCACTACATGTTACCTTATTGTGATGCATGCAGACAGCACTGGTATATAATATTCAGCTTTGACCTATTTATTATTTGTATTCAGGGATGGACTGGGAACCAAAAGAGGCCCCGGAAATGAAAGTATCTCCATATTACACATTTTCAGCAAGTCCAAGCCTTTTCTATGAGAACATTTGGAAATAAAATGGAGGCCCAGGGTGCAGAGGCCTACTGGGAAATCTATAGGCCAGTCCACCCCTGTTTGCATTCAGTTTTTGTTTTCTTGCATTTGGTCCACTATTGAGCAGACAAATATCTTCAGTGTGGAGTTTTGAGATGCAGGTAAACGCGGCCGAAGACAAGCAGTAGCAGGATGCTGAATAACTGATGGGCTGCTCAGCTCCACAGGGTCGCACTTTTATAGGGACATCGCCCCTCCTGTCTTTATTGGTCTAATGGTGGGGGGGACAATGTCTACTACCACCTACCCCCCAACCTACGCTCCCTGTTCTGTTGTCAGATGAAATGGAAGAGCTTTCACAAGATGACATGGTGTGCCACGGTCATTTACAATCTTTTAACCTGTTAACCCGGTCACCTCCATCAGACCCATTCGAGCGCACCACTCCAGCAAGATATACATCCCCACCTTCAAAAGTGCCACAGCGTGTGGAACCAGCTTCCAACATCTAGCACCCAAAAATTGGAATGCCCTGCCTACATCACTCAAAAAGGAAGCATCATATACCGTCTTCCGTAAAGCCCTCAAGACCAGACTCTTCAACTAATCCTCATTCACCCATCACTCAGCAGGAACCACGGTTAGTCTTGGCTCTATGTATCTCCTGTGCGGCTGATCAGGTCCCCCTGTAACCAATGCACCCATCATGCCTCTTACAACATCGCAGTCAGTGCTATTCTGTTATTTTGCTTTGCTCTCCGCCTCGTCTCCCTTCTCTGTAATTCTGCTCATACAAGTTCCATTGTAACCAAGGAACTCTTGGCCGACCCCACAATGTAACCTGATACTTCCCCTCTATGTATTTCTCTGTAATGTCCTACTCTGTACTCTCATTGCAACTAAGTAAGCCTACTGGAACAGCGACACAATGCCCAAGTGCTGATGTGCGCTATATACATTAAAAAAACCTCTCTGTTAACATTTATATTGAGCAAAACCTGTCCAATGCACCTGCTTTGCTGGAGTGTATGACATTTACCTGGGAATACACACTGCCATTACACGCCTCTCTCTCTCTCTCTCTCTCTCTCTCTCATACATCCATCTATGAAGTCAGTGCAATGTCAGACTCATTCAGTTTTCCTCTCCAAGTAACCAGCAGAGAAGTATTTTCAGTGATATTACAACATGGGGCTCCTTCCTGGCTACTTGGAGCTTCTCTTGTTATAAAGATGAGATAATCACATGTATCCAATTTGACAAATTGATCCTTTTGCCAATTTTTAAATTATCACCTGGGGATAGGTGTTGCACCCCATCTGGTTGCTCCAAACCCAGGCTTAATCAGACCATCCAAGTTTGGTTTTGCAGCAAGCTGCGCAATGCTTGCTCCACCATCTCCTCCCCACCTCCCCTTTCCTCTGCTTGCCGCCTCCCACCCCTTCTGCCATGGACACGTGGTTTTTCAGTTTGGCGCTGCGCCGCGTCTGAATCCTGTGCTGCCATGGTAATGGAAGAGGGGCTCCGCATGGAGTTCTGCCTTTCTTTTCTATGATGGTCATCTTGGGTGAGGTTACTGTGAGCGTGCAACTCATTGATTCAAACAATTAAATTTCTATCACCACCCTTGGTTGCTAACCGCAATAATCAGCGCCCTGCTAGAATTCACGGACCAGTAACTGCCCGGCGACCTGCCATTAAGGCCCTTGCGTTGTTCAGGCCTATAACTTGGGACCTGCCAGTGAACCCCTGCAGGGGGTTGATTATTATGTTGCTTCGGAAGAGCGCTGTGTATGATAGGGAATCAGTGACATCCCTAGTACAGTGGGAGGAGCTGCGTCTCATTATTATGCCCTGGCCTCCAATGGCTGTAGAAGAGAGCAAATTGATAGAGGATTTCATCGAGGAGTAGGTTGAAAATTGAAATAAGGCGTGTTGGTTAGTTCATTGAAAATCAGAGTTTCCCCGAGGCAGGCAGGATTTTAACTTTCAGTGACTGACTGGGTCTTCGTTCTTCTGCTTTGGAGGAGAGAATCCCAAATGACCAACCTGCAAGACATACAAGCACATTGCATTTTGTGCCTGACTAGGTGAGGAGAAAGTCCCAGAGTTGGTTATTGGCTGCCGATTACCATTCTCTGGCTGGGACCAAGTGCACCATCTTTTCTGTGAACCGTGGAGAGGAGAATGCTAGTAGAAAGGAGAAAATTCCAGAATCAGTGGGAAACGGGAGATTACCATTTAGTAGCTGTAAATGAGTATGGAACACATGCGCCATCTTTTGGCGAGTAGTACTTGGGAACATTGAATCTCAGACCTCTCTGCATGACATACAAAGACTACATTTCATGTCAGTGACTGGGGGCGAAAACACTCCAAAGTTAGTTGGATACTGAAACAGGATTACCATTCGTGATTGGCTGAGCATTCAATAGTTTGTGACTTCTATTTTGGTGACCACCTTGCATTGACATGAAGACGTATGCCGTTTCTTGTCAGTTGCCAGGAAGGAGAACAAATCAGTCTTAGTTGGGAGGATGAGATTAACATTAACATCCAATGGCTGTAACTGTTTGAAACACGTGTCTTCTTGTGTGACTATAGAGAATATCGAATAGAGACTGGCAACATGTGTAGAGTGCTTAAATGCCAGGGGATGCAAGTGGGAAGAGGGCGTGTTGCACCAGCCACGGTGTGCACCGTAAATACCAGAACTGTGTATAGCAAATCATTTTCACACCTTTTGCCACACACCAATCGTTAGTTAAAATGTTACATGCTTAGGTATTGGTGCTGAAGGTGGATCAGTCTACTGTTACCTGGGGAGGAGGGATCTACTATCTACTAATAAGCACAGAGAACAGACACAGTATAGAGGAGCAGGATATGGAAAGTTACTAGGCTCAACCACCATTCCACTTAAATTGATGTGTTAGATTAATGATGGTGGTGAGCAAGAAAAAATGTATGACTCCTCTGAGTCTAGACTGCAACCCGTGATTCTGCAAAACACTGATGCCAAGGAGGAAGAGCGCAATGTCAGAGAGACACGTGGGATAGACAGTCCTCCTCCTCCTCCACCTGTCCACAGTATCCTTGAAAGAGCCTTGCAGACCTGAAACAAACTAACTAGGATGAGCCAGCCACATCACCACCACCTTCCCAATCAGCTGAGATCGTCTTAACCGATCATCAAAAGTGTGGAATGTCTTCATACAGGACAAAGAACAATAACATCTTGCCATCTGTGGAAGGAAGGTTGGGAACCAACATATTCCCAGTCCCATATAATGCTTAACCATGCACAGGTTAGGATAAATTCATAAGACCTTAACTGTAGCCCGTGCAATACTAGAAGCCAATCGGAATACCACTGCTGGCTGTGACAAAGCCTCCTGCCTGAATCTAACGGAGTGATTATGGGTGTTCGGTGTCTCTCTGCTAGTTGTTGAAAGATCCGGTGGAGTTATGGGGAGGATACCCTGGTCACCCTGACTGGGCATGGGTCAATCACGTGCTGCATCCCTCCCTGGTTTACAGCAGGGGGACTTCAAATAAAACTGAAACTTACTCCCTGCAAGATACTTCTCCCCATATACATCAGGGAGCCAGACCACCTCAAGAACCCCTGGGCCTTTGGTAGAGTAATTCCCCAAATAATGTCCCTGTAAAATGTATGGTGATTGCTCCCAACCCCGAGTACTGGAAACCATCGGACACCAGATAGAGAAGCAACTTCTGTGGTACTGCAATAGGATAGTGTTCCCCTTTAAGAGAACTGCACATTATGAGCAGGATTAAAAACATAGGGAAGGAATCATACCTCTATGTTCTAGTAGCAAATGCCTGCTCAGATCTGAGTCACATTGCACTTTTCTCCAGAACTCTGTGTGAAATATTCACAGTCTCGGACACATCCTCCATGAGCCTTGGGGAGCCATGAGGAACCCAAGGTATGGAAGGTAAGGGAAGAAGAATCCAAGATGGCAGGTCAGCCGTTTAAAGGTTTGGTACAACATCAAAGCTATGAATTACTCTCAGGTATAGCAATTTACCCCAGTCAATCGGGGACCCACACCCATTCCCATCTACAGGTGCAGACCCTGGAAAGGGTCCCAAACCTAGGGATGGGATCACAGGGATGCATAAACAGTAAGGAATTGTGGGTGTTTTGTGTAGGAGCTAGCAGTAGGGTTTTGGGGAGGTTAGATAGCAAGAGAAGAGTTTGGAGGAGGCTACAGTGTAAGGAAGGAGTTTGAAGGTTGTGGTGGAAAGACATGGAGATGGTGGTAATGGGACATTGGTAGGCAGAAAGAAGAGAAGGTAATCGGAGACCGTTAAAATGTGAAAAGAGGAGATTATTAGGAAGGAGCAGTGTATCAGTCGCTAGAGGTGGTAGAACCTCAGAACATGAATTATGAGTTTATGTATGGGGTACGGGTCAATACCCGACAGCAGTGACAGAGACCCTCTTAAAAGTCCAAGGATATGGGAACCCCTTAACCCTGGCCTAAGTTTAGAAGGGCAGCACTTCAGGAAAGCTGAAGAGAGAGGTTGTGGGAACCCCTTTCAACCTACGAAAAAGGAGAAACTGAGTGAAGCCAACCTATGAAGGGTGCAGAAACTCCTTAAACGCAGGAATGAGTATCATGGAGGTGAAGCCAAGAGGAACAGCATGCAGGAAACACTTAAAACCACTTGACAATACAAACCCCTCCTCTTGGGGGGGTGCAGGGGAGAGCAACAGAGGGTGCAGAAACCCCTTCTGACATAGCCCACACTGTCCCTCCTAAAAACATTGCTGCTGTGCATGTCATATATTACTGTTCGCTAGCCCCAGTTCCCATCAGTGAATAGCATGCAGGCTTAGCAGTGAGATACTTTTTGTGCTAAGTCAATGTGATCGAGTGAATCGAAACATTAAAATGTCTTCAGAATTATGCTTTTTCCTTTTCCGATCTTTCAGTGTGGTGTTTAGACAATTATCAAGTTTATAAGAATAATTAGCTATAGGAGCAGAAACTGAAGAAAAAAAATCGGCCAGTGTGACAAATGGTATGCAGTGATAAAATTGCGGGAAAAATATTAGCTATATAAAAAATTGCGGCAAAAATGCTGTGGTTTGACCCGGAAAAGGTGTACCCCATTATACTATTTAAGGGGAGCAGGAGTTGCAGAGGTGTCCCCCACTCACCTTAAATGGTATAATGGGTCCGGGGAATGCTGGGGTGTCCCCCGCATCCTTTATGTGGATTGCGGCGGCAAAACTATGGCCTTTTTGGCGCAATATTTTGTGTCAACGGCCATTTTTGCCACGATTTTAACACATGGAACGTGACAAATATCACTGCTAGCATGATGGACTCACTTGCTCACATCTAAAATGGTGGTAATATGGCCTATGAAGCGCCGGCTGTATTCTTTTGTAGGAAAGAAAATGGTTTCCATTGGCTTATGGAAAAGTCGATTGCTGCTTCTCCTCCTTGCTGTGTTCCCCAGGGGAGCACTCACTTCTCTGTTTGGGCATCAGGCTATTCGCCTCTTCATTTTTCTTTGGCACCATTATTGTAAAGGAATGGTCACCGACACAATCCCCCCCACCCCCGCAGGTTTTCATTAAGAATCATCAGTAACCCACTCTGCACCCAATGACGATGCAATACGTGTATTTTCTACAGAGCATCACTTACTTACATTTCGATGCACTTGTCAACGTGACACACTCTTTGTTCACCAGGGCCATCTTGTGCTAAAGTAAAGTCAGATGAGAGCAAGTTAAGTTTGAATGCTCTGGCCGCACACATTAAGTCATTAACCCCCCGCCCCCCCTTGTGATGCCTGCAACTGCCGAAGCAAAACTTAGACTCAACACATTTATGCAGTCACACGTCGCCATTGAAAATGCAGAAAACACTTTCACCCACAATGCATATCAACCCGGCCTTTCTCTGTTTTCACTTTAGTATCAATGTGTGTGTCTCGATGTTTGTTCAGCATTTGAAATTACAGTTTTACTTTATCAAATCACTTTCTACATTATGGTGAGTGTACAACATACTTGATCACCCTCTATATCATTCAGAGTGATGTCATAGCTTATATATGTTAACAATGCAGGATATATTTACAGAGGAATGCATGTACCCATCAATGGAGTGTTGTTGTTTAAAATGCTTTATAATACGAAACAATTTGCTGCTGTCGTGTCTGCATTTCATTAAGCAGTCTATGTTAAGGTCAGGGCCGTCACGAGGGTGGTGCAGGGGGGGGGCAAACTGCCCCAGGCCTCGCGCTTGCAGGGGGCCTCGCGGCCCCTCTCCTAAGTAGCAGGCAGCACAGTCCACCCTGTCCTTTATTCACATGGGGGACTGTGCTGCCTGCTCTCTGCCCTGTAATAATGTTGCTGTTTGTTGCGAAGCCATTTGGCTCCGCAACAAACAGCAAAATAATGGGAGATAGCAGGACTCAGAAGTGAGCTCTGCTGCCTCCCGTTATTCAGCTGACAACGTGGACATGCTGCCTAACAGGAGAGGGTTCTTCTCCTGTCAGTCAGTGTGTTCACGTTGCTCAGTGTGATTGAACAGGCGAGGAGCTCTCTCCTGTCGGGCAGCATGTTTACGTGTCACAGTGAGGGCCATCCAGTCCCCCGTGGCTGCACAGGGGCTTTTCAAGGGTGCATGGATGTATGGTAAGTGTTTTTAATTTTAATTTAAATGTGTCTATGTGTAGTATATATGTGTATTTAAATTAAATGACTGTATATGTGCATGAATGTGTGCTTGCATGTTGGTGTTTATGTTGGTGTCAATGCTGTGTTGGGTTTTATGTATGCGTGCATGCAAGGAGTTGTGTGACTGGTGGATGAATGCATGGGTGAAAGTGTTGTATGTGAGTGTGTGCGCCAGACCCCACCCCTAAATTTAGCAGACCTGCGGGCCACTTAATTAAGGGGTGGGGTCATGGCATCAGAGGTGCACCTAGGCTAACTTTTCTGGGGGCGACGGAGTGGACTAACATTTCAAATGTTGGGAGGGATGCTAAATTCAGAGGCTGTGGGAGAGGGGCAAACTTACTTGTGTGGTCACATCTAATATCTTTCCACATTCGAATGAGACTATTCTGATGAAGCTTCAATGTTACAAGCAGCTAACTGTCGCCCTCATTTCTGAACCGTCAGACTTAAGGACTGCTGTGAGAATGAGATCTCATGTAACCATTTCCCTTCCAATCACTACCCTGGCATGCAAGTGCTAACCCCACATCACAATTTCAATTACCTAAAAATGTATGTTTATGAATGCAGGTGCTCACAGTGAAATGTTTTATGCTAGGCATTTCAGGACGTTTTAACAGCAAAGCTCATGCCCCGTTTAAGTTGTGTCTTGTTCCATCTGACCACATTTCTGTTGGTGAGCCCGGCAGGGGCTGGATGACAGTTTTGAAAGCAGATAGTAAGTGGTGCCAATGTGGGGCCAATAAAAACCCATTGTGCCGTCGGTCTCCCCACTGAGGGATGGCGTCTGGGTCTTTCAGCATTTGCAGTTGAAATGGGCCCCAATGCAGCTGCCCCCATGTTGGCAGTCTTATGACACAGACACCTACTGTTAATCTGCAGCTTTTAACCACCTCACTGTATTATTTTGACTTAATTATAGATTTAAGCACTCCACATGTGCCTTGGCCTATTTTTCCAATCTGTAACACCTGGGGTGCCCCACACCCATCGCAAAGAAATGGGCCCCCACCAGCCTTGACACATCTTCAAACAGCCCTGCTCCCACTTCCCTCCCAACACCCTGAACCCAGCTAGAAAGTTGAATATCAATTTCACCTTCTGTTTGGCCACTAGTCGTACCTTTCACCCCAGTTCAGAGGCTCTTTACTTTCATAATGCTATGCTAATCTCTGGAAAGGTGGGCCATCTAAAAGCTGAGACCAGAAGTCAGGACATTGGCTTTATCAAAGTTAGTCTGTTGGTATCGCATGGATAGGCATTTGTACTCTGCATGTTTGATGCTGCTGCCACTCCATAACGAGAGCTACAGGCTGGTGACACTTCGAGAGAGGCCTTCTGCCTCAAGGTGGGAGGGCTTCAGCCCTCCCTAGCCAGGGGCTGGCTCCGCCCAAGTAGCCAGGTCGAGTCAACAAAACCCAACATTTTCAGGAGGGGGCTAGAATCCGATCCGCTCAATGGTGTTGCACCCTACATGTCTTTCACTGAAGTCCTGTTAAAAACAAACATTAGCAAAGCCAACTGTTTTAGTTGTGCATAAGTATTAGGCATTTGCCAGGCACTGCTATTAGATGCTCAGGTACTGAAACCAGTTTCTACCTGCTACCATCAACGGCCAGTTAATACCAATACAGCAGTGCCTTTACCATGCCTACATGAAAGCCCAAACTGTTAGGATTGCCAACACTTGTTTTGCTTTACCCATGTTGCACAGGATTGTGCATCAAGGTTAAAGCAACCATACTACTTGGTTAAATTGGCCCACATTAAATGTAGGCCAATTGAGCCAGTAATAACACTTATGTGGCACAGTCAGCCTAGACATCATTTCTGTGGCATGCCATGTTTAATGGCTGGGAGGACGTACATGGTAATAATGGCATATAATGGTGCAGCCTGCATGGACCACATGGGAACAACCCGTATGAATATATCTTTATACTAACATATGTTGTGTGCAACGGAGGCATGAAATGTATTGGAAAATGTTCCTGTGCACGATTAGTGACTTGCCAACTATTGGGGTTTTCCATGTGCTTCCACACAAAACCAATTGCAAATTATATGGATTTCTACCCAATTTTACAAAGAAAGTGCTGTAAAATGCATAATCATAACCCAATGTTTCGAACATTTTCTTGAGAAACCCCCTCAAATAACCCTTGTTTGGTTTGGGCACCCTCACTGTGCTCTGCCGATCCTGCATAATTGGCACAAACATTTAAGCCTCTTCAGTTCAGAAATTCACCAGCCTCCACTGTACATCATCCATCTGTCACTGTGTATGATGTGTGTTTTAATGCACACACAGGGGCAGGGTTCTCCTTAATGCTGTTGTCACGCACCACATGCGTCATGGCATCCTATATATATATTGATGCATTTGATACAAAAGTTGCTCTGGCATAAACCTTTCTTCAGTAGAGACATCTAACTTTGCTGTAGTTGATTTGCAGTTGTAGTAATAAACCAAATTTAGGTTCCTCCACACAAACTCGAGGGGAGATTTCTTGAGTCCCCTGTTTGCGAAGGTGCTGCCACTGGCCAAGTGTGTAACATCAAAAGGGGGCCTCACCGCATCTTGTGACAGCCCTGGTTAAGGTGACTTTTTCATATTTGAGGTTGCGCTTATTTTATTAACGTTTATGGTAAATTTATTGTGTTTAGATTTTCCTCTTCATATACCTCTTGATTTGGTAACTTCACAAACAGCGATATTGCCATTCTACCCCCATTAGTAATAATCTTTGCTAATACATGTTATATCTATACTTCTTCTTATACGCTAATCATCAACATTATATTTTTTTTACCAAGCCTCTTTGAAACTCATAACCAAGGATTCGTAGACCTTTATGTTAGAACCTGAGCACAAAGATGAAAAAATGGAAGGAAGACACGGTCGATAACTACCGGTGCAAGCCATTCACCCCGAAGACGAATTCCTGAAGCTCAAGCAAGTCATCTGGATGCTGTTTCCTCTTGGTGCCAATGCAAGCAGTGTCAACTGATGGCCACACTACCAGAAATCTCCTGTTGCCAGGAGATTTCCACTTGCACTCTTCTGCAATGAATGCACTGCTGTGGACGATCTTCAGCTAGGTAGATCCTGCAGCAGTTGCAGGGTCTACCTCGCCGTAGATCCTCCACAGCAGTGCATTCATTGCAGAAGACCATTCCGGCAGGATCTCTTGTTCCGTTCTCTGAATGTTGATGACATTGATGCATGGACACGAAGGAGTGAGTTTAGAATTACATTGATACAAATATTTTACACACAATGTACTTTCAGCATCTTGCTGGCTCTATCCTTTTCCATGGAACTCTGATTTAGATTAACAACCCTTATCAAATGAGTGACACTTTTGACATCCATCCATCCATCCATCCTTCTCTCGTTCTGTCCCTCCATTCTTCCCTCCCTCCATCCTTCCCTCCCTCCATATCTTTCTCAAGCTATCCCGCTAATTTCTCATTTTTTGTGGTTATCCCCAAATCTGGTCGGTATACAATGAAATAGTGTGACACACTCACAAATGTCAAATCATTCCTTAGAAAGAAAATGATTTATTAGTGCTGAATGGGAATTTTTGTAGCAAAGTCATCACGTAATGTGGATTTATATTAATATTGGTTCATGTAAAATGGGCAATTGGTTTGCCTGCACAGTGTAATAGCTCATCAAAATGGCATTCTTTGGCCAAAAACACAGACTTGCATTAACATTTATTTTGAGCATGCATCTTTTTCATTGATATTATTGCGCTAGGTGCCTGATCTCTCCTATGGTTTGCAGTCAACCTATATCGGATGACTAGGAAGAGATTTCAGGCAGCGTAAAAATGTCTCATCGCTAATAATTTTAAAAAATGTGCTAAAAGCTTTATACATTATTTATCTCTTTAATCGAATGAGCATTTCATATCCTCTGAAGGGGTGCTACCAAGAGGTGGCATACAGAGCCCATCATTAGTGGTTTGTTGTTGTACGTTCCATCTGTGAAGAATTCCCAAGTTCTTATGGACATTATGTGAGACTTTGAGTCTTTAAGTATAGAAGATATCAAAAGACTGTCATCATTATAACAATATTTTTCCAAAGCATATACATGTCACAAACTAAAAAAAACAAGTCATTGTGAAAGTGACATTTATCCTCATTAGCAAAGTTGCTATTCAAGATTTAAAATGTAGTCGTATAGCGTCTTGTTATTCTGTATTCCTCTACAAAGTAACCATATCGATTGCATGGAATATTTCATTGATCATCTCTTTTCATAGCTCAAATGGAGTTAATTGTATTGAAAAACGCAATTAAATCTTGTATTGCACAATCCCTTAGTTTAGCATGCAATTTTCGAAATCTTATCATATTTCAAATTGGGAAAAAAATACAAAGAAACACACATCCTTAAATATTTTCAAAATTGGTATTTGGATCTAAAGAAGTAATCTTCATTTGATACCTCAGTACAAAGAAAATATCAATTTTCTTGGCAATCTCAATTCTATTCAAACTCTTTGTGAAACTAATTTCTGTAGTCCTATTAAAAATCAACAAACTCATCCCTGTGTGTACATTGAATTTACAAAACACATAAACTTCTTGATTCATGCACATCTCTGAATCAGTTACTTAATGTGCCATCTAAGTGCATGCAAGTGTTTCATTCGTAAGGTTATGCACTAAAAACCTCTGGTGAGCTTCATCAGGGTAATGGCTATGTCATTAGTTTCCTAATTTACACAATGCGTTTCCATCCTTTTAATACATGTTAAAAATAAACATGTCAAACACTCATACATATAGCAATAGCCCCAAGAACAAAAATCGAACCTATGTAAACAGGGAAACAAAAAGAAAAACAAACATTATTTTCAATATGAATGACTATACTCTGTGACCTCAATCGTTAACTGGCGTGGCTATTGTTAGCCTACTTTAAACACATATTCTATCATTCTTAAGCAGGTTGATTTATTGCTGTGTAACTGCTAAGATGTAGCAGTTTTCCTCATTAGTTCATCTCCTATCTAGAAGTATTGCTATGAATATTCTGATCTACTCAATAGGTTTCCCTCAAAGTTAAGAAATTACTATAGGTACATGTTAACCAAACATTACGCCAGCTCATAAAACAACTACAACTACTCTCCTTTGATTTACAAATGACCTCAAAAAGATGGTTAAATACCTGTGGGTGTACCATGATATGCAGTTAGTCAGGTTAGTTCAATTCAGTTATGGTCTTCATTAATCTTTTAATAGTCCAGCGTTTATAAACACTTTAAATGCTGAAATGTAAATCATTATACCCAATTTTCGATTTGAAATTGATGTAATCCAAAAAATAGTACCTGCGGAGGTGTGCGGACATGGTCTGCGTTGACTGTAATGTTCTCTTTTCACTGTGCTTTACCATTTGGAATTTTATTTTTACTTTGTTGCATACATTGGTGGAACAATGCATGGAGCTTTGAGCAGCGTGTGTCTGCTCCTTTAAATCACTGTGAGTGCAACCTGCTGAAGAGGAGTACACTACAAAAGCCCTTTCCGACGTGGAACGCGCACAGAAGTGGTCTGTGGTGGTCTGCGTGAGGTGCTGAGTACATTCCATCATACAGCCCGGTCTATCCTTATCACAGTCGATGACCAGCAGCCCCCTGCAAACATCGGTACAGTACATAACCTCTTTGCTTGTAATCTGTTTCTTGTGGCAATAGAGCATTCTAATATAACGGCATATCTGCTTTCGAACTTTGCAAAGCAATAGCATATGCTACAAACTTTTTGTCTTGCTTGAGAATTATTTGATTTAAATGAACATTTTTATCAAGCCAGCTAGGATCTTAGGCTCATTTAACATTGCGACCTTGGTGCCCTGTCAACCTGTCTTCTTGTGTGCGCAAATTGCTTTGGAACAACCTGTGTTCGCTGTGTCTTGCTAGTATAACATAAACGACGTCCGTAACAGGGTGAGTATACTGGAGTGTGCTTGCTTAATTCTAAATCATCTGAACACCCGTCAAAGGGCTGAAACAAACTGTTTGGATCTATTCCACTTAATAGTAGTAACAAAAAGCCAGAGAAGAGCGCTAGGAGTCCTGCAATGGAGTGTACTACTAGCAATGATCTTCCTCGGACGGAAAGAAAGAAGCGTGATAAAGACTGGTACTTTGGTATAATCACAATGTTTTTAGCAGCACACAGGCAGCAGTAGCTAGTGGTACACTCCACAATGAAATCCCCAGTGACATGATAGACCCACAGCCAATAGAATGTATAAGACAACTCTTGATGGACCGTGTCCGGTGCTGGATACTAATACGCAAATGGGATGGAAAACGGCCATATGTAAGGGGGGGGGGATCTCCAAGGATGGATGATAATAATTCTTTCTTTAATCTTTGTCTAAACTTGCAGAGAGAATCCTTGGGGGCAAATACCGTCGTGTCAACTGCACTTTCTTCATCTGCTGCATACGATAATGTTATTGCCACCAATTTGTCTGCCACACTGGACTTAGAAGCTTTAGTATCATAATCATCGATTGAAAGCAGTGATGTGGAAAGTGAGAATGATTCTACTACAACACAGGAACCTGATTTTGAAGATGGGGAGGAATTTTCTCACCCTAAATTGAGCACTAGTCCTGTAACTATAGGTGCAATATTTGGGCAATGTGCCAATATGGCAGAAGAGCAACAGGTATTTAAGTCCATATTGGCAAAAGGTGTAGATATCATACTTGCTAATGGTAATCCTTTTAGGCCTAATTAAAGTGCGCCGCCTTGGGATTACTCATCTACACCGGCTTGACCAGAGCGTAGTGCATTGGCTGCACGACAGATTGCAAATAGGAATGTTGACCCCTATGAATACTCAAGACTGTGGCTTAGTCAAAACATCTAATGTAACTGATTTCAACAGCAATTATAGTTAGAATTAGAACTGCAAACTCTAATATACTCATCATTGGGTTTCAATTTAATAATCTCTCATAAAATTGTGGTGGACAATCCTCCAGTGGAAATAATCCAGCCTGGAAGGCAGCGTAACTTTCTCCTGTGGCTGATTCTGTTCACCCTTCTGAAAGGCTGAGTCTTACCTCTTATTGACAAAAGGCAAAGGTTAAGAATTTGTTTTTTGTTGGATCTGAACGATGGGTGGCAGAGCCAGTTAATGCTCAATGACAAGCGTGTTCATATTCAAGTGTTAGATTTCTATGTCGGAATACTAGAGGTTATCGTTCTTTTCTTTGAGCTATTGTCGGCCTTATTGCCATTCTCTCCACTGATATATTTATGTTGCAATAGACTTGGGCGCGTGGGTCCCTTTATATAGACAGGTTCAGGACGATTACAAGGCCTGCCAGAACCACTCGAGGCCTTCCGGTTGGTGGCGTGGCTGTGGGTGCTAAAGCACATTGAATGATTAGTGAATTTTGTCCCTCAAAAATGTCTGATGATGCACTGAGTGTCTTAGTGGACCCCATTGTATCCCCTTTAGGAACATGTTTAATTATTAATATATAAAACCCCTTTGGGGAAACTGATTTGCAAAAGTTATGAGAATGTGTGCATATATATAGTGTTAACGTGGGTTTCTATATATGACAACTCTAACATTATTGTGGCAGGAGATTTGATTGTTTATTGTATTTCAGACTAGGACTCAGGCCTAATGTTCTGATAGACCAATAGCTGCTCTAATGTGGACAGATGTTTACAGTAATAAACTGAACAATTGGGGGCAGCAGTGGCTAAATGGGTTACATCTGCATGATCTGTATCTATTGGAAATGCAAGATAAGTATGAAGGGAAGGATGTAACTACTTGGACTAATGGGAAAGCCTGCTCTAGATTGGACTACGTGTTTGCTGGCCCTAAAATCCAAATTCACTTAACTGGAGTACTTGTAGATCACATTTGTGTAAGTGATCACGCAACCCTCATCTGGTCTTTATACGCAAAGGTCAGTCAGGATAAGGGAAGATATTTGTTCGACTGTTCCTTCTCTTCAGGGCAATCTGATTGGTTGGACTGATGCTAATGTCAAAGTATAACAGTTGGCTTTCCCACTATGAAAACGATAATAAGGGATTCCTGACAAGATGTATGTGGCACCTTGTAGGATTGCAAACTGAAACATTGGGCGCAGTCTGCCCAGCGCGAGTCTGTGTAAGGAACATTTTGATGCTGCAGTTGTTAGCGAAAAGAGGGCAATGTGCACATGCAGTACGCACCATGCAGCACAATGGCGAATTAACTTATGCAGAAAGGAAGATTAAGTGTAATAGGTTATGCACTTGTTTCGGAAATTGGTTGCGCAGTCATAGGTCTAATATAAATAGCGCCAACTGGTGCTTCATGCTCTCCCTATTATGGAATAATGATAGCCGAACATTCTGGGATTATTATAGGCAGAATTCAGCATTGATTGCCTCTGTGGAGGTTAATCCCCTCTCCAAGCTGCAATTGATGGATCATGTAAAACATCAGTATTTTGACCCTGGGAAACAAGGTTGTTGTGCTAAAAAGTGCTCAAGTGGGAAAATATCCGCCTTCCTTTTATTGAAGAAGCTGCAGGCTTGGGCAGGAGAGTTGGGATTATTAATCGGGTTTTAGGTGAGGCGATAGTGCCATATTTAATATTCTGGCCCTCCCATTCATGGTAGCAGAGTCCACAAAGCATGGTAACGGATTTCTTTATATATGCTATATCGACTACGCACGTGTGCTTGATTCTGTGTCTCATAACTTGCTTTGGGCTAGGTTATCCAAATGGGGAATTAATCCTCTTTTATTATATTATATAAAATTACTATAAACCAAAACTTCGGTGGGTGTAAGAATAGATCAGACTGGTCTAGTGACTGCTCCTATTCTCACAAATAAAGGCCTCAAGCAGGGGTGCATATTAGCCCGCCTGCTTTTCAACTTATACATCTCCTATATGGACCAGCGGCTGCACGCCTGATGAAATTTTCCTTCTCGAATTGCTGGCGTGCATGTCCCTTGATTAGCATATGCTGATGACACTTCTCCTCAGACGCCCATTGGCCTTCAGCGTTCATTAGATGCGCTATATTCTTGTTAAAATATTAACCATCTTCGGATAAATTAGAAGAAATCTGAAGTTATGGTCATGGGTTCACGTTAGAAGGGTGATCCTGGTTTCAGATGGTGATTTGGAGGGGGAAAAAACCTTCTCACTAATGCAAATGTTAATTTTGTTTATATAAATTCTGTATATTTTTTATTCTTGTTTTATACTGATCAAATGAAAATGTCGAAAGGTTGATTTAATCAACTAAATCAATAAAATAAAAAAATTAAATTGGAGGGGAATAACTGGAAGTCAAGAGTACCTAAATACATTTGGGAGTCCCTATTGCACCCCATCCTAAGAACACTCACTATGAGATGCATATTACGCATAAGAATTTATGCAAATTGACTGCCATCCAACAGTTTATTTTGAGGAATGGAGGGTATAGTATTGAAGGTTTCATTGAAATAGATTAAACTAGTATTATTCCTGCTATCCCATATGGTACTGAGACCCTTAATTCAAAATATTTTAAATGGTTTGATAAATTAGAAGGTGAACTCCTGCGCTCGATATTAGGAGTACTCATTGCAGTACCCTTTCAAGCACTTGGGTGTGAATTGGGAGTTACTTCTCTTAGGGCACTATGGCTGCTAAGACATCGTCAGCTGGTTATTAAGCTCAAATGGGCAATGGTAGATGATTCTTCCATTTTAAACCTTATAGCTCAAGGTATTGAAGATCTCGCAAAACCCATTATGGGCTGACTTGGCACGTGTAAAAGCTATAGGCCTATTCCCTTTCCTTTTAAATATTGTCCCAGTTAATTTCATATCCTTAAAGTTAAAATGGCCATTGGGTTTGATAAAAAAACGTGAATAATTTGCACAGGGAAAAGCGATATTTGGAATTTGCTAAATCAGGTTTTATAGTTGGCAGTCCATTACAAAATGTATTGAAGCCATGCTGCTCTTCTTTTATTAGGCATTTTTGTTATGTACATGTATTTTTATATCTTGCCTAAAAATCAGTATCTCGGTGCATGGGCTGCAGTCCCACTTGAACAAAGAATTTGCATTTGTGTCACAGTGCGACTGAAACCAGTAGGCATTTGTTGTTAGAATGTCCAGCTATAGGGGATTGTTATTTTAGAGCATATTGAGACTTTGGATGTACTTAAGATCCCCCTTATTTAGTCAAGTTCTAGAGTGCAATCTATTCTGCATCATCCATAGAAATAAATGGGGCGGCAGCCTATGTTCGGAAAGAGGTGCTTGTCAGATTAGGGAAATGGATATCATTTTTTTTTCTTTTTAAATAGTTATGCTTTGAACGATTTGAGTGCACTGATTGTTTGATAATATTTTTTATTATTTCTACTATTAATGATCATTGTTATTCATTACAATAGTTTTAGTGTATGATGTTTACTTAGTGCAAAGTTATATTTATAACAATAATACACTTAATAAATAAAAAATTAATAGTACCCTTGAGCAATCCATTTACCTATCGGAGCACTTAATGATTCAAATTCAACCTCTCTGCTACTTTCATGTAGTATACTGAAAGTAACCTTAAAACGATGAGTCACCTGATAATAAAGCAAAGTGCTAAAATTGGGGACTCAAACAGTCTAACTGAACTTATACGTGTTTCCAACTGTTATCTATTATTTTAATCTTTATTTGTATTGATTGAAATTCAACCTTTCAAATTTAAGCATTCACATCACAATTCTTGAGTACATCATCATCAAGAGCATCATTATATTACATCAATCGTGCATTACAATCATACAAGAGGAGCAACATAAGGTCCTTAAGTGCATTTAGATAGTTATTATCAAGATTAAAAGATAAAATACCAAACGATTAAAAAGGATCAAAGAAGAAAAGAAATGATAATGTGTATCCAATTACAATCATACATGTGGGGATACTAAGAATCGGTCAAAATATCATGATTTCCAAATGCATTCATAGATTCAGATAGTCTCCCCCAACATTAGCTTGTGCTCGTTTCCTTTTTTCGTTTTATCATTATACATCTAATTTTACCAAGAAATGTTTTGTTGCTCTATTCAGGGAGACCTGGTTTGTGTTAAATATTTGATACCACTTTTGATTTGGTGACAATATCCTAAACTTTTATCTACTGTTTTGCGAGTGCCCACTTACCTATATATTGGTAGATGTGTTATATGGCATGTAGGCTGTCCCAGATCCATTGTACTGTGGGATACCGAAGGTGCAATTTTGGCTTGTATTTAAATACTGAAGCAACAAATAACACTGAAAAGAGCCTACCTTAGTGTTCTTTGTCTAACATATCCACCATATTGCATTGGTGAGCCCATCGCTGTGTACTTGTGTTTTAAGTCTCAGAAATGTCATAGGTGCTTAGTTATTTTACAATAACATTACATTATCTGAGAACCTTTACAATAGCCTGCATATTTTTATTATGGCTCCAAAAAATGTCCTAGATATTTCTTATTCACAATATCCATTACATCACCTGAGAACCTTTGCAATAATATTAATACATTTAACTCCCCCCTGCACTTTAAAATGGTGGTATATGACAATACCTCAGACTAAAAGTCATACTCATCCAAGTCTCGTATATTGCATCATTTATAAAAAAATAATGTAATTCATGTCTGAATTTAAGCCAAAGGTACACGTTCTGAAGAAAAAGATACGTTTCTCCTTTGTCTGTCTTAGTACTTTTTCATGATCTCCATTTCTACATTATTTTATTCAATTGACAAAATCTCAGTTGGCACATAGTTCCATTTGCATGTTCTTATTTCCAATGCACAGCTAAAGGTTGTTTCTTGTTTTTGATTTTGATTCCTCTCAATTGTTCTAAGATTCTTTCTTTCAGAGGTCTGATGGTCCTTCCTACATATACCTTTTTCCAAATGCAAGTGATGGCATATATATCACAACATTACTGTTACAGTTAATCAATTAGTTAATTGGCATGCTTCTATTACATGCATCTGTAAATTCTCTTAGGTTATTATATGCAAATTTGCATTGGTTAAAATGTATACATTTGAAGAAACCCTTGGTTGGTTACTTCAACCATGAGCATCTGTTGCAACTGTACTTTTTGTTTCTTCTGGCAAAAAACTGGGAGCTAATTTTCTTAATGTTTCTGCTTTTTTGAAAACCAATTTAGGTTTGACTTCTATGAAAGAATGTAATTTGTTTTCTAACCTCAGTATGTTCCAATTCAAATTAATGAAATATCAATATATCTGGCCCATGTAATCTCTGTAGCATACAAATTGAAACACAAACTAATGGAAACCAACAGAAGCTAATACGATTCTAACAAAGATAAGAGTGTAGCTGTGAAAGCAAAGCACAAGATCTTACTGATTTCAAAACAAACAAAAAGGACAGAAGAGGGCCTATGCTTATTTATTATAACGTATAACTATCAAAGCCATTTGATATATAAATGATCAACGAACATTGGAATATAATGAGGTTAGACAAGGAATTACATACACTTGTCTAAATTTGATCTATGAAAAGAGATAATCAATAAAATATTATGAGCAATGCATGTTTTTCTAAATTTATTTTGATTTCCCAAAAAAAAGTGCAGACATCACATGTATGTACATCACTCTGAAATGTTGTCAGTCTGCTGCATAGTTCCCATACCCCCCAACTCCCAACGCCCTGTTAACAGCCTGTGCCACTTGCGTTACTTTTTATGACACTCCATGTGTGTGTAGTACCAGCTATACCTTTGCTATTTTCAGACCGTTTGGATCAGTAAGGTTTCTGTTAACGCCTAGGTAGTGGTGTGTACTGAGGCTTGCAGATCATGTAATAATAGTCTCCAACAGTCTAAGTCTGTATTATGTTCCTCTTGGCCACGTTAGGCCACTTCCTGCCAAACTGCAGTCTCTGCAAGTGTCCCTCTCTGGAGGTCTATCCACCACAATTTTGCATCTGGGCTTCAGTGTGCTTTCTAGCTCATTGCTATTCTACGTTTTGCCAGGATGTATGCTAAGTCTTTTAGTTTGCTAACCTGTTTCATCTCTTTCGGGTGCATAAATATTCCCAGGAGGCCGGCTGTGGGGGACCTTGCATCTAGTATTATGTCTGCTTTTGCTAACATATGGGTTATCTCTCCCCAGTACTGTTGTATCTTCATGCAGGCCCAGAACATATATACCATGTCCATGTTGCTAACTCCGCATTTCGGGCAACTTTGTTCTGTGGTCTTGCCAAAACTCGCCATTTTCCATGGCGTTAAGTACTCTCTATGGGGTACTTATAGATGTGTGAGATGCAGTTTTGCATTCCTGGACACCTGTTTATGATATGTCATTGCTCTTTCGCACTTCTTATCTGTTATTGGTTCCTAAAGGTCTTCTTCCCAGCTGCGTCGGGCGTTAGCCAGGCCGTTTCTATCGTAGGACATGATCAGTTCATATAACCTAGATATTTTGTGCCCCCCCCGTGGAGATGTCATACAATGTTTCTAACGCTGCTGTCAGTTTTGTCTCCCTTTTCTTTACAGTGCCTGTCTGTTTTAGCTTTGTGAGGAAAGCAGCATGTAGTATATGTTGTCCCTTGTGCAACCCTGTTTCTGTTGATAGTGCACAAAATTCTGTTGGTTCCCCTTCTTGCAGTAGGTCGCCTATTGTTGCAGTTGCCACAGGCTCCCAATGCTTGCTTCCTTACATATAATCTGATTTGCCGATCCTCTGCTTTAAGTGCTACTGGTGGGATTTGGGGAGAAAAGGGCATCTGACCCGCTAATAGACGACCAGCTTTATGCCATATCGCATTTTCCAAGCGTTAGTAAGAGCAGGGGCCTCGGCAAATGGATCGTTTGAATCCAGATTATTTCTTTCAGGAAAAATGGGGGGCATGCAGGTTGAGCAGGTGAGTATCCTGCGACACCTCGTCTGCTAGCCACTTCACGACAAACTGTAATTGGCTTACCACAAAATATGCTTCAAAGTTGGGTACCTTTATGCCCCCTTGGTAATGCAGTTTCTGCTGCTTCACGAGTGCCAATCTACATCAGCCTTTGCGCCACAAGAACCCCCGGAATACTGTGTAACTTTTTTAAAAAGCGCCTTGGGATGTCATACAGGACATTTGCTAAGTATTGCAAGAGTTTAGGGAGCACAACCATTTTTAGTATTGCTGCTCTGCCCATCAGTGATAGGGGTAGTTTAGCCCAGACGTCCATAGACTTCATCACTTTATCTGCTACCTTCTCTGTGTTTTGCGTATGTTCCTTCTTGGGGTCGTGGTAGATATTGACACCTAAGTATATAAATGTTTCCACCTCCCATTTCAATGGCAGCCCAGGCAGTGTGTTAAACAGCGCCCTATGTAACCTGCAAAGGGGAACAAGCACGATTTCTGTTCACTCATTGTGATGCCTGAAAGATCTGTGTAGCGTTCCAGTACATCTAATATGTATTGTAAGTTGGTGTCTGGGTTTTGTAAGTAGATAAGCATGTCATCAGCGTACAAGGAAATAAAATTCCACCTGCCTTGTGTGTCTATGCCTACCCTCTGGTATTCTTTCCACAGATATACTGCTAAGGGTTCTAAGGACAGTATAAATAACATCGGTGACCATGGACATCCTTGCCTTGTGCCTTTTTCTAACACCCACTGTTCCAGAAATATGATTGCCTGTCTTGACTCCAAGCAGTCATACCCATTCCGTATATGTGGGACTCATGCCAAAACTATTCAGTGTAGCTGGCAGCCATGGCCACCTGACAGAATCAAATGCCTTGACCGCATCTAATGAGGCTATTGTGTAATGGTTTGTGCTGTCTTGGTGTGGTCAATAACGTGGCATAACCTCTGCAGATTCCATGTGGTATTCCGGTCTGGGACGTATCCCGTTTGGTCTGGGTGTATGAGCTCAACTATTAGTTTTTGAGCATATTGGCCAGTAAGGCTGTACGTATTTTCCCGTCTTGATTTAATAGCGATGGGGGTCTGTATGATCTGTATCAGGTTTATTCGGCTTTATCAGTGGTATAATAAGGGATTCTCTCAGCGACAGCAGGAGGGATTCTGTGTCAGCATTGCTAGCAGTGAAAGCATGATATCTGATATGTATTCTTTATAGAATTCGCTGGGTAGCCCATCCGTCCTGGCCGTCTGACCTGTCGGTAGCCATTTAATGGTAAGTTCCAGCTCTTCTAACGTTATGGGGGCCTCCAACTGTTCAGCGGTCTCTTTGTCTAACTTCGGGAGATCTATGTGCACCAGGGCTTCTACTATGTTGAGAGGCCATGTAACGGATGTATCTGCGTATTACTCTTTATAGTAGTTGAAATAACTATCATTTATACCTTCTTGTGACACGAACTCTGTTCTGCCTTCATCTATAATTGACCTTATCAACTCGTGTTTGCATTTACTTTTATATAACCAGGCCATCAAACATCCCGGGTTGTCTCCCTCCCCATGTAGTTTTTCTATGTATTTAGTTTAATTCAGGGTACCTAATCTGTCCCAGTGTGTTAAGCATTCGTGTTTCAGGCGATCAACCTCCCGGGCTCGGTCCGTTGTCATTTCCCCTTGCGCTGTATATTTCTTCCAGTGCAGCCTGCTATGTCTCTCATTATTATGGCTTGTATACCTCCAGCTTTAGCTATTGCCGTTTCTCTAATTACCACTTTAAAGGCCTCCCACAGTATCCCTGCCGATGCGATGATACCAGTATTATATTTGAAATAGTCTTTAATGCCTTCTTTAAGGTGTTCACAAAACACCCTGTCTTTCAAGGCCTCGCTTCTGATTTTCCAAGTTGGGCTACGTGCTCTGGATGGAAGAAACGCGCCACATTACTAGTAGTGATGAGAGTGTTCTGACGAGACCTGCGATTTGCATTCTGCCGTGGGGAATTTGCTTAGTTTCCTCTACTGTAAACAAGTAATCTAGTCTAGTAAGGAGGTTTGTTGGAGCAGCGTAGTGCGAGTATCCTGTGTCTTGCGTGTGGCAGGCTCTCCAAATGTCTGACAACTTAAACTCTTGTAACAGGGTGTTTAGGGGTTTGGCTGCCGGGGTGGGGTGTGTGAATTTGTTGTCTGACCTGTCCAGTTTGGGATCGAAGGCACAATTAAAATCCCCTCCCCATATTAGTGTGCAGTTTCTGTGTAAGCCTATTTGGGGGTATAACGTGCGGAAATAAGCTGCTGTATCATGGTTGGCAGCATAAGTGTTGATGATGCACAATTCCCTGTTCTCCAAGCAGCCCTGTACTGTCACCAACCTACCCTCCTTATCTTTTACCGTCTGAAGTATCCGGAAGGGGACAGTTGGTGCTATCCATATCAGTACCTCTACAGCGTATGCTGAATACGAAGAGCCCAGAGTAGTGCCCTGCCATCTTTTTCTGAGCGCAGCTAGTTTCTTGTCAGTAACTTGCGTCTCTTGTAGAAGCCCGATGTCTATCGTTTGTTGGCGTAAGTATGTCATTACCCTGTTCCTCTTGATGTAACTATTAAGCCTTCTGACGTTCCAAGAGGTTATCCTAAGGTCTCCAATCGTAGATATATAGAAAATTACATCTCCATGGTACACTGTTTCTGTTGTGTGTGCGCTGTGTGGTCAAATAGGCTGCTGTGTTGTCAAATAGTCTGTCCCCCAACTGTCCCACCTCTCCCCAATAACTCCCTCCACCCAACATTTGCCCAGCTCTATACCTCATGCTCAGGCATTCACGTTTTTCACTCCTGCACCAGCGTCCTGTTTTCTGGTGTCCGGAGTGTGGCAGGCGAACACGTAACTGCTAGTATCCGGGAACAAAAAACAGATCTCGGTAAAGGATGCTCCTTAGTCTCTTGCTCGTGAAATCCTGGGGTCCTTGTTGATTACTCCTGTTACTTACAAGGTTGCTATGGTGCCAAATGTTTCCATACAGGCTTAATGCTCCTTGTTGTTGACTTATGTCCGGTCTTTCTGCGGTCACGAGGCACCCACTTCACGTGACTGCCTTTTCATCGCTTTGATTGTCAGCTCTCGTTGGTAGGTTTTCGGTGTCCATCGTCTGTGCTTCGGGGTGTCGAAGAACATGGCACGGCCATTACTTATTATTTTGAGCCTTGATGGGTATAACAGCATATATTTAATATTAGCTTTGCGGAGACTTATTTTTACTGATGTAAAGTGCATCCTTTGTTTTTGCACCTGGAGGGAGTAGTCCTGTATGCAGTGATTTTCTAAGATGCCCTTCGTATCGTGCCTCCTTTTCTAAAGTGTTCCAGGATCTTTTCTCTGTCCTTATAGTTTAGAATCTGGGCTATAATGGGCCTTGGTGGGGCTGTCGGCGGTGGTTTCCTGGCCAGAGATCTGTGTGCTCTTTCAACTGTGAAGCCTTGGGTAAGGCTTCCGGGGCCTCTTTCTTGTAGCAGCATATTTCCACGAAATTCGTGGGAGTTTGTTCCTTCATTCCCTTCGGGAAGCCGCTATGATTCTGACGTTATTTTTCCTGGCCCGCTCTTCAGCATCTTCGACTTATCCTTCCAGACTTCTTATTTGTTGTTGCAATATCGATATGTCTTTCATGTTGTCCTTAAGGCCTACCGCATTTTCAGTGACTTGCTTTTGCAGGGTCCCTGTGGGGTCTGCCTATGCTCTCATATCTTGTCTCAGGAGATTGACATCTAGGCTAATGGCTTCCATCTTTGTCTCCAGTACAATCTTTAGAGCCGCTATAGCCGCTAGTATCTGTTGATCTCCCTTTGTCTGTTCTGACTGTCCTTGTTACATTGGAGGTGCTGACATGGTGATCTCACCAGTGTTTGTGTGACGCAAATGAGTCTAGCGTAGGTTGCTTGTATTTATTCTTTGGTGCCTTGGTCGACATATTTGTGCTCAATTTAACTGTTGTGCGATGTATCTGGGCAGTGTGCGTATCGCTATTTCTGTCAGCCCCGAGCGTGTATTTGTCTGGTCTTTGGTGATTGTTTTTCTTTTGGCTGAAAATGTGGGCCCTGCAGGTACGGTATGGTCAGAAGCTGCTGTTACTGCTGTTTATATTTCCGTGCCCCGTTGGGTTTTCCAGTAATGTTGCAGTTTGTTCCATCTATCTGCCCCTGTATAGACCGTTTTAGGTTGCTTGCTTCCGGACTTTCCACGCTGGCTGTACTAACCCAAAGCATGCGTGTTCCACCACCCGGGTGGATAGTGGCCTTCTGTGTGTTGGTGCTGTGGAGAGGGTTGTGAGGTGACCCTTAATTGTCTCTGATGTGCTTGTGTGGGGGAGAAGAGGGGCGCGCTGACCTCGTCTGCCGATTTATCTGGTGGGTGCAGTTGTTTATATCTCTGCATCTCCACCTCGTATTGTCTCGTGCTTACTGTTCTCAGGGGGTATTTTGTGCCTCTGGCAGAGGAGGGGGGATTTTACCTGCATTTCCTCACTCCCCTGTTATGCCCCAATCGATTGTTATAGCCCATTGTCTGCGTGGCTTTTCTCCTTTGCCAGCTGCACTGGGCTGTGTTCCGCCTCCTTCCAATCTCGTGCCACGCAGTAGGACTGGCCAGTCTCCACACTCTGGTACCAAGGCAGGCCCGGTAGTTACCTTCGGAGCCGCCGTCATGTACATTGGTCTCACGCCTAGCAACCGTGCGCTTGCCGTGGTACGCTTGGTGTGTATTCCACTGCGGAAGTGCGCTCAGCCCGTACTTCTTCTCGGTGGGGATGCACAGTAGTCTTCTCGGCTGGTGACGCAGCTTTACACCGCTGTTCACCTTTCTTTGTTGGGCTGGTCTCCTCCTCTGCCATAGCTTATAACCTTCTCAGCTGTTGATGCGGCTTCATACCACTGCTCGCCTTTCAGTATTGGGCTGGTCTCTGCCTCTGCCACAGCTTATATGCCCGGTCGATTGCTTGTCCTTTGTTTTTTGTGTCTGCATCAGTGTCACCTCCTGCATGGTGTGTCGGGCCGTGACATTATCTCCAGATCTGCAGCCATGTTGAGAGGACGTCTGCTCTTCTGGGTAGGCTTGTCAGAGGTCGCGTTTCATTGCACACCGTCTCCTATTTTTCCACAGATTTCGCCCGTATGTTTACGCTTCCTTCCCTGGGCAGTCCGCTGAATTCTATTCCCTAAGTGCTTCAGGATCAACCTTTTTGGCAAGGATCTTTCAGGAGCAATGAGGAGAACGTGCTCACAGCATGGCTGCCTAGCCATGCCCCCAGCAATGCATATGGTTACTTTGTAGAGGAATACAGATTTTGTAATAGTGCACAAATAGGAGTGCACTAAGGAACTAAGTTGCTGCATATGCGTATGTACTTACATA
Organism: Ambystoma mexicanum; assembly: GCF_040938575.1. NCBI lineage: Eukaryota > Metazoa > Chordata > Amphibia > Caudata > Ambystomatidae > Ambystoma > Ambystoma mexicanum. The sequence continues at coordinate 720,069,984 of NC_090929.1, forward strand.
GATGATATAAGGATTTTGATCCATAAATAGTCAGCTCAGACAGGAGTCTAGTTCCACTTTGTTATACTTTTATATAGCTGCATCATATTCTTCATCAACTCTTCTCTGATATTTTAAAAAAGGACAGAAAGATAAAACACATACAAAGTATGTAGTTAAAAAATGAGGAGCTAATCTGGTTTCATATGTGTGAAATTCATGTGCAATGAGGCAAATGTCTAATATTATTGGTAACTACTAGTGCTCTAGTGCTTATACAGGAACCATTGTCCCCAAGTATCCCAAAATCTTTTCATACTATATCAAGATATTTTGCCACTCTGTATACTGTTCAACTCCTACACCGAATGGTAAACCCAGTGCCTGTGTGATGATCAAGTTGCTGTTTCGATTACCATCCATTATGGCTTGACATTTCATCCTCACTCGGTGAAAAACCCAGTAACAATTTCAATCGCGTAATGACACATTTAACAAGCTGCTTTTACATTTTGCAGCCATTTCTCAACAACCACACAGGCCGCCTAATGCATGTATCCAAGCTCTGTGGGGGACTCTCTGAGCATGGTTGTACTTCACAGCACGTATGAGTTGTTCTTGAAACTGGCACACACTTCAAACACAATAGGATCTGTGTATCTAGAAAAGTGGCTCCCAAATTCTGTGGCTGCCCCCCCCAACCAAGGGAGTGGGAGGGAAATGATTATGTTCATGGTATAGAGGATAGACGGGAGAAGGGGCAACATCCATTGATAAGACAACATTTTGATTGCCTTTCGGTAGTAAATACAGACACTTCTTGGGTTGGCAGCTACAATATTTGTATGCACTGAAGTACCTCAATTCATACCTTTATAAAGAGAAATGTATTTTGAAAGTAACACAGAAATACCTTGATAAGCCAATCACTTAAATATATGAAGTGTTGGAGGCAGCACATGATGTGTGTGGTGGGAGCAATGTGTGTTGTGCTGCAAACTTGGATTCTGAAAGACTCTGGAAAACCTTCTCAACATTTTGCATTTGCTAAAAACACAAGTAGTTCTACTGCCAAAGCTAAGCACTTGATCATATGGAAGAAGGTGTAAAATGGTACACATGCTAACTTTTCTATTTGCCATTGCATATCCTGTTTTCAATGACTTTCAAGGAGACGTGAAATATCCCATTAATCTAAGAGATGATGCTCTGGTGGCAAACTTCCTTATATTGTGATGTGTCTGGGGCCACTGTGCCTGCCGTTTTTCAGACGGCTGTTGCCTGAAGTGGACTTTATTTTCTGTAAAAGGTGTTCGAGTACAAAGAATGATTACCAGCATGGAAAGTTACTATTACTTTTTCAGGTAACAACAAAAAAACATTGTTTGCTTTTGACTACCGTCTACGGTTTTGTGCTGGTTCTTTTATTTCAATAATAGTATTACATTCGAAATTGAGAATTGCCCAGGATGACCCATCTTGGTTTGTGAAAACGCTTCATAGATGGCACTCCACATTTTCTTGCACCATTTTAGCTTGATCTAGTCATGCAACTTTTTCCAGACATTTCACATTTAGTTTAATTTGCTTATCAAAGGTATATTCGCCTCAAGGACATTCCATTCCACAATCTGTCCGCCTACATCCATAGACATCTTAACACTTTCGTTTCCGCCGCTCCCTTCCTCTCTGCTATGCTAATAATCCCAACTTTACCGCTGGCATGGATTTCATGGTGGAGCAAATGCTGGAGATCCCTGTGAGGTCCACCTGCTTTATGGACCAGCAAAAAGTAAGTGGACCCCATAGAGAACGTACATGGCAGGCAGCGTTTACTCAATTTGCATGGAGGGTTGCAAAAACGTGGGGGCAAAAGGCGGTGTACAAGCGTGCAATACACTGTGCAAATTACCAAAATTGAGTGGTGGGGACTCGCCTATGCGTATGTCTACACATAACGTGTCCTGATGTCGAATTACATGGAACATGAAAACTAGCCATATTGTGAGCATAGCTTGGCAACGTCAGACTAGTTAAATGCACAGAATCAAAGGACTTTGTATACTTGGTCTGCCCACATGTTCCATAATCCTATTCAGAACACCTTATCTACAATAACACTTGCAACTGAGAATTGACCTGGATATGCCTATGGGTTGTTGTGCAAGTCCTAGAGGATGGTGCAACAGTCTAGTTTTCACCAGAAATGTGAATATTATCAGAGGTGTAATGGCTTCAACAACATTCCACAATCGCACCCCCGCCCAGAGCCCGAGACATCTATACAAATCATGTGACTGGCTTGACAAAGCCAGACCATTAAACTTCACAAAAGCAAATGAACAGCCCATTCGGTCTCTGCCGATATTCTTTTTCAAGTCGAGACATCACAGCTTCTGTCACCATCTTATCTCGATAACGTCATCTAACTTTTTCATGCTTTTCATCAGTCACGTTTTTGGCACGTTCAAACGGCACAATAGATTAAAAAAACATTTGACAATCTTTCCGGTCACAACCGTAAACATCTGTACAAAGCGCTGTTGGACATGGCAAATGCCGATGAATCAAAGACTCTAAAAGCAGCGGACTGCTCGCGGTCCATCCACAGTTACCATAAAAATGTCAAGAACACAGGGTATAAAATAGCATCTGACTCGAAGCTTCCATCATTACTACATATTCAATTGGGCACACAGTTAGTTGTACTTATTTTGCCAATTTCATTATGTATTACAAAAGTATTTCCTTTTTTTATATAACAGAATTTATTTTTGTTCGTAATATGCCATTTTGCAACCTCATTGGCTGTGCAAACACTACATGCACCAAGATGCATCACAAAGTACTACACATTTTACCAAAAGATATTCTGCTGATTCAGCAATATCTGCTCAACTGTAGTGTTCAACCAAATAGCAACGATAGACGTTTCAATAAAGTATAAGGCGATAAAAGAGGAAATTGATTCCGCGTACACAGCTAAGATTTCAGCGCACAGTTATATGAGTTGGAGGAATTTACAACAAAGAGCTATCCCAGAGTGACTAAGAGAGTTACAGCTGCATTGTCGAATATTGTAAATGTTGTATTGTGTTGAAATTCGGAGAATGCTTGTCACGAATATCTGTCTGTTTAGTCTTTTGGCCTAGTTCAATATGTTGCCTCAACCGTATCGTCATGTGATAATTTTGCCTTTTACCATTTGACCATATGATTTCTTGCCTGAAAGGAGGACACTGGGGCAACCAGTGCTATTTTGGTAGCCTCAGGCAAATCGTAGGCCAGGCAGATATGCCATTCATGGTTGCACTGGCATATAGAGTAAATGTTCTTTGGTAAATTGCGAACTGTGCATATTTAGACATTTTTAATCAATTATGAAACTATCTTCCAACATATCAGGAAACCCCATCACAAAACTCTGAATCATTTTACTTTCTTCTTTGTTAACGTACACAAAAGACATGACTAGCCAAACTCTGCAGCCCTGCAAACAATTCTCAATTATGGATTCTCATTCTTCTAGCCTGAGAGTGGTATCGGAAGAAGGTCCATTGTGCAGACCCCTCGTTTGAAAAAAACAAGGTGGAGCAACAAAAGACTGAAATGTATATCACTTGTAACTGAAATGATGCTCAAGTTATGCAGCTTAAAGATGTGTCTGCTATCCCGCCGACTTTTTTCATTTTTTTCAGAAGAGGCATTTGATTTCAGTGCATATCAATACCTTTCTCAATCATCCCCATCAATGCCTGGGCTGTATGTTCAAGAGAATCATTTTCCAGTATGACCAATTGAACTTCATGCACCAGAAAACACACATTTAGAAGCTTTAGAAGAGCTTGAAGATGTTTTGTGTAATCAAGAACTGGACCCAGACTGCAGTACGTCTAGTGTAGAAGCAATAACTTCCATATATGAAGTAGGAGGGAGTGAAATGCCAAACGAGGTCCCGTTATGGGTAACTTTCATTTTTGAGGGCTGCTTGCTGGATTAAAAAAAAAATGTGAAATGCACCACATCAACTGATGTCACAGCTTATGGCAAATCATTTATTAATTTTCACAAACATGTAATAGGAACCAACTTAACAATGCAAGGTACTTGTCAAGATGAACACATTATTTCTTTGTCTGCTAAACCTCTTCTTGGCAATGCTGAAGTGGGCAATCCGCTTAATTAATGTTTGCATTTGTTTAGTGGTTTGACATTTTCTAAAATGTTTAGTTTCTGTGAATTGTTTGGCCTATAGTTAATGTCAAAGATCTCCTACTTCAAATATCGGAGAATTACCTCTCGCCTGCAAAAGATAATGCATGGCGGCAAGAGCAGGCAGCACTGGACAACACAATTGCAGGAAAAAGGCTTTGATTTGCAAGTCATGGTCAGTGCCACAGACCTGGAGTTAGTGCAAAATGTTGCACACTTTATTTTCTGGATTTGTGCACTAGAACTATTCTAAGCTCTGCGGTGGTCCAGGTTACAGAATGAACTTCCTCTGTTGCGATGGAGAAGCATGGTTTTATCAAATCAATTCCACCTCTTCATTCAGATGTTTAGAAATTCAACTGGTAGCCATTGATAGACATGCAAGCATAACCAAACGCATGCAAGAAAGGTCCCTACGCATCAATTTAATGTTTGTCATGAGTCTGAGTCAGTTGCAAAGAAAAGCCATGCTGCCGGGTAAAAGATGGGTTGCACAGAGCTAATGAATTTGTCACAGATAATAAGTAATGTCTCTGGTAGAGTTTCCATAAGCATGCTCAAACTGAAGAAATCCTGGTTGAAAATTGGCAATCACGTCGACACCATTCTGCCCAACATTGACAAATTGGAAGCAAATAGACGCTATCATGCCTGCCCACATCTACCAATAAGTTAGGGACAGGATAGGAAGACATTGCAGGGGCCTGGGATGCTGCTAGGGGCTGATGAGAGATTTAAATTGCCTTATAGAATGTTGCGAAACAGGTGATATATGTTCCATAACATGTTTCTCATACACCAACCCAAAAGATTGCCTTTTTTCATCAGTGTCCTGGAGGCCAGGACATGCTTAGCAGTCTTGTCCCAAAATGAAAACATGATTAAGCAACTGGCAAGAAGTGGTGCGGGTGCCATGGAGGCAGGGGGAAGGTAGGTAGTGGAGAATATATACATGGTTTTGCCTTCACCAAAAGAAAGAAAGAATAGGCTGAAGCCAATTTTCAAATGCATGCATTTTGAATTCATGTAATACCTAGTATTATTGATCATGGCAATGGAGAGCCATAGCATAGAAACCAGATTTTGATTGCATGGTCAACTAATGCCAAAACGCACTGCACTCAAACAACGTCCACCAAAGTCTGCTTTGTTGCCCAGCTTAGTAGCCGATTTAAACAAACGTCTTGTGTGCTTTAGGCTGTGAATTCTTGGTTGCAAATGCACGTTTAATCAACCAATGGGGCACACCTTGTGTGTATCCACTGCAATAAATAAAGTTTGTGCATTCTCTAAACCGAAATTGTGTAATCTTTTAACATGTCATTGGGTAATATTTTGATCATGTACTTTACTAATCTTCAATGCTTAGTAATGATAAGTGAGTGCAAAGATGTTTGAACAGCTTGCTCTGTGGGTGAAGCACTTTCTGAGGTGATGTGTTCATGTACAAGCCTACTGTTGTGCCCTGCATTTCTTAACTGGGTGGGCCGTGAGCCAACAGAGTTGTGGATTCAGGATGAGCAGTCGCTTCTTTGTGTGAAGGCAAAAGGGGCACATGCCCTGCACCCGCTCTTTGAGTGGCCAAGACGTGGCTGCCTGTTTCAAAGAAGTGACTGACCCACATTTTCCACACACAGAAAATGTCCATGTCATGATATTGTAGAGTTCACTGTTGAGGCTCTCAGCCTATTGCCTGACGGTTCTTGACAAGTACATGATCCTTTACCCTCTATTGTTTTCTGTGTTTACATTAGCAGATAATATTTGGTGTTACACTGTAGCAAAGTGGTTTAGTGTTCTCACCTTTATCTGGTGATTATATTAATCATGTGCAATAACCAAAGTTGAAATTTGTGTGAATAAAATAGAGTACCAATCCTATACAGAAGACGGTCTACTGTGTTGCACACTTGTTGCCGAGACCAGTGTACATTCGCTTGATCACATTACCAAATTCAGGCTAAGCTGAGTCAGACTTTTCTTTCCCTGAGGTTTATTGAGTTGATTTATACTTTGAGTTTTATGAATTAGCCTCGCATAATTATGGTGCAGATCTAGATCTCTTCTTTCAAACCAGGGTTGTAAATCCTGCCAACCAGTGCCAATGAAAAACATAGTGTTATTCTGCAAATGTGATTCAGCAGCTAAATTCAAAACTGTGGAACAAAAGTTTTGAGTTTCATATCCTGGCTTTGCCAGCGTATGATACAGTGAACATGGTCAAATGATCTTATCTTGCCGTTTAGTGCTGTGCTGTCTTCTATAAAAAGGTTTCTCTACTCACATTGTGGTTGCATTTTTAAGCACAGTGGCTGCTCTTTGTTTTCATGTATGTCATTTGAGCGGAAGAATGTTTGGATAGAAGAGAACCAACCAAATGGCACAGGCCTCTGGCTGGTTCACTTATGTAAAGTTCTGCTTATTTAACACAAAAACGTTGCTTTTTGTACAATTTCAAATTTTCTTCTGAACATTAATGAAGAACAATTTGCAAGTGTGTGCGTTCAGTGTATTTAAAACTTTGAAATACAGAAGTAAAAGCCAGCCGAGATATTTCAGGCTTAACACTATTTTTCTAATACTTTTGTGCTTTACATTATGTGATGAAGTGCTTCAAGCTACAATCATTCTCCTTTTGCATAACATTCCAGTACATACAAAAAAAATGTCATGATGGTTTATGTGATTTGTGTAGGTTCCAAGTCATGGCTACAAAATGGGTATTTTTTTAAGTTTGAGGGGAAATACTCACAAATAATTTCACCTTGCTATAAGAAAGCTCAATTTTGAGAATAGTCGGCTGTTGGATATATTTATGGACCGCGATTAATGCAAGGAGTTCTGTCCCGCCCCAATCAAAGGTGGCACACCAATTTGCCTATGATGTAGTTCAATCTAGTCTGTGATTCATATAGAACCACATAGGTCTCTCACACTTTAGCAATAGATAAGCCAAGAACCAGGTCTGTATGTAGAAAGAATACATATTTATTAATGAATAGGAAAATTAGTATTGGTACCAAATTTAAATCACGCCACCTCACTCTGTGATCCAAATGCTTTTCTTTTCTAAGTTGGTTCAGGATAACAGATCACAAACTCGTCAACCCTAAAACATATACAGTATTCCTTCTTTAGGTAATTTTCACCACAGGTCTATGGAATTTGTCATATACGGGCATCACTCATAGAATTCTCTTAATGATAGAAGTTTGCAGCACCCTGAACATGGCAAAACTATTTAATTCACTTTATACTTTGCATGAGGTTCACTTCTAATAACATGTATTAAATTGAAACCTGACTCGATCATGAGCTTGGCACTGCACTTTACATGAAGTGTAATTTAACTAATATGCAACACTTTACTATTTGCAAAGACAGTTTCACACATGCAGTGATCTGTAGTTTTATCTCCACACACGCTTAGCAATGCTTTACAGCATTGTTCAACATGTAAAAAGAATTTTGACTGGCGCTGCGCTCTTAGCAAAGTTCGCAGTCTATAGCACAACAAACATTTCAGAACAAAAACTTTTAATTTAGATTTGGAAAGCTTTCTTCCTTTGCCACTATGCAATGCACAATCTCCCTTCTCCCAGCAGCCACTTTCTCACTAGAACGTATGCTTTTAAATCAGTGTTTCCACTCTGTTTAACTTTGGGAAGACACTGTTCTGCCCAAGCACACAGGCCCAGGTATTCAGTTGCTCATTTGGAAGCCATCTGCTTTAAGGCAGAGTTGAGGGGAATGGGAAACACTAGGGAATTTCGTGTTTAAATGCACCCCTCCCTTTTAGGAATTTTGGGGTTGGCAAAAAGAAATGGCAGTACCCAATTACTTTACAGACTATGGGGGTCATTACGACCTTGGCGGTAAGGGGTTAACAGCACCGGTAATGTGCCGGAGCCGTCAACTCCTTACTGCCCCATTACGAGTCTGCTCGTGGCACCCGCAAAGGGCAACTGGGAAAACCAGGTGCCCTTAGCGGGTCCCGCTAGCAGACCAGGGAGCTAACAATGGGCCCATTATTAACAGGCCCGTTGTTAGCTCCCTCCCCATTCCCATTGAGCCCTAGGGGCTCGAATTGGAATGGGGATGTACCGGGTCCGGGTTCCTTGAATGAGGAATTACTGGGTCCTCCAAGGTTAGAATGGCCCGGTAATTCCTCATTCAAGGAACCCGGACCCGGTACCCTTGGAGGGAACCATGCCGCAAATTCGAAATTCAAGTTCATTGAAGAGCAAATTGCGGCATGGTTACCTCTAAGGTCGTAATAACCCCCTATATTTTTATCCATACAGGAGCCATGTTGTCGATTTTGAATTTCAACAAAATCACCCGTGTACTTTGACTATATGGGAATTAATTAAATTGTTTATTACTGGTGATTTTAAACGTTACAATTTCTTCACACATGAGGCCTTTTAATGTCTTGCATCATGTTGTGAATGTTCATCTTTACATCCTGATATATATTCACATGACTCTGGTAATGGGGATTCGTTTTGCCATGTGTTCATTGTTCTAAGCTGCAACTGCACACCTTTCCATGGTAACTGTTTCTATTTGTTTAGTTACCCTTTGTTCTTTGTGTCAGCAAGGCTGCACTTTAGACATCAGTCACATGTGATGGAAAGTAATTCCAGGCCTTTGGCCTAGTCACTCAAATATAGTGCCCACTTAGTTTCATTTCTCTGGAAACGGCATTTTGATGCAGAAGTTGAGAATGAAATGCTGCACTTTCAATTTGGTAGTCATTTCTGTGTGTTTTCAATGCTCTGTGTTTTTAAGCCCAACTTGGCCAAAAGCAGTTTCCTTTTCATCTCGTGCTGACTCTGAACCCCTCAATCGACTCCCTGGCTCCCGCCCTGGCTGACTTTTGCAACCACTCCTTCGCCTCTGGAGTCTTCCCATCCCCCCTCAAGCACTCCCTTGTGCACCCTCTTCTTAAGAAGCCCTCTTCCGACCCCTCCTGCCCGGCTAACTATCGCCCAATCTCCATCACTCCCTTCCTGGGCAAGCTCCTGGAGAAACTGGCCATCTCCTAGCTTAACCTCCATGCTGAATCTGTTGGTAGCCTTCATGACCATCAGTCTGGCTTCAGAGCTGCCAGAAGCACGGAAACTGCTCTCCTGAACATCTGTGAAGACTTACTCTCCAACCTTGATTCTAACACTCCTAGTGTTCTCATTTTCTCGATCTCTCTTCTGCCTTTGATACTGTCAACCATGCCATCCTGCTCAACCGTCTCCGTGATAACCTGGGTATCACTGGTCAGGCTCTGGCGTGGCTGACTTCTTTCCTTTCCAATCGACCCTCCCAGGTCCAACTTGGGTCCTTCCTCTCTGACGTCGTCTTCTCCACCTGTGGTGTTCCCCAGGTATCTAATCTCGTTCCCTGGCTTTTCAACCAGTACCTGTCACTCCTTGCCCACTGCATCGCCGCCCTCTGCCCCAACTTTCAGTGCTATGCGGACGATGCCCGCTCATTTTCAGGCTACCCTCGGCCGCCTCCTCTCCTTCCCTCATCTCTGACTGACTGTCTGCTATCCAGGTATGGTGTGCCGCCAATGACCTCTGCCTTAATGCCAGTAAGACTGAGATTCTACTCATTGGCACACCCACTCCCTACTTCCCTGCAGCTCTCTGGCCGGCCTCTCTTGTCCCTCTCCCTGCTCCTACCTGCAAGGATAAAAACCTCGGGGTCATCTTCGACTCTACACTCTCCTTCTCTCCTCACATATCTGACGTCTCTAAGAAGTCACACTTCCAGCTACACCTCCTCAGAGGTATTCTTCCCTTCCTCTCCTTCCCCCAGAAGCTCGCTGTCTCCTGAGCCCTGGTTCTCTCGAAGCTGGACTACTGTAACAGCCTCTATCTTAATCTGCCTGCCTCCACTCTCCGCCCTCTGCAACTCATCCAGAACAGAACTGCGAGACTTGTCCTTGGCCTCAAGCCCAGGGACCGTATCTCTCCAGGACTGAAATCTCTACACTGGCTCCCAGTGGCTGCGAGGATTAAGTTCAAAACCCTCTGCATTATCCACAAGGCCTTCTGGGGCCAAAATACCTTCAACTCTCTCTCCCTAAATATCTTCCTTCCCGAGCCCTTCGCTCATCCGTCTCCAACTCCCTCAGGGTCAGCCGCTTCTCAAAGCAACGAGCTGGGGGTAGATCTCTCTCCGTGGCAGGGGCCTCCCTCTGGAACAGCCTTCCTGCCTCCCTGAAACTTGAGGAGAACCATCTCTGGTTCCGGAAGCACCTCAAAACCTTCCTCTTTGCCTCTGCCTTCTCTGTCCCTCTCCCCTGCTAAATTCTACACTGAAATTGCACTGAATCTGCAACTGGGCCACTCTCACCGACCTCGGTCCTGGGCCCAGCCACTCTCCACTTGCACTGCCTCCCTGGCATCGCATCCCCTGCACTGCGGGACTGTCTCTGTATCCCTACAGCCCCCCCCCTTCCCAGCACTTGCCTGCACCTACCTTGCACTTGCCACCAGCTGGCCCTAATTATTTATTTATTTTTATTCTACTTACTTGTACTGAACTTCTCCCTCCCCTTCCCCTTGCACTTTTTCCCTTCCCTTACCCCTGCACTTGCGCGGTCTGAATGATACCTGGCCTAGTAGGATCGTTGACTGTCTTCCCCTTGTTCCCCCCCCCGCCTCGTCGCGCCTTGAAACACTTGTGTATAGGCGCGTTACAAATGCCATATATCATATCTCATCATATCAATACCCCTAAGGGTGATTTAGTTGTCAGGGTAGGTCTTCAGAAAAGCATTACCCTGTAATGTTACTTCATATATAATAATAGTGCATATTGAGATACTGCATAGCGCAAAGTAGTTTGTTTCTTTTCAAGTGCTGTTGCCACTATTGAGCAAAACTAGTCCCTCTTGCACTGCCAGTCTTCAGTGTTTACGCTGGAGTGTGTGAACATTTGTGATGTGGCTACAGATCTGTGGTCTGCCTCCACGCTAACTTGAATGGAGGACCTGTGCACCTCTAGGCTTTCACCAGAGAGGTGCTGAAACAAAGGTGTGTGAGGACGGAGTTCATTGAAGAACAAAGCAATAGAGAAGCACCCAGCTATTTGTGGAGATGGTGGCTAGCAGGGTCTGCTAAACTGGAAATATGTTTGGGTACCAGGGTTCGATGTTGGTGGGAGCCAAATTACTTTGGAGCCTGCAGCGTGTCCCAGCCATCCAAGCACACTATCAGCATTTTTTAAAGAATCGACTTTTTTAAAATTAAACACTATCTGGTTGCTTTTTAATAGGCGAGGAGAAACAAGTTTCACTGTACAATATGGTGTTTGAATCTCTCACTAGTCAATGGTAGTTGACATTTTTGGCATTGAGAAAGATGCACTTTGTTGACTGCTATCTATGTAATATGTCGCATTTTCTCACTTTTTATTGTTTTTACAGAGAAATATTATTAATCTTATAGCGCCCACCATGACAATGCCACCCCAACATTTGGAAAAATACACACTATTTTCAATGTGGATAGTCTGCTTTATTTCAAATAATTAAAAAAAAAATGAAGGTGGTCCCCTAACTTTCATTGCTAGGAAAGTCACCCACAATATTCTGCATAAGTACAGGAAACGTGTACAGAAAATAAATGAAACCTGCTTGTTATTTTCTCAATTATGTTTGCATGACACTACAATATCCACCTTATTTTTCATAATCATACCAACATCCTGTCATAAAGACACAATCAACTTAAATGAATATTCTCGGCAAAAAATGTATCTTCTCAGGTCTGTAGATATTCTAAACGAAATGCTTCAGTCTATATTTTAAACAACACATGATTCAGAAGAAACTTTTCAATAATATGGGAAAAGGAATTATTTTGTGATTGTCAACCTAGGGTGTCTAAACGGATAAGTTCCTGATAACTGGTACAATTTCTAAATAACTGTCAATAAAAATAATAGGTTATACTGCAAATACACAATATTCTGACATCAGCACGATAGACCAGGCTTTTGGAATGGCTCGGGTTTCCCTATTGAAATATCTGGAAATCATGAACAGGTAGATGCTTTTATTTTAGAGAGAATAAAGCCTCAATGTATTAAGGTGTTCTACAAGCATGAGATTATAAAATTGAAATAGAAAAGGTAACAACTTAATATGAAATGGCATTAGGAATCCACGTAAGGCAGTTCCATAGGAAATTCACTTATGATAATGGGGATGAGGGCCACCGTGTCTTTACCTTCTTGTTTCAGCTAGTGCTGTTTTCATTTTCACAATGGTTTCCTTGTATGCACTGCATGAGCATTAGCTTCAGATTGCCTGACCTTCACTTGGTTTAATGTACATATATTTAGTTTCCTTTTAATTGGAGCGTGCCTGAGCTCCAGCTCGGTTTTTACTTCTCAGCGGCACCCCTTTGCCTGATTGGTCATCGACTTACATACAGTTTTCCATTTCCTCTCCTTAATCCTGTGTATCACCTGGTGGTGCAGAGGATGGCACACCAGGTTTGCAATCTGTGTGCTGGAGAGGCAAGTCCAGGCTCGGGCCAGGTCTAGGAACAATCTCGGCCCCTGTGCCTAAACGGTAGCTCTCCGAAGTATTGTTGGAAGTCGGGTTGCTGAACGTTCTGCAGAACCCCCTAACCATCTATGTTTAAGTCAGCAGGAGAATGGGTAACAAAGCTAATTTTAGGTGCCCGTATTTATTTCTTGCAATATTTGCTCACCATAATTAAGAAGACTCCAGGGATCACGTTTCTTTCTTGCAAAGCTGTCTTTACCTTTCTGACAACAAACTGAGGTCATGGCCTAGAATGGTGGCATCCTTCCAAAAACCAAATGTTGACAGGACGGAGGCTATGTCAAAATCTTCTTTAAAAAAATAAAATACAGATGTCATTATCATTAACAAAGACAATGCTGTCGGGTGTTTACAGTGAGAAGCTTTGTTGTTGGGTATAAAATTGTTAGTACAGCTACTGCACCCTCTCATCAACGAGGGCACGGATTGTCTGACCATGCATTCTAAACTTCATTTCTCCGTCCTGAGTAAGGTAACATGCTAGTAATCTGCGTGAGATGCTACCAGCACATTTTCTGCAAATGTTGCATACTCTAAATCGTGCTCCAACTGCTTTTCTTAGCAGAGCTACCTTGACCTTTAATGGCACATTGCCAGGATTTCCCTAAACGGTTGATACACTTTTAATAGTAAAGTCCCAACATTTCTTACCAGATTCTCCTCATCGGCACACCCGCTCCCTCTGTTCCTGTCACTCTCTGGCCAGCCTCTCTTGGCACTCTTCCTGCTCCCACCTGTGAGGTTAAAAACCTCAGGGTCATCTTCAACTCCACACTTGCCTTCTCTCCTCACATCTCTGACTTCTTTAAGAAGTCACACTACCAGCTGCACCTCCTCAGAGGTATTCCTCTCCTTCCACCAGAAGCTCCCTGTCTCCAGAGCTCTGGTTCTCTCTAGGCTGCACTATTGCAACAGCCTCTTTCTAAATCTGCCTGCTACTACTCTTCGCCCTCTGCAACTCATCCAGAACAGGACTGCGAGACTTGTCCTGGGCCTCAAGCCCAGGGATCGTATCTCTCTATGACTAAAATCTCTGCACTGGCTCCCAGTGGCTCCAAGGATTAAGTTGAAAACGCTTTGCATTGTCCACAAGGCCTTCTGGGGCCTCAATATCTTCAACTCTCTCTTCCTAAATATCTTCCTACTCAAGCTCTTCGCTTAGCCGCCTCCAACTCCCTCAGGGTCAGTGCCTTCTCCAAGCAACGAGTTGGTGGTAGATCTTTCTTCAGCTGGGGCATCCCTCTGGAACATCCTCCCGGAAACTTGAGGAGGACCATCTCCACTTCCGGAAGCACCTCAAAACCTTTCTCTTTGCTTCTGCTTTTTCTCCTCCTCTCCCCTGCTGACCTCGTGGCTGTAACTGAAACTGCACTGGTTACCTGGCCACCCTCTGATCTCGGGCCCAAGGTCCCTCCCCCACCAGTCACACACACCTACACTGCCTTCCTTCCTACCCTCACACTTGGGGACTGTGTCTGTATCCCCACAGTCCCACTACCAGCACTTGACACCGGATGTCTGCACTTACCCTTGCCACCTGCTGGCTGTACTTCACTTATTGGTTATATATTCTATTATCCCATGCACTGCACTGTCCCCTCCCCCCTGCACCTTCTCCCTTTCCATGCACTTGCGCGATCTTAATGACACCTGGCCTAGTAGGATCGTTGTCTGTCTTCCCTCTGTGCCCCCTCCCTTGCCTCATCGCGCCCTAAAACACTTGTGTATGGGCGCATTATAAATGCCTTATCACATATCACATCATGCTTAACAGGATTGGTTGGACAGTATCCATACGATTCAGGAAAGTTGTTATGCATTTAATGACACAGTTCCATCTTACACTAGTAAGCTCAGCAGCAAGCCAAAGGTCTGAATGGGTATTGTGGTTAACTTGAACATACAAAAGTGCTCACAGTCTGTGGGACAGTCACGTCCCATGTACAACTATAAGACATGTACCAGTCCACACTTTAGGTTCTAAATGAAGACATTGAATAAGTGATACCCCAAGAAAAGGAATGCCAAGGTTTTATAACAGTCAATTAAAGTCTATCTTGAAAACATATTTCATAAAGATTTAAAGGATCACACTCACTCTGCGTTAGCAACAAAACGGGGGGAGAGTCTGTATACTTAATTGTTTATTAAAGTGCTCACACATATAGTGAAATTGTACACAAATAAATCAATTAACATAGTCACATTTTTCATAAGCTCAACGGGTTTCAGGGAGAATCCCCTTCATCAAGAGTAATCAATCTTCCTTCAATCACCAATACTCTTCCTATTGTGATAGTATCTGTAAAACACGTTTACATCATATTAGAATCTTTCTTAACTTTTCTCAGCAGTGTATTGTGCTACTCATACAGGTATAAAATCTGTCTTGATTTGTATGATACTCATTTACCTGGTGAGGGTCCAGGGCTGTAAGTATATTGGCATTCACATACTGTGGGCACTTTTGTATGTTCATGTTGTGTTCCACCCAGTGCCAGGGTTGTTTTTCTCCCTTGCACCCTTCACCATCGAAAGCTTTAAACTAACATATCTATTTGAGGTGTGCTCGCTACCATTTTGTATTGTGGCTAACCTTCCATCTGGCACTGAAGATCAGGAATGATGCACACTTGTGGGAAGTAGTTTAGTTTGCTTTGTTTTTTTAGTGCCTAGTGTCTCCTTTTCCCACCTGTTGGTATTTTATGAATGGGAAAGCATCAGTCCTTCCAAGCAGCGCTGCTACATTTTTAACGAATTAAACTGGTATGCCTAATACATTTAATTAAACAAAATGGCTTCTAGGAGATGCTTCTTTACTATTAATAGCAATTCACAGCAATTGTTTTGAGTCTCTGCAGAGAGGACAATGATTAAATGGATGTTGGGTGTAATCTACTCCTGTCCACTTGTGCGTGAGCAGGTAAGATGAACCCTGGTTTAGTGCACACACACCTTCAAAACTGCACCCTCTGCCCTGCCTGATATTTAAGTGACACTGCCTAGTCCGCTTAAGCCTTTCAGAAATATCAGTTATCTTTGCAGAACATGACTGTTGCTGGCATCATGTACCTAAATGGCAAGGCTCTCGCGGTCTGGATGTAACAGTTTACCTCTCTGGATCTTTCCAAAAAAGGATTGTCTTTCCATACCACCAGGTTGGCCCACCTGCTCACCACAATGAATATCAGATGGATTGACAAACCTCAGATTATGGTCTCCAATAGGGGTTAAAACCTTGCAGTATAAATCCACTGGAAGGTCAGGAGAAATTTGAAATCCATGGAATTCAATGGTCCTCTTGTGGTGATACAGCAACCAAGGAACATACAAGAGATGGGTGTGTGTGGCCAAGATGGCAGAATAGCATGGCATACCTGTGCTTAGCTCTGATCCGGCCAGCCAAGCTAAGTGGACCACAGGTGAGACCCAAATGTCTAACCCCTGGGTGGTGAGCCATGGTGCCCTTTTGGAATACTTGAACTATGCGAGCAAGAAATTCACAAGAGATTTCAGCATGGTGGCAAGATAGAAAGAGGGAGGCAAAATGACTCCAGCCAAAGAGCACCCAAGTACTGAATAATTGAACTGAGTTGGTTATGAGCAGAAAGTTTGCAATTACAACATTCCATCTTCACTGTAACTAGAAGAAAGAGACAAAAGATGATTACGCAGTGGGGCCTCTGTGCACGACCAAGCCAATATGGAGCAGTTAAGCTTATCTGTAAATCACACCCGTTGGGGCTTGGATATGTGGAGTTGAGGGACGGCAATCACTGCAGCTGTTGATTTAATGTAAGGCTGTGAGGCACATTGTCAATCACTCCATCCAAAGAGCGTGGGTCTCCATCTTGTCAAAGCAATAGAAAGAAGACTGCATTGTGGAAATAAGCCACGAGACTGCAGGCCAATACCGCCCCAGGTAATGCCCGTGGGGCCATAGTTACAGGCCCAAGCGTGGCGAGGGCCTTAACGAAGCCCCGGGGGCATTACCGCATGTGGTATTGGCCCGCAGTCGAAGGGCTTATTGCCATTAGTACCCAGGCACGTTAGACCGGGGTACTAATTGCTTTTTTTTCTGTTCCGAAACATGTTTTGGAACAGAAAAAAAAAAAGTGAAAATAATTGGCCACCCGCAAAGGGAAAACATAGTCTGTTTTCCCTTTCCTTAGTGGCCATCGGGAGCTGGCACGCTGGGAACACTCTGTTCCCAGCGCGTCCGCTCCCGAAAAAAAGAAAGTAAGTGGAGTGGGAAAGGAGGAAGAAAAAAAAAATGAACCGTGGTCTACGGTGGGGGACGATGGAAGCCTCCAGCCGTGTGGAGGCTTGGAGCGGGGATGGCCTCGCTCCGAGTCTCCACACGACTGGAGGTTTCCATCATCCCCGGCCGGAGACGGCGAGATAGAAGTTAAGTGGGGTGGGAGGAGGGAGGAGGAAAGGGGAAACCAAAAAAAATAAATGTCTTACCCGAGTCCCCGGAGGGGGACGAGGGAAGCCTCCAGCCATGGGGAGGCTCGGAGCAGGGATTGCCCTGTTTCGAGCCTCCTCATTGGCTGAGGGGCTGCCACGCCCCTCGCCAGGAACATTGAAGTCGGCACGCACAGCATAAAAGGGAATACCGTGTGGTATGGCTCGCAAATGAGCCAATCACCATGCTGTATTCCCGTTGCACCGCGTGTGCCGGGTACTAATGTACATTAAAGAGTATAAGAGAACACTGTTGAAACAATTTGCTTTGTGCCCTCTGTATAGAGGTAAAAAGGCCTGCAGCTAATCATGTTACACAGTACCAATCAGTAAACTGTACTGATGATTGAGCAGCCTACATTACCATGGGAAATCCTGTAAAGAAGAAGGAAGGGGGTGAAGACGGACGTAACCAGGGTGCTCCTGAGACACTGACAAGTCTGTTGATTACCCTTAATACAATCCTATCAAAGAAAAAGTCAGAGGATTAGCCGCAACAATGACTGTAGCAGGGGGATGCAACTGGGATCATTAGACTCATTTCAGGCCATATGTGACTCTGCTAGACGAATACAAAAGAGCACTAACAGAACACGATAATCTTAAATACATCACACATGCAAGACCAGGCAGGTAAGGGAGGAGGAACTGTGGCAGACACACCAGTTGTATTTATTAAGGATGATATTGTGGCCTGTTTGAGAGAGTTGTGGGAACAGTATCAAACAAGACGTTGCTGCTTTAAGGGATGATTTGAAGAGAAGCGTGACATGAGTTCAAATCTGTGGGTGGAATGAGTGGCAGCCAACAAGGATACAATAACCATTATAGATTTCAGCAATGAGGTGCCCTAACTACCAAGGGAGCTGGAGCCACTGAAATCTTTATCCAAACAATTGATGGACAAATATGACGATCTCGACAATCGCTCTCGGTGGGGTAACCTCAGTTTAACTTTTTTGAAAGAAGGTGCAGAAGTGTCTGATCTGGAGATGGACAGTGCACATTTACTGGGCCTGGAACCCACAGCACCCAATGAGTATTCCTAGAAATGTCTTGGTCAAATTCCACTCACACTCTACCAACGTAAAGACTCCTTACAGTGATGCAAGATAAACAGACCAAGGAATTCAAGGGCAGTAAAATGTAAATACTCCAGGATAGGTCTCAACCCACATTGATGAAAAGGTACACATATCACCATGTTACAGTGTATCCACAGAAACAAAGTTCTGCATTGTTGGATAGACCCTTTGGGCTAACCTTTGTTTACAAAGATATCTGACAAATGATTACTACACTGAAAGAGGGATATGATATGTTCAACATTACACTTCTCAATGAGACAACAGACCAGTATATCTATGTGGATCCTCGGAAAGGAAATTGGTCTCAAGTGAGCTATATGAAACTCTGCCAGATGTGAAACTAGTAGCTGACCTGGATAATCAAAGGGAGGCTGAGCGTGTGTGGGTGCATCGGAGGTGTGTTCCCCATATATACAGGGGTACCATGGGGCTGGTTTTTCATATTCTAGTCTAGAGAAGTAAAGGACTATTTTTCAAATGTCATACCTATTGTTGAAATATTCACAGCATCAATTTATATCCGTCTTAATGGTCCACCTTGTCCAGGCCCTGCCATGGCGGAGGGGCAATGCTAAAGGAGGTGGAGTGGGGGAGGGGATGGCAAGGACAGTAAAGAGAGGGGGATAGGAATCCTGCAAGGGCTTAAGGAAATCACAGTTACCGGTCAGCTGGGAAGATGACAGCATGTCCTACTACTCAATTAGGTTTCAAGACCCTGACGTTTAATGTACAGGGGCTAGACTCGCAGAATAAGAGAAAGTGATTGGGGATTACCTTGCATGGACAGGACGTTGTTTTAGCATTTTTACAAGAAACCAATTTAATAACAAAAGACCCCAAGTGCTCTTGCGGTTTAGGGAGATTCCCTTGATTGTGCAATCTTCACCTGCATCTAAAAAGCAGGGGTAGCAATTCTGATCAGCAAACTTTCTTCCTTCATGATTGTTAACATTGTATGCGCCTAAGCAGGCCGATAACATAATCTCGACGAGAACCCTAGTTAGTAGACCAATTGTGCTGGCAATGGTATATGTACCATACGAGGATTATTCCTCTTGCTATTTTGCTTGAGGGAGAAGCTCGGAGTAAGATTGTTTTGAGGTGACATGAATTCCATGATGTCAGGGACACTAGATCGCTCAGGGTAACCCCAAACGCATCAGAACATCTTAAATGTAGAAGGGTGAATGGCAGGTGGCAGGTTAGATTATTTAGGTTTGAAGAACGTATGGTGGAGTTCCAACACTGATAAAAACAACGTTGCATTCTTTTCACATTCCTACTGAGTTTATAATGGAATGCATTACATAGCAGTGAGCAGCACCTTATTCCTGCACATTCGCTTTTAGAATATCCAGCTTCAAGAAAGGGTTATGCTCTCTGCTGGGAGCTTTTACTGCTCTTAATGTTTGTCCAACACACATTTTGACACAGGGCCATTCAATAGCGTACATTACTCCTTTGGAATCACAAGCTGTGCAGTGTCTTAATTTGATCCCTTTGTCCCTCAGGTAATCTCCTTTAATACCTTGTGTAGTGCTATTAAAGTTGGTGCATCCTGAATAAATAAGGCTATATCTTTATTTCCTTTGCAAATAATTATTCCTTTGTTTAAGTGTTTTCTTTCTAATTCTAACTGTAATATTGCTGGTATTTTCTCTACATTTGTGAATTATTGCTGGAATATTTTGAAATTCCTCAGATAGATAACGTTTGATATTATTTTAATATGGACCAATGTTTCATTGAGATTTTCTTGACCCTCCTGGACAAAGGGGCAGGCTTAGACTGCCCCATAGGGCAATAGGGCAAGGGCCAAAACAAAAAAGCAAAATGGTAGTGTAGGCCAGTTTTTTTGGTCAAAGTGGGCCTCTTTTCCCTATGAAGCTGTAATTGAAGTAAGTCAGAGACCAAGCCGTCCGCCTTGAAGGGGCCCTGCACATGGCTACTCTGTTCAATTTCCATATACCGAGCAAATGCTTGGGACCTTGCAGTGGGGGAGGGGAAAGAGAATACCTGCTTCGGCAGACCTTGTCCCTAGAGTGAGTGTCACCGCACTGGGATCCCACTTGGGAGGCTGTGCAAAGCGGGTTCACCTCCTTGGTCCCAAAGGACCGAAATCTGTGGATTCATCACAATACACATACACAAACACACACACTCACACATATATGTTTAGCAGGTCAAATACTCAAAAGCCACAGAATTGGCCATCCAGGGTATACCCGCTTATCATGGCTAGGGGATGTCTTGCTACTGCTGTTGCCAATGCTCTTTCAGTATCAACATAGGCAAGTCAGTGGCATATCGATTCTTAATATAGTCATAAGTATTGCACCAATTCATGTGTGCTTTCTAAGTCTCTTTTCATTTCTTGTCCACAGTCAGGGACTTGGCGAAAGCCACTGCTCTCTGAATAGCCATCGACCAATTGCAGTCCATGCAGGTATGCCAGTAATGGTTGCATTGTTGAACAGCATGGCTGTTCTCTTAGGTTAACATTCTGAGCAAGTAAGTGGGTAATATCTGTCAATTTAGTGTTTATGCCTCTGTGAATGTATTGCTTCATCCCATTTCCTCATCAGATAACTGTTAATTTTCCTACTAACCCATTTAATTTCTTATCCGCAGGAGGAGACTGGGGCAGCCAGTGCTTGCTTGATACCCATAGACACATTGCAGTCGCTGCAGATATGCCAGCCACTGCTGCATTGTCCAGTAGCAGACATGTTCTCTTTGGTAGTTCAAGAGCTGTGTATTTTTTTAATAAGCAAATGTTTATAAAACTGTCTCCCACCAAATCGGAGAACGCATTTCACCCCTCTTAATCTTTTCAAGATGCTACTCACAAATAACAAAACAAGCCATATAAAAGAGTAATGTAAATAATTCTCATCTTTGGACATTTATTGTTCTAGCCAAAGTTTGGCACATGCAGGTGGTCTGTTGTACCAACCCCATGTCCTAAAAAATGCAAGGATGAGTACCAGTAGTCTGCAAATGAACTGTTATTATCACTTGCCAAATAAATTATGTTAAAGCTTACATGCTTATACTGTGGCATTCATCCCCCGTTCCAGGGGCTGGAACGGGGGATAACCACCCGGCAGTCCAAGTTATTGGGCCGAGCGGAGCAAGGGCGGATAACGAGGGCTCCAGCCTGTTATCCCCCATTCCAGGAGCTGGAACAGGGGATGAAGGACATTAGCACCTTGGGTTGCCAAACCAGTAACCCAGGGTGCTAAATAAAAAAAGGATTTTCCTGCCTACAATGGGTGGCGTCCCACTGTAAGAAGGAAAATCCTTTTCCAAGATGGCCACAAGGGAAAGGGAAGGCGGGGCTCCATATGGAGCCCCGCCTTCCCTTTGAATGGCGGCCTGCGGGAGGCGAAGGGAAGAAGCGGATGCTGCGGCACTCCACCGAAATAATGTAAGTAGGGGGAGAAAAAAAAAGATAAATGGAACAGAGGGTGGGGGGAAGATGGAGGCGGGGTGCTGGCCGTCAGGTGGCTTGGAACACGTACTTTTACTGGCGGTTCAAGCCTGCGTTTCTAGCCTTCTGATTGGCTGGGTCCCCCTCCTAGGTACTAATGTTTAATAACTTGTTAGAGTTATTATAAATCAGAAAATAATGCATATCTGTTTTAAAAAGTGTTTTATTTAGACGTCAAATTGTATTGTTTAACCCATCACACCCACATTTTAATTTTTAGTTTTATTATTTTCCCATTAATGTCTAGGAAATGAAAAGCAGACCACAAACAAAGGACCCAGGCTGTCAAACGGCATTTGCTTGGGCATATTTGATGTTGCAACAATCAAAACTATAACCAAATGTAAAGATGCTTATGCACAGTGGCCATAATTTGAGTTGAACCGAATTGCAGAACCGGGGAAGCTTCTCAAATGCCATTGTTACTTTGCAATGTATCCTCCCCAGCAGACATTATATAAAGAAGAGGTAACAGAATGTAATGCAGACCAATAGCTTTTCCAATCTATCACATTAAAGCTTGACTTGCAGGTTTAAGAGACCAATTTTCCAATATCACCCTTTACATCAAACCAACCAAAAATATAACTTTAAGAAGCTATATTATATAAGCAATATTTCTAAATGTTGACATGTTTCAATGTGAATGTTGACTTACTTGAGCCAAGATGGGAACAGAGAGCAAATTATGTCAGGTAGCATGTCAGGCTGGAAGGAAATGGAGATTGAAAAGGGGGTGGCCCTACGAGGAGTTCCTGGTGAAATACCAGCCCACAAGGAGGGTATGGGAGGAGTTGGGATTAGCTCAGTAAGAGATTGACTCAGGAAAGCAGGTGACTCAGGTGCCCAATGGGAGCAGAGGCTGTGAGACAGACACAGTATCAAGAGAGACACAGACTAGAAAGTAACTGTTTGAAAACCTTTATTTAATGAGGTTCTGGGCCTGGTGTTATACCTAATTGGCCCTAACTCTAAAGGGATTATTCCCTCAACTGATGCTTATAAGGGTTGTCAATGTCTGCAAGGCCAACACAAAAATCTGTCTGTCTCTAAACCTATACTTGCCCTCACTCTTTGACAAACTTTGGTAGGAAGTCTTCTTAAAAGAAAAATAGTGGTTCCAAAAAGAAATATAAAGCAAGGCTGGTTTCAGGTGGTTTTCCCTCCAGGTGTAGTTCTGCCAATGTCATATAAATGTGTACAATCAAAAAGAGTTTTTCGTGAAACTTTCTCCACAGGGTTCTTGCAATATTTTCAAACAACTTTCAAAGTCTCTGGTTCATTGATATTCCTTTCCCCAAGCTCCACTTCTTCCAGGTTTCAGACAGAATACAACACAGTCCCTCGTAGGCTTCTCAGGGTTCACTTCCCCAAGCTTAGGCCCTTTTGATGCAACACACAAAGGTTTAGCTTCCAATAACTCTGTAGGCCTCTGAGGGTTCTCTTCCCCAAGCTTAGGCCCCTTTATTGTAACACACACACATTCTGCTTCAGAGACTTTCAACAACGCCAGGCTCTTTGCTCCTCCTTAGTGTGACCACTCTGATGAATAACCCCTCTCCTTTTCTTCTACTTTCACACGTCTCTTAACGTTCCTCTGTTGGGGTTTCCTGCACCCCTTTTCACACTTCCCATGCCTTTCATAATTTCTTCTCGCTTTACTGTGCACACACTCACCTGTTTCTTGCTCCTTTTCACTTTACTGTGCCTCTTGCACACTTCTCACTTTGTTGTGCACACTTGCACCTTTACCTTTTTGCTTTCGGATCGCTCGCACCCTCTGTGTTTCTTTCGCATTACAATTCCCTTCTTTTCTTGTCTCCGCGCCTCTAGCGCCTTTCACTTTTAAAGTTAATTTCTGCTTTTAATTCTGCACATCTAGTGCATTAAACCTTGCTTCCTTTCTGTCCTGTTTCCTTTCACAGCACTTGCAATATGCTTTCCTTTAAACTTTCTTTACTTATATGCCATTTGCAACAACGTTTCAATTCCGCTTCAGCCACCCACACGCTACAGAGTTTCTCTTTTCCTTTTCTCATGAAACTCACTGGTAAGCGTGGCGCTGGCAAGTGGTCTTCCTCTAGTTGCTTGGGTCAAGGTCAGTGTCACACCACCTGCCCCTCTGGCTCCCTTGGGACCGGCACATGTCCCAGGGGAATGAGCAGTCCCTTAAACACAGCCGGCAGCTTGCAGTCGAGTACTTTACTCCGGCTCCTTGGAGACACGGCTCCTTAGCCACGCTGAACCCCCTCTGGCATACCGGGTCAGCGTCTCGGCACTCAGTTCTTCTCCAGGTTCTCCCAGTCTTCCTCACTGCTTCCTTCTGCTGCTTGGCTCTCGTGCTCCATACTGCATCTTCAGCTCGCTCATTCAGCTGTGCTGCAACACACCTTTTATAGTCCTCAGTGGAGTCAAGGGGAGTCAGTTGTGCACAGTTGGGGAAAGTGCCTAACCTTGCCTGACTCTGTTAGTGGGACAATTGGAAGGTGTTATATGGTAGGTCTCACCTTGTATTCCTATGTTGTTTCGATGGGTAATCCTCCTTGCTCCTGACCACCCCTTCTTCGTCCCAGTACTTATTGGAAATGGTGAGTGGGAGATGGGGGGTGTGATTGAAAATAAGAGAGAGGGTAACGGGTGCACACCTATGTATATCAAAATGTTAACTAGAAGTAAATTATTGAGGTGCAGAGGAGAGTAACACAACACTGGCACTGTGTTGCGATGAAAAGGTACAACAGAAAGAAAAGTGTCCACAGTCTGTGGAACACTTGCGTCCCCTGCACACTCGAATGATTGTATGGTAAAAAAAAAATGGTCAATTGTATTTATAGATGCGTAATTCTATATATTCAGGTTAAATGATACTTTGTAAGTAGATTGTACCAGAACACTATTGTTAAATGATCAGTATAGGTAAGCACAGTTCTTTGTAGAACAAATAGATTGCAAAATATCTCATAGAGAGTCAACTAAGTTAAGCAATTAATTTAGGGTTTTAACATGATATTTTTAATACAATTCAATAAAGAGGAGCAAAGAAAACATTCCAACTGATGATACAAGAGCACAATATTAATTTCATATTGAGGTCATATGATCAGAGATAGTGATTAGTAAAATCTCAACGCGTTTCGGAAATACAATTTCCTTCATCAGGAGTGGTTATTTGTAGTTACATTCACAACATTCTTTGATCCAGATTTCTGATATCTGCAAATTATCAAACACATAATATTCACTTAGAATGAATTTCTGGATTAGATACATTTTGCAGTTTTGTATGATTAGCTTAATCAGCTAAGGCTGACCCTACCTGGCATAGGTGCCCCACTGTGATTCTGTCTAGGAATCACGGTCCAGTGTCTCCAGCTGAATGATTACCTGTGGATGTCTCAAAGGTCCAAAAGTAACTGAATTCAATTTTGTCCGAAAGAAAGAAATACTGAAAGACTACAGGTCATACCTCCAGTAAAAAGTTAGATCTTCTATCTAGGGTTAGTGCTTCACTTGTGGCTGTTCATACTACTTAACAACAATGTTTCAAATTGCCCACATTAGGGGTCATTTTATGCTGACTCGTAGCTGTATCAAAATGTGATAAAGCTAAGTATCCGGTATACCGGCCTTACTGTATCAGAAATGCAAACACACAATGTTCTAAGGCTTACCTCCCAATGCAGAGCATATGTCGTATATAGTATAGGTCCTCAGAACTTCAGCTTGTAATCCTGGCTGGATAATTGGGAAAATCTCTGGAGAGGTTACAAGTCGTCCTCAACCACGGGATCCTGTCGTAATAGTGAGTGGAATTCTAAATAGGAGAAAATAAAGAAAGCAGGCTTTACTACTGTCTTCAGATCAATGTAGCCACCATAAATAAAATGGTGTGCGAATACATGTAGTCAATTAGATTCATGTTGATTCTCAATCGTGTAGTACACCGCTGATGCTTTAGGTAGTCAAAAAGAAAGAGGGTACACGAGTACCACTACTTCAAAAGTAATGTCACGCCTTGGCGTGATCATAGTTATAATGTGCTGTATTCCAGTTAAAGATCAGGATGATCAGAGTAGTGCTAGGGCACAAAGCAAAATACTTAGTGCACCCCAGTGACCCCGTGAATGGTGTATGTGGAACTGGTTTAGTAACAAAGAGTCTATGCGAATTGCAAAAGTCTTGATCCAGAAAAGTCTTGATCCAAAAAAGTAAAAGTCACTTACTATTGGTAACAGGGTCGTCTTGTGTTCCTAACCGCGACCGTAGACAGGATCTGCAAAGGAGAAGATGCCTACTGATTGCGTCGCAAATTTGAGTGACGTTGAAGATGGCGCGAGTGTGATGACGCCAGATGTAAACCTCTGACGTCACCACGCTACACGTCATGACGGTCCAATTAGTTACAAAATTGTGTGACTTATATGATTCAAGGATGTGCTCTAAGGTGTGTGATTGAAAATACCCCATTAGAGTTGACGGAGAGTGGGTTGGTGTCTAATTGAGTATGGGGGAATACCATGCCTCGCCCTTTGGTATTCTGTTCCCAATCCCCTGTGACCCTCCACTCAGGTGATCCTCCCTCATTTGTCCAACCCCAGGGTCGGAATCCAAAAGCGATGCCTCTTCCGTGGCCACCTGAATGGAAGATCCCGGGGGGAGTAGGTGAGAGAATACCGTCTGGCTTTTTACAGCACCTTTTTTTAGCAGGAACAGAAGGCAATAAGAAGCCATCAGCCATCTGTCAGTTGTCAGTGCAAAGTGTTTGGATAAGGTCAGAGTAGCAGGAGGAAAAAAACAAGAGATCAGAAAGTAATGTTCTTCAAGCTAAGGTGGACTTGGAGGAGACCTTTGGAGTATTTGGATAGATTGACGGTAAGGTGTTGGGACAGAGAGAGTGGTACAAATTGGCTGTGAGTGAGAGAGTGATTGAAAGAAGTTTTGGAGTGAGAGCAGGGAGGGCCGAGGAGGAGTTGGCGGGGAGAGAGGCACTGAGAGGGATCTATGAGAAGGAAGTTGGAAGAGAGAAAGAGGCATGGATAGTGTAAGGGAGGAGCGAGATCTAGATGGAAGTAGCTAAGATCAGGAGAGAGGGGACCAGAGGAGAGGAAAACAGAGGAGATGGGAGAGGAAAGTAGGAAAAGGTTGAGAGACTGCCATCCGGAGGAAAAGTATAAAAGGACAATCAGACTATCCTGCTAGGTCACCTAGTAAGTCCCTAAACAGTAAACGAGGTAAGGCTATGAAATGTAGGCCCTCCCTTGGATTAGACAGTGATGATAACCTAACTATAGTAAACCTATTTGGTATCAATACCTCTATGGAGAAGAGAGCCTGGGATAGGGAGGTGGAATCCCCCTTCAAGGATGAGGGAAAGGGTACAGGAATCACCCATAGACTTAAAGCCCCAATTGGCTCTTTTTTGTATATATTTGTATTAAGAATTGAAACTTTATTTCTGGCATCGATCAAGTGACTCATTGAGAACATAATTGCCCTGACTAGAGATTGTATGGGCCTTACAGAATTTTGGCACACATGGGATTTACAGGTATTTCACAGCATGTGTCTTAAACAAGCTTTCAAAAGATGGCATTTCAGCATTGATGACATAGAAGCGAGGACATGCTTAGCATTCTTGACCCACAATGAAAACGTGGTTTGGCAATGGGCAAGAACTGGTACAATGGTCGAAAAGTGGCAATCATTTCTGCCACACACTGCTAACATGTGAAGCAAGAAGTCACTATCCTGCCTAGGCACATTCGCCAATGAATGAGGAACAGGAGAGGAGAATGAAATGGCTGGAGCCTTGGTTGCCGTCTCATACAAGCCTTGTGAAGATTGTATCTGGCAAAAGGCTTATCAGAGATTTAGAGGTCCTTAAACAAAGGTGTGAAACAGGGAATTTAGAGGTATAGTAGAACATGATTTTCAAATACCATCCCAAAGGAGTGCCTTCCAGCATTGATGATAGCATGCAGGTGAGGACATGCTTAGTAGACTTGACACACAATGAAAACGTGGGTCAGCAAAAGGCAAGAAGTGATGTTGGTGCAATGGGAAAAGAAGGTAGTGGAGAATTGCTTTATGTACTGGCCTTCACTAAAAGAAAGAAAGAAAGAAAGAAAGAAAGAAAGAAAGAAAGAAAGAAAGAAAGAAAGAAAGAA
Organism: Ambystoma mexicanum; assembly: GCF_040938575.1. Taxonomy (NCBI): domain Eukaryota; kingdom Metazoa; phylum Chordata; class Amphibia; order Caudata; family Ambystomatidae; genus Ambystoma; species Ambystoma mexicanum. Next base: position 720,097,974 of record NC_090929.1, read on the forward strand.
AGAAAGAAAGAAGGAAAGAAAGAAAGAAAGAAAGAAAGAAAGAAAGAAAGAAAGAAAGAAAGAAAGAAAGAGTGGGTTGCCAAGTCAGTTTTTGAAAGAAATGTATTTTGAACTCCCTTACAACTTCGTATTATTAGTCATGACAATATAGAGTCAAGGCATTGAAACCTGATCTAGACTGCATGCCATTTATTGTCATAAACCATTGCATACAAAGAAAATCCTGTATTGACATCCAAATTAGAAAAAGATTTAAATGAACATCCTGAATGTTCTTGCGCTTTTTTCATGCTCCCAATTAATTCTATTTAATCAATCAGCCAAATAAAGTGTGTGTATATACTGAACAAAATTTGTGTAGCATTTGTACATTTTATCAGGTAATATATTGATCATCTACTGTAACAACTTGTTATCCATATTAGTGATGAATGAGTGCAAACATTTTTCAGAAGGTAACTCTGTGAGTGAACCACTTTCTGGGGTGATCTAAGTTCATGTGCAAGCCTGCATTTCTTAACCGCAGTGAGCCAGCCACATGTAGAGTTTGGGCATGAGAATGGTGCAATTACGTCTTTGTGTGAGGAATACATTAGTACTTTTCGAGTGCCCACACCATGGGAGGGACCATCACATGGATGCTTGTTTTAAAGATGTGAGTGCCCCACATTTTGTCAAAAAACAAATAACACTTGCAATGGTATTGCATAGTTCACTGCTAAGGCTCCCAGCTCTGAGCATGATGCTTGGTGGCTGTCCACATTTACATTTCGATCAATCAATTGAGCATCTGTTGTGTTCTGCAGTCACAGGAGTAGATAGTGTATGTTCTTTCACTATATCAAAGGTTGTATAGTGTTTCGACTTTCTTTGGAAAATATATTGATCATTTGCAATGACCAAATTTGAAATGCATATGAATAAATTCAATTGCCACTCTTGTACTGAAAATAACTGATTGTGTTATGCACTTGTCTCGTAGATCAGTGTTCCTACACCTGCTCACAATACCAAATTCAGTCTGATCAGAGTCAGCGTTCTTCTCTCTGAGGTTGATTGAATGTATTTATACTTTGGTGATATTAAACCCTACGATGCTACAAAACAGCTCTCTGACTGAGATCTCTAGTTATGAAAACGAACCTAGCATCAGTATGGTGGAGCTCGAGAGCTTGGTTCTTCCAGACAAGGGTTGTCAAATCTCAGCCACCCAAAACAAGAGCATAAAGTGTTATTCAGTCAAAGTCATTGTATTACTAAATTTGAGACAGGGGCACTAAGATGTTGAGGCCCACATCTTAGCTTTCGGAGTAGTCGATACTGTGATGCTAGACAAATCACCTATCTGTTAAAATGCTGTCTTAATTGAAAGGTTTGCCTTCTCATATTCTTGCACCCTTGATTAGCCCATTAGCTCTTTTCATGTAGGCCATTTGAGTGGAATGGGTCCTAGATACAAGAGCCCCGACCAGGTGTCACAGGCCTATGGCTACATTATTTTCAGGTCTGCTTGTTTGACAAGAAAACTGTTTTTTCTTGTACAGTTTCCAATATTATCTTGCACTTCATGAATGGTCCACAAGTATTCTTGTTGGGTCTATGTAAAGTTTACAAATACATTAGTAAAACTCAGATAGCATATTTTAGGCTTAAATCAATTATTCTGGTGTTTTTCGTACTGCACTTGACGAAGGATAATATGAAGCTTTTAGCATTCTCATTGTCCTTACAACTTTTGTGCAAATAGTTTTCTCAAAAAATATTGTCATGATGCGTTGATTTGTGTAGTTTTCAAGTCATGGGTAAAAACAGGTTATTTTAGTTCATGAAGTAAAAAATTCACAAATAAGTTTGCCTTTCTTTAAAAACACATAGTCAATATGGTTACAAGAGGTCGAATCCCGGCTTCACCTCATAACAAAAGTGTGATGCTGAGCAGCTTATTTCATGTCATTGTGCCTAACTTCTTGAAATTGCCAGTCCCTGGGGGTTAGGCTTGGCTGCAAACCAGAGCAGTGTGTTTCTTATCTGCTCCATGCTCTGATGGCGGCCTAAGGCGAGTCCCTGTTTGGGGACCTGGAAAAATGCCCGATTTCCTGCATAATTGAAGCAGAGATGTGGCCGGATCAGTGTTTCTTGGTTATAATAGTAACCATACCACAGCAGGCAATGGTAAACTCCGAGTTCTGACGGAGTACCTGATCTCAAAATGGTGGCCGGACGCTGCGTTCAGTGACATCCAGCCCGGGGGATCAGCCGTCAGACATCTCTTTAACCTTTGGACCATCGCCGCTGCTGGGTGATGGGTTGCGGGAAGGCACTCCGACCCTGGAGTTCTGCAGCCAAACAGAGGTGTTTCCCCATTAAGCCTTAGCCCTACCGGGTACTCCACTGCTGGGCTTTCCAGGCTGAACAGCGATGGTAATTTGGAGCAGGCCGCAGAGAAGGCCTGTCAGCGTAGTAAAGGTCTTCTGCCAGCGGAGTTCCCCTACGCAGCAGAAGAGGGTTCGAGTGTTCCACAGCAGAGAAGGGAGTCAGGCTCTTTACCCTGAGGTGCTCTTCTATCTATATATTTTTTGTATAGCGCCACTCAACCAGAGGCCTCATAGCGCTGACAAGACCGACAAGAACACAGATACATACATAGGTCAAAGTAGGTCTCCTTAAGCTTTACCTTTATCAAAAAAGAAGGTTTTCAGACTCCTTTTAAAGAGGGATAATGATGTATTGCCCTCAGTAGGATAGGAAGTGCATTCCACATCACAGGAGCCAAGACCTCAAAGCTGGTACCTCCAAGCTTTTTTAGATTGAATCGTGGGCAAGCCAGGTTTCCATTCTTATTAGATTGCAAGTTTCGTCTTATGTGTGCCTTTTGAATGCGTAAACAGAGATACAAAAGGGCATCACCAGACAGGCATTTGTTCACAAGGGAGTTCTCCTTTTGCTGTACTCTTTGCTCCACAGGGAGTCAGTGTAGCTTCTGAGAGCCTCTGACACATGCACTCACTTCCAGAGACAACATACTGCACAAACCTCTCCATTCTGCACAGTTTGTAGTTTCTTTGTTTGCCTGTGACAAATCGAGCAGCAAACTATTACAGTAATCGAGCTTCGCATTGAAAGTGGCCACTACTGCCCTATTCTACTCCGATAGGTAAGGTCTTATTGCCACAGAAATTTGTTCATGTAGGAACATGATGATCTTAGATGTGCCACATGCTTATTTGATGTTAGTTGGGAGTCGAAGTAGACTCCTAGAGTTTTGATAGGCTGGGCAAGAGGATTATTACCTGCAATCTGAAAATAACTATTTTCTTTAACATTGCACCAGTTCCAATAATCAGCAACTCAATCTACTCTTTATTAAGAGCGAACGTGTTTCACACATCCACGACTGAATTGCTGAGATTTGGCTGACTCTTTCTACATCTTTGGTATATATCCCAGAGAGTTCAATAAGAATCTGCATAACCTATGCATTGTTGGCAAATTGAACAATGTGAATTCATCATGAAGGAGGACACAGACAACAGATTCCAAATGTAATCAATTTTTATTAACTTAAATGTCACAATGGAAAAAGGCCCAACTTGCCCTATGCTAAGGTGGGATTTCCCTACCTAAATAAAACTAAGGAGAGTCTGAGTCAAAGAGTTCAACTTAGGAATCTATCTGCATCCAAAACCTATGCTTGCCCTCACAACTATAAAATGTGTAGGGATGTGAGCTATCAACCGAAAACAAGAGTTCAACACAAAGTCCTGAGCTTATTCTAGCTTGCAGCTACCTTTCAGCTCCCTTCCCCAAGTATAAAACAGTTAAAAAAAAGTAAAGTCTCAAAATACCCTTATTTAGAGTTAGAATGCAACAAAGACTCTTCAGGTCTCGGTGTTTCTTTCCCCAAATTCGAACTCTGGATCCCCTTCCCCAAGTTCCAAATCTCAAAAAATGACCTTGAAATGAAAGGATTCCAGTCAGGATTCGGGGTTCCCTTCCCCAAGTTCCAAAACACAATTCCAAAGGTTTGTATCTTCGACACTTTGGTTAATGTTGTTTTCAAATACATCAATCTGCTAAGGACTGCCAATGAATAGCCTATTGGCGCCCACTTATCCTTCACCCCACCCTAGAACATACATTTCATCATGATCTTATGGTCCCACTCACTTTGCCCACCTGACCGATGAGCTTTCGCCTACACAGTACCTGTACATAGACTGTCTTGATCATATTTTGTATTTATTCTGCATGTAAACCGCAACTGCTGCCTTACTGTGATATTTTGCATTCTATATTTGTATTTTGTATTTGTACAGTGTATGTATCCCATGACCCCACCCTGCAACCTAAGCTTCGCATTTTCTGTACTGCTGCGCCCGGCTACCTTCGGGTCTGGTGCGCATTATAAGTGAATAAAACAAACAAACAAACAAACAAATGCACCTTTCTGTGGGGGGTAAGTGGACCTCGAATGGCACCAATCTGCATTGGCTCGGACGTAGAGGCTGATGTCAATATAGGCGGAACGGCGAGGGCTGTTCTTTGTTCGTCCTTTCGCTCTGCTTTGCGAGCATCAATTTGCAACACAAGGTCAACCAGTTCAGGCAAACCGCTAGGAACAACTGGTACCATTGCCAAAATGGCTTTCAAACTATCTGAAAGACCTTTATAGAACAAAGCAGCTTTCTTTTCATCCGGCCAATCGGTTTCTGCGACTAGTTGATTGAATTTAGCCAAATAATCCAAAAAGACAAATATTCTTTTGTTGCAAGGAAAGCAACTCCAGGTCCGTAGCCTGTGACTTATATCTGGTATCAAAGACACGGGTCATGGCCGTAATCAGTGCTTCACAATCATAAAGTAGTGTGCTGCTTTGTTCCAGCAGGGGATTGGCCCATACTGCAGTAGTACCCCCAAGGTTAGACAAAACAAAGGCTGCCTTTGTAGTAGCATCCGGAAAGGAGGCAGGTCTACACAAGAAATGTAAGCGGCACTGATTAATGAATGTTCAAAAGGTTTTAGGATCCCCTAAGAACCTTTCTGGAGGAGCCAACGGAAATTGTGCTGCCATGTAGACAGGGCCTGACTCTGTTCTGGATTGAGCCCTTCCTTCAGCAGTATCCGCACCAGAATTAGAGGCTCCAGCTCCAGACTGCAGACCAGCATGTAACTCATTGATACGACGTTGAGTAGCATCATGTGCTGCTGTCATGTCGGGCCTGAGGTCAGCCACCACTTTGGATAAAGTCGCTAAATGATCAGCGGCTTCTTCCATTTTTTTTTTAATGCTTCTGAATATGTTAGGGCCCAAGGACAAAGTCCAGATAGTGGTGGGTTGACACGTTGTGCTGCAATTGAGTTTTTCTGACAATATACCCCTCAAGAGTACAAAAGGACAGATTGAGGTGAGTATTGCCCGAAAATAATGTGTACACCCTGGTACTCAGCTGGCTGCAAGAGAAAGTAATCAAGTATTAATATGTATGGCATGGGACAATGAAATAACTTGGACAAGATACGAGCAGATACTCACAAGCAAGAATGGAAATGGAACTGTTAAGCTCCAAGCTAGATGGGTGAGTATCCTGAAAAAAGAGAGGTAGCTATTACTATTAGTCTTAGATAGCACAAACAAAAAGGAAGAACTAGGTAGTAATGGCTTACCAATGACAAAGGTGTTGAATGTCCTGGAATGATTCTGAAGAGTAGATTGCTGAATGTATGAGGAAGTCCAATGGACACAAAGTCTTGATTCCTATTCCCGCTGGCACGAGGACACCTGAGATTTGATCCTTGTGCCAACGCGCTAATGTCCTTGATGTTCTAGGAATCTTCCAGTATGGTAGCAAGCAGGTAAGACGTGAAGAATGAGGCGAATGCAGTCCAAGTAACATTCCGGTTTGGCAATGAGCAGGTAAGATATGAAGGATGAGGCGAATGCAGTCCGAGTAACGTTCCGGTTTGGCAGCAAGCAGGTAAGACGTGAGGGATGAGACGAAAGCAGTCCAAATAACTTTCCGGTTCGGCAGCAAGCAGGTAAAACGTGAGGCGTTGAGGCTGTAGGAGTGCGTGGACGTTCCGAGTCGACAACAGATAACCAGCAAACAAGGACAGTGGACGAGGCAAGGGAATTCCAAGAACAAATTTCAGGGGTGGGGGGGTCAAAGATCAGAGTAACAAGGTACAATATATGAAGCTTAGGAAATTACAAATTCAGAAACAGCGCCGTGCAGTGGGGGCGGGGTTAATATACAGGTCATGTGACAGCACGCATGACGCGCCACCGTAAACCTGAAAGTCTCCGCATATGCAACGGGCGCCGACGTTTCCAAGGAATCCCATAACGTTCTCTAAAAGATTGCATACTCTTGGACACACAAGGGTTCCGATGTTTTAATGTAAGTCCTGAATTACTACTGAGAGTGTTAGTACTTTTGGGGAATCTGGACCGTTTCCTCATGTGTATACCTGATCCATGACATGAACGTGAGGAAGCAAATGGAACCCTGACCGTGGAAAAAGGAGGGAAAGCAGCAGAGCATGGGCGAGACCAAGAAAACTACACTGCACTAGACATGCAGATTGTGGTCCCTGAGTGCTAAGCACATGCTTTGTCTTGTGCTCTTCTATTGATGTTCAGGTCCTGGGGAATCCAACATGGGAATTAATTGGGGCAAATGTTTTTAGTAAGGCGATAGAGGGTGAGTGTGGAATTTCTTTAGTCCTTTCAACTCGCCAAGAGTAGCCCATCCTTCACCACCAGGCCACAACCATATCACCTAATTCCCCATTACTACCATCAACCACCAAAACTCACAGCACCTTTGTGCATAGCTAAACACCACATTACACACCAGCACAATCATCCCACAACCATCACCTTATATAAAGCATCATCACATCATCCAACATTATCCACCCTTGACCACTGTCAACCACACCAAATGCACCAATACCACTCAGTGCATTGTGCACTGCCAACATCCCCACAGAGCAGTGTCACCACACATCTTACCTAACCAGTCAGCCCACACCACTCAAATCCTCTACCTCTCCTCTCACAACTAGGGGAAATAATTACCTCTTGTCACTGGGTCATCACATTCCCAGTCCTGAGCTTCCATTTACACAATCAGTTGGTATTGGAATCAGGTGTTTTAGCACAGTTTTCAGTTTAAATTAACAAATACCACAACCCCTATAACACGTAATTTTGTTTAATAAAAGTTCAGGCACAAAAAGTGGCATCTACGTGACATGTAAACGTCTTGTCACGTTACTCGCCACAAACGCCACCATCATCCGCATCACAGGAGACTGAGGGTGAATAAAGGCCAGTCTGCTGGTGGGAGGCTTAAAAGTGTACCTTAAAGTTGGAGACTTGTCCTATTCTTTTGACTGTTTTGTCCTTGTCCTGGTCTCAGGTGCTTGCTGTTACATACTTTGATCCCTCTGGTGTAGCGAGGAGTGTAAGGTTGCAGAAGTAAGAGTTTGACTCAATGTTGGCATGGTGCTTGGTAAATACTTGTATTGCTTTTGAAAAGTAATGAAAAGAAAACCTATCTAGCTCTATTAATAAGAGGGGTTTCCCTGCCTCAACTAAAACTAAACAGTCTGTTAGAATGTCCAGTCCATCGTCCTGTGTCAAAACCTATTCCCAACCCTTACAACTAAACTAAAAGGGCTTTACTATCTTCTTGGTCCAGAAGAATGACTCCCTTCCTCTGGAAGACCCAATTCCATGTATCAGAGGAACTGGTTCCTGGGGGGATGGATCCCTTCCCCAGGTTGCAATCCTTTTCCCAAAGGTTAAATCAAAGTTCCAAAGTTCCACATTTTCACTGGTTCAGAAATAAATAAAATGTCCAACTCAAAGTTCCGGTATCAAGAAAATGGCTTCTTCTCTTGGCTGCTCACAATGTTCGCAAACACGCCAGGGGGGACTGACTCCCTTTCCCTGGTTCTCTCTCTGCTCCTTGCACTGCCAAGAGAAGGCCCCTCTTCTTGTGGCTTTCCTGGCTCTCCCCAGGCTTCTCGCAATGCCAAGAGATTGCTACTCTTCTCTTGGCTTTTCAGAATGTTCACAAACAAACCAGGGGGAGTGACTCTCTTCCCCTGGCTCTTTATCAAGCTTTTCAGACAACACAACGATGGGGGAATGCTTTGCTTTCCTTGGTCTTGGTCAGGTTTTTCAGACAACACAATGATGGGGGAATATCTCCCTTACCCTAGCCTTTCTAAAAAGCTTTCTTTAGTCAGAGCCAACGTGGTTCACTACCCTGCTCCAGGTAATGTGTCTAGGAAGAACGACAATGACTGTTCTTTCTTTTAGGGGTTTGAGTCCCAGACCTACCTTTCTTGCTGGCCCCTTCTTCTTGATAGACTTGGTTCACTCTCCTGCCAAGTACTATTGTACGACCCAAGGTATGCCAAATTGTTTTTCCCTCGGTGAGGGACCCAGACCCTGCATTGTCTGCTACTTTCTCCCTTCTGGGCTTTCCACCACCTTCTCTGGGCTCCTACTCCTTCCCAGCAATGGGTGTATCTCTTTCCATGGTCTGCAGTCGTCCTGGGTCTTCAATGGCACCTGTGACTAGTCGTGGGGCTTCCCGACTCTCGCAGTCTGCTTTCGGTTTGCGTTGGCTCCACAGTTGCAACCTTATGTCGGACAGTAGGTTTCTCTCTGCTCGCATTCTCCAGTCCTCAGGAACACCTGCAGCCTCTCTCAGCGTTTGTGGAGAGGTGCCTCCAGCTTGCATCAGCTCTAGAGCTTTCTGCTCCGTTCTCGGGGTCCCAGTCGCCTCTCTTCTTTCCTGAACTGTGCTGGCTTTCGCGGGTCCTCCAAGGAGGATCTGACTCCTTTTGCAGTCCTCCTTTGCTTTTTGTATCCTAAGCGTGATTGTGTTGAATGGAACGGGTACCTTGGTTCCCCAGTACGTTCCTCATTTCTCCATAGTGCTTCTTCGTCCCAGTCTCAATATGAGTACTCTCTACTGTGTTAGGTAGATTATTCCTTGTCTCTTTATATATTATGAGGATGGGTTTTCCTGTTCCACACAAACATATGGAGGTGTCAGGAATCACAGAGGTCTATGTAGGGGAAAAGGAAGGTTGGGGTAGAGGGTGTATATGCCATATTCTCCCTGGATTATCGTCCCTGGTCCCGTGGGGGGGGATCTCTCACCATGAGATCCTCCTGCTGAGTACAGCCCCAAGGGGAACTATTGGGTAGCGGCCTCACCTCCAAGGCCTCATGTGTAGGGGCTCCCCCTAGGGATTGAAAGTGGGCATGTGGGCCAGATTGATGATAATATTTTATTTCTATCGTGCTCATACACAAGTGTTTCAGAGTGCAACAAAGCAAGGGAGGGGAACAAGGGAGAACAAAAACTATCTTGCTAGGCCCAGTGACATTGAGAATGCACAAGTGCATGGTAGAGGAGAACGGGAGAAGTGGAAAGTGCAGAGCAAAGGAAAAACAGATAAATAATGAGAAATAAAGAAAGAAAAAATAGACAATAAGGGCAACAAACAGTGGTAGTGCAGCCACAAGTGGCAAGTGCTGGGTTAAAGGCAGCAGACGTATGCATGATGAGTGCAGAAAGAAAAAATGGGGGGGCTCTATGGGTACAGATACAGACCCTAGTGCAAGGGGTGACCCGGAGGCAGTGCGGGTGGATGGCAGGGTGAGCAGGTACCTGAGCCCGGAAGATAGAGGGTAGGCCGAGTGCACAGTGCTAAGAGAGAACAGATCAGCAGGGAAGAGTGGGGGCGAAGGCAGAAGCAAAGAGGAAGGTCTTGGGGTGCTTTCAGAACCAGAGATGGGTCTCCTCAAGTTTCAGAGTGGCAGGGAGGCTGTTCCAGAGGGAGGCCCCAGTCGAGGACAGAGATCTACCCCCAGTTTGTTTCTTTAAAAACCGACTGACCCTGAGGGAGTTAGAAGTAGAGGAGCGAAGAGCTCGAGAGGGGAGGTATTTGCGCAGGGACAGCATACTGGGATTCGTCCCAGGGGTTATATTAACTTTGTTGCAGTGCTGCTATTCTCCAGCATTGGATCTTTCATGGATTCACATGCTGTGAATATTCCCCGTTGTCAGCCTGGGAAACCCTGGTTACTTTGACTTAGTAATTTTCCTATGGAAAAACTTGACACCTTGAGTGTCCCATCGACATTGTTGTGGGTGCTTTTGGTCCCCACCAATGGGACATTGAGTGTGTAGCTCCGCCCCAGCAGCTTCCCCTCAGATTTCAACCGTCTTCCAAGCTGCTGGGATTCCTTGTGTTTCCCTCCTGAGAGAAAATTGCATCTCGTTGAAAATTTACTTTTTCTTCAAATTTCATCTTCTGGTACAACTGACGTCGAAATACATTTGTTTCCAGTTCCAACCATGGAAACCTCAGGACCTAAGAAGTCTTTATTTAGGCTGTGCAACACCTGCAGCCTAAAAAACATTCACGAAGGGGACAGCCTCACAGAATGTCTTTACTGCCTATTCCAGAAGCATTCCGCTGATGGCTGTGGCATCTGCCAGGGTTTCTCTCAAAAGTCCCGTAAGGACAGGAACCAACACCTAATCTGCTGGCTCAATGAAGGAGCCTATCTGGCGTCTGAGGTTGGCTCGGAGTGGGAGAGAAGCCACTCCCTCTGAGAGGAGGTCACAGTCAAGACAGAGGTCCATATCTGAGGAGCCAGTAGCAAAGAAGCACAGGTGAGGCAAAATCGTCCCCGGGGCACGATAAAGCTAAACACACTTTACCTGTAACCAAAGCACCACTTCATGGTGAAAATTCCCATTCAGGGTCCAAACACTCTTCCAAGGGTCTGTTGCCTAAGTCACCATCGGACAAACCAAAGGAAAAGGGCTTGCACCCATCGTCAAAATCTGTGTCAATAGACAAACGCAAAGCCCAATCGGCTACAATTCCGCCTCAACCTCGTTGTTGAAAAAGTCTACCATCGAGACACCCATCAACAGCCAAATTGTCTTTGAGGTCTACTACAATGACAACACCATCGATGACGGCATCAAAGACGACCACCACATCGTCGTCAGGGTTTACGGCTCGTCTCTCTTCAACGACCACTTTGACGACGTTGACGACCAAGAAGCATTGTCTAATACAAACAAAAGTAGACCATTGCCTACTATAGAATAGCAAGGTCGAAAAAAAAGACCTTGATCAAATATCAGATGCCAATCTGATGACTCATATCCCCAAACTGTATGACAACCCAGGCGGCATTGCGGATTATACTAGCTTGATGCATCAACTACAGGCGAACTGTGATCTTTTGGCACCTGTTAAAAAAATGTTAAAAAGACTGCTGGGAGAGGCAATCAATGATTCAGTGAGAAACTGAAGCAATGGCAAAGCCATTACCGGAAATCAGAAAAGAAATGGCGTCAGACCCCAACTAGTGATGATCTCATAATAGCTAAATTAGCCTTAAAACAATATAAATGTGATATTAAGCAGGCAAAGGCACAAAATGTACAGACACAGATTAATCTGGCAATACATAGACCGAAAGAACTTTTCAGATCCATCAGAAATTTTTCAAATCCTGATTCTAATAATACATGCTTGTGTCCTATTGAGAAGATGGCTAATGAGTTTAATAGTTTCTTCTTTGATAAAGTTGAGCAGATCAGACTGAATATTGACGGTCAGTCCACCTCTGTCTGTTGTTCAACTGATCTTGTCCATGAGGCGGGAGAAAAATCTCCCTATATGGAGTTCAATTTTGTTCCAGTGGGAAAGGAAATCATCCAGAAATTCATAGGTGCTCTCAAACCTACTAACCTTATTTACAATCCTATCCAAGCATACCTAGCTAAACAGCATGCAGAATCCTAAGTGGACCACTTCAGAGCTTTGTAAATGCATCGCTGACCCAGTGCTTTGTGCCGCAGGAACAAAACAAAAATCTTACTATACGCCATTACTGAAGAAACCTATTCTGGATTATAATATTCTGGATTATAATATTCTGGCAAATTATTGCCCAATTGCACAGCTATTATGGGCAACTAAGATCCTAGAGAAAGTTGTGACTATGCAACTCCAGAAACATCTTGAATGTAACAATATCTTAGATATACATCAATCTGGCTTCAAGCCGGGACATGGAACAGAGAAGAGACTGCATTGCTTAAGGTATGGGGCAAAAATACTGACAATGGTGACATTGCCATGCTTGTCATGCTGGATTTGTCGGTAGCTTTCGATACGGTTGATTTTATCATCCTCAGTGCCAGATTAAGTAGTTTGGCACATCTCTCTGATGAAGCAATGAGATGGTTTGACTCCTTTTTGACTGATCGAAAGCAAAGGGTATCACTGGTCAGGCTCTGGCGTGGCTGACTTCTTTCCTCTCCGACCGACCCTCCCAGGTCCAATTTGGGCCCTTCCTCTCCGATATCTTTGTCTCTCCCTGCGGTGTCCCCCAGGGGTCTAACCTCTCTCCCTGGTTGTTCAACCAATACCTGGCACTCCTTGCCCACCGCATCGCCGCTCTCTGCCCCAACTTCCAGTGCTATGCGGACGATACCCAGGTCCATTTCAGGCTACCCTTCAGCCTCCTCCTCTCTTTGCCTCATCTCTGACTGTCTGTCTGCCATCCAGGAGTGGTGTGCTGCCAATGACCTCTGCCTTAATGCCAGTAAGACTGAGATTCTATTCATCGGCACACCCCCTCCCTCCTTCCCTGCAGCTCTCTGGCCGGCCTCCCTTGGCCCTCTTCCTGCTCCCACCTGCAAGGCTAAAAACCTCGGAGTTATCTTCAACTCCACCCTCTCCTTCTCTCCTCACATCTCTTACGTCTCTAAGAAGTCACACTACCAGCTTCACCTCCTCAGAGGTATTCTTCCTTTCCTCTCCTTCCCCCAGAAGCTCACTGTCTCCAAAGCCCTGGTTCTCCCTAAGCTGGACTATTGTAACAGCCTCTATCTAAATATGCCTGCCTCTACTCCCCGCCCTCTGCAACTTACCCAGAACAGGACTGCGAGACTTTTCCTTGGCCTCAAACCCAGGGATCGTATCTCTCCAGGACTGAAATCTCTGCACTGGCTCCCAGTGGCTGCGAGGATTAAGTTCAAATCCCTCTGCATTGTCCACAAGGCCTTCTGGGGCCTGGGGCCGCAATACTTGCACCTCTCTCTTCCTAAATATCTTCCTTCTCGAGCTCTTCGCTCATCTGCATGCAACTCCCTCAGGATCAGTCCCTTCTCCAAGCAACAAATTGGTGGTAGATCTCTCTCTTCGGCAGGGGTTTCCCTCTGGAACAGCCTTCCTGCCTCCCTGAAACTTGAGGAGAACCATCTCCAGTTCCGGAAGCACCTCAAAACCTTCTTGGCCTCTACTTTCTCCCCCCTTCTCCCCTGCTGAACTCCTGGCAGAAACTGCACTGGCCACCCTTTCCGATTCTCGGGCCCCGCCATTTGCCCTCCTACACTGCCTCCCTGGCACCCTCTGCACCGGGGGACTATTTTCTGTATCCCTACAGTCCCCCTACCAGCACTTATATCTGCACTTACCTTGCACTGCCACCAGTGGCCGTTTTTATTTATCTTATTCATTCAATTATCCCATGTACTGCACATTCCCCTCTCCCTTCCCGCATGCACTTTTCCCTTTCCCCCTCCCCTGCACTTGCGCAATCTGAATGACACCTGGCCTAGTAGGATCGTTGTTCTGTCCTCCCCTTTGTTCCCCCTCCCTTGCCTCGGCCCGCCTTGAAACACTTGTGTATAGGCGCGTTATAAATGCCATATCATATTGTATTTTATCAACAGGTAAAATTGGGTTCCTTTCTATCAGAGATGCTGACAATATCCTGTGGAGTACCACAGGGTTCTTCCCTGTCACCAGTGCTATTTAATCTCTATATCTGCCCTTTACTCAAAATCTTTGCACAATTCAATCTTAAATATAATTTGTATGCGGATGATACGCAGATTTATGTTAGCCTAAAACAACCAGTGGAGGCAGCAGAGAAAATTTGAATGTGGATGCTTGACAACAAGCTCCAAATCAATAAGACAGAGGTAATCGTCTTTGGTTCTAAGAAGAAACTGGAATCCCTTTTCCCAATGGTTCCATGTCCTTCGCTGTTTGGAAGTACTTCCAAGTACACAGAATCAGTAAAGAACCTAGGTTGCATCTGGCAATCAAATATGGGGTATAAACTGCATGTTAATCAGATGATTAAATCAGTGTATTTTCATATGAAAATGTTGAAACGCTTCTCTCTCTTATTTCAGAAGGGGAATCGAGCAACTGTAGTAGACACGCTTATTAATGCCAGGCTGGACTACTGGAATGGCCTCCTCGTAGGTTGTCCTAAATACCAGTTGCAGCGCCTTGCAGGGCCCAAAATTCAGCCATTCGTTTAGTCTTTTCATTATCATGGAAACAGTCAGTATCAGAATTTCGGAGGAAACTTCACTGGCTACCGGTCCATCCACGGATTCTGTTTAAGCTTTTGTGCTTGGTTTTCAGATGTGTGCATGGCATGGTACCACCATGTCTTACTGTTAAGATTAAAACCTATATCCCTACCAGATCCTTCCGGTCTATGAATCAAAATCTGTTGGTGGTTCCTACCTCTAGATCTGTTCACTGTGGGGACAGAAAGTTCTGAGTTGCCGGCCCTTGTGCGTGGAATGTTTGCCGCTCTATCTATGGAAGATAGTCTTTGATAGTGTTCAGGAAACATCTTAAACATTTTTGTTTGAGTAGGATCGCACTGAGTAGCTATTAATATGGTTGTATGTATCGTAATCTTTAAATCTGCGCCTAGATGCGGCTTGCCGCTTGGTTCTCCCTGCGGATATGCGTGATAGAAATCCTAAATCAAATCAAGTCGTCTGCTGAAAAGCCAACGCAACCAGCAACCACCATGTCAGAGATTTCAGGATTACTGACAGAAGGCAATATTTTGTCCCCTAAGGTTATTTTAAAAACCCCAACTGGGAGCACAATGCCATGCAACCAGGCTCCCCTGGGAATATCTCATATGGAGTACCCAGTTATCATGCCAGAAGACATTCTGCAGCATGAGATTACATCTGATTTTGAGCCTCCACCATACGAATGTCAAGGTGTTTTTGAATCCGATCCTTAAGAAGGAACTTCTGATCCTCCTAGCCAGGGTCCATCTAGAGAGGAAAACATACCTTTAAGGTCTCAAATACCTACTCTGCCATCAACATTGCAGGAAAAGGTGGTATGCAGACACAATACCCCCTTATTAACCCACAATCCCTGCTTTCCCTGCAGGTCCTTACTACACTGCAGTCTCTGTTAGGTCAGCTTGACGCCAGGCTTCTGTTTCCTCAAGCTCGAGCAACTCAACCTTATGGAGAACCTCACTTTACCCCTGAACGAAGGGTTCCAACCTTTCCCTGTAGAGACCAGGGCATACTCCCTAGGATTCAAACACCTCCTAGGCCATTCAGTCCATGTAGGAGAGACCAAGAAGAAGGGGAATTGATCGACACAGACCAGGACACTGATCCGAGGGATACAAGTTCCACTACCTCCTTGTCTCCACGGAGAGCTGACGCATGGCACACACATCCTGACCAAGATGCACCAGGTAGCCCGGCTCAGCCTTTGCCTCCGGACGATACTGGGGCATTTCACGCCATGATGTCTAAGGCATGCCAGGAGTTTGGTCTAATTCCAGATGAGGAGAAGAAAGATTGTGTCCTCTTCGACCATATGGGTAAAAGGAGGAAGGCAGTCTTTTCCATACACATTCTCGATCATTTGTGGCAGGGGGACCTCCGTACTATGAAACATCCTTTTACAGAGCAGCGGTTAAAGGAAGGTTGGAGAAGAAGATTAAGGCTCCAGATACTACAACGAAATGCCTCACTTCACAACCTGCTCCAGAGTCCGTTGTCTCAGCGGCAGCAAGCTGCAAGGCTCGAACACAACATAAGTGTGCCACTCAGCCAGACAATGAAAACCACAAAATTGATGCCTTTGGAAAGAAGGTTCTCACCATTGGGGCGACAACTGTTAAAGCAGCCAATGGCCTGGCTATAGTCGCAAGATATGATCAAGGGATGTGGCACCGTCTGGCTCCTTTATTGGAACACTTGCCGGAACAGCAGGGAGTAGATGCCATGATGCTGTTGCGTGAAGGAGAGGAAACCTCGAATCACAGCATCAACATTGCTGTAGACCTTGCTGAAAATGGGTTCAAGCAGATCGGCAATGGCGTAGTCCTTAGACGCCAGGCATGGCTACGTTGCACAGATTTATGCCAGGAAGTAGAACACAGGGTCCTGGATGTGCCATGTGAAGAGGAAAATCTGTTTAGGACACAATTCATGTGGCCCTTAAAGCCACTGCTAAGTTTCTCACAGCCCTTAAAAGCAGGAGGTCCTTTCATCCCTTTTGAGTATTCTCAGCCTTGAGAGATAGCAAGAACTATGGTAGGCCCGGATATTACTCTCAGGGCTACAAACGGAATTATCAATCCTCCCAGCACAACAGAGAATACCAAGGGAAACGAAAGCGCGGATCTGCCACCTCCCAGAGAGGTAGGCAAAATAAGGTGCAACAATGACTGCCATAGGGGCAGTCAGGTGGGGGGAAATGTGGCGTTCCACTTCGACAAGTGGCAAACAATAACAAACGACAGGTGTGTGCTAGATGCAATCCAATACGGCCACTTGTAGTACAAGCACCCACAAATCCCGATTAACCCCTACAAAGGTATCTCGCCTGCATCATTACGTTTTACAGCACGAGATAAGTCAAATGCTAAGAAAACAGGTATCTCACCCACATCATTAGGTTTTACAGCACGAGATACGTCAAATGCTAAGAAAACGATCCATCGAAAAGGTTCCTCCCTTAGCAAGAGGAAAGGGAGTATATTCCAGGTACTTCGCCGTAAGAAAAAAACAGACGAGAAGTGGCACCCCAATTCCAGATCTACGATGACTAAACAGGAACATCAAAAAACTAAAATTCAAAATGGCTTTGCTCCAGTTGGTCATAAAAGCTGTTCAGCCCCAGGAATTCCTTGTGGCCTTAGATCTCAAAGATGCATACTTCCATGTGCCAAAACATCCAAGGCACCAATAGTACCTCAAATTCGTAGTCAGTGAAAGCCATTATCAATTACGGGTGCTGCCTTTTGGCCTGAAATCGGCACCCAGAGCATTCACAAAGTGCCTGGCACCGGTAGCAGCCTTCCTCCGGAAACAAGGCCACCACGTCTACCCGTACTTGGATGAGTGGCTACTTCGAGGTTCAACAGAGACGCTGCTCCAACTATTGGCCTTTACAACAATTGTACAAAATACTGTACAGTTCCCTCAAGGAGTTGTTTTTCTCCTGGGCGCTCAATTCCTTACAGGCCACAATCTGGTCAAACCTTCTGCGGAAAGAATCAAAAGATTGATAACTCTAGCAAACTCATTCAAGCCAAACAAGCTAGTCACACTCTGCGCATAAATGGGACTTCTTAGGACCATGTCCTCTTGCATTCCGCTTATTCCCCACCGTCGGCTGCACATGCAGCCAGTGCAAACGTTTCTGGCTACCAGATGGTCCCAAACCCGGGGTTCCTGGTCAGACAAAAAACCATCTCTCAGACTCCGTCAAACACACTGAAATGGTGGACATACCCCTGCAACATTGTGAAAGGGGTGCCACTGATAGAGCCAAATTACTATCGTACCATTGTAACCGATGCTTCCCAGGCGGGATGGGTGCTCATTTGGACAAGCGCCAAGTCAAAGGCCTATGGTCCTGCGAGGAAGTCATCCTACACACCAATGTACTTGATTTACGGGCAGTGCACTGGGCTCTAAAATCCTTTCTTCCTCTAATTGAGAATTTAGTGTTGCGAGTCCTCACCGACAACACAACCACAATGTTGTATCTATGGAAGCTAGGCCGAACACGATCAAACACCTTGTCTCAGGAAGCACAGATTATCTGACATTGGGCCCTCCGGCACAACATTCCTCTTCAGATCTTCCACTTGCCGGGGATGCAGAATAAGCAAGCAGACACCCTCAGCAGGGACTCCTCGCAGACACACGAGGGTCAACTGCACAGCATCCAGATAGCCAAAATGTTCTCAAGGTGAGGTCATCCCCCTCTAGACCTATTCACCAGCCCCAACAACATGCAGTGGCAGAAATTTGACAGCAGGATTCCGCATCCTGATTCTCAGGGGGGCACATTGGAACTGCGTGTTTGTTTACGCGTTCCCTCCGTTTCCTCTCATCAGGAAAACGACACAGATGATATGCAAAAGTTGTTGCAGAATAATCTTGGTAGCCCTCTACTGGCCCAGGCAGACCTGTTTCTTGGATCTCCTTCAATTGGCAGCGGATGATCCAATTCACCTAGGATCTCATGCCAATCGTCTATCCCAGAACAACGGGATGATCTTTCATCACAACTCAGACTCTCTCAACTCAACAGCATTGATCCTGGACACTCCGAATTCGGTCATTTGAATATCCCTCAGGACTGCCAGCGCATTCTAGCAGCAGCTAGAGCTCCTTCTACCAACATTTCCTATAGCCAAAAATAGAAAAGATGCTGCGCATGGTGTGCACAGCCGCCTAACCTGCAGCCGCCAGCTATAACACCTCATCAGATCCTTCCTCATCTGCTAAAGTTAGCTACAGAAGGTCTAGCGATCTCTTCCATCCAAATGCACTTTTCGGCAATCTCCAGGTTTACACAGAAAATAACATATTCTCCTCTTTACAGTGATAGGCTAATCAAACGCTTGTTAAAAGGCCTTTTTCGACCCTTCCTGCCAAAGAAAAGAATTCCACCTGCATGGAGCCTGAACCTGGTCCTAGCAGGGCTTATGAAGCCTCCATTTGAACCTTTGTTGACAACCCACATCAAATTTCTAACTTGGAAGGTGTCTTTTTTTAGTGGCCATTACGTCTTCTAGTGTTTTGGAATTTCAAGCCTTGGTTGTAGACCCTCTGTATCTACGATTCATGACAAAGTGGTTCTTTCCACTAATCATTTTATCCCTAAAGTACCTTCAGAGTTTCATAAAAATGCTACATTAACTGTACCCAATTTCTTTCAAAATGCTACTTTACCAGCAGAGAAGGCTCTGCACTGTATATAGAATGTACATAATATCCTATCTTTGTTGTCTTTTACCGTCTGATTTTGATGTTTCCACCCTTGTTATCTGTACCAACCTGTTACTTCTGTACTTAAGCTTTGCATATTCCTGGAACTGCTGCACCCTGATACCGGTGAGTCTGGAGCGCATTATAAATGATTAAACAAACTAACTATCTGGATGTCAAAAGGGCATTGAAATAGCATCTGTTTGTCGCCTTTGGTCCATCCAACAAGGGAAAATCCATATCAAAACAGGGCATTTCAAGATGGGTTTCATCTACAATCTCCTTCTGCCACTCTAAGGCCAACAGGCCATTACAATCGGCCCCCAGGGAGCACTCCACTACAGCCACAGTTGCCTCAGCAGCTCTCTCTGGTCTGGGGTACCCATCAGAGACATTTGCCAAGTACCAACATGGGCAGTGCGTCACACTTTTACCAGCACTACTGCTTACACCAGCAACACGCTGAGGATGTGTAGATGGGAAGGGCAGTCCTTCAATGGCTGTTCCAGTAAGGTAAGACCCAGAGCTTCCGGGGTTGTTTCCTTTCTCTACTTAAATATGTATTCTTCTCGCATTAACACAGATTATTTTAAAGTACCAAATCTATTTTTGCCTTGTTTCCACCTCCTAACATTTATACAGTTACAAAATCTATTCACAGCATGTGAATCCATGAATGATCCAGTGCTGGAGAAGGAAGTAGTCAATTGCCTGTCCATTTCTCCAGCGTTGGTATCTTTCATGGATTCACATGCGCCCTCCAGCCTACCCCTACAGGCAAACATCCTCTTTGAGAGATATCCTCCAGCTGGAGTGGTTAAAATCTGGGCGGAAGCTGTTGGTGTGGAGCTATACACACTGACGTCCCATTGGTGTGGGCCAAAATCACCCACAATGATGGGCGATGGGACACCCAAGGTGTCAAGTTTTTCCATAGGAAAATTCCAAAGTCAAAGTAACCGGGGTTTCATAGCCGGACGACAGGGAATATTCACAGCATGTAAATCCATGAAAGATACCAACGCTGGAGAAATGGAGTTACAGGTAAGAAAGAAACTACTCCCATTCCTTTGCATTTGCTGCATTGTGATGAGATGCAGTTCAAGAGACAAAAGGGCCACCTTAGTTCAGCCCGTTACATGCCCTCAGAACAGTGGATGCCAAACCCTCACCACAAAGTAGTAGCAGTCTCTGTTTCCAGTGACTGATGTTCAAAGGCCTAGCCCAGTTTTTCTCAGGGGAGACTGCAAATGGGGATCAAGGGATTGAAAATGAGGATACTATGAGTGTGACAGAAATACATTCAGCCTGGTAAGTTAAGAGACCAGCAAATTCACTGACGCACCCACCGATTCGCCCTTGCCTAAGAAGAGATAAAGGGACTCGCTACTTTTGTATAAAAAACTGAGAGACAAACCATTTCAATTAGTAATGGTGATGGAAAGATACACGTCATGAGACTAAATCTGAAAGTGAAAAGGACTGGGATGCGAGACCGAGCGAGAAAGAGAGAAGAGACAGGGAGATGAGCAAAAATAATTTTGCCGGGGAAGAATCCCACCTAAGAAAAAGTTCGAAATTCAGTGTGTGTCTTTTTCTGAATAAAAAGTGGGCTGGAAACATACTTTTCAGACTTTCTTCTGGACTTGCATTCATAGCAGTCTTGCGCTTCCACCACAAACAAATTAAATCAATCTGGATCAGACGCCTAACTGGTCTGTAGTTGCGCTGGCATTTTGTTTGGCAGCTGTAAATGGACCTTTGACCTCCCATAGGAAATGAGGAACGTGCAACTTCTTGATGCACAGATCACCTCCTGAAAATGCTTGCCAATTCAGGCTGCACCCGAAGCCCACATCGGAAGCAGACTCTTTGTAAAAGGCGGGAAAGGATCGGTGTCTAGAGGCGCCCACTTCAACTGCTGTGAAGCAGCACAACTGTAGTGGCTTTGTAAAGTGAACAGTGCGCCATCCTCCAAACTCTGCAAGGGTGAAACTGTATTAGCGACCCCTGCTGGCAGTATCGGGGCTGAGCCCCACCTTAAGAAAAAGTGCTAAAGTGCTGGGGCTGGACACTGGAAAACCCCATTACAAATTAAGCACTGACTGAAGTCCTGTTAAAAACAAGCATTGGGAAAGCAACAGCTCTGGATTATGCATAAGCATTAGGAATTTGCCAGGCACTGCTATGCTATGTCCGGGTGACTCGCACAATTTTGCAGCTGCTACCAACGATGGCCAGTTAACAGCACTACGGCGGTGCCTGGCAAATGCCTTTCCCATGCCTACACAAAAGTCAAAACTGTTGCCATTGCCAATGCTTGTCCTTAATGACATTACTTTGCTAGCATAACGTGGGAGGTGGGCTGCTGATGCATAAAATGGTTGTTGAAATACATTTTTGTTATGGTAATGCGTGCTTGGTAAATGTGTTCTGCTAACGAAAATGTAGACACTTTAGAGACCTTTTTATGATCTATATTCTTTATAAACACGTTAAAAAAAAAAAGAAAACGTTATGACATTTTGGGCTGATTCATGGAATTTGTGCCCCGAACAACGGGGATTTGTGCGCCATTCTGCCCGCAAATCACCACATACTTGCCAACCCTACTGATTTAGGCAGTAGGCTACTGCTTTTTGAAGAGTCCTACCACCTACAGATTTCAGTGACAGATCCTACTGCTTTTTACAGTGGCAGGTAATTTTTGTGACTCTAAGGCAATTCATCTGTATGTGCGGTGGGCGGGTAAGCGATACATTTTAGTGATGGGTTCAGATCAATCCACTGACCTGACAGCTACATGACTCTGACCTGCACTCTTGCCGGGACAGACCTTAGGTGAACCACCAGTGAAGGCAAGTGGCAGAGCGTGCCACCATACACAGCATCTGCCTATCAGACTTAGGGGGGGTATCAGTCTCCATGTTGTTCAGTGTTCAACCTGCACTGCAAGAATAAATATGTACTGCCCAGGCTGCTGCTACAGAGCAGTGGCAAACGTTGCCTACCAGCTCTGTGTGATTATTTTCTGTGAAGTTAGGTAATTGAATTTGGTTTTAACTTACCATTACCACAATTATACATTTTAAACATTTGAGCATCTTTCCATTTTGTGCTGTTTGATGGGTTTTGCATTTTAGAATGCTCCAGTGGTGCCAACAATGTATGTTTTGTAATTTCAGGGATGTCATTGTTTTGCTAAATGATATTTTTGAAACTTGAAAAATCCTACATCTTTTTGGTCACAGAATGTTGGCAAGTATGTCACCATTTGTTAAACAGGGATTTGCGGGCAGAATGGCGCACAAATCCCCGTTTTTCGGCGCACAAATTCCATGAATCAGCTTTGACTGCTCCACACATTCTGCGAACCGAAAAGCTGTGTGAACACTTCGTGTTGTATCACTGGAGTAAATACCCAGAATGCTTCAGGTGCTGCAGGAAGAGTTCGTGCTTTGCAAGTGGCAACAGCTGCCCTTTCAGCTCAAGAGTGTTCGTTGCAGTCACAGTGGTTGAGAAGGCGGAAGTAGAATTGCATAATCTCTGGGGTTGGGGGGGAGGGGGGTGGAGGGGAGACGTGATATGACCTCTTGAGGCATTTCCTTTGGCACAGGACAGTCCATGGCTCCATGATAGGAATTTGTTTAATGGGGTGTTTTGCTGTGGTGTTCGTCTTGTGGTCCAAGTCATCGGCCAAGTCACGAGAGTGCAACAGCTGCTAAACTGAGTTTATTCTAGGAGTGTATGTTCCTTGTAGACGTGTGTATGCGCTTACAGGGGCAGAAAAAACAATATTGTCCATCCACCCATCAAAATACCATACATCTGTCCCCCAATTCTTTGAGCAAAAGCCAGATGGGGACTTTTGTCCCTGTACAGATTCCCGTACACACAATACGAAAGTATCCACTATCACGGTCAGTCTTGCAGGAACAAGTAAGGCAGGCAGTTATCTACACTGTACAAAATCGGAATGGTACCAAAATGTCGACCTGACAATTGCAATGGCTGAAAATAGCGACTTTTTTTTACCCCCTTACACCACATATATATATGGGGGGCTATAGAATATAATATTAATATGGGGGGCTGCAGGGGTCTCTCCCCACATATATATGCGGTGTAAAGGGTTAAAAAAAAGTTGCCATTTTCAGCCATCGCAATAATCACATAGATCCTCCAAAATCTATAACTTTGCTGGCTTACCAAGTGGTCCAGGTCAGGAAGTGAGATGAATGAAACCACTTTCAAGGCTTGCCATGGTCTTTGAGTCATTGGGAATGCCCTTTACCGTACGTGGTCCATGGCTGCTTTTTGCATTCTTTATTGAGTAAGTCTAATGACTCGAATTTCATTGTCTGAACTGGTGATAGATGGATTTGTTTGAATTAAGAACATAAATACATTTAACATGTGCAAGCCATGAAGTCCATGCAGCAAGACAATCAGATGCATGGTAAATTCAGTGACTCCAGCTTCCATTTATCAACTTGATTGTTTGAGGTTTGTTTTGCTGTGCTGTGTTCGGATTCATGTAAATCTGAAAAAGATCTCAGCAGTGCTGGTCTGGCCAAATACATATTATGGTTAACTAACAATGTATAGGCTTTGCAAAAAACTTTTATACTTGGGGTAGTGGGCCATATAATAACTCCAACTTTAGAAGAAAAATGGTAAGCAAACAGTGTCCACACTAGATCTACCTGCCAAAGGTCCAAGAAATTCAGTGCGGACATTTAAATAGACAGTATGTCAGTTTCATCGACTTAACCTATTCCGATGCCATGATATGTTGGCAAAAATGTAACACAGCTCCTACCTTTCTATCTCCGGTGGGCTTGCCAAGACAAAGAAGTCAAATCACATATAGGCAACCTAGAATGTGTGCTAAATTTAAATTAGGTCATTTTAAATCAAAAAATTGATCACTCATGTGGGGTTGTGATAGATTTCACACATAAACAAACTGGCTCCAAGACAATATGTAGACCAGTATTGGGCATCAGAGGGAGTAGGAATTGCTGCTTTCAGAAAGGTTTGAAATTGGGTCCTTAAACACACAATAAGTATTCTATGAAAAAGGTGATAAATCGAATAGACTTTTGGCCCACAATCTAAACATTATCCAACGTTGAAATTATAACAGGGCACTTGGGCAGGAGAATAGGATACGTTTAACTGTTTCCATTTTTTTTAATGCACGGCTTCACACTGGGTAAACGGTGTTAATAAAAATTGAATAATTTTATTCTGTTCAAGCCCATCGAGTAAAATGGATCTTCGACATCATTTGCCATTTCTGAAGAGAAAGACGGAGCCAAGGCAGGCTCTCCACTCATTGGCTGTGGGAAGGATTCAGGGGCGAATGGCATGCCGATTCACTTTTCTAAAACAGTCAAATTAACTTTGGCTGGTCTCAAAGCCAATGATTTTAATTCCTTCCAAGATATGGGTCATGCTACTGCTTGTAGGATGCATTGCAGGCTCAAGAAGCTGGCCAAACTCAACAGTGTCCACTATTGTTCCAATTTATCCACTATTGTTCCTCGTAAAGGTGTATCACACTTTTTGAGATTGGGATATTAAAATGTATCCCATAGTGGAGTGGGGTTCCCACCGCATTAATGAACCCAGACCATACTGGAATACCCAATAGATGGTCAAGAGATATTAGACATATCCACAGACTAGGCGAGGGGAACAAACAGAAAGTGTTCTTTGCTCTCCCTTCAATTGAAACTGAGAAGGCATTTGACTGGGTTCAGTGCGAAACATCAGCCTGGTGCTTGAGAAGTTTGGTTTCAGTCCCACCGCCCGTTAAACGTTTCTGGCTACCTTCCAAAAGCCTACTGATGCAATTAACCATTCTCATTCCGTAGTGGTTGAGCTCAGACGTGGCCCATTTAATCTCCGCTCTCAGCATGGGGAACGGCTCAGTCGCTTCACTTGGATCTGCTTATCCAGGAAATGAATTCAAATGTGGTTTGGGGGTATGAGGTGGCTCTGCTGGCTGACATGCCCATGTGCCTCATACGAAGACCACAAGCAACACGGCCACATATTCTGGAATTTGGGATGGGCGAGTTTCACAATTTAGCTAGAACGTCCCAGTCTTTCCATAATAATCTCCTTGTGGATCTGCCCCATGATCTTTTATGATGGCGGGAAGCTGGAGATTTCCTGCTCGGGTCAGATCAATATTGTGAAAATAAATGTTCTCTCCAGGCTTCTGTGTGATGTGGAAGTGCACCCAAATAAAGTCCAAAAACATATCTACATTTATATGTGATGTCAAAAAGCACAGGGTGTCTGGGTGGAGCATTGCTCATATAATTGCTCCCAGGAGGATTGAGGGGGCAGATATGGAGTGACACGTCATGTCTGGTCAAATAATAACGGCCACTGACTGTAATAATTTAGCATAATAATAATTGATAATTTAGCATTTATATAGCGCTACAAACCCTCAGGTATCTGAGCGCCGCTTATACCCGGTGTGTTAGTTCCCATTTATCGAGCTCGGAAGGATGAAAGGCTGAGTTTGGCCCTGCCGGGATTCAAACCTGTGTCAGCAGGCTCTGCACAGATACCAAAGCGAGCGCGCTACTGGCTGTGCTATTTGACCAGCTGTACCACCAAGGATGATCTACTAGGGACAGGCATGGAGCAGGAACAGGTTCCCCGCCCTCGTTGTGAGCTCTTTTTCTTGACCCAATCTCATGGGACTTTCTTCATTCCTCTTGGATCATCAAACATGACTATTGTACTGCGATGAAGTTATTAGGTGGTTTGGGCTGACTTAATTCCCCTCCCTGCTGTCACCCATAGTGAATAACCCAGAATCCTCAGTGACCTCGTGCGACAAGGCCATCAAGAGGCACTGGATATAGTGAAATCTCAGTGTGACCAGGATCTGATGAAGAAAGTAGTCTCCCAATCGTAGGGAGCCTTGACGGCACCATTGGTGGGGAAACCGTATGGCAAAAGCTTTTGATGAGGCTGCTGGGACCGCGATATGGCAGAAGATAGCAAAGGCCTCCACTTGGTGACACCACAGGGCAAAAGCATATAAATTGGGGCACTGGTCTTAGCTCATCGCAAATAGACCGATTTACCCAGACGTCCTCCTAAACGTTTAGCTGAAGTCATAACCAGTGTCTGGGCTTTTGGCTCAACTTGAAGGGGACCATGCATTTGCAAAGCTTTACCAGGTGCATGTCTTTGCCAGTGCAGAGCATTCGCACCACTTCACCGGGCAGGCACCCTCACGCAGGTGGTCACCACTGCAGTAGGGACACAGAGCTTCCACTTATATCATTTTCCGTGTTACAATTATTTTCATGCAGGTCCTTTGTTCCTTTGCATCATGTCCTACCATTCCAAGGTCCCATGTGTTAATATCCCCGCAAAAATATCGCCATCCAAAAATATCGCCATATTTTTGCGGCGATATTAAGCCATGGAACCGGCGGGGTGCACCCCTGCAACTCCCATATTTTTTTTAAAGGGAGCGGGGAACCCCCCCCCCCCCCCCCGCAACCCTGGCTCCCATTTGCCCCATAAATGATCCCCACCAATAATATCACCTATGGCCTTACCCCACGACCGATATTATTGGTGGGGATAATATTACCTGATACCCATCCCAATTTACTGGCCACTCCTGGTAATAATAGACTGCAACGCCCAGAAGCAACTTTGTGCTGTTTGTTTATGCCCAGCTTACTGGTCAGGGACACGACTTGATCCATCAGGATCAGCCCACAGAATTTCAGCGAACTACATCCTTAGAAGAGCTGTCCTTGCTCTTCTGCGTTCCGGTTACTCATGGCGCTGGCAACTGTCTCTGCTGGTTGTGGAGGGGGAGGGAGGGAAGTCAAAGCCCGGTCCCAGGTACTGCTTGGTGGACAGATGCATCATGGACCTTCATAATCCATCTTCACCAGCGGGTTGAAATGAGCGTGGAGCGCACAACAACCACTGCATAATTGTCTGCACCAACATTTGCCAAACTCACCCAGTGGTGGAAGGCATCGCCCACAGACTGTGTGCAGAACCACTGACTGCTTGGTTGTTGGAGCAGTCTCCTTGATGGTGGTGAGCAAATTGTTATTTCTGGTCAAACCGTTTGCATTCAGGTTCAGTAGAGGCAGGTGTCAGGAATGTGGGCAGTGACTTGGGCAAGCTTGCCATTGCTCCTGGAACTCCACCTGCTGGCATCTGCAAACCCGTAGAGCGCCAAGAAACCACGCAGGTGGCAACAGTGCGTGGTATAAGA
Source organism: Ambystoma mexicanum (assembly GCF_040938575.1). Lineage (NCBI taxonomy): Eukaryota > Metazoa > Chordata > Amphibia > Caudata > Ambystomatidae > Ambystoma > Ambystoma mexicanum. The sequence continues at coordinate 720,125,394 of NC_090929.1, forward strand.
ACCTTTAACACAACAGAACATGTGCACAGGCAAGCATGTATTGTCTGCTTGCCAGTCTTGGCTTTTCTGGTGCGTTCTAGAGGCGTCTGTTTGCGCAGCCCTTAGAGGACTATGTCTTGACAACTCAATACCTAGCAAAGACTCCTTATTGCCCCCATTGATGCTCCTGAACCTCTCACTAACTTTCTCTTGACGCACTCCCCTGCTGATTTTCTCCTATGCTGACGAGATGAAACTAATGTTCTCATTGATGATTGGTCATTTATAACGTGCCTAATACCCGGAGGTTTCTAAGCGCCGACCCGGGATCCAACGTGTGTTGCTCTGTTGTGTTACTCTGTGTCGTCTTGCTTCTAAGGCGAGCGCGTTGCCCCTAAGCTATCCTCTCGAGACAATTATCACTGTGGTGATATTTCCCAAAATCCTGTTATAAAAACTGCCCGATTTTACCCAGAACATTCCTCGTGAAACCATGGTTATTTACGTCATACAGTATTTTAGATTACATACTAAACATCAAAGGTATTGAAACCTAAGCATAGGTCCGCCAAAAAGTTGGAGGCAGAATTGCCTCCTACCTTTGCTCGAAAGACTGCTTTGCCTGTAAGTGAAGGACTGGGAGAACATACCTCACCACCACTTAGAGCTCAAAACCATATTTCGGAAACACTGCATGACTTTACTACCCTAGCAATGTAATCATAATGTGAGGTCCCCCCTCATAAACCCACATGCTGTTAAAGTAATTTCTGCATGCAGTCAGTGACGGCGTCGGGGCCTTTCAAACCTTTTGGTTGAAATGGGCCCCAAGGCTCACTGGGCCTGGAGCAGCTTACCCCATGTTAGCAGTCACCAGTCTTATGACGCTGCAACATAGCCCTTTAATTCAGGATATTAAATGTGCAATATATATATATATATATATATATATATATATATATATATATATATTATAGGCCGTTGGTGCTAGTGCTATCAGGCCTCTCTGGCAGGGGAGTTGCTAGGTCTGGAAAAGACCCGGGGCTAAGCTGATGTCAGTACTGTTGGGACTAGGGGCTAGCTAGCCTTTTGGCTGTAGCTCCTGAGATTCTATCCAGGGCCACAACCAAAAGACCACGGGCTATAGCCCCCTTGCCCCCCCCCCCTAGCAACGCCTCTGCTCTCTGGTATCCTTGTTACATTTTTACTCCGGTTTTGTCTACATTAGCCCCTTGCTGACAAAGTGCAATGAATAACTTTTCACCTGACATTTAGTGTTTTAGCTTGCTGCTGGCTGCCGGTCCCATGATAGTCTGTGGCTATTAACCGCCTAGCTGTATTCCCTTGTCTCCTTTATAATGTATGCATCCCACAGATGTCTAAGACTGTTGCCCCCCCTCACTCTAGGAAAGGGGGCCTAGCAGTTCGGCCGGACTATCCCTTTGTGGGTGGGACCAAGCCTGATTTGCATATAGTCTTTCACCCTTTGTAATGGCTTGTCAGGCGAAGAACAATGGTCTGGAGGATTGCCCAGAGAAATGCCAGAGGTTAAGATTAATTCTAAACCTTCCAGCCATCACCTCTTTCGTTTTTCTATTATCACCCAAGTGGGACGGGTATGCCCAGACGTGGGTCCAGTGCCTGGTGGGCCTAGAGACAAAAGCTACTCCTCGCTGATGACGCCCAACAAGGCTGAAACATGTCTGGGGATGCTTGTGGTCTCGTGCAGAAGGGATGTGACCTAGCAGTTCGGGCTGGACTACCCCTTTGGGGGTGGGACCAAACCTGATTTGCATATCGTCTTTCCTCTTTTGCAATGGCTTGGCAGGCGCAGAACGATGGCCTGGAGGGTTGTCCAGAGCAATGCCAGAGGTTAAGATTTATTCTAAACCTTCTAGCCATCACCTTTTTTGTTTTGCTCTCACCATGAAGAATGCCATAGGAATATGTATCATGACTATTCCATGTGAACACATGGAAGTTGCACCATGTGGTAAAGAATGAAAATAAATGTGATGACTCTAGACATCAACAGACTAGTCAACTAATGCATCCTTCAGAGCCAGAAATCCACAATGCCTGGACAAAGCAAGAAAGACATATTGTAATTACCATGCCGACACACAAGAGCAAACAAGTACAAATTATCACATGACACACAAAGACGTCAGCCACCATGCCCTCTTCCACATAGCATCAACAAAAGTATCCACCCCAGGGGCCAAAGTCAAATCACAAGCATGGCAGGTCCCATTGGGCTGGACAGACACCCTTCACAAAAGTAATCCTAGCACTGCAACCACCTGCACCAACAACCCAGAGGATACACCCTAGCCATCACACCAGGACAATGATACACATGCACTCTATATCCGTCATAGACCAGTCGTTTTGAACGTGCAAAGGTAACCCACATCCCAGTGCACTATGCACAGGCATGAGAACTGCAGACTTGGGTTGCCCCAGTTCCCTGATCAATTCCTTGCTTTCCATGCATGAACCTGAACTGAATCTAGATATTTCCTCTCATTACAGGCACACAAGGCAGCCATGGCGAAGGTACCAGTGACAGTGCTGCAGTGCCTCCACATACCTTGTCCATCAACACAGCAGAAGACTCTGTAACCCCGAGTCAAGGTGTTGCTCCGTAGTATCATGGTGTTGTGAAGTGAATTAGGGAACTGGTTGCAGCAGTGGGTCGCAGTGCGGTGCGTGTCGCATGTAGATTGCACAATAAGGGAATGGTATTGTTTGCTGTTTTGGAACACATGCTCTGATACCCGGGGTGCCACAAATGCCACGAGTGTGCAGTCCAGAGCTGCTATTACATTGGGGAAGTGGTGTAGTCGTGTACAATCTGTCCTAAGTGCCATCACTTCTGCAGGGGTACTGGGCAGAGAAAGAATCTGTGGGGTACATTTACCAGCCCAGCAGAACTTCCCCTACACCACCAAACTGAATTTTCAGCAGTTACAAGATGAATGGCTGCACTGGCTCTGCTGAACACTTTTTCCCTTGCATCAAAACTGCGTTTTAGCAGTTACCAAAAATAATGGCTGTGCTGGCTCTGTTGAGCGCATATGGGGCAAGATGAAACATAGAACACTCCCAGAATTGCTGCAGTAATTATTTTCATCTGCACTAAAAAGAATAATTCAAAAGCCGCCTGGTGCAGCGCTGCTATGCTGAAAGCTCAAGATTTCTAACAAAGAGAAAATGTTCTGTGTTTAAAATTACTGCGCACTGATGCTATTTCTATCTTTTCAACATTACACAGTTTGGTTGCTGATAAGACACATTCATGCCCATCTATCTTCAGGTTATACACCAGCAAAGGAGGTTAGCCCTCCCTGAAAGGCATTATGTGTCAAGTAAAATCTGTGAAATAGCAGAGAAATTCCCTCCAGGCCGTATGGCAAGTGTTTTACTTTTGCAACAAAATAACACAGGCAAACTCTTCAGAAGAAGCTCTCTCTCTCCCTTTGCTTATGTCAGTTTCAAAGAACCCTTGTTTTTGAACAGATTACTGTGTGTTAGAAATTGAAAACCGCATTTGTAAAGTGACATCCAAGAAAAATTAACCCACGTGTAAAACAGTGCTTTTGCCAAGCAGGAAAATGCCTTTTGAAAGTGAAATGTTAAAATGATGCCCTGTGCTTGCACAGAAATGTGATGGAAGATGGGGGCTTTCTCGAAGATATAAATGATATCTATTCACAAAAAGACTTGGTCTCTGGTTAAAGAAACAAAAAAATATATAACTTTGCAACCAGCAGAACAGGTTAGGCAGGCATTGACTTCAAAGGTACCCTGCCTCCCATGGGAAGAGAATTACATTCCCCAAGCGGAGCAGCCCCCGGGCAGATGGATACAAGGATTAAATCAAAACCCTCTGCATCGCCCACAAGGCTTTCTGGGGCCTGGGTCCAAAATATCTTCAGCTATCCCTTTGCAAATACCTCCCCTCTCGGGCTCTTCGCTCCTCTACCTCTAAATCCCTCAGGGTTAGTCATTTTTTAAAGAAATGAGCTGGGGGTAGATCTCTGTCTTCAGCTGGGGCCTCCCTCTGGAACAGCCTCCCTGCCACTTTAAAACTTGGAGAGAACCATCTCCGTTTCCGGAAGCACCTCAAGACCTTTGTCTTTGCTTCTGCCTTCGCTCCCATTTTCCCCTGCTGATCTTTTCTCTCTTGGCACTGTGCACCTGGCCACCCTCTGTCCTCCGGGCCCAGGTACCTGCTCACCCTGCCACCCTCCCGCACTTCCTCCGGGCCACCCCTTGCACTAGGGTCTGTATCTGTACAGTCCCCCACCCCTTATGTCAGACCCTGGGGATCTCTCGCGGTCCTCCTCCTCGGCTGTATCTTCAATAGAGCTCTCTTGGGCTTCAGATGACTCCTTTTTCTGGCGAGGTTTTAGGGGTTTCTTGGGTCTTTTCTCCTTCTTCTGATGAAGGTAGGGTGAGCTCCCTTGGAGACCACCTTGGCTGGATAAGATACCCAAACTAGGGGGACGCCAAGGAGCAAGCTTCCAAAAATGCAGGGAAAAAGCCTTCTCGGCACAAAAAACCCTAGATGTAGTATGGTGCAGGTCTTTCCAGTGTAAGAGGTGAGGAGACAAAGTCCTTATGAAGGAAGAAGATCCTGAAGAGTCTGGAAGTTCTGAATGATTAAAGGAGTACCTTCTTCCTGGGTAAGTGGTTGTCCTTAGGCTTTCAGAGAGAATAAATAAGCTCCGACAACCCTGTAGGCTTCTCAAATAGAGGGTTAGAACGCTCCCGCAGAGATACAGAGTAGGAACAAGAATATCTGCCATCACAGCAAGACAGCTGAGTAGTGTGCGCACAGACACCAGAGAGAAGCAGTAAGAAAAAAAAGTATGGATAAGACCCGTAAGCAGATGGGATAGGGTGAAACCCGAACAGGGCGCAGAAGGGAAAGCTTGAGTATTCCAAGGGAGACGGAGCGCAACCTTAAGGTCAATCAGAAACCTGACAGAACAAGCGCCTGGATTAAGGAAGGACCACCTTTAATGAGATGAAAGCAAAGAAAAGGCAAGCAGCTTGACAACGGGGAAGAGGGCTGAAAGGGATACGGAGCCGCTGAGGAGCGGCCAGAGAGTGAAAGGAAAGCTGGAAAGAGAAGTAGCCGATGGCGGAGCGAAAGGCGGAAGGAAGGGTGAAAAAAGGAACCGCAAGGAAGCGGAGTGAAACCGCTGAAGTCAACGTAGAAGAGAAATAGTGAAAAGACCACAAAGCACCTGACCGGAGAAACTACAGACTCGCCAAAGGGTGCAGCTACAGCAAGGAACGATTAAAGGAATAGAAAAACAAAATTGTAGGATGAAGTAACAAGCTTCAAAGGTCTGGAACACAGAAGGCTGAGTTCTGGCAGCGGAATCCAGGAGACGGATACAATGCAATGACGTTGGGCCACCGCCTACCTATGTAGTGGTGGTGGCCATCTTGGAAGAACACTGGACTGTCAAAACAGCTAAGCGAGTTCCTCTTACCAGCGCTTCCACAGATGCCAGAACTTCCATGGGCAGCGCATTACACCTTTTCTTTCCTGCACTTATCAGACTCACCCTGTCTGCTGCCTTAAACCCACCACTTGCCACTTGTTTGCTGCACCTCCACTGTTTGTTACCTTTATTATTTATTTATTATTATTTATCTGTTTCTCCTTTGCTCCGCACTTTCCACTGCTCCCCCTTTCCATGCACTTTTCCCCTCCCCCTCTCCCATGCACTTGTGCGTTCTCAATATTACTGGGCCTAGTAAGATAGTTATTTTGTTCTCCCCTCTTCCCCTCCCTTGCCTTTTCGCGCTCTGAAACACTTGTGTACGAACGCAATATAAATAAAATATCATATCATGATATCGTGAAAGGGGCGAAGGTGGAGAATCTAGCAACTTCGTCAGACAGAGCGGCAGCCCTGGCACAGAGGTGTGAAATCCTCGTACACCTCTCCTCAGCTTCAACTGCCTAAGATCAAAGGCAAATCCATGGCAACCCTGGGCAAAGCTGACCAGAGCATGACATTTGGCTGGGGGTTGAAAAGACTGCCCATATTTGGAAACAAAGCCAGTCCATTTGATTTCAAAGACAGCTCATATCATGACAGTTATTTCAGTAATCGAAAGAAACAGTAATGTGAAATTATGACCATTTTAAATGTAATTTTGCCCCATTAAAATAAGACATTGTAGGTTTTTCTGACATGGTGGATGCAAACACCATTAAAATGTCATTTCTATGGGAAGTGTACATGGTACAGTTTTGCAACTTAATGAAAATATGCTCAGGGATCATATGTATATATGTGGACAATTGTAGAATTTTAGGTGAAATGTTTTCCATGGAAATGGCGAAAGATTGGCAGGAGAACAAATCAATATTGCACAAACTTGGCGTTTGGACAGAAATGTCCCTTGTGAAATATGGAATCTGCCTATTTAACTTTCCTGATGACGACATTTGTAAATATTAGTTTTTTGCTCCAGAACTGATTTTGGCAAAAGTAACTTTGGTAGAACAAACCACATTGTAAAAAAACACACACTAAAACTGAGTCACTTCCTTCAGTCCAATATGCTTACAGGGAGGCAGCGACAGTTACAGGCTGACCTATCCAATTTAGAGGTATGTCTAGCTTAGTTCTGCTCACATAGTAAACATCCTCTGATGTCATCCGGTCTATATAAGGTGGAGTCATACAGACAGTCAGGACATTCAAAAATCCAAGAAAATCCAGCATTTATAATCAACATCCAGAGATCCAGACATTCCACATTCACCCTGCAAGATTCCAGATTCCAGTGCCAGGCCAAGGGAAACTGATAGCAGATCCAGGCAGAACCTCTTACCCAGGCTGAACTTCTAATCCAGAATTAAATCCTACGAAAATCCCAATAATTCAGGGAAAAAGGGGGAAAGGCTGTGGAACCCTTTTTGGGATTATCCAGTGACCAGACCGGCTTTGCCTTGCTACATGCTTTGCCCAGCTGATGCACGCCGCTGTATACAGTGACCAGACTAGGCCCAGCTATCCAACTTCAGGAGATCCCGCCACTGAGCAATGACCAGATCTTGCCTTGCTGTCCAGAAACATGGTTGGCTGTCCAAACTACCGCTTTCAAGGCTCCTTGTAAGTATTTCCCTTCCCCAGTAACCAAAAAGCGGCAACTCTTGCTTTGTTACCTGGTATTATGCCCAATCCCATAGAAATCCTATAAACACCCTAGTAACTTCTTTAAATTGTTAGAATCCTCTGTGTATCCTGTCCTTACGGAAATGTGTGTAAATCTCCATGTGTTAGCACAATTCTTTCCAAACCATTTCAGTCCATGTGTAAGTCCTTAGTACTATTTTGAATAATTTAATTAATTCCCATATAGAGGTGAAAGCGACATGGATAGGTTGACCTTGCAAATAACCTCCTCGCGTAACATGTCTTTCTTTAATAATCTAGCCATTAATAATATAGTTGCAGTAGAATCAATCCTTTTTCCTAACAAAACCGAGTTGCCTGTGAGAGTGTTTCCCTTTTAAAAAGACGATTTTTCCTTTCCTTTAAAGAATCCCATATTGTAACCCATAAAAAATGCACCCTTTCACTTTCATATCATACCTGTTATATGCCTTAGTACCTTAGCATTAAAAGCAATTTCCGATTATGTCTGTTTAGCTCATTTTCCAAGCCGTTTTGCTATTTTAAACCTGTAAAAGTCAAGAAATTGCAATCCTGACATGTGTGATATTGCTGCAGTGTTTTTTTCCCCCAAAGTTGATTTTCTAAACTGTATGCCCGTTGTGTAGTACTTTGCCTTGTAGCTTGTCAGTTTTCATGCCTCTTTGATACAGCCACACACATTCTTGCCTTATTCATTCAACCGCACATGTAAAATTACTATTCAATAATTCCGAGTGCCATTTTGTTCATTTTTCAAGGGAGCTCAATCAGATTTTTGCTTCCCATTCAGGGATGGTAGGTCAGATTTTCAATCCGATTTTTGCATAGCATACCTGACACCTTGCTACTCCTCCCCACCCACACCAAGTTTGGTTAACATGGGTTTGAGGGAGTGTTGAAGGGGGAATGCTTTACCCTGGGTCCATTTAAAAGCACTACCCAAAAGTAATCTTGCTTTCTTTCAGTTGTGCATTGTGTCTCTTATGTAGAAGATTAAACTAGGTGTATTATATCCTGATGATAGCTGCCCCTTATTGAATGTGTTTGATTTTTTATTCATAGTTGAAAATAAATAAATATTCTACTATTACACACTGGCTTGGTTCATGGTCCATTGCGACACAGGGTGTATGTTAAGTGGGGTGTGAGACAGGTTGGCTGCCTTCTCAAAGCTGAATCTAAATTCATAAATCTGAAAGCATTTTGATTGTGCACTGCATCCCTGGCCAGTATAAAGAGTCCTGGTCTGGAGTGTGACACCTCATTAAAATCCTTAACACAGTGGGGGCTCGTTGCCGGGATTGAGATAAGTGTTTCCACCCATGACAGCTTAACACAGCAGGCTAACCGTAGAGGTAGTGATACGTTTTGTGGTTAAAAAGCTGGGTTACACTGTAAAGCGCCTTCCCAAAATGTGGACCCTAAGTATCAGGCCTGTGTGTAAGAATAAAGTAAAATCAACCCTGAACTAGACAAAAAAAGCAACAGAATCCAGGTTTACCCTGATATAAATAATTTAATAAAGGAAGAACACCCTTCATAATGACCACAGTGGAGATAAACATGGCTTGGCAGCACCTGCTTCACAAAATATTTGTCAGAAGGGAATGGGCAGAGCAAGATGAGGAGGGCTGGCTAGGAGAAATTATGCAACAGGTCACCGCCATGAACATGGATGTGTGGCAAGACGGTGGCCTATTACATCAAGCCTTGAGGGAGTTGTACATGACTCAGAAAATTAAAGAGGAGTAGATTAAAATGGTCAGAATCACAGCCTACATATATCTCCACATGGGAGTTATGGAAGAAAAATATGAAGAAAATAGAACCATTGCACAAAACCAGTCTGGGCTCTTAAACCAAATCCAGGCTTAATTAAAATTAGTAGAAGAGAAATTGAAAAAGGGCCAAGATACTGAGGCAGAATTGGAAAACTACATCAAACAGTTAAAAGAGGGACTTGGCTCTACAACAAGAAAACAATTCAGAGCAGGAGGCCAAATTAGATACATTAAAAGTGGAGTGTCAGGAAAAGGTTGACTCTCTGGAAAAGGGTCAACAAAAACTGAATCAACAACTAAAATATAACAGGGCCTGCTCAGAACAAATAACCATGTTGCAAAATCAGATGAAAGAATTGGAAGAGAAAGTAATACATTAATTATTAAAGAACTCCACTTTCAATCAGAATTTGATGAAGAGCGCCAGAAGTTAGACGCCATAAGGCAACAAAGGGATGACCTAACTGAACAGGTTGGCACCCTGTATCGGGAAAAAGATGCCTTACACCAGGAAGTGTGCAGATTAAAAACCGATCTGATGAGAAGAGAGTCAGACCTTCAGGGACTGACTGGCATAAAAGATAAATGCGAAAAATTAATGGGACATAGGAGACAAATGGAATTTGTGTTAGAGCAGGCCATAGAGACTCAAAATGTGCAGAGAAAGGAGGTTCACCTCCTGCAACAGAAATTGTCTCCAGTGTTCCCAGGCCATACAGGCAGCACACAAAGACAATGAGGCCCTCTGTGAGGAGAACAATAAACTCCACAAGCTGGTGGCAGCTCAAGAGCAGGTAATAGAGGCCAGTCAAGCCTTGATAGCAGAGTAAAAGGCTCAGACCTTTGCCTACTATCAAGAGGTAGGGGCTGAGAAAGAGAAACTAAGGCGGTTAGAAAAAGAGTGTGCTAGATTAAATCTAAACTTGAGGGACCCCGAACAAGTAGAGAGGGACAGGGCCACCCCTGATCACAGTGTATTACCCTCTGTACTAAGAGTATTTTTCATTTATTGTGTTTTAGTATTTGTATAGCGTGCTGCAACCAGTGGGCATAGAGGCGCTGAGAAGAATACATATGCAGGCTTGCTTGAGGGTTACAAGATAGAGGCCCAGTACAGTTGATAGAACAGTTACATTGAATACAGCAGGTTACAAGTCATAGACAGTCATAAACTGAGACAATAGGGGGAGGCAATTTAGGTAAAAAGCTTAGTCTTCAGGGATTTACGGAAGGTTGTGTGTGATTCGATCATCCTGAGTTGGGCAGGGAGGGTGTTCCAGTGACTTGCAGCCAAGGTAGGGAAACTGGAGCCACCGGCTCTGACTCTTCGTGTATGAGGAACAGTGAGGCGATTGGCATACGCAGACCTGGACGGTCTGGCGGGTGTTTTTATGGAGATCCTCTGAGCTTGGTAGGTAGGTGCCAGTCCATGGATGCATTTGTCTGCAATGACCAGTGTTTTGAAAATGATCCTTTCTTTGACGGGCAGCCAATGGACCTGCCTTCTCACCCCAGAGATGTGCTCGCTGCGATCAATACCCGTTGCGGCCCTTAAGGCATTGTTTTGAGCAACTTGAAGTTTTGCCAGGTTTTTTTGGGAGGTGCCGGCATAGTGTACGTTGCAGTAATCAAGCCTAGATCCTATAATGGCCCTTGCAATGGTGATGCAGTTGTCTTGTGATAAGAAAGGCCTCACTGCATTCATTAGTTTGGAGTGGTAGAAGACACTGCTCACTTTACGTTTACAGGTTCACTTGAGCCCGAAAACAGGCAGTGCGAATTAAGTAGGCCTAGCATGATTACACAGGCAGGCCACCGCCAATCAGAGATTGATGGACGGACACCCCTATTCCGATTCAAAAATATTTTCGCTGATGTCCCTGACCAGGAAGCTGCCTCCTGAGGAGAAACTCAGGGAGTTAGACCTGCCGAAGGGCGTGAACTGAGGCCCCAAAAGAGCATTTTAAAATCTCCACCCAGTCAGGGCAGTGGGGGGGGAATCCTCCACTAATCCTGGAAGCAAAGAGGAGTCGGAAGACTACTCTCCTGTGCGCCACAGGGGAGAAGGAACTAGGCCCCACCTTTCTGAGAGCAATTCACAAGCTCAAAGAATCGGGGAGCGCCTAAATTGACCAGAAATGTATATACTATGCCAAAAGGACGTTCTCTCCGGAGTACTCCAGCTTTTTTTCTGGACTGGAAGACAAAAACATTCAAGGTGGTCTACCTATAAGGCAGCCATTTTAAAGCACTTTTCCGCCCACAGAAACTCACAGGAGGCTCGCAAACCAGCCTACAATCTGCAGTGCAGACAGGATTAGGCCCCAAGAGAATTTGTGCAGTAGCTAAAATGCGCCTTTGCACAAACTACCAGGCGGGTGCGCACAAATAGTAGAGAATTTATAACCACCTATTTTCATGCGCTGCCAAAATATATAATGACAGAGCTGGTAAGGGATTTTCATGACAACAGGAACCAGAACTGGGTAGTGGAGCAGGCTACCCGGATCTATGAGGTTCAAAAACTTGCAGAAAGCAAAAATCAAACAAAAAACCCCAAACCAACCAACACCCCTGCTGCTGCTAAGGTTGCGGAGGTGAAGGTTGCCCCCATTTTGGACCTAGAAATGGGGGGGGGACTAAAAATACACCTTCTCAAAACCAGCCAAATCAGAGGCAAAGAAGGCCTTCTGATCAATCAGTAGGCGGTGGTAGTCAGGTAAGTAACCCCACCAATGTGACCTCTAACTCTGCAAATTATATCAGTCCTAGATATAAGGTCAATAGACCTATCTTGGGGTACGTGTGGGCTCCCACAGCCAAGGGGGGGATCAAACCAGGTGAGTACTTCCCCAGGAAACTTCCCTCCCAACTTCCCCCAGGAGGGCAGTAATCCTCCAAATCCTGGGTTAAGTTTCTTCCCCCGGTACCTTCGAAACCCCAACCTGCAGGACAACCTTCCTTTCTCTCCCCGCTTTCAGGAGTCCAGACCACCCAATCCGGGAGAGGGGAGGCCAAGGGTGGAGGGTTGCCAATGGAATCCCCAGTACCCAGGGTACTCCGGGAGAAGGGATAATTACCCTTCCCGAGAACAACCTAGGTTTAACGAAAGACCCCCGTACCAGTCGGAGCGGGTGTCCCAACTGGAGCGCCAGGTCCAGGACCTCACTCAGGTTCTGAGTCGCATGTTGAGGGCTCAGCAGAACCCTCAGATGAACATGGCAGCTCAGAACCCCTGAAAACAAGGGTCTGGCACCCCAGAAAAATGGAGGGGAGAGAACCCCAACAAACCCACCGGTTCCAGAGGAGGCGGCACGGGAGGAAGGGGTGTGCAAAGCCCTAGAGGAAGCTTCCTTCCTCACCTGTGAAAAGCCCCTTGACACCCCAGACCCGGAAGTAAAATCTCTTGCCCCCGAAAATCTGCAACCCAGGGAACAGAGGGTGGGTAGGAGAAACAGAGATCAAAAAGACCCATTTTGTGGAGGAAGTCAGTGTCCTCCAGTTTGAAGGGAACAAATTGTTGGAGGATTCTCGGAAGAATATCTTCTCCTTCAGTGTCGGGGGGGGGGAGTTCCTCCCAAAGAAAATGGGTCCCAAGAGACCAGAATTTAGGGCCTCATTACACGGAAGGCGGTAATGGTTAACGGCCACCGTTAATGGTAACGGTGGCCGTTAACCATTACCGCCTTACTACGAGGTCCCTTAGCGGGTTGGTGCTTTAACGCCTGCTTTTTGCAGGCGTTAAAAACCAACCCGCTAAGGGACCTCGGAGCTAATTACGGCACCGCAAAATTGCGGTGCCGTAATTAGCACCTTCCCCATTCCCATAGAGCCCTATGGGGCAGAAATGGGAATGGGGAAGGGCAATGGCGGAAGGGGGATTTACCGCCCCTCCAACCTTGGAAGGGGGCGGTAAATCCCCTTTCCGCCAAGGCGGTGCCGGTATTTTACCGGCATGAGCCATGGCGCTAATAGCGCCATGGCTCACCGCCTTCCGTGTAATGAGGCCCTTAGACTGGGTAGATGTGGGGACTGATGCAGAATCACCCATCCCTGAACCCCAGAATTGTCATCCAGAAAACAAAATATTGATGGACAGATCCTCCCCACAAACTGGTTCTAGTGACTGCCACCAGGTAAAGGGGGGCAGCACAGAGATACGGGTAAAGGGGATTTTGAAATCCCACATATTTCAGGATGCCAAATTTTTGTTACAGATTCCCAGACTCTGGCACAGCAAACTGTCCAAAACCCCACTGTGTCAGAGTCCACAATATAAGAAATTGACACCCAGCTTGCCCAAAATGCCCAATACCTTTGCCCCTTGGAGGAGAAAAAAGGTATATTCTACGCCCCCGTCCAAGTGCAAGGGCAATGTGCATTTTAGCACTGGTGGACACTGGATCACAAGACCCTCTTCTGTCAAAAAGCGCCTTTGAACAGCTACATTCAGGAAGGGGGGGGGGAGATACCAGGCCCCTCTAACCCCTCTTCCTGGAAAACTCCAGAACTTCAAAAGAAAATGAAATACCCGTCGAGGGGACTGCAGACCTAGAAATTAGAATTGGGTGACATAAGGTGACACATGATCATAGTTGTGTCTCCAGAGGGGCCCCCATGTCTATTAGGTAATGGCATCCTGCGCAGGTTGTCTCCTCTGATAGACTGTGTAAATAAGGTCCTCTGGACTCAGACTAACCGGCCAATAAAATTAAAACAAAGTATCAACCATGTTAGTTTAAATGGCACCTGCCCCATGCTTGAACATAAATCTGATCAAATTGAGTTTCATTTAAAAAATAATCAAATACCTGACATTACAGTAATTGCTGTAGGACAACAACTGTTGATGGGAACTCCTCTCCGTTTCAGATAATCAACCTTCCTTCCAGTTTCAAGTGGCATTCCACACTGGAAGGAAATACCTTGACATTTTATACCAATTCCCAATCTGAAAATCCAGCTCCTATAGTCAAAAGTGATGAAAAACCAGCTCAAAGCTTAGTTGACATTCAGAAAATAAGAGAACGGTTGTTCCTCCCTATTCAATTAAATGAGGGGAAGGAGCCTGTTCTCGCCAGTGTGTCCTTGAACAACAGAAAGATCTTAATCAGCAAAGCCATGTTCAGGAAACTCCAAAAAGATCCAGCCATTCCCACATTTAAATTGATTGATAAGTGGGAAATGGACCTGAAAACTCCCAATTCCAAACATCTGTATGCTCAAAATGTCCATAGGTGACAAAAGCATAGAGCATAATTGTTGGGTTGTGCAGGATGTCCCTGCTGCATTCTATTTAGGCAGTGACATTCTCAATCGGTTTGCAATGAATTTGGACCGTATAAAGGCATGGTTCAGACTGGGGGGGCAATCAAATGGGCTTTGATGATTCTGAGAAAGCATTTGTGGTCAGCTCAATTGCTGCTGTGTGCGGTTGAAGTTCAAATTGGAGAGGAGTTCACCATCCCAGGACGGAGCTGACAATTCCCACTTGACTTAAAAATTAAAAGAGGACAGAAAAATCCAGACGCATATGTACACCTCAACGTTCATCTTCGACAGCAGGTGTTGGGGTTAAACCCAACACCATTAGTTAATGTAGAACACACCATTCCAATAGTGGTGGATAACAGCGACCTCAGGAGTATCACTCTGGGCACAGGCATTATTATTGGAATGGCGGTTGATGACCAACATTATTCCATGGATCTAGGAAATTAACTGATAGCACCAATCCTCTGTGACGGCTATGACAAGGACAATGACATACCACCGGACAGGATCTTCACCCGGCAAGGGGGGAATTTCCTGGTGTACTCTTCCTGCCCTTACGGGGAGTAAGAGGTGATCTGTGACATCAGGAAGGATGAGGTGATGTTCCACGTCCACAATGACTGCCTCTCCTACCTGAAAGCCTCTGTCCAGGTAAACACTGTAACCAGAGACCTCCCCACCCAACTGGAGGAGGCCGCTGAGATAGCGAAACCAAAAGTCTTTCCAGGCTTCAGGCAGATGGTTGAAGAGCGGGTCAACCGCGCTGATGCCTTTGAGACTGAGGAACAAAGGCAAAAGTTGAAACGGGTGTTCTTAGACTTTCAAGATATGTTTGCTGTGGACTTGTTCGACAGTGGTCGCACCGAGATACATACTACCTCGATTCCCACGGACCCTGGAATGACCCCTGTGTTTGTGAAGCAATATCGCTTGCCTCTCACATTTAGGGAGTCGTAGACAGAAATTAACAAAAACCTAGAGTCATGTGGGATAATTCGTCCAGTCCACAGCACCTTTAGGAATCTGGTGCTGGGGATTTTAAAACCAAATGGGCAATGGAAACTTTGCACAGACCTTAGCGAGCTGAACAAACAGGTCCACATGTCCCGATGGCCTCTTCCCTGCATTGCCAGGGGCTGGCCCAGATCCAGGGGTCAAAGGTGTACGCCAACATTGACCTGACCAATGGATACTGGACTGTGCCTGTCAGTAGGGAGAACCAGTACAAGCTGGCCTTTACCTTCGGGGGGCAGCAGTACACATGGACCCGGACTCCCTTCACATACATAAACTCTGGCAATGAATTCCACATCTTCTTACACAAGGCCATGCCTGACTTGGGTGAAAGGGGTAACCTGACATATCTGGATGATGTCTTGATTAAAAGCTCAACTGTGGAGGAAAACATAGTGGAAATCTGCTATGTTCTGACCAAGTTGAGGGTTGCTGGAGCAAAACTGACCTTCCAGAAGGCACAGTGGTGCAGGACCTGTGTCAACTTCGTGGGACATGAAATAACCCCTGAGGTTCTCTGTCCCCAGGCGAAGAAAATGGAAGCACTACTAAAACTGAACGACCCCACAACTCTGCTTGAGCTAAGAAGCCTCCTTGGACTGATTAATTACAGTAGGAAATTCACTGAGGATTACGCAGAGGTCACAAGACCCCTGATCCTTCTGTTGAAGGGGGAACAAGTGGGAGTGGGGTCCAGAACAAGCCGAGGCAGAAAAACAACTGTAAGGAAGTCTCTCACAAGTGCCTTCTCTAGCTTACCATGTCAAAAAAAGGGAGTTCTTCTTGGAGACCGGGTTCTTGAATACATGCTTGACAGCAGTATTATACCAAAAGCATGACAAGGTCAATAAAGTCATCTCTTATGCAAGCAAGACTTTATCCTCTGTGGAGGAAAAATTCAACGAGTGTGAGAAGGCACTCCTGGCAACGGTGTGGGCATTGAAAAATGACCGCCCGTTCATCCAGGGGGAGCACATTATAGTGGCAACTCCACACCAGCCTTTGCAATACCTCCAAAATGACAGAATCCGGGCAGAACATGTAAGTAATTCCAGAATTACCTGCTGGATTCTGTCCATGCAAGGCTTTCCTGTGGAGGTCAGATATGGCCAAAACAAGAAGAGTCCCCTCGCGCAAAGTCTGGCTGACTTGCAAGATTATGCCAGAGTAAACTTCTCAAGGACGAAAGTCTCAAAACTCAGGACAACATGGAGGCGTACCTGAATTTCCCGCACAAAGTCTATGAAGAAGACAAGTGCGAGGGGATGCCCACAGTTTATGTGGACGGTTGCTCCTACCATGTTGACAACAACAGGGAAAAGGAGCTGGTGGCCGGCGTTGGGAATTCCTCTGTGAATGATGCCCTGGAACCCACAGCTGGGTACAAAATCGGTCCCTGCTGTAGTCAGGTGTCAGAGTTGATGGTAGTTCACCTGGCCATCCTCAATGCTGTGCAATACCGACTCCACAAACTGGTCATAATCACTGATTCAGATTATGTCCGGAACAGGTTCGTGGAGCACCTGATCAATTGGAGAACCCGAGGCATGCTGTGTGCTAATAACAAACCACCTAAACATGGCAAGCTCATACAAAATATTGATGATCTGGTCACCTCTAATGGGATGGCTATCTATTGGAAGAACATTAAGGGTCATTCCAGAATAGAGGGGCCAGGCATAACTGGAAACGACCTGGCTGATCATCTGGCCAAAACCAGAGCCATCCAGGGGGATCTCTTTGAGATCGAGTGCCTGTTTGGGGAAATCCAGGTCACTGCTGTCACCAGGTCCCAGACAAATGATCACAATGAATTTGCAACTACCCCATGGAGTAAGGAGACCCCAGATGCTGATTTAATCACAGCACAAAAAGGGGATCCGATTATTGGGAAATTTTACCAACACATTGAGGACCCTGAGAACTTTCCTCTGACGGAAACTGTTTACATTGGGAAAGGTGTTGATGAAGTGTCCCAAAATGTTCCGAATCCAAGACGGTTTGTTGGTAAGGAGATCCATCTCTGGTTGTGACCAGTGGGTGGTACCTACCTTATTCCAAAGCCTGATGCTAAGTCACACCCATGACGCAGCCACAGCCGGTCATCGGGGGTTTCATACTACTCTAGAAATCTTGCAGGAGGTTGCATACTGGCCACACATGTGGCAGGACCTCGACCAATATTTGAAGGGGTGTCTTATGTGTGCACAATTTCAGCCAACTTCACTCACACACCGAGCTCCCCTCCAGAAGAGGGAGATGACACCGCCTTGGTCAGATTTACAAGTAGATTTCATCGGGCCCATGATTCGCTCCTCTAGGGGGGAACAAGTACATGTTAACAGTAACGTGCTTGTTCACCAAATGGGTGGAATGTCTCCCAGCCCCAAATTGCAAGGCAGAAACAGCAGCTGCCCTGATGATCAACCGCATCTTTTTACGTTTTGGCCTACCCCAAAGGATTGAGTCAGACCGAGGAAGTCACTTCACCAGCGAAGTGATGACAAAGATGTGGGAGATACTTGGTGTAAAAAGGAAACTTCATATTGCATACCACCAGTCCTCTAGTGGGGGAGTTGAGAGGTACAATAAAACCATTGTGGGCATTCTAAAAAAGTTTGTGGCAGATTCTGAGCCAAGTTTGGTCATCCGATTACCGCTTGTCCTGATGGCCATCACATCTATGTCATGATACCTACCCCCGGGCATCCGGATCAAGCCCATCAGCCCCGGGAGCAGGCATCCAGACATTTACTAAAACCCCAGCAGCCCCAGCTTGGGGCTGTCTGGGTTCGGTCCTGGCGCCGTAGGCACCAGGCTCGTAATAAAAATCAGTCCTGCCATAGGCGCCAGGCTCATAGACATTACTTACCTCATGCAGACCATGCTGCAAATAAATCCAAGCCAACTTGAGGCCTGGTTGGGACTATTTTACTACAGGGACTATATTTTACTCAAGTGTGGTCCTGGGGAACTTCTTTCCTGGGACTACTTTGGAGGCTATTTAAACCACGCTCGAACAGCAGCACATGCTTCGTGTTATTCTGCATCCAGCAGCGTGACTCTCACCGTGCCTGCAGCCAGCATCCAGTCTTCTGCCACGCCCGCGTGCCTACAGCCAGCATCCAGTCTTCTGCCACGCCCGCCTCGAATCCGGAGCTCCTAGAATAAAGAGGAAGAAAAGGACAAGGTTAGAAAACAAACTTATTTCAAATTCCTCACCTGATTCCGGATCCATTTCATCTCCCGACCTGGAAAGTACATCAGTCCTGCACGCGTCGCTTCCCCAGCTCCAGCACGGCGCCATACTCGCCAGTTCTCACAGCATCTTTCGATCCGGCACTGTCTCCATCATTTCTTTGCCGTACTCTGGCACCTAGGGGCACAAGAATAACAAGGTGAGCCAAGGGAATCAACAAATAACTCTTACCACCATAGACTTACCTGATTTACCACCGGCGGTATCATTCTCCATATCTTTATATGCCGCATCTGTAAAGAGGGTGAAAAACAACGAGTTAATGCATGCAATAGTTACCGGACAGCGTTGGGTAACACAGACTCTTACCTGAACGCCAGCAGCAGCTACGAGACCTTCTTCTCACAAATTCAGTTGCAACTTAAGGAAGGAAGGGGACAAGAGTGAACATCGGGCACATTGAACTCTTTGAACTTGATACTTACCAATCCCGCCTGGGACTTCAGAGTCAATGCTTACCGGAACTCTCCCAACGCCTTCAAACCAGTGAAGTAACTGGTATCTATGCGCCCCTGCAAGACACGCAGGATGGAGAGCTCATCTTTTACAAACATAAGGTGAGGTTACTAAGGGGATATCGGAGGTGATTAGTGGGGGGGAGAGCGAGAACAGTTGGGAGACCATCACTAAAACCCACAGGTGGCTAATCCCTGTCTCCACTTGCAAGAAAATACTTCTTCGGGTCCAGCAGACAAGACTAGGCGGGCCAGTCCAGACAGTCATCTCTGCACTACGCATCACGTTGACGGAGATCGCAGCTGTCCGGGTCCGATCAACACCCCTGTGGGGTCCAGGTGAGCGTAACAATCTACACCATCTTCTGCGACCAAAATGTCTACATTTGAGATAAAGACTGGACCGAGGATGGTGCTACCTCAGCATCTGCTCCATAGAACACAAAAGCAGACACTGATAAACGCCTCCACAACACATGAATATGTTAAGAATCTAAGAAAACACCTTTAGCATGCTTTTGCGTATGCTCAGCGGAATCTGGAGAAATGGGCAGAGGGGATGAAAACTCAATATGATTTAAAAACAACCAAAAAGGAATACCAAGTAGGAGACTGGGTACTTGCACAATTTTCAGAGGGACCAGACTAAGGAGAGAAAATGTCTCCCCTCCTGGCGCGTTCCTTTTGAAATTGTAGACAAAATATCACCTGTCACCTACAGAATCCACAACCCCAAAGGAGAGATGTCAGAGTAATGGGTCCACATTAACCAGTTAAAAGGTTGTCACCCCAGACACACTTTCCAGCTGATTGGGGAGCCAAAGGAAAGCCAAATAGAGGAGACACCTGGATAATAAGAAGAAAGAAAAAGAAAAAGTAGAAGTGAATAGGTAGGTCCATAGGTATATCTATGTAACAGGAAGTACTTTGTTATTGTTATTGATCACGAAACTATGGTGTAAAAGTTGAATCATGTCTTTGCATTGTAAGTAATTGTTTGCTGATATTGTTCAAGTACCCTGATAAATGTAAATGTATGTTTTGTTCCAATGATGTCAACCTTCCGGGAAGACTGTCAGTGAAAGATTCTAAAACCTGTCTTTACTATCAAGTACTAATTCCATTCCCTCTTAGACCGATGAGGACCTCTTGGGGGACCCGGAAAGGGAAGGAAGGAAAGGGGGTGTCGCTCCACACTCTCCAACGAAAGACCAAAAGAAAGGGGGTGTCGCTCCACACACTCCAATGAAAGACGAAGGGAGTATCGGGGCATACCACTCCTTGATGAAAGAAGAACTCCACCTGATGAACCCAACTTTGCCCTACTCTCGCTCAACAAGAAGTCTCAGGAAAGCAGGGAGAGGGGGAATCTGTGGGGTACGTTTACCAGCCCAGCAGAACTTCCCCTAGACCACCAAACTGTATTTTCAGCAGTTACAAGATGAATGGCTGCGCTGGCTCTGCTGAGCCCTTATTTCCTTGCATCAAAACTGTGTTATAGCAGTTACCAAAAAAATGGCTGCACTGGCTCTGTTGAGCACATATGGGGCGAGATGAAACCTAGAACACCCCTAGAATTGCTGCAGTTATTTTCTTCATGTGGACTAAAAAGAAGAATTCAAAAGCAGCCTGGTGCAGCGCTGCTATGCTGAAAGCCCAAGATTTCTAACTGAAAGAGAAAATGTTCTGTGTTTAAAATGACTGCGCACTGATGCTATTTCCATCTTTTCAACATTACACAGTTTGGTTGCTGATAAGACACATTCATGCCCATATATCTTCAGGTTATACACCAGCAAAGGCATTATGTGTCAAGTAAAATCTTTGAAATAGCAGAGAAATTCACTCCAGGCGTACGTCAGCATTTTACTTTTGCAACAAAATAACACAGTCAAACTCTTGACAAGAAGCTCTCTCTCTCCCTTTGCTTTTGTCAGTTTCAAAGACCCCTTCTTTTTTAACAGATTCCTGTGTGTTAGAAATTGACCCAAGCTAAGGAAATGTCAGAATAAAGATGCGAGGAAAACCGCATTTGTAAAGTGACATCCAAGAAAAATTAACCCATGTGTAAAACGGTGCTTTTGCCAAGCAGGAAAATGCATTTTGAAAGTGAAATGTTAAAATGATGCCCTGTGCTTGCACAGAAATGTGATGGAAGATGGGGGTTTGCTCTAAGATATACATGATATTTAATCACCAAACGACTTGATTTCTGTTTAAAGAAAGAAAAAAAACCTTTGAGACCAACAGAACAGGTTTGGCAGGCACTGACTTCAATGGTGCCCTGACTCCCATGGGAACAAAATTACCTTCCCCAAGTGGACCAGCCCCCTGGGCACATGAAAGGTGCCAGGTGCAAGGTGGAGAATCTAGCCACTTCATCAGATGGAGCGGCATTGCTGCAGCAGGAGACAATGGACTGCCCTGGCACAAGGGTGTGAAATCCTCTGACACTTCTCCTCCGCTTCAACTGCCTAAGGTCAAAGGCGAATCCATGGGCACAGCTGAAGCTGACCAGAGCATGACATTTGGCTGGGGGTTGGAAAGACTTCCCATATTTGGAAACAAAGCCAGTCCATTTGATTTCAAAGCCTGCTCATATCATGACAGTTATTTCAGTAATCGAAAGAAACAGTAATGTGAAATAATAACCGTTTTAAATGCCATTCTTGCACCATTAAAATAAGACATTGTAGGTTTTTCTGGCATGTGGTGGACGCAAACGCCAGTAAAATGTCATATCTAGGGAAAGCGTATATGGTACAGTTTTGCAACTTAATGAAAATATGCCCAGTGATAATATGTATATCTGTAGACAATTGTAGAATTTTAGGTGAAATGTTTTCCATGGAAATGGCGAAAGATTGCCAGGAGAACAAACCAATATCACACAAACTTGCCGTTTAGGCAGAAATGTCCCTTGTGAAATATGAATCTGCCTATTTAATTTTCCTGATGATATTTGTAAATAGAAGTGTTTTGCTCCATAATTGATTTTGACAAAAGTAACTTTGGTAGAACAAAGCACATTGTAAAAACACACACACTAAAACTGAGTCACTTCCTTCAGTCCAATCTGCTTACAGGGAGGCAGCGACAGTTAAAGGCTGACCTATCCGATTTAGAGGTATGTCTAGCTTAGTTCTGCCCACATAGTACAAATCCTCTTATTTCATCCAGTCTATTTAAGATGGACTATATACAGTCAGGACATTCAAAAATCCAAGATTCAAGAAAATCCAGCATTCATAAATCAACATCCAGAGATCCAGACATTCCACATTCACCCTGCAAAATTCCAGATTCCAGGGCCAGGCCAAGGGTAGCTGATAGTAGATCCAGGCAGAACCTCTTATACAGAATTGAATGCTACAAAAATCCCAATAGTTCAGGGAAAAAGGGGGAAAGGCTGTGGAACCCTTTTTGGGATTATCCAGTGACCAGTCCGGCTTTACCCCGCTACCTGCTTTGCCCAGCTGATGCACCCCACTGTCTACAGTGACTAGACTAGGCCCAGCTGTCCCACTCCAGGAGATCCCGCCGCTGTGCAGTGACCAGATCTTGCCTCGCTGTCCAGAAACCCGACTGACTGTCCAAACTACCCCATTCAAGGCTCTTTGTAAGTATTTCCCTTCCCCAGTGACCAACAAGCGGTATCCCTTACTTTGTTACCTTGTATTATGTCCAATCCCATAGAAATCCTACAAATACCATAGTAACTTCTTAAAATTGTTAGAATACTCTGTGTATCCTGTCCTTAGGGAAATCTGTGTTTAATTTCCATGTGTTAGCGCAATTCTTTCCAAACCATTTCAGTCCGTGTGCAGGTCCTTAGTACTATTTTGAATAATTTTATTAATTCCCATATTGTCACACTCACCTGTGTCTCTGCAGGAGCGATGGACGAGCCTCCCTTGACCCTGAGTCTTCACTTCCCCTGTTTCACCCGGAGGAATACCTGTCAAATACAAGGTGTACACTCAAACCTGAATTCACCCGATTCCCCTGGACCCTTCCCTTCTCTTCACTGTGTGCTGTGATGTCCCCCTATGGGCTTACCTTGATCTTTAGTAGGGTGTGCACTCCATCATGCATTTGCAGGGGTGTGATTCACTCATGTGATTAGTGCCAATGTCTGTAGGCTGAGTTCAGATGCCAAACGCTGTTTTATGCCTTCACAGCGAGGCCGAGAGTTCAAGGTGCCAGTTTCTTCACTGGCTAGAAAGTCCTTCCCACAAGTGAACGTTGCGTGGAGAATGTTGAGTGTCCAAAATTGTCCGTATTGTCTTTGTTTGCCGGTATTTTTGTGGGGGAGTAGCGCTGCGTGTAGAAGCTAGCCGCTGGTAGGTTTGCGCAGCGCCTTCAATTCGAGCGCACCTGGTAATGTCTCTCCCTTACCCTTGGAGGAGAAATTATGTGGTATTAGCGCCTCGAGTCTGGGTTCAGCGCTACTGGAGACTTGGTGGTTAGGTAAGTTTGCACGGAGGCTTTTGGTAAGTATGCACCGCGTAGAGAGAGAGAGAGCGCAGTGAAATAAGCGTCCGCGTTATTGGAGCGAGCGCAATGAATAATGTCTCTTATTTCTTACAGGGGTTTGTGCGCTCGTGCAACTAACCTGGATTCCAGCTTTGCGGGAAGATTCAGTGAGTATGTGCAGTGTTACTGATGTGCACGTGTTAACGCTGTTCTTCTTTGTTCTTACAGGTGCCGGTGTAGAAGTCGCCTCTTAACTGGAGAGAGCTGCGGCGTGGAGTAAGAACCAAGTAAGCTGAAGCTGAATGATCCAGAGCGGGTAAGCAGAAGTAGGATGATCCGGAGCAGGTAAGCAGAAGCAGGTTGATCCGGAGCAGGTAAGCAGAAACAGGATGATCCAGAGCAGGTAAGCAGATGCTGGCTGATGCAGAGCACGGCAAGTGTGTTGCTGATACAGCTCACAGTAAGCAACACGAAGCACTGGAAGAATCTTGGGTGTGGCTTATATAGCCAGCCACACCCAAACTCTAGAGAGCTCATGAGTTATCATGCACTTCCTGTTTGGCAACAGGGAGTGGTAACCAGGAAGTTACTACAAACACTAGGAAGGAATGAAAGGAGGGATTTGTTATGGTTCTTTGTGTGCCTATGCCAGGCCTGCCAACCCTCCACCCAGCTTGCCCCAACTACCTGCCTGATACCCATGACACATATAGAGCTGAACACGGCGTGGACAGGTTGACCTTGCAAGTAACCTCCTTGTGTACCGTGTCTTTCTTTACAATCTAGCCATTAATAATATAGTTGCAGTAGAATCAATCCTTTTTCTAACAAAACCGAGTTGCATGTGAAAGGGTTTCCCTTTTAAAAGCCAATTTTTCCTTTCCCTTAAAGAATCCCACACTGTAACCCATCAAAAAGCCACCCTTTTGCTTTCATATCCTACCTGTTATGTGCCTTAGTACCTTAGCATTAAAACTGATTTCTGATTGTCTGTTTAGCTCATTTTCCAAGCCGTTTTGCTATTTTAAACCCGTAAAAGTCAAGAAATTGCAATCCTGCCACATGTGATTTTGCTGCACTGTTTTTCCTCCCCTAAGTTGATTTTCTAAATTGTATGCCCATTGTGTAGTACTTTGCCTTGTAGCTTGTCAGTTTGCATGCCTCTTTGATACAGCAACACACATTCTTGCCTTATTCATTCAACCGCACATGTAAAATAACCATTCTGTAATTCTGAGTGCCATTTTGCTCATTTTTCAAAGGAGCTCAATCCGATCTTTGCCTCCCATTCAGGAATGGTAGGTCAGATTTTCAATCTGATTCTTGCGTAGTATACCGGACTCCTTGCTACTCCCCTCCACCCACACAAAGTTTGGTTAATTGGGGTTTGAGGGAGTGTTGCAGGGGGAATGCTTAACTGTGGTGCCATTTAAAAGCGCTAAAAGTAATCTTGCTTTCTTTCAATTGTGCATTGTGTCCCTTATGTAGAAGGTTAAATTAAGTGTATTCTATCATTTTAAGGTGTAATCATCACCACCCTGGTGATTGCTGCCCCATGTCGAATGTGTTTGATTTTTATTCATAATTAAAAATAATAAATATTCTACTATTACACACCGGCCTGGTTCATGGTCATTGCGACACAGGGTGTATGTTAAGAGGGGTGTGAGACGGGTTGGCTGCCTTCTCAAAGCTGAATCCAAATTAATAAATCTAAAAGCGTTTTGATTGTGCGCTGCATCCCTGGCCAGTATAAAGAGTCCTGGTTTGGAGTGTGACGCCTCATTAAAATCCTTAACAATGCTGGTGCACATGTTTCATTAGTGCATCCCTTTTGTCCAGGCGCTTTGGAAAATGTTGGTTGGGACATGTAATGCAGCATGCTGATGGTGTGCTGATATGTACCTGGGGCACAAAAGTGCAGGACTGATGCCAACTTCAGTAGCAGTGGTATGGCTGCTCGGATAAAGATGGCACTCTCAATGTCAGGCTGGTTAACGGTGAAGAGGTCTGCAATGGTATGGTGTTTGATACGACACAGGTTATCAGCGGTCCATCTGCCAGTCGTCAGTGCGATGGGCTGACTCAGGGAATGGGTGCCCTCCTTTCCACGCATCTCCTCCGCTTTTGCCCTGGTGGGTTCCTTTGTTGCTGCTGTTGTGCTATCCTCTGGAGGTCAGTGTAGAGCAGGAGTCTCTGGATGTTTGCAACTGCCACGGGCTGCGTGGTGCTTAGAAGTAGGTTTGGGGGAAGGGGTGTCCCTTACATACCCTGTTTGAGTCCACTGGGTGTACCTGCAGGTTCATTTTCTTCACCTGGATGCATTTACCTGCCCAAACAGGTTAATGTGGCTATTTCTTGGTGGAATTACTGCCCATTCTTGGTGGTATCTCAGCAGTATCTCCACTTGTAATATGGTGGAATTACCATTTTTATTCCTGGTGCTAATTCCGCTGGTGGAATTGGAGCTGGGGCTAATTCCACCAGATTGCATCAGTTATAATTCTGCCGGTTAATTAACTCCCATTTTCTGGAAGACTCAATTCGGCAGAGTGGTAAAAGTGCTGGTAACTGAAGTATACTGGCACTTTTTCCACTTACCGTACACTTGTAAAGAGGCCCCATATCCTTTAAAACACTTCTTAAATCATTGCTTTCATAATTGTTCCACTCTAAATGGTTGTTTTTCAGGAAAACTGCCAGTACCAAGGTAGGGGCATGAGTGTGTGCTGCTGTTTCCCATTGCATGCAATGCTCTAATTGGCGTATAACGCAGTATGAGGATCAATGCTTAAAAAAGCGCGCGGAAAGCCACACCCACAGAGCCTGGCAGCAGGAGAGCCTGACTGCATGCGTGACCTTTACACCCCGTTTATGAGAGAACACGAACCAAAGACACAATAACAAGCCCTTAAATCGTTTGTCACAAAATAATAGTACATTTTTCTTTGATTAGGCATTTATTTCCAACACCAAAATCTAGGACGAAAGCCAGATCCCAGTGAGTCGAAAATATATGCGTAATGTTTTATTGAGCTACACGAACTGCAAAACGGTTGACCTCGCTTATTCCAAAATTGGATAAAAACAGATGATGGTCTAATTCCTCCTAATCTTATGTTCAGACGCTCAAAATCAAACCTGCAAAATACATTATCGTCTGAAAACTAGAAGCAAAATAAATTGCTGACAGAACTAACCACACATAGGCGGCAGGCACACATACAATCCTATCTTAAAATGTATTTTCGATTGAAAATAAGCGATCCTGGAATAACATCAAGCCTTTAACAGACAGCTGCAAACTCAGGGGCATTACATTCACATGACATTTGGTGTCCCCTGCGGACGTGGGTCTAGTGGGAGCGGCGTCGAAGTCCTGTAGTTATATTTGTATTTTCCATGTGTTGGCCATCGTGCGAGTCCGGACTAGGAACAACGGCTTCCTTGGGAAATAACGCTGTGCTAGTTCTTCCCAGACCATGGGTGGGACTCTTGCCATCTCTACTCGCCAGAGAGTGCCCAGGCGATGTCTTTTCTCACCCCTTTCCGCCTGTTCTTTTCTACCGCCAACACTCTGCACACAACCATCTCTATCTGGAAACTGTTGCCTCGTAGAGGCCTTCTAAAGGAGGACGCGCACACACGGAGACTGCAACTTGCTTCCTTTATTTTACGAACACCAAACCCCAACTGGCGCTCAGCGCGCCTCCTCCCATAATCCCCGTTTCCCTTTTTTCCTCCCGCCGTGTCAATAACTCCGCCCCCACAACGGTGGGGGCAGCACTCCTTAACCCATGAGTGCTTGGCAACATCACCCCCGAATAATATATTCAAACATCGGGGTCAACATTCTTCAACAAGTCTCGTAGGTTTTCTTACAGTTCTCCGTGGCCTCTCCTCTTGGTCACCTGCCTCTTGCAGTTCCGTGGTCCTCGCTTCTCTGCTTGTCCCTCCTGGGTCTCCTCCTGGTGGGACCCACAAATCGTCCTGCGACTCTCGCGGCTCTGGAGAGGCCGATCGATATAGCGGCTCTGTTCCTTCTCGTCTGGAGTAGTGTCTGAATTGTTGACAGTTCCTGGTGACGGCTCTGCTTTGATCCTCGGCTGTCACCATCGTGCCTTTCACTGCGGTTACTCTCATGGGACTTGGAGCGAACCGCGGATCTGTCTTTCTGGGCGTTGGTTGCTGGACGAGTACTTCGTCTCCAATGTGGAAGTCTTGCATCACTGCATGACGGCGGGCGTCTGTCTCTCGTCTCGCTCTCTCCTTGGCTTCTGCATCCCTTCGGAGCACGTCCATGTCAAGCGGCTCCTCATCGGCTGGGTTGTGCGGTATGCGGGTTCGTACTTTGTAGCGAAACATGAGCTCGGCAGGTGTCTTGTTGGTGGCTTCGTGAGGAGTGTTTCTGTAGTCCCGTAGGAGTCGGCACAGCGCCTGGTGTGGGTCGACCGCTTCTACTCTGGCTCTTTGTCTCGTTTTTTTGATTGATGCCATGAATCGTTCAGCCATCCCATTCGCTTGAGGGTGGCGAGGAGTTATCTTCATGTGTGCAAACCTTAAATGTTATGCTAGTGTTCCAAATTCATGTCCACTGAACGGGGGCCCATTGTCGGATTTGACTATCTTGGGGATCCCCCACTCGCTGAACACTTCTTCTATCGCCGCTGCTACTTGGGGGAATGCGGTGGTGGTGACCGTTTTGACGATTGGGAAACGTGAGTGTTCATCTATTATGAGCAAGAGGTAGTCACCCTCTTCCGTGGGTCCATAGAAGTCCATGGCTACCCGTTCCCATGGTCGTTCAGGTATCTGTGTGTGTTGGAGCGGGGGTGGATGTTCCGTGGGGGCTGTGCACTGACAGGCGTGGCAGTTCTTCACCCATTCTTCCACTGCCGCGTCCAGGAACGGGAACCAGACATGGCGCCTCAGCTGCCTCTTGGTGTTTTCTGCTCCTCTGTGACCCTCATGGGCCGTGCTTACCACTTCATTCCTGAGCGTGGCGGGGATGACTATTTTGCACCCTCTGAGGAGGATGTCGTTGTCCTTGACGGCCAATTCGCTGTGTACCCTGGCCAGCCTTTCAATTTCTTGTTTGCACGTCCCTGGGTGTGCCAGCGTTGCTCTATGGTGATCTCTCCATTTGCTGGACAATGTGAGGCTGATGGCGAGTGCCATGGTGGGGTCAGCAGAAGATGCGGCCGCCACTCTCTCCAGGGACAACACCGGTGGTAGCGAGCTCGATGCTATGTACTGTACATAGGCGATGTCTCCCTCACGGGTCAGTGGGGCCCCCACTGGGTGACGTGACAGGTAGTCAGCGGGGTTAAGGTCACCCCCGGGACGATGTACGATGTCATAGTCATATTCCTGTAAACGGATACCCCAGCGCTCGATTCTTGGAGGCATCTTGGTGTGCGGGTTGCCGAACAGCGAGAGCAGGGCTTGGTGGTCCGTTATTAAGGTAAACTTTTTCCCAATGACGAAGTCATGGAAATGTTCGCACGCCCATACGGCGGCTAAGCTCTCTTTTTCCGCCTGGGAGTAGGCCAGTTCTGGGGTGGACAGGGCTCTGCTTGCGTATGCGACGACATGTCTCGGGTGGACATCCGCCCCGCTAGTTTGGGCTAGGATGGCGCCAAGGCCCACCGGGCTCGCGTCCACTACAATTTCAGTGTGCCAAGCGGGATTGAAGTATGCCAGGCGGTGTGCTTCCATCAGGGCCCGCTTGATGTCGGAGAAAGCCTGGAGGCATGCTGGGGTCCATTCAAACACTGTATCTTTCTGGAGGAGTTTCCGTAGAGGGTCGGTGAGGGACGCGTAGTGCGGTATATACCGCGCACAGTAGCCAGCCATGCCAAGAAATGAGCGGACGTCAGCAACCTGTCGTGGTTCCTCCAGGTTGGTGATAGTGTCAACCTTATCAGGATCCGGCAGCATACCCTCGCTGGAAAAGATGTGTCCAAAGAATTTGAGCTTGGTCTTGCTGAAACGGCATTTTGCAATATTGAGGGTGAGGCCTGCTTCTTGGAGTGCTGCACATGTAGCGAGCAGAGCCTTGTCGTGAGCCTCTTTCGACGAACCGAAAACGAGGATGTCGTCACTGTAATTCAGTGTGCCTTTGATTGGTCTGATCACCTGCCGGATGGCCTCTTGGGAGATTTCTGCGGCTGATGAGATGCCGAAATTTAGGCGCCGATATCTGTATAGACCGTCATGGGTCGCGAATGTCGTGATGGGTCTGGATTCCGGATGCAGCTCCAGCTGATGGTATCCCTGGTTGAGGTCGAGTTTGGAGAACATCCGGGCGTTGTTCAGTTGCACGATCATGTCCTCGATGCAAGGGCCCGGGTGCCTCTCACGCTGAATGGCAGTGTTTGCCACCCTCATGTCCACACACAAACGGATCTTTCCTCCCTCTTTTGGTACAACCACGAGTGGGGAAACCCATGGTGTCGGCCCTGTGGCTGGTTCAATGATGCCATCAGACAATAGTTGTTGGAGTGCGTCTGATACTGCCACTTGTAGGTGGAAACCCACTCTCCGGGGGTGTTGCGGTACTGGCCTCACTGAAGTGTTGATGTGTAGTCGGATGGGAGGGGCCTTGAGTTTGCCCAGCCCTCTGCAGAGGTTGGGGAAGTCTCTCGTGATGTCGGCCTGTGTGACCAAGTTCTGCATCTGGTAGCATGCGATGGCGCCAACTGTATCTCTCGCGTTCATGCCCTCGGAGGTCGCTGTGATGGAGTCTCCCGCCTTCACGTGTATTTCTATTAAACCTAAACGGGACGCCGTGTGATAACCGAGCAGGCATCGGCTTCTAGCAAGTGACCGGATGATGTGTATCGTTGTGTCTACTTTCCGGCCATTCAGGAGAAGGCGTTGTGTGAAACATCCTACTGTCGGTAGGGGGGTGGTGGCGCCCCACTGAAATATCCTTGAGCGGGACTGTTGAAGTGCAGGTGGGTTCGGTAGCATGGCATAGTCCTGTTCGCCCATAATGTTAACAGTAGCGCCTGAGTCAATCATGAATTGGAATTGTCTATTCCCCATTTTGATGGGGATTTTCGGGGCTTCTCTGGCCTCTTCAGTGTCGAGTATGAGGTTGACAAACTCATCTTGGTCGTATGAGTCATATGGTATGTCATATGCAGCTCCCTGCACCTCCTGGTAGAGAGGCTCAGGCCCATATTCTTCTGGCGGATGGTCATATTCATCGGTGAAGTATTTCGTCCGATCAGTCTGCTCTGGCTGTGGTGGGAATCCCGGCGTATGGTATTCGTCAATGGCTCTGACGTATCGCCTCTGTCCTTGGCTTTGTTGGTAGTATCGGGGTTGAAAGTGTCTAGGAGGTGGCGGACGGACAAATGTCCTGACTGGCGTTTGGGGTCTCGCGGGCGGGAATGGTACGCCTTCCCTGCACACCGAGTGGAAATGGCCTTCTCTTCCGCAGTTTGTGCATCGTTGAGACAGAGCGGGGCAAGATCCTGCGTGTGGAAAAGACATCCCACAGCGATAGCATTGTCTCTGTAAGCGGGGTGTTTGGACGTTTTGAGTTCTGTATGACTGTGGCCCCCTGTCGCCTGGACGAGATGGTTGTATGGTTGCGATCAGTTCCGCAGCGTCGTGTTTGGGGTTGCTTGGGCTGGTCATGGATGTGGCTTGGGCATCGACCCTCTCATGTATGCGAGCGAGCTCGCTCACTTCCTGGATGGAGAGGGGTTTCTTTAGGAGCTGTTTCTTGAGGGCAGGGGATAAGCAACCTTCAATGACCCTTAGTCTTATGGCTTCTTCCAGAGAAAATGCGTCGAATTGGCAATTTGCACCCTTTACTCTCAGGCGGGTTATGAATTCATCAACTGTTTCCTGCGGCATTTGAGTGCACTTGTTGAAAAGGTAGCGTTCGTAGTCGCGATTGACTTCTATGATGAGGAGTTTGTCTAGGGCCTTTATTAAGTCCTTGAAAGTGTTCTGTTCGGCTGCAGGAATAGTCTTGACCACAGTCTTTATCTCGCCTCCCACCAGATTGAGGAAGATGTCTCTGATGTTGGGGGAGTTTCCATCCCCAGATCCCCTGACGTAATGCTGGAAATCTTCCATCCAATCAGTCCATCTAGGTCCTTTCGTGGCTTGTGGGGTCATGGTGAAAGGGGGTGGTAGTCGCAGTTGAATCGGCTGCACTACGTGAGCCGGCGTAGGCGACCCTGGGTTGGACCCTGACGCGGAGGCTGGCGTGCTCATGATGCCGGCGACAATATGTATTAGTGCTTTATGTGGGTAGGCTAGTGGAGCTCAGTCCGGGCAGACTCACCGGCCTCCAGCGTGTGAGGTGTCGCAGCAGACGTCCAAAACGCTTCCCTGCGCTATGTTGTGCTGTGCCAGAGGTGTGTGGTGGTCTCGCTGGCTCCTTTGATCCACCGACGACCTTCTTGACCTTCTCGGGGTGTCGAGGAGAAAGGATGTCTGGATAGAAAAAGGAGGAGGCCTGGAGGTATTCAGGGCATGTTGGTGAAGTACTGCGAGGAGGAAGAGGGCTTCCGCTTGTGTGGGCCACCAGGATGTAGGAGGAGGAGGCCTTGTGCGCTCACGCGGCGCGACGAGTGGCGGACAGCCAAAGGAGGAGCGGCGGATTGCCTTGTGTGCGCTCGCGGCGCGTCGGGTGGCGGAAAAGCCAAAGGAGGAGCGGCGGATTGTTACGGAGGACTCCGTGGGCACACGAGGAGAACCCTCGTCGCCAGTGTTGCCTCGTAGAGGCCTTCTAAAGGAGGACGCGCACACACGGAGACTGCAACTTGCTTCCTTTATTTTACGAACACCAAACCCCAACTGGCGCTCAGCGCGCCTCCTCCCATAATCCCCGTTTCCCTTTTTTCCTCCCGCCGTGTCAATAACTCCGCCCCCACAACGGTGGGGGCAGCACTCCTTAACCCATGAGTGCTTGGCAACAGAAACTATTTCATTTTATGTGTGAATGCAAAAAAGTATGAACGATAACAAAAAAGATAAATAAAAGAAATTAATGTAAGAGCCCCGCTCCCAACAGACCCTACGGTAACGTTGACATTTTCACATAAACACTGACCTAAATCACTTATACTCGGTGGTGGAAATGAAAAAAGTTGGTGGGGGTGGAATTTGGGGGTGGGGGCGCGTTGTCTGAGAAGGCGGGGTTTAGAGAGGGCAGAGCTGGCAGTTGACCTCCGATCAAATGAAATGTCCAAAATGATAGTTAAAAACAGCAACATCAAAAATTCTGGCACAAAAGGAATGAATGGCCATGTGAAATTGTGGGCCACTTTTGCATGGAGACGAGACAATTTTATGCCCCAGTCCAACCCTGGCAGCCAGCATGCAGATTCATAACATTTGGCCACAGCATCACTCAGACCACACTTTTACTCCTGCACGAACTAAAACAAGACAAATTACACAGGGTCACCGGAGCCAGCACACATTAAAATCTGGCCTCTAAAAAAATGCAGCACATCACATAATATATAACGTATCTGCTGTGCTGCATTTTTTAGAGGTCAGATTTGAATGTGTGCTGGCTCCGTGTGTCTCTCTGGTGTTTGTTCTTAGTTGGTTATACAAATAAGTATAACCAACTAAGAATAAACAGCAGAGAGACAACAGAAACGGGTGCACAATGAAAATTAAAGCACCCGAGACTGTGCAGGATTGGATTGGCCCATCGGCCTTTCGGTCGGTGGCCGATCCGAAATTGCATGGAGGCGGGCAAAGTGCCGGTTTGAAGCCCACACCTGGGCCAGTTTGTTAGTCCGCCATGGTGCCTCACGCCAACTCAGGGCTGGCTGCAGGGCCCGCAGGCAGCGAGTCGGCGTGAGACACCATGGCACCAGCCGTCAGATGAACTCCCAGTGTTTTGTAAAAAAGTAACACTTCACTTGCAAAGTTAAGGTTGGTGCCATGGCCCATGGTGCCTGTCTGTCGACTCCGCTCAGTCTGCTGCTGCGTGTGCCAGGAAGGGGGAGGGGGCATTTTAGTGTATGGCCCTGGGCACCAAGTTGGCTAGAAACTGCAACCAACCTCTGAGATTTATCACATACAGCAGTGGCAAGGGAAAATCTCTTCTGAAGCTCTGAGTTCTGATATCAACAGTGGCTGGCAGCTCACACCTGCAAGGAGGGAGGGCCTGTGTGCGAGTGCATACTCTCCCTCTCCTTCTGCACACAAACACACGCACACAGAGCCAGTGAGGAGGAGGGCTTCAACATCATCATCAGAAGTTATAAAAATGTCAACCCTAGGCGGCTTCCTCACTGCGTCCCACAACACGCGGAGGCGCAGAGCTCTACACCTTTCCCTGACAGCCAGCAGAGCTCCCATCTCCCGCCACAGACCTCAGGCGACCCCACGGCCAGCTCGCCTTGGCACTGAGCGGGCGGCCACCGGTGGCTGGCAACAATACCCCTTGGCTCCCTTTTCCAGTGATGCCTCGTTCTGGAGGCCGTGCATGGGTAGAATCTGCGGCAGACACCGACAGCCAGCAGCAGAAGCTGAACCATTCGCTAAGTACTTCTATCTACCTCACTGTCCTCCAAACTTTGCTCTGCTGCTGTGCCTTCTTTTTTATTTTGAATGAAGGTAAAGAATAAGTGAGCCCTAAAGACATCTTAGTGGGTTAACTGCTGGTCAAATTGGGTGATAGCAACTGGTTAATAACAGCGAGACCGGTTATTATAGCGCTTTGAAGATAGGGTATATATCATTAAGCACTACATAAATAGTGCCATCGGCTGCCCACGGTGATCCTGGGGCAAGGCTGACTCTTTGTCTGTGAGGGTCACGAGTTGTGCCCAACCCTGCCTGCGCGGCGAAGCTCCACTCCCATGGTTTCCATGCCCTGCCTTCTTCCACCTGTAGTCTTGCCTTGGCTACAGCCCAGACGCCCCCCCCTCCCCTTCGCCACTAGGCCTGGGAAAGCAGACGGCTCCACTGCCACCCTGGGCATGGGAGAGCCCCATTGGCATCCAGATCATCCGGCGGGCAAGGTCTTTTATAATTGACATGCGGATGTGCCTCGGCTTTCATATTCAGATTGACGGGGATCCGCATGGGCGGGTCATTTAAAACCAGATCCACCAGGCAGCGCTGATCTCAAAGATGCAGGACAATTAAACAAATAGATTTTACAAAGCCTCCCCGGCTACACCTCTACCACACATGAAGACATGATTTACCAAGCTTGTTCAACAGGGTTTTTCCCATTGGAAAATGTGTTTGTAAATCAGGCCCGCTACTTTCATAGGTAGTGTAGAATGCTGTGGTTAGTCTCTTTCAAATGGCAGCTTGTATGGACATTATTTATTAAGCGCTTGCAAGCTTTATGGGGGAATAGCCCAGGATCACACAACTTGCGCAAGCGTGGGGCCTGTGGTTAGCTGAGGGCTTCAGCGCCACCAGCGTACTTTTATAAGAAAACATGCATAGTATTTATTTATCCAAAGCGCTTGCTGGTGGTCTCTCGAAGTTGCCCAAAATCCGAATCACGTTTCTATAGTTAATTTTTTTTGTTTGCGTGTGTATGTTTTCCCGTGTTGTGGTCCTCTGTGGCATTCCTGGTTGTCGGTCGCTTCTGCATTTTGGATTTGGTCTGTGGTGGTGAGGTATGATGGTTATTGGGGGGTTTCATTATTGGGAGGGCTACGGTCGCTTGTGTGCAGTTAGTTAGTCCTTAGCTGGTATAGCGGCTTTTCATTTGCTGATTGAAGTCTCCAATACATTAAAAGAAACAAAAAATGGGATAACAGTTCAAAAACGCGCCTTGAAACACTTGTGTATAGGCGCGTTATAAATGACATATCATATATCAAAAGCAACTTCAGTGGAAAGGAGTGTGCAGTGAAACTTCACCAGAGGGTGAATACAACAAGTGTGTTTTTTTCTTGCCATCTATCCCCTCTTTATGTGGTCGATTAAGCCCCCCATACATACATGCCCCCCCATATATACCCTCACATACATCGGGCGTTAATTAAGTGTGCGCATAAAATAAGGTGCGCATCCATAATTCTACCAGAATGCGGCCTTCTCAGTTGCAGCCTGGCCGAGGGATGTCGCGCAACGAGTGCCCTAGCTTGTGATCAAGACTTGCAAGTTTCATCACCGCTTAGCGCATATGGGCCGCATTCATTGGAAGCATTTAGACTTGCAAATGAGAGAAGCCGACTACAGCATGCCCCTCCTCCCCTGGCACCCAGCAGAATGACACTTCTGTTTCTCTTCATCGCCGTTATATTATTCCAATAGCTGCAGGTACCTGTCTATCAGGGAAGTCACAAAGACCAACGCCGGCGAGCTAGTTCAGTGGGTTTAGCACCTGCTGCAGCAATCTTGGTTCTAATCCCACTAGTTGGTTGAATGTTTGAGCCATCCAGGGTCTAGTAGGAATGAGTAACGCACGTTTACGGACATTACAATGAAGCCTCAGATATGATAGAAGACGCACTGTAAAAAACGATAATCTGACATTCTCTGTTTTTTTTTTTCGTCATCACCAAAAAAACATCTTTTCAAATTTGAATATTCTGGGATTGATTTATGACGTCTATTGAAAGTGGGTGAGATACAGTCCTTAACATTTTCAATATGCAGTGTGACCTGTCGCTCTTTGCTCTGCTCCTTTTTGACTTGTTTAGTTCTTGCAAAGCACAGCGTTTTGTCTTGAGCACTCCCACCCACTGCGTCGCACCGCAAACATTGGCACGGGGCTATAGACCCGTCAGCCCCTCCCAGCAACGCCACTGGCACGGGCTTGAAATGTGCAAATACTGCATGCGCAGCACTGCTTGACGCAATAGAATGAATATACAATAAACTTGAACCCTCCAAAAGTAGCATGTTCTGTAAAGTCGTGAATTGACGCGATTCACGGATGATGGTTTGAGGGCCACTTTGTTTGAGGCGAGGGGTGGGCCACTTTTATTTGGGTGTCCGGGCCTATTTCTTGTCCCAGTCTGACCCTGCCAGTGTGCACAGTCCGCTTGCACCGTCGGGCAGATTAGACTCCCGAGCCCACCAAGGTGGGGACTCCGAGATCTAATCTGCCCTGTGCGAGCACTCAAAAACAGTACAGGGCAGATAAGACTGCGAGCTCTGCAAGGAGCTGCTCCGCCCCCCCTACTCCTGGCCGTTGCGGGCGTTTTTTTTTTAAGTTACCCAGGCAGAGCATGGGTTTGGGGGCTGACTCTGGCCAGATCCCGAGATCCGGCTACACATCTGGTGCCGGATCTCGGATCCGGCGAGAGCCGGCCCAATGACCAGCGCTGCTTATACTTACTTCCATTGTGGGAGATTGGTTAAAATAAAACGGACACTGGCTCCATTTCTGTTGATGAAAGGCTATTTAGTCACGATAGGTCTGCTTTACAACATGACATAATAAAACGTCCTCTTAATCCCCTTCAGATTCTTGTTTATCACCCCCCCCTCTTCTTTACTTTTAAGACCCACTATTTTCTTGTACTTCTTTCCATGTTTTCTTCCCTGTTTGTGTTCTCCACAGATTGGCTATCTTTTCACTAGATGGGGATCTCCAGATCTTTTGGACTACAGCACCAATAATCCCTCACCGTTGGCCAAACTGGCTATGACTGGTGGGATTTGTAGTCCAAAACATCTTGAGAGCCAAAGGTTGCAGACCTCTGCACTAGGACCAAGCACGGTGGTTCTTTAGCTCTTTATCTTCGTCTTACTAAACCCATAAATTCTATTTGGCAACCTTCTAAACTCCAACATTGTTTTAAAAAAAATCCAGATTTCTCTCTATTTTCTGTCCTGACACACAGCCCGACCGTCCATAAATAGTGTCTCACTGCACCCCCAAACCTCGTCCCCACCTTTTTCATAAAGCTGTAAACCACATCCAAAAAGTACAACAGGCATACTGTCCAGGGACCTCATTTCACCAAAATGCCAGGGGTAGCGGAAGTGACATCACACAACCCTGGACAACATCACAGGAATTGATGTAATTTGACCCCACCCCAAAGTGACATCACGGGAAGCGATCGAACACAACCGTTCCCCCACTCCTTGCAAACAGGAAGCAGCATCACACAGTGTTGTTCCTGAGTATACTATGCAAAATATGGTTAAGATATCACTGTAGTGTGATACACATTTCATACAAGAATGGATCACCATATGTATTGTTAATATCAGTGTGTATAGGCCCATATTACCAAATTACTGTGAATGCAAGCATACGTCCACAGCCAAATGATAATGGTGTGTTATTATACAGCACTTACGCTTAAGAGCTTTATATAGAACAAATATACATACAATATCACCCAACCTGTGTTGGTACTCATTTGTTGATCTCAGAAGGATGAAATGCTGAGTTGAAGCGTTTAGGAACAGACTAAATCAGCGACTCACCCCTGATGTGTGCCTGAAATAAACCTTTAATGAGGTTAGCAATGATTGTATTTTTTGTTTTATTAACATTTTTCAAATTCCAGACAATACATAAAAGTTAAATTAAAAAACATTTTCCACGGTATTCCTCTACCCCCCGCCCCCACTACAGACCATTGACACAGAACTAATGCATATCCAGGAAACTACCCCATATCTTCCTGCAAATGACCATAAATCATAATTTCCATATTAGCATGTTTCATCATCTCATCCATCCAAACATCAACCTCTGGTGGTACTCTCGATTTCCATCCTCTCAATATCAACCTTTGTGGCCACCATGGCCCCTCTAAATAACCATTTACGTTGTGAAGTGTTTAGATCATCCAGTAGTTCATCATCCCCTAGAATGAATGTATTAAAATCCTAATCCAAGGTCAGCCCTAATACATTGTTAAAAATGATGCAGAGTCTACCCCAGAAATTATTTACTCTCACGCACTCCCAAAGCATGTGGGCCAAGGTGCCCAATCTGAGAACACATCCCCAACACCCATTCAAATCAGATAGACCTCTCTTGTGTAGTCTCTCTGGAGTCCAATAAACCCCATTCAGGAGCTTAGTCTGACGAGATCTCTCACTCAAACTTACTGGAGACCAGCATCCATTCTTACATATATTTTCCCATCTTTCCGGTGTCATTTCACAGGTCAATCGTCTGGTCCATTCTTCCAATAGAGATCCATTATCCTTAGATTTAGACACTATTAGTTTATAGTATTTACTCACAAGCCTACCACCCTCTGTTTTTCCCTGTCTATTAAGGGCTACAAAATCTATTCCCTTCTTAGGCGTAATTTTTCCACTAGCCTTTTTTAAGCCGTAGGTAGTCACGTTGTGTACAATTTGAATTTCCAACTTATCTCTGACTTGACTCAGGGTCAGCCATTTGTCATTACATCTTAGGTCCCCGATCCACATCACACCCCCAAGAACCATTCTGGCCAAAATATGGTTTTCCCATTTCCCCTTATTTCTGGATTAATCTAGAAATTATTGTATGGAATTCCAGAAAGACAAATTATTGGTTATTCCTATTCTTTGGGGCCACTGCTGAAAGTGTTACACTTTTGGAACCCCCTGTTTTTTTTCTAAGAGGCCTGAACAAGAAAGCCAGCCACTCCAGGAATAAAGAGCCACATGGCACTGGCCACAGCCCAGGCGTTTACATTTAAATATATATATTTTCGTTTTTTAGGGGTAGCAAGCGAGATCTCT
The DNA here is from genome assembly GCF_040938575.1 of Ambystoma mexicanum. Classification (NCBI taxonomy): domain Eukaryota; kingdom Metazoa; phylum Chordata; class Amphibia; order Caudata; family Ambystomatidae; genus Ambystoma; species Ambystoma mexicanum. The sequence continues at coordinate 720,164,488 of NC_090929.1, forward strand.
AGGGTCACAGCTGCAACCCCCAAATGTCATCCCTGTTGCTGTCCCTAAAAAGGACAAATGTCCTCCGTCTTAAAGTATACTGGATTTTTAAATCTTTTTTCTTAGTGTCCCACTCTGCCTGTACCAGCAGCCCTGCAAAATTCAGAGACTTCCCTATGTATTTCCTTCAGAGCTTTAGCAATAGCTGCCGGCTTCCTTGCACACCCTCCACCCCCCAAATTCTTCTTGGAAGTAACTGTGCCCACACAGTCCTGGTTCCCATCCACAACCTTCTTATATTTCCCAACTCTTTCTTCATCATCTTAATTATTTCGAGCCCAGTCCATTGTACCAAGTAATGCTCTCCCAAATGAATTATCAGCAGGTTCGCCGACTGCCTCTTGGCCCCAAGTTCAAATAGCGCGGGCAGCAACTGACCCCTGTGCATCCCTCCCAGCCCGACCATAGCAGCTCTGCATTGCTCTAAGCTATCCCCAGTTGCGTTCCATACGTTCTCATCTCCACCTGCTGTCTGGCCCATTTAACAATAGCATGCCACAAATCCAAATTTCTTTCTGGACTTTTGGCACTAGATTGGTGGAAAATAAGACACAGTAAACTCATTATTCTCTACACTCCTTTTGAAAGCCCTCTAATATACCCCTGAAACCTGTGCGACTTCCACCTACCCAGAGACTTAATCCTGCTTTCCCCCATTCGTAGGCAAGCCCCCTCTGAAGCTGTGGCAATCTAAAAAGAGTGGGTACCAAATTGTGCCAAGTCTAACACTGCCCACACCACCCTTTTTTTCAATATTGCCAGCACTGCCCCCCCTTTACTATGTGGCCATTCTTGTGCACAAAAAACTTTGCCACCCCCACCCCCTTATTGTTTTTTTTTTCCCTACGAAACTCCCCAGTGCCACCACTGGGCAAATTTCTCGGATCCCAGACTTGCTCAGTTCAACCGCACCCGACTGCATCTCTGGCCTGTTTTTACTCTTCTTAATCCACAGCCGTACACCCTTCCCCACTTATGTCATTCACCCTTACCCTGCTCCAACCCCCCCCCCCCCCCCATGAATTGCAAAACCCAAAAGGCAGGCAGAAAACAAGACGGAAAAGACGGCCTTAAATAAACAACTCTCCCAACTCGAGTATCTTCATCGCTGTCATCATCTATCTTTGCAGCACAAATATTGAAACGGTCTTTTGACGATCCAAACTCGCTCCCCCTTTTCTGACCCATCCTTCAAACATCTTTCTGCCCATATCGCCCACTGTGGGCTGATATCCCAGAAACCATTTTCCATAGAACGCTATACCCGCTAGCTTTAGTTGAAATTGCCTTTCATCAGGGGTGTTGCTAGGTCTGGGGCTAGGCCAATGTCCAGACCGTCGGGACTGGGGGCTAGCTAACCTTTTTGTTGTAGCTCCTGAGCTTTTATCTGGGGCTACAACCAAAAGATCCGGGGCTATAACCCCCTCAGCCCCACTCCTAGCAATGCCTCTGCCTTTCATTATAAATTGAACTACATCACCCCTTCTTTCCAATTCCATCTTTCTCCCCCCACCCATTGTCATCCTGTCCCACTTTCCTGAAATTCTTCCCCTGCCAATATGTAAGATGCCCGCGTGGATTCTCCCAATGAGCTTTCAACGAAATCCAGAATTTGTTTCTTCCTAGCTGCCAAAGCTCTTTTGGTACTGCTGTTGGTGATGTGTTTGCTGTTGGAGCCAGCCCACAGAATCTCAATCACTGTGAACGAGCAATACAGTTGTCTTCCCCTGGTATATGCCTTGCTTTTAAAAAGAAATGTCCATGTTAGACAGAGCAGCACTAAACTCCTGAGTAACCTTAATACCCGGCCATCTTTGCGGACGGCTTTTTGATCACTGGCCCAATGCATTCATTGAGCCTCATTATAAGTTTGCCGCTCTGGTAAAAACGGTACCGGTAAGCTTACAAGTACTGTTGTTACCGGACCAGCAAACAACGAGTTCTGCTCGCGGGTGCCTTCCCGCTCACTAGGTCTGACCTGGCGGGTGTGCCGGCTCCCGCGAGCAGATCATGGCGGATGCAATGGCACCAATCTGAATGGTGCTGACACAACCGGCCTCCCCATTCCCATTGAGCCTTATGGGGCTCGAATGGGAATGGGAAGCATTTTTTTCCAGCCGCCACGAATGGGCAATTATTGGATCTGACAGGGCCGTATTGACCCGGTAATTGCCCATTCCTGGGCACTGGAAAAAAACCATACCCGCGGCAGCTGTGCCTGTTGTACCGGCACGGCTACTGCCAGTATTGTAATGAGACCCATTATCCACTCTGAACAATACCTTTGTTTTCTCGTACTACCACCACCGGTCCAGTGCTATGCTTTTCCACCAAACACTCTGCAGGCTGCTTGGATGCCACCACCTCCCTTCCCAGTATATTCTAAAGTCCTGTGCCTCTGCCGCACCGGAGAACATCTCCACATTCCATTGCATCGCCGTATCCTCCAGCCACATTGAAATCCCATTATAATCTTCTAACAAACACTGCCACACTGCCAGGTGCTTTTTTATCCCTGCTGTCACCATGATCCTGTGGTGCAGGCTTTTTGCGCCCCGTAAAGCTAAGGCCATTTGCCAACTGAGGGCCCAATTCTCAAGTTGGTGGTAATTGCCGAAAATGTCGTAAAAAGGGCTAACAACATTTTTGGTAATTACACCCTATTCTGATGGTGGAGCAATCTTACGAAGTCGGAATGATTGCGCCACTTTAGGAATATGGGTGCCGGTTGCTAGGAAGGGCTGGAAACCGACCTAGCAACCCGCACTCTCGTTAACTCTGTCTTTGCATGGTTATTCTTGTGGCACTCCTCCAATTTCGTAAGCGCTTGAAATTGGCGCTGAAGTACGGAACCAAATTGGTGTCGTACAAGAGGAGTGCCACAAGAAGCACACGGCTGTTTGGGTGTGGAGATGGTGACAGGTGGGTCCAACATTGTACTTTTTTATCTTTGTTTCCAGAAGAGTGCATACTGCCATCCATATGGATGGCAGTATGCACTTTAATGCAAATAAAGATAAACTAATGCAGTGCAGGACCCACCTGTCAGCATCTGCACACCCAAAAACCACGTGCATTTTTGTTTTCATCTGGGCAGCATTTTCGTTAATAAAGATTCCCTCGTTATTTAACGAAAATGCTGCCGAGATTGTGCAATCCGCCTGTTTCCATTAGAAACAGGTGGATTACAGCGAAGACGCCCAGGCCCACATGAGAATAGCAGTGGTGCCTGGGCGTCAAGAAATGGCGCAGTGAGTCGTGCTATTTTGCACGCTCACTGCGCCAAGATGAGAATCGGGCCCTGAAAGCTAGCTCCTGGGGCCACTATGGTACATGCAAAATTCAGGTGTCCAAGCAGCTATTTTATTTTTCTCATTTCACATTTCTTTTTTTAATCCACTTCTGTAATCCAATCTCTCAACTTAAGTATTTTTTCCTTGGGCAACCTTGATTCCATTATTACTATGGCTAGTTCGATACCCACGAATCTCGGTACCGACGCTGGTCCTTCTGTCTTGTCTGGAGCCAGGGGGGCACTGGTCCTCAGCCAGCCTCTTGAAGTCTGCCCGAAACCAAGCACGTTACATGTCATTCCTGCCTGCCATGAAAAATCCTCTACATAGTGCACTCTATGATTTGATCTCCTGCATGGCTTAAAAACCCATTACACACATGTGCTGAAACACTCCTAGAGTGCACATGCGGCTGAGCATCCCATCGGCAGTGCCTTGCTACATATATTTTTCCTTTAAATGTAATCGCTAACAGCTGGAATATGTCTAGGTGTACTGGCAGCAACCTAAATGAAGATTGATGTCACATGTTGCCATTAGTGCCCCAGTCCAACACATTCTACCCAATTTAATTGCATCGTCTACATTTGAGTGGCCACAACACATTCATGGAAACCCCTTCTGCCCATGACAGGTGATGTATCATTCTAAAGTCCCCTTTTTCTTTCTTGGGTACAATGCCCATTGGAGATATTATCAATTGTGTTCTTGGTATTCTGTGTAATGGACAAGCCAGTCTCAATTCTTTCTACCTCCACCAGCCAAACCTCTGGCCCCTGTAGGGTATCCTGAAACTGTCTTCTACCCCCTCTGATAACCAACCAGCTGCTTTTGTGTCCGGTTAAATTCTAACCACTATTTCAATGTTTCTACTCTAACTGGAGCACGTGGCTTTTCCCCAAACCCCCCAATTCCTAATGACCCTCTCCCACCCCTTTTACCCCATCCCCCCATCACTGTGTGAGCAGATGCCACCCAGTGCATTTCGTGCATTTGTGTGCGCATCTGCAAGCCGCATGGGTATAGGCTGGTTTGTTGTATGCCCCGCATGCTCCTCCCTTTCCAAAACCACCTTGTTGTTGAACCCCATCAATCTCTGGATGTGAGACACCTGAAAGGTCAAGCATAGCACCTGCGGTACACTAGCTGTATGTCTGCCTGGCACATCCATAACTCTGCATCAATTTACCCCAATGCGTCTCCCTCATCATCTGCCTTCCGTGACCTGAAATATTCATCATATCATAGCCATGCAACCCCCTAAACCCCAAAATAATTAGTGCTTAATCTGTGCTATTGTAATTACATCTGTGTACTTGAAAAGTGCAACACTCCGATAAACACTTGCACAATATGCTACAATATATCAGTAAGGCTGACATCCAATTCTCAATTATCGTCAGCACTCCAGGACTCCTAGCTAACTCCCATGCCTATTCCTTCGAACCGTCTTTGCATCTCACCTCCCTGAGTAAAAGCTTAAATATATCTAGATACTCCCTTTCCCAAATTCTTTCTTTTATTTCCATTGTGAAATGTGACCTCAATTGTTTAGCTACCCCATATATGGCATCCTGATATCCATCTTCTTTCTTTTGTGCTCTACTTCTCCTTTCTCCATATTGTCCTTGTTCTTCTTTTCTTCATCTTCCTTCTTATTTCTCATCACCTTCCTCCCCTCCTGTATATCCTTCTTTGTCTCCTTCTACCCTTTCCCAGTCAATCCTGTCTTTCACTAACCCTATGTTATTCACATCCTCGTCGGTTCTCTGTACCGCCATCCAACAACTCTTCTGCTGTTCCTCTTTCTTGCCACACCCTTCTTTTTCATCTTTGTCCTTCAAGAATGGATCCCACGAGCTCCACCATCTTTTTTGCTCCTTCCATTCACTCCTTGTTTTATTTCTGCTCCTTTCTCCCACCCCTTCTGCATGACAGGACCATTCTACCCTTTCACTCTCACTACCTTCTTTGCTTCTATTCACACATCTGGTACCTGCTGTTCTTGGTCTGCACTGTGACTGGACCCCTGTTAGCTATTTTGTCAACATCTTGGTCACCATCCCTACAACCCCTGACATTCTCTGCTGTGTGTGGATCTCACCCAGCTCCCTCCCTCCATCCTTGTACGTGTGTTGTCTGTTCCCCAGCCTGTCCCATCATCCTCTTCCTTCATCCTCTTGCTCCACTGACTCCATAGATGACCACTCCCCTTCTTTTGATAGCTCTCAGTCCTTTTCACACCTGTCCTCTTTACTCATACCAGCTTGTTCTTCAACCTCCCACTCTGCTCCATTACCTCCCACGTCTCTCTCACTGCTGCCATCCCTTTTGCACTATTATCTTTGATCACTTTGCTGCTCTTTTTTGCACCTCCTTTCTCATCCCTCTATTCTCCTCTATCAGACCCTCACCAGCCCATTGGCGGACCGGGCTGCTTCCTTGTCCATGGTGGCAAATGTCTTATACTCAGCCTTTGCACCCACCATCACACCCCCGCTTGAGGCTTTTTTGCACTGTGGGCCCATACCTCTGCCTGAACCTTAGGTCTTGCACCAGTTTCCTGTGTCCTTAAACTCTTCTCCCTTCTCCATTTCTTTTTCAGGCTGCTATCCAATCACTGCGGGCCAGCACTGTGCCTCTCTGTGTTTTCCCCATCCATCACTGCATTTTTCCTGCACCTTCCTCCCACTATGTTCCTATGGGCGGGATTGATGCTTTCTGCCCATGGGGCCCTCTGTTTCCTCTCTGTACGTCCTCTTTCTTCTCTCCTTTGCCCAGTGCCTGTAGAGCAGGGGTCTGCAACCTTTGGCACTCCAGATGTTCCGGACTACAATTCCCATGATATCTGGCTATGCTGGTTGGGGATGATGGGAGTTTTAGTCCAAAACATCTGGAGAGCCAAAGGTTGCAGACCCCTGTTGTTGAGAGTCCTTCAGGAAGTGTTCTTTCACTACCTGATGCAAAACAAAAGAGGTGATGGCTGGTAGGTTTTGAATTAATCCTAACCTTTGGCATTGCTCTGGGCAACCCTCCAGACCATTGTTCTTCGCCTGCCAAGCCATTACAAAAAGAGAAAGACCATATAAAAATCTGGCTTGGTCCCACCCCGAAAAGGACAGCCTAGCACAAACTGCTTGGTCATATCCCTTCAGCACGAGACCACAAACATCCACAAACATGTTTCCGCCTTGTTGGCCTCATCAGTGAGGAGTAGTTTGGGGCTCTAGGCCCAGCAGGCACAGGACCCACGTTTCTGCATACCCGTCCCACTCGGGGCGACTTGCGCAAAACAAAAGAGGTGATGACTGGGACTGGAAGGTTTGGAATTAAGATATCTAGACCATTGTTCTTCGCCTGCCAAGTCATTACAAAAGGGGACAGACCATATGCAAATCAGGCTAGGATCCTCTACCTGATGACATCACCAGTTTAGGTACAGAACATGAAACTGGTGACCAATCGAGCATTGTCTAGTCCTTGTTCTAGATCTATCACTAATGGCTTTATTCCTCTGTCTCTCCCTGTGTGTTAGCAAGTGACTAGCTGTAGGTTTTCACATTTTCCACTTGAGTCGCATTAACTGCGTTTCAAGGGGATCAAAGGGGTACAATGGTAATCATCAAGAAATAATTGGAATGAAACACCTATGGTTAATCCTATATGTTTCAACACACAATAAGCCTTATGCATCAAAATGCTTTTCTTTCAAACCACAATAGTGGCATAGTTGTGATGTTAACAGGAGTTATGACGTGTGATAGTACCGTGCATTAGACGTTCAGGCTTGCACACTGATACGCACGCATGCACTCGTACATGAGGTGATGAGAACTCATCTCTGCGACCAGGTGGGAAAACCATGGTGAACATTATGAATCATATCTCTCTCCTTTTTTGCGGCAGTAGATGCTACACTTTGCGCTTCTTAGAGCCCTCATCTGCAGACGATGGTGTATAGATGATAGCATACAACAGCTGACAAACGAAGGAGGGGTGGAGGATGACAGAGATGATGCAGCACCCCTCTCCACTTGCAGCATCCATAGCAGGGACGAGAACACCAGCCATTATACATGGTCACTGTGGGTCAAACGCCTGGAAATGTTTTTTTGCCACCATCAACTAGACGGATTATGAGGCAAATAAGCCCTACGCGTTATTTTATGCATGATTCACCGTGCGTGTAATCTTCAAAACACTCATGCTGTTGGACAACTTGTATGATGCCACGAAGTGCACACTGGCGGATTACTTCAATCCGCAAGCCAATATGGATCTTGACATATTCCATCTCCATCAAGCTTGGAAAGCATTGTACAAGCCTGTAGATGCCGTATATCAGAAAACACTGGGGAATACTTTAAAATGATCCCATACCGCAGAAGCTGTTCCCAAAGGTGCCAATGATGGCTTTTAAAAGAGGGCGTAACCTGAGAGAGACACTGCTTAGAAACAATTGCTTTTGAAAACTAGCAGGAAGGGGACTTTCCCGTGCTTAAGCTGCACACACTGTAATAATGTGGTTAAAGGAGAGAATCTCTCATCCCCACACGGGAAAAAAAATTAAATTGAGAGATTTTGCAACCTGCCTCACTCCAGGGGTCATTTACTCTATTAAATGCCCCTGTGGGAAAATGTATGTAGGACAGTCTACAAGACCCGTAAAAGACAGATGGACGGAGCATAAATCGAATATCAGAGGCAAGAGTATGAGATCACGCTAGCAAGACGCTTTGTGGAGAATCGCCACATGATAGCCCAACTTAAATTTCAAGTAATAGAGGTGGTGAAACGTCCTCAGAGAGGAGGAGACTATCAGTCCCTCTTATCACGAAGAGAAAAGTATTGGATTCACCAACTCGATACACTATACCATAGGGGTCTTAATGATGAGTTCTCACTCTACTGTTTCATCTGATGACTGTCATGTGAGATATTTTGCTTTATGTATAGTTGAATGAATTAAGTGATGAGATGAAGTTGTTATTTGTTTTACATTGATGTGATGTGAAAAAAAACACGTTGGTTGTAAACAGGAAGGCTTTGCCAGAAGGGATATCTCATAGAGGATCCCCATAATGGACACATAATCTGTACCTTTAAGATGCCTGTGACAACTGTGAAGGACGTTCTCCAGGTGCTAATCAGAGACTTATATAAACAATACTGGTCTCTTGCTCTGAAAGGATTTATGGTACTGCATAGACACAATAACAGTAACTGTTACTGGAAATCTGTATCAATAGTTAAGGGTGAGTTTACAGCTGTAACCTACTGAAAACAGTGATATTCATTAGTGTGAATAAACACAGCTCCACAGACACCGATCTATGTTACCAGAAAATAATCATTGCATCTAACTTATGTGGATTTCCATCACAAGATTAAAGACCCCCATTCTTTATTTGATTGATCCTTTCACGTGACATATATCATGGGACTCTTATTTAACATGCAGTGCCATTTGGTGATTTAATATATGCAATTGAATATTGGTTGTGAGTGGAGTAGCCACATCTGCTGCTGTTAGTGGCTGTATTTTTTTTTGCTTATGTATTTGGTAACACTCATCATGTTATCTACATGCAATTATGTGTAAAGAACGTAGGTATGCACTGTACCAATCGAATTCACTGTAAATAGGATGGACCAATAGGGAGGTGGATCGACAGCACTCATAATTCACTGGTGAACGTTAGAACTTGAATAAATGGGGTTGTTCGCTTTATGGCTTATTTATAGCACACCTGTGTGAGTATTAAACAAGACTCATCCATTGTCTTTGTGTAGACGGGGTCCATTCCAAGATGGATGCCGTATAACACAATGGACAATAGAGTTTGTCAGTATTGAAAGTCATCACTAGCAAATCTATATACGTACACAGGAGAGCACATTCTCCATTTCAGCGTTGGCAGCCATCACTGTGGTAACCGACGTGTGCATCGGAGCGCAACTTAGGGGGATACTGGAGCCCACCTGTCCACAGTTAGGATTCCTTCCATGGAAGATGAGGTGGATGACTAATAGACATGTCCGCACGGACGAGTTTGTGAATACAGTTTTCTCTGACATTTTTTGCAGTTTGAACGCACGCTTTACTGCACGTTTACACAAAGCTACAAACACGCTGTATTTCCATAGACTTCGGTTTGTTTTTAGAAAGAAAGAGTCAAGCGACGGGAGATTCCACTATCCATAGTGGCTCTTTTCTCTGTTGACTAATTATGTTGTGATAATTGGCATATCCTGAGATTTTGGAATCTAGTCCTGATAGAACATTGTTACTTTATAGTGGCTGGTAGCCGTTGTGTAAATATATCAACATTCAAGAACATACACTGTGACAACATTTGGCCCAGGACTCATGGCTGGACATTTGAAGGAATTTCTGCAAGCCCTACAAGTTTAACTAGAGCACCACGCTTGCTGTGAGTATAGTAATTGAGTATTGAGTTTTACATTTTTTCTTAAAAACTGTGATTTTTATTTACATCAGAGAGGTTGAAGATGGCAGGCTGGCTTCTTGTGCTTTACCTTGTAGGTGGCGAGGTACACCGTCGATTCAATTTATAATATCTTAACAACTATTCAGGAAAAGAGGATCACCCAGATCTGCAGGAGAGGTACCCTTTTCTATACACTTTGGGTCAGCCAAATAGGATTAATGGAAGAGCCACATCCGTATACAGAATGTGACACTTAAATATGACGAAGATAATGGTTAGACCCTTGGGGTCAACAGAATCATTAGATCCAAGAGAATACTGGCGGTCTCACCATAGTGAGCTGTATACTTACAGATGACACTCGCTAAACCAGTCCTCATGGGAAGTTGATCCACACCCTAATGGTCATTAACTATATACATTTGGGGAGCATAATTTTGTTGTACATTTTATTGATTCAACCTATGTTATACACGATTGTCTGACATCTCAACATGTCTATATCGAACATTGGTAAACATTGACAAAAAAATGTATGTAATCCTTTTATGTGATATTGTTTTCAGAGTCCAATTAGGCTCAAGAAGAAGAGGGAACAACCTTGAAACGCGTCAGCTGTATATATTGGACACCTGGAGAATGTTGTTGATGAAATTGTATATTGATTAAATATTGCCATTTGTTTTACTCAGAAAGTGGTTTGAAAAATATTTAATGTGCAAATATCAACTATATTTGAGTACTACTATCCCTATATTATGAAAGAAAATCTTTCATTGTCTGTTGACAGTATAGTATAGTGTGCAGGGGACGGGAGGGTTCCAATCTTGGATCCTCACTTCCTTTTCGTATAATATTGGTTCCGTGCCAGGACCATTTTTCCTCCCCCGCACCTTAAAAGTCCTATACAATTAATATTGACTTTGTAACCTACGAATTTTCGTGAATAATTGGTGTGCACCAGTAACCCTCCCTTTTGCTGGCTATGGCACCTCACCTCAACATGTTTAATAGATGAGAGAGACGAAATAGGAGCCCTCTAACACAAGGGTGTCGCTTGAACATGCTCTGAATTAGTGTGATAAGATTGTTAATATCTCATGCCACTGTATGAGTACATTTTTAGTCCCCATTAGGATAACACTTACAAATAAACGCAATTGTGGCCCTAAGTCTATGTGTCATATCTTGTTTTCGACAACGCTCCGTTTGGAACAGATGGAGAAGGATTAATGGAGCTTTACTTTCCTCTACCAAGATTGCGCCTGTTGTGCCATGTGAAGGTCTTGTTCCTGTTTGCAATACTGCCTTCTTCCTGTTTCCTTCTCGTATGAAGGACGGTACGAGATATATATAGCTGCAACATGGACATAATTTATTTGTACAATTACAAGTGCTCCTACCCTAAAGTTATGGCTTTAATCTGTTTAATAGGGCCCTTCACAAAACCTTTTCTCCTTTTTGTATTTCTTCTGTGCCTCTGAACCTCAGTCCATTCTCCTTCAGAATCAGTGCTGTTGTTAGAACTCCAGTCCCTGTCTTCTAGGCGCTCCTTATCCCAGTGAGATTGGGACTGCCTTCCAAAATCATGGTACCTGGACTCCTTGTTTCGCCTGTGCCGCTGTGAGCTTTCAGTGTCACTTTTCCTGTGGTCACCTATTGGCACAGGATAATACCCAGTGTCTTCTTCAGACTTTTGCCAATGTGTACTATCCCCCTTCTAGGTAGTCTGGGGGAATTCAACCGTTAACCTGATTGTGTGGATGATTTTAAAATGACCTTCCTAGGCTGAAGCTTTTACCTTTTTCTTTCAGCTAAGCAGGCCAGTTGATCTCTTTGCAAGACCATTTTCTGTAAATCTAACTCTCTGATTTCCTCATAATTTGTGTTTTCATGGTCAGACATACTCATTAGGCTATCTTTGACCAGCTATGACACACTGGTGTGGCCGCCTTCCCTTCTGTTTGGTAAAGGTGAATATCCATCAATGTCAGATAAGGAATGGCCTTCCTGATTGGACTGGCTAGGTATAGACGAGTCCACCTGCCTCATTTCTCCCTGTTCTCTATAGGATGCATTTATGAGGTCAGTTCCAGTCTGTACATGGGGAGTTGTAAGTAATTGGTATGAGGGACTATATGAGAGGGGCTGCTTCCCCCTCCATCATAGGACCCTATCCCATACAATGGCTGGTCAGGCTATCTCAGTGCCGGTTTGTATGTTTTCATTTAATCATCTAATTTCTCACACATAATACACCTGCTGACCCTTATCCACACCCATTTTTATCTGATTAACTTTTTGTATTAGGACACTGTTATCCTGGTTTAAAGTGTCATTTTTCTTGATCAGCTGCATTTTCGGTTGTTGCAGAATATTGAAATCCTGCCGCATCTGATCAAAATCATTTTTTGAGTCAATGGGCCTCATTAGAAGTTTGCCGGCCCGGGAACTATGATACCGGTAAGCTTGCTGGTACCGTAGATCCCTGACCGGCAAACTACGAGTTGTGCAGAAAGGCACCCGCGAGCACAGCATGTCGGATGCACCGGCACCATTTATAATGGTGCCGGTGCATCCAACCTCCCCATTCCCATTCAGCCCTATGAGGCTCAAACGGGAACGGGGAGCATTCCGTTGCGGCGCCCGCGAAAGGGCAATTACCGGGTCCGGCAGGGCTGTAATGACCCGGTAATTGCCAATTCACGGGCGCTGGAAATTTCTGGAAGTTTGGCAGGAGCCTGCCAGTTTTACCGGCAAGGCTACCGTCAAACTTCTAATGACGCCCCATGTCTTTTAGGGTTAACTGACTGTTTTTACATTTTTGTTTACTTATGGACTGTTTGAAGGCCACACTTTCATCCAACAATACTCCATTTCATGTCTCCAGTCTGCTTCAAAATACTGTCCCCTTTATTTTGCAATCCATCGTCTATTCATTGTAAATGAAATGGAAATACAACAGAGCTGTATGTTGGGCCATTTTAATGTGTTCCTCTGGGATGTATTGGGTCATGTTGAATTCTGTTAGGGCTTTGCGTAAAATCCCACCTTCATGCTAAATGTCAGTGCCTACTAATGTAACTTCCTGTATTATTCTGGCTTGACAACCCCCCGCCCCCAGCTTCATGCTCGGGCCAGTCTCCCTGTTTGAAAAGCTTGAATAGGAGATGCTTTCTGACATCTTCCACTTCAATGGCACTCATTTTAAAAGTGGCTTTTACACCCTTATAAACTCTCACTACACAGGAACAGAAACCTTGCACTTTATTCATGGTAGATTTTACAGCAATCCATGCTAAATCAAATTATTTTTGCGTTCATTCTGCGCAATCTTATTCTTCTGTAGACCTCTCGGACTCAGGGGTCAAGGAAACAATGCTACTTTTAACAAATGCATCAACAACCTGCCATGAAAATCTTTGACGCTACACTGAAATGAATAGCCTGGTCACAATGCCAGCTGTCATGAATCAACGCAGAAAGCTAAATCCTGACACGAGCCATAATTTCTGTAGAATATATTTAGGGGGCATCCATTAATGCAGGGAATTCCTTCCCTCCCCCTCAATCAAAATTGACACAACAGTTTACCAGATGTGGACAAGCCCTGCTCTTGATAAATATCACATAACAATTATCACTCACCCAATAGGTAAGCCAAGAATCAGGCAGGCGTATAGAAAGAATAGATATTTATTAATCAATAAAAAGATCAATATTGCACAATAATTATCACAATGCGCAAAATTTTCGATACAAACAAGTTGAACACCATTCACTTTTGGTAATAAAGATTCACAAAATATCTAAGACACACACATGCAGTTTTCATTTCTGATCGCAAAGTCCCCTGTTAACACGTAAAGAGAAGCACAGGTCTGGAGAACACTTTGGATGATTGGGTCACTCACAAAATTCCCCCTAATATATTCATAATCAATGCAGCACCATCGATAAATACACATAGCGCTCTTCTGTTGGTTAAAAAATAAATGTTATATTCACACTGCTCTTTATTTCTGACCCCCTGCGCACTCTTCATTTCTAGCAATGTACTTGCACAACTATTATTTAACAAAATGATTTTCTCAATATGTCAAATTCTTTTCTTTTACCATTATGCAGTGGAACATCTCGCAATTTGGAGCCCCTTTCTCACTCTGAGTAGAGAGTGTTCTTTTAAATCAGTTATTTCATTTTGTATTACCTGGAAGACCCTTTTCTGCTCAGCAACAAACCCAGAGATTCAGTTATGATTTAGCACCCCCATTGCTTTGGTACATAGTCCAGGGATTGTTTTAAATGGCACCCTACCCTTTAGGGTATTTTGCGGTTGGCAAAAAGGTTAGTAGGTAATCCCCAATGACTCTAACGACTATAGCATTATTCACACTTCGAAAGATGTTGTAGATTTCTAATTTCCACAAGATCTCCCTAGTGTTCATTGACTATGTGGGAATTAATTAAATTATTTATTAATAAGAAATGCTAGATATCTACTCGGGGTGGCCACCCCATTAATAAGGGGAAGATATTAATTCAACCGATCTCCACCAATGGTTTGTCTCATGTACTTACTATTAATCACTCTGGGACTATGCTCAGGGAAAAGACATCAGGCCTCCTGGGTCATCTCATGGGAAGCATAGGGACCTTATTAGACTGCCTTCCCAGACTCAGTTATGGATGACCTCCAGCATCAATCCCTCTTTCTCACTCCTGGTTCCCTCCAGAGTTTAGCCCACCGTTCTCTTTGTCTCATCCACCTCCTTCTGTCTCCCTTGCAATTTTGGTTCTCCTCCAGGAGTCAGACCCCTTTTCCCACTGTGCGTCTACTTTTAAACTCTTCTAACCACACCCCAAAATAGCTAAAGTATGAGGTGCTGGCTGACTGATTGATACTCCTTAATGGACATCTATGTTTTCCTCCTACACAAGGTCTAGCCCCTTTCCTCTAATTGGTCCTTAAATTCCTATGCTCCATCTTTGGGAGTTCATCCTCCGCCCATCTAAAATTATACTTCTGACCAACTCCGATATGAACCTAAACATCTTCAACATGACACTTTTCTTCAATTCACAGATAAGTATCACAAATGATATATTTCTGAATTGGTCTGGTCATGCCAGTTGCAATGCACTTTATCTTATGTTGGCATATGGTTGCAAGTGCGAATGGAAAATTGTTGTGATTTGAGGTAAGGATTTGAGTTGCACTTAGAGGGATTTGGGGGGGTAGGAAATGTGACACAATGGGATGTATTTTGAGGTTAGGTAAAGAGTTCCATTTAGCTGGGTTTTGGGGGGTAGGAAATGTGATGCACTTGGATGATTTTTGGGGTTGGGAAGGGTGTTGCACCTAGATGGATTCTCAGGGGGGGGGTGGGAGTGGTGTTGTACTCTCTTGTTAGCCTGTCCATTTAGGCAGATGTTTGATGATGTCCTGTCCCCAGCACTCTGAAGATCATAGGGAGAACTGGCCATTGTGCCTTGAAGTCCTTTGACGACAGACTGTTCATTGGCACTTAGAAGCTATATTAGGATTGCCCCTTCTGTACTTAAGTTTTGTCAGGATAACTTCTCTCTGCTCCCGGCCTTGGCACTAGTGCTAATTTGTGAAGGCTAGCCTATGTAGCTATCTATTTAACAAAGCAACAAGAATCATCAGAGGATGATACTACCTGAACAAATGGGTGAATCTACAACAAATCTTCATCCAAGTTTCTAGATACGTATAAACGCACTTCTCCGGTGGACACCAACCACAGGCATGGCTACCCACACACATCAGAATACAGCAGCGACTACATCAAATTTGGTCTCACTGGTCACATAATTGTTCTGCCTACTGTCTCAGCAGGATAGCTCAGCAGCAACGTGTTCACCTTGGAAGCAAGACGACACGGAGCACACAGGTTCGATATCCGGGTCAGAGCTTAGAAACCTCTGGGTATTAAGCGCATTATAAATAACCTATCATATCATATACTTACACCAGATTACACTTCAACACCTCTGCCATTAGTATGCAGCGAAGACCTATGACAAATCTGGGCTAGCTGGACACAGAACAAGTCTCTTGCACGCACGCTTTCTCCGGATCTTTCTCTCAGCACCCATTTAAATGCCTGACATCATTGGATGCTTTTTATTGGAGCCCGGCCAGCCCTCCTCTGCCTTACAGTGACCAAATGCACACACGCATTCTAATCCTACTCCGTGATCTCCAACACTTTGGACTTTGCTTCCCGAGTGTGCATTGAGACTATAATAATGGTAAAAGGCCCTATATAAATGACAACTACATTTATTCTGGGAAGCTGAAATCACAACTTAGATAAGCACTCTGGTTCACAAGGTCAAATTGTGAGGTAGTTGTATAAGATTGAGCTTTTCGGGATAATGGAAAAAATGTAATTCTCCATTATAGCCTACGACATCCTATTATTCACATGAATATTTTTCACTTCAATTAACCAACATATTTTTGTTCCCATGATCTGTGTCCAGGCCTGGTTATCTCCCAACTGTTAACCTGGCCTGCAATAAAAACACATATCATTTTTCCTCCTAGGGTTGATTGACCATCTGTTTTCTTATCTTCTGTGAGCAGAGGGGATACCTCCTCCCCCTGACTCATGTGGCATTCTCCTGTAACATGTAAATTGTCATCATCCCAGAACCTCACCATGAATTTAATGTTGGCTATTATTCAAAGTTTGCATCCATTAGCTAGGTCTTTGTTACTCAGTGTTGGTCTGTTGACCGCAATAAAACTCTTCCCAGGCACAATCTCTGTTCACTTCATGGCTCTGTAGACGCTGCAAATAAGATTTCCAGATAAAGGGGGGAAGGCAGTAGGCTTAGCACCGCTCTCAGCTCAATTCCTATGATCAGCAAAATAAAAGATGCTCTTACATTCTGCATTTTTCTACATGGGACCTGCACCATTATCTTGATATACACAATATTCGTTGTTCTCCTTCACCATGCCAACAATGCTCATCTTTATATTATAAACTATATTTGAATGGGTCTGGCAATGGAGTTACATCTGCACATGTTCATTTCCATCCTACAGAAGGCACCCATTTCTCCATTGAAATTCGGTTGTAGTAAAACAGGCTTTTTGGCCTAGTCATTCGAATACAGGCCGCACTGAATTTGTAATTTTCTGAAATCAGCCCTTTGATGTTCGGCAGGTGAGAAT
Organism: Ambystoma mexicanum; assembly: GCF_040938575.1. Taxonomy (NCBI): domain Eukaryota; kingdom Metazoa; phylum Chordata; class Amphibia; order Caudata; family Ambystomatidae; genus Ambystoma; species Ambystoma mexicanum. The sequence continues at coordinate 720,181,485 of NC_090929.1, forward strand.
GAAATGCTGGTCTGATATCTGCCATTCAACAGGTTGCTTTTCTATTTCTGCACCTTTGGGCCCAACTGCGCCAGGGGCAGTTCACTAATGTACTGTGACTTAATTTACCCCACACAGTCATCCAGCCTGGTGACGGTATAAGGAAGTAGTTGTGAAGTGAGAGGGTTCAACGAGAATCCTGGTAGCAAAGTTAATGATCTTGTCAAGAGGACAGAAAGCATAGTTGGGGTGACCAAAGCAGATGCTGGCACAGTAATACAATTTAGAGAAGGCAAGAGTGATTAAGAGATACTTGGTGGTGTTCAAAGAAAGGAGGTGTCTGCTTTTTCTAATATTCAGGAGGCTGAGGCAAGCTGCTGTTGCAGTTTTGGAGATGAAAGTAGAGAATAGATGACACTGCGGTTTCTAGCTGAAGAAGAGTAGGAGAGAGTGTCAGGTAGGGACTGTGTAGGCATGGGAAGAAATGAGAGAGAGTATTTGTCAGGGAAGACTATAACCTCTGTTTTGATAGAGATTAACAGCAGAGAGTGCAAAGCCATCTAATATTTAATGGCAGAGAGTTTATAATTTTGATACAGAAATTAGAGGAGGGTTCATGGAAATCGATGAAGATTTTGGTGTCATCTGCAAAGAGTTGGTATGAGAATCCAAAGACGATTTGAGTGACTCAAGAGTACAGGTGTAGAATGTAAAGGGGATATGACCCAAGACAGAGCCCTGTGGAACACCAACAGTCAGACAAGTGAGTTGAGAGGTATTGTTGCTCCAGGAGACAGAGAACTGGCGAGGTGCCAGGTAGGATTTAATCCAGGCAAGGTCTCGATCACGAATTCCAAGAAGGAAAGAGAGTATTAAGGAGATCGGCGATCAGTGTCTAAGACAGCAGACAGGTCAAGGAGAATTAGTATAGAGGATATATTGGAGTGCTTAGCAGAGGAGATGACATTGGAGACATTCATGAGAGAAGTTTCCATGGAGTGATAGGAGTGAAAACCTACTTGTAGGGTGTCATAAAGGTTGTGGATATCTAAGAAATTGGTAAGACAGTTGAACAGAACCCTTTCAAGCACTAGTACAGAAGGGGAGACACAGGGCGAAATTTAGCCTGTAGATTCTGTTCAGCCACTTGCTGAAGCCACTTACGGAGGACCGCGGCCATTCTGAAAATGGAGGGAAAGCGAGTGGAGTCTAAGGACAGGTTGAAGAGATCAGCCAGGTGAGAGGCCATTAAAGGGGCAATAGGCTTGACAAGCTGAGGAGCTATAGGGTCTGATGGGCCACAAGAGGGTTGTATGTACACACTGGGTAGGTGGTCAATACCTCAAGTTAACACACAGTAATATATCAGAAAATCAAGGTATTTGGACCAGACGGCAGCCACTCTCACATTCAGTGGAAAAACAACCGTACAACAGTTAGGACCAAAGGGTAAAACCCCACGGTGCTGTGCGATCCCTTGCAATTAAATGCTTAAATCTCTTAATACTTTGCAGTTTATTAAAAACTTTTATGATCCAAAATGCATTGGACAATACCCATTTCATCTCTTTAAGAAACAGATTGCAAAGTATTTTTCATGGATGTAAATAGGTCTTGAACCGAGAATTATAGCATTCCTAGATTTAAGCATTTAATTGCAAGGAATCACACGGCACCTAGTGTGACTAAAGAGGGAGATTGAGGCTCTAATTTTGGAAATGTTTGCAGCAGAGTATTCAGCTAGGTGTTATGCGGCAGCTCAGGAAATTGTGGACCAGGTGGAGACTCCATTGACCTTCCCTTCACGTTTTCCCAAAGTGCATTAGGGGTCTAGTCTCTCAGTCCAACATGGTCGCTGCCTGTATTTACTGGGAAGATAATCGGTTGCTCAGGGCATTGCCACCCTCTTCCACTCCTGGGTAAGACGCTCCATGTCCATACTCCCTGTCCCCGTTTCTTCCCTTGCCCTACTTGTCCTTGTTATTTGCCTGTTGCATCCTTGTTTCTTTCAAGCTTTGCGGCTCCCGTCTTGTTACTCTGCCGCCTCGCGACTACTGCTATTTCGGCCTTGCCGCATCGCGGCTCTGCTGTGGTTTCCTTGCCACCTCGCGGCTCCTTTATCTGCCTCTTTGCCGCTCTGTGGCTTATTGTTTAGCCATACCCAGCTTAAAGTATACGTTCCTTTTTGGTTCTGTGTGTTTGCTGTATCACATGAACGTTCCTTTGTGTGGGGAGCTCAGTTACTGTTCCTTCTGTTGTCTCCTCTGCTATCCTACGGGGCTTTGTAGTGGTTACCATTCTTGCTAATTCCTCTGCTTTCTCTACTGGTCTCACATTTGCCTCTAATAGTGTCAAGGGTATACGAGAAGGCCACATCCATCGTACATCCTACAAAAGGACACCACCAACCTTCCATCAGCTTCTCACCTCTCCAGGGTTTTTCTGCCTCTTGGCTTTTCCCTGTGCTGGGACAGGCTTCCCGGAGTCCCCACTGCCTGGCATATAGCAACTAAAGCACAGTGGCCTCCGGGGGAGCCTGCCCTTATCTCTTCCAGAAAAAGAAAGGAAAGAAGGTGGTATCAAGAAGGAAGAAGGAGGAAGAAACTACAGAGGAAGCAGAAGATGATCCAGAAACCTCAGGTGAGGACCAAGACAAGGATGAAACCATAGAACCTGAGACTAGGTCATTAGCTGTGAGATTGGAGTTGATAGTCATAGGTTTAGGAGGAATGAGGCGAGGATGGTTGGAGTGAGAGTCAATGAGGGTGCAGTTGAAACCGGTTCTCGCTCTATCAAGAGAGGACTTGAGAGAGTTCACGGCAGAGAGGTAAAGTTTCAGATCCTCAAGTGAGTGGGTATGCCTCCTTTTGCACAGCAGCGGAAGCATCTATGTTAGGAGAGAATGCATGAATGGGCTGCCCCATGGTTGAGTATGCTGAGACTTAGGGGTGAACGTTAGCAGTGTGATGTGAGAGGAGAATGAGTGGTATAGTAGTGATTGGAAGCTGGAGAAGGCAGTGTTAAAGAGATGGAGGAGAGTGAAAACTGTACATCCGAGAGAAAGCGAGAAATGGCAGAAGATTTACATTTTCATTTAGTAATAGGTGAGGCAAATGGTGAGGAGTGGTCAGAGGGTGGAAAGGAGGTGGTGGTAGAAACAATGTCATGATCAGATAGGGATGGTGTGACAGTATTATTAGTGGCTAACAAAGAGGTGGAGATGAATAAGGGAACCTAAGAGTTTAGGTATCTCTGGCAACTAGATCGATGTGGAGACTGACAGCATCTTCGAAAACCAGAATCTGGCTGGCCACCAAGGTGCTATAAATATCAGCATGCAGTTCTGCCTCTGCCGCAGCGTACACAAAGTGCTATGAATCAAAGGAAGTGCAGGAAATGCGAAAGCCAACATTCCATTCTAGAAAATCTCTAGGGCATCTCCCAGGAAGCCTGGGCCCAGACCCTCTTTGGAAGCATATCGCAGAAGTTTTCTGTTGGTGTGTGTTGCAAACAGGTCCATACGCGGGATCTCCCACTTGGAGAAGAGATGCGAGAGAGCTTGATCGTTTAGCTCCCACCCATGGTTTTCAGAAGACTGGCGACTGAGGGAATTGGCTGCTGTTTTTTCCTGACCAGCAATGTGCACAGACTAAAGCCAAATTCCCTTCTGTAACACCCATTCCCATATCTGTAGGGATAGGTCCACCAGGGGAAGGGACTTGGTCGCGGCTTGCTTTTTCACGTGAACATTTAGACTGAGATGTCTGTTCTGATGCAAAATATTTTGTCGGTGATACTGAACGGGAACGCCTTCAGGGCCAGAAAAAATTTTAGTAATTCAAGTTAGTTCCTGAGGGAGACCACAGATCAAACATCTCCAGATGATCCAGTGTCACCCCCCAGCCGAGCAGGGAGGAATCCATTGTCAATGTCGCCTGAGGAGATGGTTCCAAAAAGGCGCTCCCCTCTGAGAGATTGGAGTATTCTGACCACCACCACCTGAGGTCCAGAATCGTATCGGAAGACACCCGAATCAACATAAAGTCTGGATCCATCACCTGAGACGAGTTCTGTCTGACTGCCATTTGTGTGCGTCTCATTTTTAATCTTGCCAGAGGTAGAGCTAAAACGTAGGATACCATGAATCCCAGAAGACTGTGAAACCACCATGCTGACTTATGGGTGATATTAAGGAAAAGGGAATTTGTATTGACTAAATCCCTCATTCTGTTGTCTTTTAGAATGACCTTGGCCCACCCTGTGTTCCATCGAAAGCCCAGGAAAATCAGATCTCTCGCAAAACCATCATTGAAGACTACTTCCAGTTTACTGACAATCCCAGTTTCAAAAGAAGCTGAAGTAACATTTGCATTTGTGAGGCTGCTTTCTGAGGACAGTGACATTTGAGGAGCCAGTCATCCGAATAAGGACAGATGTGAACTCCCCGAAGGCTGAGAAACACTGCGATCACCACCATCATCTTTGTGAAGACTCTTGGCGCCAAGCTCAGTCCAAAGGGGAGGACTTGTTACTGAAAATGCTAGCCCCTACCAAAAAATGAAGGTATTTGTAGCGCTGAGGCCATATTGGTATATGAAGGAATGCATCTTGAATATCCACTGCACAGAGCCAATCGTCTATTACAAGAGACGAGCTGGACTGTGTCAGCTTGATAATCTTGAATCTTTCCTGGGGAATATGGAGATTGAAGTCTGACAGGTCTAAAATACAGCGCAGGTCAGCCTGGTTGTATCTTGGCACTGTACAAATGTGGGAGTAGAAGTCCCAGCCCTCTTCCACCAGAAGGACTCATTCTATAGCCCTTATTTCCAAACGTTTCTGAACTTCTGAACAGACAGAGGGAGAGGCTGTCTGTTGTAGAGGACGACAGCAAGGAGGAACTGGCTGGAGGGGAATGCGGAAACCGGAATGGGTTACTGACAGAACCCAAGGATCCTTTGTGATGGTCCGTCAAGTCTCTAGATGTAGAGAGATGCGTCCCCCTACCAGAGACAGGTGGGACCATTCCAAACCATAATATGGGATTTTTTTCTGGAGAGGAAGTATTGGTCCCTGAGATGGAGCCTGCTGAGTGGCAGAAAAATCTTCAACTACTCCTTCTCTGCCGTTTGCATCAAGGACCGCTAGGGGAGTGGTCTGGATGAGGCGACTTCCAATCTTGAAATCCTGCAAAGGATCTGGACCAAAATTCAGTCTTTTGGAGGTAGGAGGATTTCGCTGCTTGCGGCTTTGTGAGGACAGGCAGCGAGTTAAAAAGTACTCGCCTTGGTTTTATCCAACTCGTCAATGGTAGAGCTGTGGAAGAGTTCTTTACCCTCAAAAAGAAGATCCAGAATCTTCTCTTGGACCTCCTTTGTGAACTTGGTTGCGTGGGGCTACGCTAGGCAGGGAAATTGACGCTGATCATAAGGTGACGCGCCCATGTATCTCTGTGATGTGCCTCAGCTTCTAACAGGTCTTTCACCAAAACTTTGGCACCTGATAGACCAGTCTTGAAATGGTCAATATTTTCTTGGGGAATGAAATGTTCGAATTCTGACAGCTCCTTCCAGAGTTTTAGGTTAGCCGCAGCCAGAACTGCTTTGGTATTTGCTTGACTGAGTTAGCGGGCTGAATTTACAAAGACCTTCTTCCCAACCCCCTCCAAACACTTATCCTCCTTTAACAAGACTTGTGATGCCGAGGACGATGATGCGAAAGACTTTAAATTGAGGGTAGCTGCTGCCACCACTGTAGAAGACGGGAGGGGACATGTGGTTAAGGGAATTGCCTGTATGCTTGAAGCCTATAGCAAGCCTCTATTATATTGTTTGTGTTAGCCCATGTGAGGTTTTTCCACACTTTCCTGATCTCAGCCAAAATATCCTTTTTGAAGGAAAATGCCTGAACGCTCCTGTGTTTTCAAAGTAAGGACCCCTGACAAAACCCCTGCCTGTAGGCGGTTCAAATGTTGGATGTTTAAATAAGACATAAGATCAATCACACAGTCATGAAATGCCACGATTGACAAAAGTGGATCCTCCTCTTCTTCATGCGCATCTGCCACATCCTTATCGGAGGGATTTTCAGCAGGTGATGTCGAGCGCGGAGAATGTGGCATGGACTATGGTTTCTTTGGCTCAGGAGGACACTCCATTGGAGGAAGAGGAGGCGAGGTGGTACTTGGAGGAGTTGGTACTTCCATTGGCCTTGGTTGTTCTGGTGGCTTGGGATAAACTTCCTGGAAGAGGTGATTAAAGTAGGTTTTCATCAGGTCTGAGTGCATCAGGTTTTGGAAACAGCAGAAAAATGCCTTATCTGAAGATGGTCTTGGTTGTGAAGTAGGAACCGTTCTGCCAAATGGATTATTGCTCCACAATTCCATTGCCACTGCCTGCCAAGAAGGTCGCCCCAACAAAAGATCAACATAGTGTAACAGTGCCGAAGTTGGCGGAAGAGAGATTGTCGGTGGTAGGGGCATTCTGGATTGCAATCCATCATCTGATTGTAAGAAACTTTCTTCAAGAATGCAGACGGCAAGGACTTGGGCCTGAAGGCGCAGACAAAATGCCTGACATTGTTGACATTGGAATAGCCGTCATTTTTCGACTGTGGTACTATGCGTCACTGATTTGTCAGAAGCCATGGTGGGTTTGCCTGTTATTTTAGGAGCTTTCGATGGTTCCTTAGCCCCTTTCTGAGGAATCCTCGGCAGAGCTGCTAGGTGTGGATTTTGGATGAGCCCCCATCCGTTTTGCTCCCTTAGATTGGTCAGTACAATGTTTAGCCCCTTTGAAACTCAGAAATGAATCTGGCCTTGTTAGATCTGGAACGGGAATCCTCATCATTGCTGGTAGAGATTTTAGCCCCTTTCCAGGGAACCTGTGAGGTGACCTAGGTACCTTTAGCCCCCAAAAGGAGGAATCTCAGAGTTCACCTCAGAGGGAACTCCGGTATGATATGATATGATAGGTTATTTATAACGCGCTTAATACCCAGAGGTTTCTAAGCGCGGACCCAGGGTGTTGCTCCGTGTCATTTTGTTTCCAAGTCGAGCACGCTGCCGCTGAGCTATCCTCCTGGGTATCCAGTTTAGACTCTGATTGAGGCATCTCAGGGCAAGCCGCCCTGAACCGGATGAGCCCGTAAAATAGTCACCCGGATGGGGTGCTCTGAAAAGGAAGGTACTCACTGGCTGATTTCTTTTTTTCTCAATTCTCTTAAGTGAACCGGCGGAATGCCGTTGAAGACCTACCCTCAGCTGACAAGCCTTCTTTCGAGTGCCTGGACCGAGTGGGAGTCTCAGTAGAAGCACAGGTTCCAACAGAAGTCTTGCCTAGACACTTGAGGCAAAGATTGTGAGGGTCCACTGCTGCGTGATGAAATCCGCAGGAGACACACAAGGCAAAATCCTTACGCTGTGGCATAGGCAGAGGAAAGAAGGATAAACAAAAGCAGGGTAAGAACAAAAAAACTGTGATGCTAAGTGCATACGATCCCAGAAGCACAGATAGAAAGACTGAAGGGGATGCACTGGGCGGGGCTCAGGAAAGCAGGCTAGTGCCACAGGTGCGCTGGCCCGGCGTAAAAATAAAAAGCACAATGTTTTTGTGTTGCTACCAAAAAGTGCTCTTGTCCCGAAGAACGGAATATCCCAACAAGTATGTCGGAAAGGGGACGGGATTTAGGAGCAAGGGCTACTCAGGGATTGCAAAAGCTTCTGTCAAATCCCCAAAGGAGGAAGGTTAGGCCACAACCAACCCTCTCACCCCTTTATTGCATTTTGTGAGCAAGTGTTTTGGTACCTCCTTGGACCTTATCCAGGTTGTAATTCTCCAGCCATTCGTATATTGGGAACCTACGTTTTGGGGGTGCTGTTTGTGATAGCAGGCTGTTGTTGTAATTCTAAGTTCCTGTGTGGGTGTGCGTAGGACCTGTATAATGTATTCCCTAGCAAAGAGGGACTGTTAAGCAACCTTTAACAATATGTTATGACAATCTTGTTCCCGATATGTCCATAACTGTAATTAGGTCTATCTCTCGTTCTACTCAAGACACTAGGTTTAAAATAGTGTGAAGATCCTTCTTGTGGCTTGTTGCTTCACCATCAGTAGTTTTGCAACCAATACTCGAAGCCCATGCATTGTAGCTTCCCTGCTTTCAAGCTCCATTATTGGAGGAAGTCATAACTGATGAACCCATATGCATGCATCATTGTCGGCCGACCCCGAACCCTCACCTGAAATAATTTGTCTCACAACATTTGGTCAAGTGTTGGCAATAAAAGGCCGTAGTATTTTATTGTACAGATATGGTTATGCAGATAACAATAATGACATATCATAATAATATACTTTTGGGCACCGGGTCCTGAGGTTACCTACTCTGGCCCGTTGGACACCGTACAGTGCCCTGTTCTTCTTTTCCTTTGTTCTTCTCTCTTATTTGTAGGGTGGGAGGGTTTTGTGGTAAAGAAGCAAAGTGTGGAAGACGCTGAGTGAACAGCGAACCTCCTGTTAGTTTGGGTCCCCGTTCAGGGTCCACAAACCAATTGTGTTTTCTTAGAGCATTCTGCTCTTATTTATAAGACTCAGGGGAGCCCTTGGTCTTTGTGTATAGCAGTGGGGGCTGTGCTCCAGCCCCCGGCCGGATAACCGACATGTCTGGCCCCCTGAGAAGGGGGCAGGTCTTTGAACCTGGGCCCTGCCTGACTGTTGGTTTTCCTTAGGTGCTTAGTACCTTGTTGCTTGGAGGAAGGGTGAGGCGATTGTTCACACCTCACCCTTCACACCTCACCCTTCCTCGGCTTTGTGTGACAGAGACTGCGTGTCTCTGTGGCTTGTGGGGGAGAGGAGCAGGCATGGGGGCGGGAGCTGCCCCTCTGCTGGCCTGCCGGATGGTAACATACTCTGCCTCGCCTTGGGCGGCCCTGCAGCATTGCCCATACTTTGCTCTACATAGTGCACTTGGTTCCCCTTGTATAGGTAAGAGGTACAAAGGAAGGATGTTTTGAGTCTAATCCCCTGCCACCTACGGAGTTCAGGGAAGCTCAGAGAAGCCTTAAGAACTTTCCGGAAATGCAGATAAGACTAGTTAAACCCTGAAGACTGGATCAGAGACTTAAGGAGTGTTTTCTTTTCTCTGTCAGTTTGGGATTAGATCACATTAGTAAACCACTGCACCTTACTACGGCAACGGAAAGTTGGAAGTAAATAATGGACGTCAACAAATGGACATCATTTTTGCATGGGATTGCAAGGGACCCTTTCCAACTGAAAAAGGGCACTGGTAGAGTTTTGATTGCATATATGCAACAACAACAAAAAGAAAGGATTGCATGTACTGCAGACAACTTGATATGCATCCAGTAGCCCATTTAAACTAACTGGGCCCTTTTATCAAGGTATTAAAAGTAGTAAAACAATGGATCCTGCATAGGAATTAGGCATTGCAGGTGTCCCAGAAGATTGTAGATAGTAGGGAGGTATAGCTGTTGCAATGTCTGTAATTTGAGGTTGTGTTTCTTAAAGTCATTCTGGTAAAGAGGTTAACGTATTCATTGCTTTCCATTCATGATGTTATGCGGAGAAGATTGGTTTGGTTATTTGACAAGCGGTGCTACATGGGTCCTGGTCATTAGGCTTTTCTCGTAATATGCCAGTGTATCTTTTTTTTTTTTTAATATTTTTTTTTCCCCCCAAGCCAAACAGTATCCAAGCTTTATTGATGATACTTCTCAAACAATTGTGGCAATTCAGGCAGGACATGGGCTACAATCTACAACATCACAAACGACCCTCCCTCCCACCCCCCTGGACTAGCAAACAAAGTTAGTATTCATCAATAAAAATAAAAAATCTTTAATAGGGAAAAGAAGGGCGGACATCACATTTGTTTTGACAACAGTTCACAGGTCTGCCCCGAGGAAACCATTTAAAACTGCAGAATTTGACTTGAGCCACAATAAAAATTAATGTTGCCATCAGCAATTACAAAGATGTTTGAGCCTTTGTGCGAGCATGCACACTGCCAACCCAGAAACCACCCCCCCTCTCAACCATCACCCCAAAAGGCAAGGTCACATCTTTCTTAAATAGCTGCCATAATAACACGAGAAAGGTCTATGCAAGACGGACGGGATGAATGGGGTACACGTCTGCAGTTCAAATCCAACGAGTCGCTTAAATCACAAGACAACACGGGCAACAATGTAAAAGTTTAATTTGAGCCGCTATAGTTTGTCCGGAGTAAAACGGTCCTTTAGAGCAAGTTCTGCTAAACAGTTAAAGACAGAACACTCAGCCCCTCCCCAAACAAAGCATTTTGTGCTAACACAGCTTAAAAAAACGTAAAACAAAATTCTGCATCTTATAAAACCTGATAAAAAAATAGTATTTCAAACTGTACAGTCACCAGAAGTACACAGTTATCAAAAATTCACACATTTCACTTTGCATCTCCAGCTCCTTCCGCTTTCTGTGCCTGATCAGTTTTAGCATCTCCGTTTTCTGCTGGGTTGCTAGCTTCTTTACTGTCCTTCCCCTTCTTCCCTTTGGGCTGTTTATCTGCCTTCTTTGGGGCTGCCTTTTTAGGTTTGGGCTCTACTTTAGGAGGGGCGGGTTTTGCTGATAAGCGTGCCGACCGCCTCTGTGGCTCGTCTCTCCCCTTGGACGCCTTGGCATCTCCGTTTTCTGCTGGGTTGCTAGCTTCTTTACTGTCCTTCCCCTTCTTCCCTTTGGGCTGTTTATCTGCCTTCTTTGGGGCTGCCTTTTTAGGTTTGGGCTCTACTTTAGGAGGGGCGGGTTTTGCTGATAAGCGTGCCGACCGCCTCTGTGGCTCGTCTCTCCCCTTGGACGCCTTGGCATCTCCGTTTTCTGCTGGGTTGCTAGCTTCTTTACTGTCCTTCCCCTTCTTCCCTTTGGGCTGTTTATCTGCCTTCTTTGGGGCTGCCTTTTTAGGTTTGGGCTCTACTTTAGGAGGGGCGGGTTTTGCTGATAAGCGTGCCGACCGCCTCTGTGGCTCGTCTCTCCCCTTGGACGCCTTGGCATCTCCGTCCGCCTTTCGCTTGGGCATGGCTATGGTTTAGTTGCAGCGACAAACGACCGAATAAGGCAAGCAGCTGTGTGGAATGCCAGTGTATCTTCTTTAACTCCAAGACACATCACAAAACACTTGGAATCACAGTCGGGTAGGCTTTTTGGACTCTAAACTCTGAGTATTTTTGGATAATTGAATTCATACCTTGAAAGACAAAACTTTATACTGGCTTGCGTCTCTAGATTACCCATTGTGGAATTAAATGAATCACAAAAGAGAGTTGTGATAGAATCTGAATGTTTTCCTATAGATTGTGAGTCCAGGAAGGGGAGGGTGACAGTGGCTGTGAAGAGGCTAGGGGATGGGTGCCTGGGTGTTGGGGCAATTTCTCACTGTGCAGTGCTGGTCACTGCACTAGTACAATGGAGATCACCCAGGGCCTACACCCCATTCATATTCTGGTTTGTAGAGGGGGGTGACATAGGTGCCTGGCCTAATAATAGGCCCCCAACACAGTGCTCTGGTGAACAGAAGTCTGCAGAATCCACAGACATGGACTGTGGAGCAGTGGAGACCATGAGGATGGGAGAAAAACATACATAATATGAAATGCGAACTACACATGTAGAACAAGTTGGTTAAAGAAGGACAGTTATATGATGAATTAATACCCTGCCACCATGACAGAGTCAAACGGTTGCCATGACAATGCTGCCTGACTTCAAGATGGTATTGCCCCCATAAAATGCTTTGGCCAGCAGCGCCATGGCCACCTAAAAGTTATCTTGTGACTAGTAGTTCCACTTTTACAGGAAGAAAGGAGGCAGCACATGCACCCATTCCTTTCCCTCCGATATTAAACACATGTAGGTGTCGCCAATAGGTTACTTAGCTGCTTAATTGATCAGGGAGCATGGAGATAAAACGATGTGCATCCAGGTCAATGGTGTGGAGTTAGGAGATGGAATGTGAAGAGTGTTGAGAGGCTGTCGGATGAGATAGACACATGGAGGAAGAGGGAAGTAAGGCAGAGCCAAGAGTAAACAGAAGTAAGGAGGCATTAAGAGAGAACGGGCGTTAAGGGCACAATATATGAAATATGGGGACTGAGGGGAGGATTGAGGTGAGAAGGAGATACATGAGAACAAGAAAGAGAGCAGTGACCAGTAGGTGAAGTAAAACATGGGAAGAGGAGACATGAAGAGGTAATGAAAGCGAACTGGGGGGACTGTTGAGTTGATTAGGAGACTATGGAGAAAGAAAGGGAGTGGAAGCAAGAGAAAAAGAAAGAGACATAAAAAAGGAGTGAACACTGGAAGGAGGAACGGAGATGGAAAGGTGCCAATAGGGAAATACCATAGTGATCAGGACAAAGATTGGAGAGATGAGGAGAGGTGGAGAAGAGTCAAAGATTGGAGGATGAAAGAAGTGCCAGGAGGGAGAGACTATCAAAGAAACAGCTTGGAGGTTGGAAGGAAGAAAAAGGTAGAAGAGGAAGGAAGCACACCCCATAACCAGACGGAAGTGCTATGGGAAGGTGCAGCCTATAGATTGGTTCAGAGATTGTTTTGAGCCACTACGAGCTTGGTGTCAGACTATAAAACCCTTCCCCGGAGGGTGGAGAGAGGAGAGAGAGAAAAAAAAGAAAATAAAAGTGGTGTGCTGTGGCTGGAAGTACATTTTGATAGAAAAGCTGACATCCCTGTATCGGGTGGGTACCTGCTAGTACCATGGTGTTCCAACTATCCTCAAGAGTTTGATGCTCGACCCATGTCGGATGACCTAGGGCAACCTGGGAGATGGTACCTAACAGAGGTCCAGGAGTACCAACGTACCCGTGAATATGACTGCCGCCTGCCAAGAAAGACCACCAACAGCCAACTAAAGAAATGGCCCGATCACTTTAAATCACCGTCGACTGAGAGTCTGATCTATACCTGATGCTCTAGAAAGACCTAGTGATAGGGACAGACTAAGGACCTCCTTCCAATTAGCCATTAAACTTTGTTGTAATTTGACCAATATACAAAGGTTCAAGTCGAGGGTTCACGCAGGTGGACAGGGTCCCCCCACTTTCTTCAGAGGGCGCCTTGATATGCTAATTTCTGGTGCCGCCACATTCAATTGGTATCTTAATGAGTCCTTGGCACTTGACCCCTGCTGAATACTATTTGGTTAAGACTATCCTCCTTTTTGTTTCTCCCACAGGAAGTCTTGTAGGCCTTAGTCTTTTTGTTTCTCCCACAGGAAGTCTTGTAGGCCTTAGTTGCCACCAATAACCATAGAAAATCCAATAAAGAAGAAGACAGTCAAAATAATATCTATCTCGGGAAGTTTAAGTCCTCAATCTTTACAATAGGTAACCAAAGCAGACTGCTTATCTGTTAGCCAAGAGGATAAATGTGGGGGTGGGAGTGGTGATGCCAGTTGTGTGAGAGTGGACTGGATTAAGTGGAAGGCAGGGAAATCATACTTTTTTCTGACATTATCGTGGATTAAAAAGTGTATACCACTTTCGGGAATTTGCCAAAATTTATTAAGGTGCGCACATACAAGCCATCAGGGATTTATCAGAACTTAAAGTGTAATGCAAAGAAAGTTCTGGAGACTGTGAGTTGATAAAGATCATGACAGACTGGCCAGATATTGTGATGTTTTTTGGCCGAGCGAAAATTGTTTCAAAATGTGCATACTGGCCATGGAGGGTCCCAGTGTGCCTATATTTATCCAGGAAGGAGATCATACTTCTTGGTGAAATTAAAGCTTCTACCCTGAGCACACACTCTCCTCACTTTTGGGGATGTCACTGGGTGCCTTTTTAATGCATGTAAAAGTAAAATGCTCCAGCTGATGCTAAGGTTCCAGATGCATTTTAAAAAGCAAATTTGATAAACTGTTTTGGCCCCCTTTCATCTGCTTTTTAAAGCGCGCAAGGAATGTAATGTTCGGCGTTCATGTTTCTTGGCCTCCATCCCATCGCCCCAGTCTTCTAAACGGCTCTTTTCATTCACAAAATGATTCCCTTGGCATTTCTTCTTAACAGTCTTTTTCAAGTTCCGTTGTAATGACGAATTGTTATGAAGAATATGGATAAAATATCAAAAGGGCAAATGTACAGGTTGATGAATTACCAGTACGGTGGCTTGGCATGATGAGGAAAATAGCAGAATAATGAAAAATGTGGGCACAGTAAACTAAGGTGGAAAGGACCAGAGACCCTATAGAACTACATTCTTGTACAACATATTTCCAATGGGGGAAGTGCTAACAGACCAGAACAGTGTGTGTGATACCATTCTCAGAAAAATGCTTGGTATTTTTAGTGAAAGGCAATAAATAGACAATGGAGAGACAGCATAAACATGTTATTTGCCAACATTGTGTTTTAAGTTATAAGATTTCTAACTCCCCCAATATCTTGTTTCTTTTGTTTTTTGATTTTTGGGAGGATGTTGTTGTGGGTGCCGGAGAGAATATGAAATCTGATCGATGCTTTTTTGGGAAAAAATGTTCTTCCTGCGATACTTGTAGGGCTAGTGATGGCAGCGAGAGAGCACTTGATCGAATACCTCATTATCCGCTGGTTCAAATGTGTGAACTCCTAATTAGCCTCCGGCTGTGGGAAGGTTCAATAATAGTGACTAATGAGCACAGGGGCTGACAGAAAGAGAATGCAATGCGCTTTTCCACACAGAGCAATGAGCTTCCAGTTGCGACATATGCAGGATAAGTGTCACGGTGAAGAAGCAGCATTTTGGGTGTGATGTCGTAGCAATGAATGGAATTTTCAGGGTGCAACGCTCGCACAAAATAACATCCAGAGAAATGAATCACAATCATTGGCTCGAGTGAGAGATACTGTACTGGTTCAGAAAACGTGCCTCTAGGCAGTGCCATTTTCCAGCAATGCCCGCCATTTTTTTTCACCACTCCCTTGCAAATTTGCACTGGATTCTGCACCGACCCCCTAGTAAATACCTGCTGCTGAGGCTAAGGTGTCCTTGCCGTGTCATAATGAAATCCATTCTCCGGTAATATGAGTAATCTGAAAATAGATACCCCGGTGACTGGACGAAAAAAAAAATAAGTTGATCTGAAGTTGCTGGAATCCTCTTGACAGTGACGACCGAAATCCAAAATGAAAGAGGCACCCCGATAACCCGGGCGGTGTCCTCCTAATCTCCCTCCCCCTCCTCAGGATGGAGGGGAGGTACCCGCCAAAGCGCGGCAAAGCGGGGGGAAAAGCCTGTGAAACAAAGCAGCGCGGCAAAAGGGGCAAAAAGCCTGCGAAGGGCTACAATGGAAAGGGGCGGGGCTGCCCCCCTTTATAGCACGGGCTTCCCACTGCAGGCAGCATCCAGCCTTGGCAGTGGGACGCCCGTCTGCCAACAGAGGACTTTGTTTTTTGGCAGAGGACTTTGCGGGCAGACAGGACTTAGGTGTTGCTGAAGATCATCAGGAGGAGCTGCTTTGGGACGTCGCTAGAAGGGAAAGAGGACCCCACTAAGGAGCACTACATTGTGACAGCAATGAAGGGTTGGGCCAAACAAGGAACACTTAAGTGTGACGAGCGGAGGCCCATAGACATTGTCAAGCTCCAGAAAATAGTAGCATACTAGGACATAGTGTGCCATGGGGGTTTTGAAGTGGCACTATTTAAGGCAGCTTTTACACTGGCATTTTTTGGGGACTTCAGGGTGAGCGAACTGGTGCCTGAAAACAAGGACGCAAAGGGGAGGGGGTTTTTGCAGGTGAAAGATGTCCAAAGTTCAGGTATACATCTAGCAATATGGTTGAGGCAATCAAAAACTGATCGAGGCATATAGCAAGTGGGCTTCCCACTGCAGGCAGCATCCAGCCTTGGCAGTGGGACGCCCGCCTGCCAACAGAGGACTTCGTTTTTTGGCAGAGGACTTCGCGGGCAGACAGGACTTCGGTGTTGCTGAAGATGGTCAGGAGGAGCTGCTTTGGGATGTTGCTGGGACTTCGCCTGCGGCGGGACGTCAGACCCAGCGGAATTCGGCTCGTCGGAGCTGCAAGCGCGTCGGCGAACGTCCAAGCGGCAAGGAAGCAACATACAAGGGCAAGTGAGGAGCAGGTTGGAAGAGAAGCACTGCGGCTTCAGAGGGTGATACGAGGAAGACCGGACGCCTTCAAGAGGTAAGCCGGTACGGCGTGGGGACGCGGAGAGAGCGGGGCTATCCGGGGGCCAGGAATACGCTGTCAACAACCACGGCACGCCCGCCTCACTCGACTTAAAGGAGCAGGAGCCTTTAGAGGGCGCAAGCATAACAAAGGGATCTCCGGAGAACGGGGCCATCCTGGGGCGGCATCACGCTACACACTGGGCCTGATACACCCACCTCAATTGCACCAGAACTGTAGACTAAAGGACAACCTCGGATGAGGCGGCATTCATCGCGGAAGTATGGCTGCCTTGACCACGCAGCCCTCCTCTCACAACAGGCGGCAACAGACGGGGTTCTCTGAGGCGCGACCCATATTACGAGATCAGCAGGAACAGCCCAAAAAGCAGAGCCGGGGTTCGCTGAGCGCGACACGTGCTAAGACAAGGAGAGCGGGGCAGCCAAAAATTGAGGCAGGTCACCAAGCACTGAAAGGTGACACCGGGAAGGACCGGAACACAAACAGAAGGAAAGAGACCATAGGAAGCAGCAGGGGCAAGGAAGAAGGAGTAGCAGGAATGGATGTGGAGGCCTTTATGGCTATGGCCAGGCAAGTAGCAGCAATGCATGGCCCCAACTGGATGGAGGCGATGATATCACGACCTGGGGAAGAACAAGCAGGAACAAGCCAGGGGCCGGCCTTCCCTCTACTGTACCCAGACAGCGAGGAGCAGCTGGAGCAGGAGGAGGAAGAAAGATTGGAACAAGAAGAGGAACCTGCGGGGAAGAGAAAAAGGACCCTGACACAAAGAGCCAAGGCAAGCAAGGAACAAGCAGTGAATAGCAAGAAACCAAGGACTGCCGGGGCAAAGAGCAAGGGAAGAGCACAGGAGGTTGTGGCCATCCCAGCGCCTAGACCTGTGGAGCCACCAAGGAACCAGGGCCCACCCAGCACACCTGCAACCAGACCGGTGGCTACAAGGGAAGACGGGTCAGCGTCCTTGGAGGCAGTTAAAGGTATGCTAATGCAATGTATGCAAGCATGGGGTAATGGGGGTAGTGGACAAGTAGGAATGTAAATGCATTTAATCATGTGGGGAATGGGGCAGCAGTAAGTCAATAGAGAGGGGTGCTCTGGGTCCAGGGGGGTTGGGCCCGGGGGGTTACCATGCAGGGAATCTTAACAATAATGGGGGGCCAATGGAGATGAGCCAGGGGTCTGGGGCTTGGCTTAACTCATCATTTCCAGGAGGGGCGGCACAGCAGGCACAATGGCATGTTGCCAATACATTAATCAGCATGAACCCCTTGGGGCAGGGCAACCCGGCCCAGTCCACGCAGAGTCAACATGCCACGGTGGGGAATAGCTCGAACCTCTCAGGTGGACCCAGTCCTGCAGCACCAGAAGGAGCAGCAACTGCAGGGCCCACTCAAACACCAGTTTGGTGGGGCCAAGGGGTTACGGGACTGGGTCTGTTTTCGGGTCCCAATGCCAGTATCGGTCAGGAAGGGGTTTGGGGACCCATGATGACACGATATGGGAGAGCTATGCCGGGCTTTGGCCAGTCAGGGTGCTGTGAATTCCTTATCATGGCACATATCAGGGGCCATTAAGGAGAGGGTATGGAGGAAAGAATTTATTGAGATTTTGGATTTTGTGGGAATGGAACCTCTGGGTAATGGGTTAAAGGAATTATCAGAGAAGGAAAAGAGGGATAAGGAGCAGCCCAAGGTGGAGGCATCCATTCACAACTGGGTAAAGGGTGTTCAAAGTATACACATCCATAATGATAGAGAAATACCCGCAAGATGCTTTGTCCATGTTAGCCTATGAAAAGTACATCCATGACCTGTATTTGAAACATGTGGGGGAAGGTTGGTTGCAATATGATCAGGTATTTCGTTTGAAAATGCAGGTTTGGCCAGCTTTATCTTGGGATGAAATCGATGTGGGAGGTTTCTTGGACAAACTGATTCCAGCAGGAGAAGGGGGTGAGAAATCCCTAGGGGAAAAGTTTGGAGGGACAGGGGGGATACACCAGACGGGGGAGGTCGTCCTTTCGTGGGTACTCCTCCTGGAACAGCAGAGCCAGCTACCAGGGGGAGCAAGCTGAATGCTGGAGAGTCAATTCAGAGGAGGGTTGCCCCTTTGGGAAAACATGCCGCTTCAAGCACCCCCAGTGGGGGAGGGCCAGGGATCGCAACTCCTCAACCAATGAGGGGAAATGTAAAAGCAGCCCCAAAGGAGAAGGGCAAGAGGGAATGAAGATGAGGGCAGTTTGTCTAGACCAAAATAGCAGTTGTGTAAAAATGTCATTAAAAAGGGGCTGGCAACCCCGGTCAAACTACAGGCTATGACTCTGTGGTTGAATATTTATCATAACTATGAGGACGCCAGACTATTGTGGGAAGGTTTCAGGTGGGGGTTTAAAATCCCATGCACAGGAGTAAAGAAGGGAACAGAGGCGGTCAACCTGCGGTCGGCACTAGCAATGCCAGAGGTTGTGGTGCCGAAAGTTGCCAAGGAGGTCAAGTTGGACAGGGTAGCAGGCCCGTTCAAAAATCTGCCATTGGACAATCTGGTAATATCCCCATTAGGGCTGGTTCCAAAAAAGGAGAAAGGGCAGTATCGGCTGATTCACCACCTTTCCTTTCCCGAAGGGGAGTCAGTCAACGATGGCATCAGCGAAGAACTATGCAAGGTACATTATTCATCCTTTGATGATGCGGTGGAAGTGGTAAGGACTGCCGGGAAGGGAGCCCTTATGGGGAAGGCAGATATAGAATCTGCATTCCGTTTACTGCTCATTCACAAGGAAAGCCAACATTTGTTCGGGTTCAAAGTGCAGGACATGTATTACTTTGACAAATGTTTACCTATGGGGTGTGCCATTTCTTGTGCGTATTTTGAGGCTTTTAGCACCTTTTAAAGCAGGAGAGTCAGGTAGGGGCGGTGGTACATTATCTAGATGACTTTCTGTTTACTGGTAATAAGGGGTTCAACGATTGTGGGGCCCTCATGGGGACATTCCAGAGATTGATGAAGACAATGGGGGTCCCGCTAGCAGGGGAGAAAACAGTGGGACCAGTGACTTGTCTGACCTTCTTGGGGATCGAAATCGACACAGCAAAGGGAGAGTGCAGGCTCCCCCAGGATAAAGTTGAAAAACTAAAAGAGATCATCAAAAGCCTAAGGGGTAGGAACAAAGCAACTCTGAGAGAACTCCAGGCGCTGGTGGGTAGCCTCAATTCTGCAGGGAAGGTCATCCGAAGAGTGTTTGCAAGGAGTGTTGAGCTAAAAGCTGTGGGGTTACAGCACGCGAACCAGCATGTGCGGTTGGGGTAGAGGTACGGGAGGACTTAGCCATGTGGGACACATTCTTGGAAAATTTCAATGGGGTTCTGATGTGGAGAGGGGAGTGGAGCAACAGGAACAGGTCCAAGTTGTTCACAGATTCTTCTGGGGCACTGGGGTTTGGGGCAATCCTGAACACCAAATGGTGCGGCATGGCATGGCCAGAAGAGTGACATCAGCAAGGGGTCACCAGAGATATCATGCTGCTGGAACTCTTTCCCATAGTGGTAGCGTTCAGATTAGGGGGGGGGAACAGCTAAAGGACAGCAAAGTCATGCTATGGTTGGATAACCTAGCAGTAGTCCAGATCATAAACCAAGGTTCTGCCAGTAACACTAGAGTGCTACGGTTGTTAAGGGAGCTCAACAAATGCATGCTGCAATGCAACATTGAGGTGTGAGCAAGACACATACCTGAGGTGCAGAACACGGCCGCTGATGCTCTCTCTTGTTTGCAGTTGGAAAAATTCCAAGGGAGTTGTCCGGGAGCAGACGAGGTGATGGCCCCGTTCGAAACACAGTGGTGGGACATGATTGGGGCAATCTGAGTGCCCTGATCCAGACGGCGCTAGCTCTGGCCACTGCAAGTAGATACAAGTCATGCTGGGAGCGGTACTTGCAATTCAAACGGGTGGTATTAACGGGGAGTCAGCAGGAGCTACCGGTGAGGGCATTTGTGGGTTGGGGCTGGCACGAAGGAAAAACCAGGTCTTGGATGGCTTACCATTTAGCAGCTATCGCCCATTATTATAAGCTAGAAGGGAAAAAGGACCCCACTAAGGAGCACTACATTGTGACAGCCATGAAGGGTTGGGCTAAACAAGGAACACCTAAGTGTGACGAGAGGAGGCCCATAGACATTGTCAAGCTCCAAAAAATAGTAGCATACTTGGACATAGTGTGCCACTGGGGTTTTGAAGTTGCACTATTTAAGGCAGCTTTTACACTGGCATTTTTTGGGGCCTTCAGGGTGAGCAAACTGGTGCCTGAAAACAAGGACGCAAAGGGGTGGAGGGGAGAGGGTTTTTGCAGGTGAAAGATGTCCAAATTTCAGGTATACATCTAGCAGAATGGGTGAGGCGATCAAAAACTGATCAAGAGGGCAAAGGGTGCACGGTGACCCTCCAACCCATCATGGGCAGTCCAATATGCCCGGTCAGGGCGGTGGCAGATTTCCTCAGGTTGAGACCCCCCTCGGGAGAAGAGACGCCGCTGCTCATTCACCACGAGCGGACGGCACTAAGCCGCTTCCAATTCAGAAGGGTGATGGAAATGGCGCTGGAAGGAATTGGGGAGACAAAGGGAGTCTTTGGGACTCGCTCTTTTCGGATTGGGGCAGCCACATCGGCTATGGGCATGGGGGAAGGAGAAATCAAGCAGACTGGCAGATGGTGGTCGGGGTGTTTTAAGAGATATATCAGGCCTGAAAAAATATAAATTGGCATGACACCTTTTCTCCCCACCAGCAGCAGCCCGGAAGAAAAAGAGAACGGTCTGGGTATTAGGACACTCATTTGTATCAAGGGCAGGGGCAAGCGGGTCGGCGGAACAGGAAGAACTGACTAGCGGCGAATTCCGAATTGAGTGGCACGGGAAGCCAGGGATGAAATGGGCACAGCTGCAGGGGCAGGTGCGCAGATTGCTAGGGAAACAGCAAAGGCCGGACGTGTTGGTCATACATCTGGGAGGTAACAACCTGACAAGCCTAGGGAGGGGGGCTCTGATGCGGGAAATGATGGCCTCCTTACAGGAGCTGGCAGGCCAGTTGGGGGAAACAGAAATCATTTGGTCAGAGATAATCCCAAGACCAGAATGGAGGGGTGCGGATAATCAAGCAGCTGTGGAGAGGTCCAGAAGAAAGCTAAATGGGGCAATAGCAAAATTCTGCAGGGGTTTTGGCCAGATCAGGCACGGCTTGATCAATTTAAATTCCCCAGAGTATTTTCTGAAAGATGGGGTGCCTTTGTTACCACTGGGGTTGGAGATATTCTTCTGGAACCTTTGCACAAAAATCCTAGAAATGTAAGGAAGGAAGCAGGGGGGAGCCACGGTGGGCGGTAACCCACCTGTGCCGTGGCGGTGTTTGGGCAACCAAACACAAGAGACAGACTCCGGATGAGCCAGGAGAGAGCTGGAAGGGTCTTTGCTCTTCCGAGACCAGCGCCCCTTGGGAGCCTACACGGCAGGGGCGTCTGGGGGAACAACAAGGGCTCAGCTTCCCCCAAGGAAACGGCACTCTCCCCGCCCACGAACACCTACATGGGCAGGCGAGGCTCAGGCACAAAGGGTTGGGAGAGTTGGGCCTATGATGGACTTTTTGGAAGGAAAGGGGAAGCAGGTTTTTGGACACGGAGCAGTCGCTGGATCTTCTGAATTGTTTCCACTAATGTGTGCAGTGTATTTTATGATATTGTGGAAAATAAATCTGAGGCCTTTTTATGCCAAAAAACAAAGCAAGACTCATGTTACACTTTTCTGGTGGAAAAAGAGGAATGAGTTATTGCTATGTAATGGGTCCAAATGGACGGATGCACGGGTTATCATAATGATGCGTTATGTTGGTCACGTGTGTAGAAAGCAGACTCAGTGCCGGGCATTCTCGTTATTGGTCTGTGAAACTGCTGGTCAGCAAGAGAGTAGAAAACAACAAAGACAAATGACTTCTACCGGGCTCCTTTAGGTTAAGAACATTTGAGAAACGGGAGAGAGATAATTGCTTTGCCGAATGCCTTTGAGCCCGTAGATACCAAATGTCCGATGAGAAATGGAAGATGATGACGAGGGCTGCGGAGGAAGCCTGGCCCAGCTTTATTAGGGACGTGAGCAGCAGGCCTCACACTAGGTGCTGCGGCCACCGTCAAGGTTAGACGTTGGAGCTGCTGTCTCATGTAAAGGATCTGGGGATTGAACAAAGCTTAAACAGCACTGCTGGTGTTGCTATTCTAATAAGGCCTCAGTATTCATTAAGCAGAGGAGACGGGTCACACTTGATATCCTTAACTAATCTTCTTATGGTTCCCAAGCATCTGATCAAAGAAGGAGTTGCATGAGGACTCTGGTATGAGTCCTTACCATTGCAATGTGTTGTAGTACTTCCCTGTAGCTAGAACAGGCTGCATCCCTGCCTAGCTCAGACGATTCCATGTTATTCTACCTCAATTCATGGAACTAAACCAAAGCAGCTTTGGGACTGCCCAAAGCTCCCGCTCCTGGCTTCAAAACCCCCTTCCTTTTCTCACTTTTTCGCATTGACGGCAACTCGCCAGGAACTACACATGAAAGATCAGCACCATTCTTCCAAAGGCACCAACAATCCAACTCTAGTCAACTGTGTCCCCAGCACCCTTCTCAACGGCTAACACCCAGTAGCTTCACCACTGACACTATCCAAGCTTCTTAGCAAACTGCTTTCTTTTCCACAGCCATTCCCAATCCTCTGCTTCAAATACAACTTCTCCACAGCCACCACAAGCTCCACTCTTCTACATCCACATCTTACACCACCTTTCATCAACCACCATCAGCAAAGGTCCTTTAAAGCTACAATGACACAACCAACCCACAGCCACCATCAGAGCAGGATCTCTGCAGGCCCCTCCAATTTCAACACCCTCTGATCTCTCACACAAATCACAGGTGCATCTCATTCATTCTGGCTAACACCCTCATCTTGATCAAAGCTTGTGCGCTACGGACCTAAAGGTAGAAAGTGCCTCATAGCAATCTCCATAACATAGACAGAATGCTGCATCCTGGTGCATAGCATGTCTCCTTCTTGCAGAGCAGGAATGATATGCTGCAGTGTTACTATTTTGAAGGATTTAGGGAAAAAGCGTTTGAGGAGTTGAAGGTACAGAATTGTCTGTAGCTCTTCCCTGGGGCCTTTTCTTCTCTTTCGAATTATTCAAACAATATATATTTTTTTATATCAAGCTTCATGCTGGACTAAGCACGGGACCGGGTATTGAACGTGTGCTGCTCGGCGATGTCTTGTTTCCATGTTTCCAAGATGGGCACATTGCCCCTGATGTACCCTGGGATACTTAAAATGCTCTGCTGCCATTTGCATGGTTTCCTGATGCTCTGGCAGCTTGGAAAGAGAGAGTGTGGAGTTGGGATGAGGGGGAGATTGGTGTGCCCTTTTGTTGGTGCATGCACACCAGAACTAGCCTGAGCTCTCCAAAAGCTTGAGTAAAACCCCATGTCCCATTTTTCAAATACAACCTCGTCTACCAGCCTGTTTCCTTAAATATCTGGTCTCCAGGATACAGTTCCGGCATACAGGGTGGGCTGTGGATGAGATTAAGGGAGGCCAGGAGGGAATGCTAGCAAAATCTAAGGGCTGTTTGTAGTCTTTGAAAACTAAAAGGTGAATAGAATGTCTGCTCTTACTGGCCTCAAGTGCTCCTTAAAAACCAAGGAGTTGTCATACCTCCTCTTTTTCTCAAAAGCTTTGGCGGAAGGGATGCATTTCTGAGATGCTTTCTCTTGTTTCCAACAGGGAAAACCTGTGGAGTGGTCATTGTGGCATCAAGGGTGGGAGAACCCCCAAAACTCTGGCAGGCAGCTCTCAGTTGGCTGAGGGACAGATTGGGCCTGAAAAGGTTTCTGCGGCTTGCTGATCTGATAGCCAGTAATGGATTCTGCTGTCTGAGCACCTGACTTGTATTTCGTATGCTGCCTATCAGTGAACATTTTCTTCCTTACTTTTCTTGGACCTCATTGAACGGGGTGAAGGTTTGCAACCACACTTGTCTCCTCGCATCCCCCTACAATCTATGGTTCCTGAGGCAATATTAACTGGACCTAGTGCTGGAGACAGGTATTATGCATATCAGCCATGAACTCTATTCTACTTAAATGCAGGGAGGTGAAATGCAGTGATTGGATCGCCTTTTTCGGTTGCGATATTGTAGCACAGTTAACTTCCCCACCTTGTAAGTAACTTGCATGGAGCAGGGGCTACAGGGTGAGAGGAAGGATTTGTGGGGCAGAGGAACACCTGGTGATTATTGGGTATCCCTCATAAAAGAAGCCAAGCAGATCAAGAGAAACCAGGGACATGGTTTCTCCAATCTAGAGGGGACACTGGATCTGATGGGACGCTAAGAGTGGAAGAGGAGGTGGGCGGGTGAGTGGACAAGAAAGATGAAGAGAGATCCAGAGATGGCTAAAGGATGGGCACTAAAGCTCCAGGGAGCCCTCACTTGGAGAGAACATTGCAGATGACATGTAAAGGGAGTGGGGAGATTGGTGGCGGCGATCACCCACGCAAACATTGAGCTCAAATGCAGTCTGCCATATTTAACTATTTTCACCCACATTGAGCATCACTGTGCATATAAATCTCAACTTGGAAGGAGGTATCCGTGTTCACCAATGGTGTTGATGTGCATCTTAATGTGAGGAATTCTTACCGTGGATGTCTTGTAGTAGCACCATTTATCCCTCAAACCCCACCAGAAGCACAACTAGCGAATTGACAGAATAGTATGGTCCCACTGCTATGCCATGGGGGAAAGAGTTTGGGGAGGGCAGCAAGGAATGGAGTAACAGCTCTCTTAATGGGGCCTTTAGGTGTCACATTGAAGTCATACATGAATAGAATACAGTGTCATTTAGTACTATAACAATGTAAACAATTCCTCTTTTATTCTGTTTGTCTACGACCTAGTCACATGCTCAAAAAGCTGTGCATCACTCAGGTTCCAAGCTCTGTGCCTTTTGTTCTCAGTATCTTCACAGAATTTGACTTGTTAAATCATGTTGATCAAACACGCACTCCCTGCAGAATCACTATGACATACGTCCAGTCCCATCACTATTGAATTGCCCCATCTCTTGGGGTTGCAACATCACTTTTGGTGTAAGAAATAGTGCCCTGTCCACTACCTTGCACATTATTTTACGCACCAAGTGCAAAAACCCTTTCTGTCAAGGATGGTCTACGTGGCATCACATGAAGCCATTGTGATAGGGTGGGAAATGGTGAAATCCTTTGATGGGAGACATGTGGCTAGACATCTTGAAGTGACATGGCCATTATTCACAAAGTTGCAGAGTGCTGATGCATCATTCAAGACACTAGTACAAGAAAAAGGGTGGAGGAAGGAGCAAGAGGAGTCCTTGATAGACACCATTGAATAGATTATTGAAGTCGTCCTAATCAAGTTTAACAACCACTGGGCCTGCCTCCGACAACAGAGAAGATTCAAGCATATGCCCTGGTCGCTGGAACGTGGGATGAACAGTTTCCCAGGATGGCTAATTTGGGCTAATTTGAGCTGCTGCTGTAGTGTACATTAGGCTCATCAAAAAAAAAAACTGCCCCTGCAGAAGCCGGGTCTTGGGTCTTCCATCTGATGCATAGGACCCAACAGATTTGACATATATGCGGTTATCCGTACTTGGAGAAGAAAAAGATTAAACGGCATCCTCAGTAATATAGCTGGGTTTTTGGCACACTGCCGAACTTGGGTCTAGCAAGGTAGCCATTTTTAAAATAGTGATCCACAGCCTCACTGTCTAAAATGTAGACAAACATTCTGGATCTTTCTGAATGAGCCGAATTCAATTCCTGCAACTGTTGGTTGGCGAAACAGACCAAGGGCTTGAGGCGATGCTCGTCAATGTACATTTCACTCTCTCCACTGTCAACTGTCAGATGTAATGAGATCTGGAGAACTACTATCCTAGTTATTATTCCAGTGTGAAAAAATAGTTACTGTCTGAACACACCATCTTCATGCAGATAAAGGACATTTTGACCTGGCCTGGTCTTCCTGAGCATCAGACCTGTTTGAGTGCTTCTTGTGGCATTGGCTTGTGCAGATGCGATGCTCGTGGGAGTAAGATGACTCCTGGGATGCCAGTGCTCAGAGCATGAGTAGGGCCCAATACTGAGACTGAAACCTCAGTAGAGGACCCTCTTTCAGCGAACATTGAAACGGGAAGCAGTGCTTGCATGTTGTACGCAGGGGATTGGTACCTGTGTGTCTATCACTTTCTGGATCCTCTAGTGCCCTTTTGTGACTCAGTAATTTCAGGCACTGGCAGGGTCATTCAGTTTAGGCACAGAAGGGACCAGTGAAATGATTTCACTTTTATGCACTAGACGCACCTCGGGGTCACTAAAAGTGTTGGATCTGGAACTGGTTGTACTCTGGTTGAGACAGCATATCCCTTATTAGTGAAAAGAATTTCCCAGCGGGCTGCAAGAATAAGTGTCCCTCAAGTATAAAGGAGTCCTTACCCGAGGCTGCACATATCTCTTTGCATCCTAGAAGACAATATTTAGATCTTCTTGTAGTCTGAACAGATGAAACTGGAGGATCACTGGAAAAGCCCTTTGAGAAGGCCTTGCAATGAAATAAAGTGGAAGATTGCATGACGAGCCCTGGGGCCCGCACATACTAGGTAATGATGACATTTTGTGTGCTGATCAGATAGGTAAAAGAACGCACAACATCGCTGGCACCTGGTTGTCCATGGCATAGATACGAATCGGCACCAGTGATGGCCTCTTTGGGTTGGTGGGTAAAGGCTGATGGCCAAAACGTTACCCATGAATTGGTCAGTAACACCAAGATGGTTGGAGTAACAACATACAAACCAATTGAAGACAGCACTATTCACAGATGTTCTAGTACCCAACATTCATATTATTCAACACCCATAGTTCGGGAAAAGGATAAGGCAATCCCATTTTTGTCTCCATGACAGTTCCTTCTCTTAAGGTATCTCGGTGATATTGCCCTGCGTTATAATGAGTGTCTTCCCTCCTGTGTCTTCCCTGCAGTGTTGATGTCAGTGGAATGTGGTGAAGTCACTGTGCTTGGAGTGTTGTCATCTGAATGTGTGTTCCATGGGGGACAGTTGGAAAGGATGTGCCGGTGTTTCCTGCTGTACTAATGAACTAATAAACCCATATAACTTACCTGCTGGCTCAGGTGTGTTCATGACAATACGACATTGTTACACTGGCGACGAAGGTGGGATCCTGTCGTGGAGGGGACAGCAGTTGATCAGGAACCGCCCTCCAAGTGTCCACGTCCTGGAAAGCTGTGTAGCTCTGGAGGTCCGGACCGGAGTTGCAACTCAGTAGGCCGGGTGGTGCTGAGGAAGAAGGCTCCTTTGCAGTGGAGCCGGGACCCTGGAGGTGTAGGGTCCTCAAATCTGCGTGGATCTGCGTGGAGAGAGATTTGAGGTGGGTCAGCAGTGCAGTGGCATTTTGCTGCCTACTCTTGCTGTTTTTGCGGCGGCCGGTGGGGGGGGCCCGAGATTCGGCCCTCCCAGGAGACATTGGAGGACAAGTGGAGCGTGTCCTTGCCCCAATGTGGCTGGCGGCCGGGTGGCCCAGTCATCTACATGATTACCAACTGGCCTGGTGAGGAGGTCTACTGTTCCTCAGTTGAGCGAGCCTCCTGTGTTCCCCGTGCAGGAGGCAGAGGAGCGCCGGGGCGACTCTCCGAATAACGGATTCGCCTTGCGGTGTATGAGGTCCATATTTGGGCGAGCTGGAGTGCCGTGGTACCTTGCTGGGTGCCCAATCAAGATGAAACTGCAACGTCGCTGGTCGAGCGCCGTTGCAGGAGGATCGTTGGAGTGAAGTTCGGCGCCTGGGTCTCCAGTTAATTGCCATGCGGAGAGCGTTCGAGATGTGTACGCTGGGGAGTGTGTTGCTGAATGATGACGTCTTCGAGTCATCAACAGGCATTCCAGCGCGTGAGCGGGGGCGCACAATGACAAGTGCCGCGTGTCCATGGACCGGCGAGTGTGAGCACGCGATTCCTGTGGGATGTTGTTGGGCCGTAAAGGAAGGCAAATCGAGTGCTGTGTTGCTTAGGGCTAACGTGAGGAGGACTGTCGCATCAGGAAACACATTCATCGTGGAGGACGTACAGAATGCTGCGATTGGCATGAACTGTCATCCGGAATGCCCGTGGATTGCAGGAGTCCTGAGGATTGCGGAAATATGTGCCAGCTGTCATCCGGAGCTGTTCAAGGAGAGAGTTCGGAGGACAGCATGGACGTGGCTGAGGTTTTTTTTCGCCTTGTGGCAATTTTAACCATTTTGCCACTTCAAGTAAAGAAATGTTCTTTAACACACGCCAGCGTATGAAGAGTTCAGCAATAATGTTGGTGTTTTTGTGTCATTTGAACATGCGCCATTGGATTAGAGTCCAGTGACATTCACGGTGTGTTGTGGGTTTTTTTGTTGTTGCTGTATGTGTGTGGTGCTAGAGCACATGTTGGTTGTGCGCATGTTTTGGTGCGTGTGTGGGGTAACAATCGTGGTAGCCTAGTAGATACTAGAGGTCCCACTTTAAGGTGGTGTGTGCCATTTTTGGACGATTTGGTGGGTGTGACCACTGTGGTATTCCGGCCTGTGCTGGGGGTCCCACATTAGTTGGTGGTGTACTGTTTTGGCAGGGACTAGGGGTCCAGGGATGTGTAGAGGTGTACTGTTTTGGCAGGGACTAGGCGTCCCGGGATGTGTAGAGGTGTACTGTTTTTGGCGGGAACTAGGGGTCCCGGGGTGTGTAGAGGTGTACTGTTTTTGGCAGGGACTATGGGTGCCGGGGTGTATAAGGTGTACTGTATTTGGCAGGAACTAGGGGTCCTGTGGTCTTAGGTGTGGTGTCTAGGTTGCACGCATTTAGGGGTCCTTTTAGATCCTTTTTGTGAGCTTGTGGGTTGGTTCACAGGACCTAGTTTTCATTGTAATTTCAGAGTTAGTCGTGGACAGAGTTAAGTATTGCCTTATTTAAGGGTTTTTGAACTGATGTTGTTAGTGGTGCTTGTTGTTGCTCATTTGAGTTGGGTTAGTGCCCGGTGGTTGCTCTTTTGAGTTGGGTTGTGCCTGGGGGTGGCAGCCCTGGTGCCCTGGGGTGCAGACCAGGGCGGAAGGATGTAGGTGCACTGAAGGGTTGTGGTTGTTAGATAGATATCCGCTATTGGGGACGCTGGGGTGTGGTAGGCCCTAGGCTTCAAGGGGCAGCTTGAAGCAGGTGGAGTTCTTGTTTTATTCCTCGAGTTGTTATTCCAGTTCAGTAGAAGGGAGTTGCAGCCCTTATTCCATGTCGGTGGATTCCTCTGTTGCGAGTGATTTGGTGGACAAGGGATAGTTATAGTGTTGTAGGGTGGATCAGTGTTCCGTTTGAGTGGGAGTCATTGTGCAAGGTTGTGCTTCCACCTGTTTAGTGCTTCGGGTTTTATTAGTGGGGAGATAGTTTCAATGGTGTCAGTGCGCTTCTGTACCTTTATAGTAGTGTAGAGTGTTTGTGCTCTGTTGTTGGCCTTGGTGTGCGAATGGGCGTCATGTGGACCGTTTCCTGGGGTTAGGTCTCGTGTTCATATGTGCTTGGGTGTTGCTGGGCAGGTATGTGTGGGCCACGCGTTTATGTATCAGTATTGTGATGGATGGTACTTTGTGTATGGGAATGACTATTACTCTACAAATGTTGGTGTGTCCTATTATTAAATTAAGGGAGGGAGAAGGGTTATAATGAGTGTCTTCCCTCCTGTGTCTTCCCTGCAGTGGTGATGTCAGTGGAATGTGGTGAAGTCACTGTGCTTGGAGTGTTGTCATCTGAATGTGTGTTCCATGGGGGACAGTTGGAGATAGAGAGCTGGCTGGCAAGGAGGTGCCGGTGTTTCCTGCTGTACTAATGAACTAATAAACCCATATAACTTACCTGCTGGCTCAGGTGTGCTGATGACAATACAACATTGTTACACCCTGCTTCAGAGTATCTTCATTGGGCCCCTCGTATCATTAGGCATGAGTTTCTTCATATTCTTACCCTGATGATAACCTACAACACTTGCATAAAGCAGAAAAACCTGAACAAATAGGGATTATAAATTGCTGAGAAAAGATAGATTTTTGTATATCTCTGAACCTAGGGATGACCAATGATTCCAATGCTAATGCATATTTCAGAAGCACACTGACTGCTCACTAAATCCTTACCATCTTCAGCTCGACCATAATGCCTTGAGGGATATCAAAAAATGGGACTCCATTTTGTAATACCAGCGGCTAAAGCTACTTGTTAAGCCCTGAGACTAAAATGATGCTAGTATTGACTGTCCCAACAGTGGTATTCCTTAAAACAGTTCCAGGAAAACTTTAACTGCATGAATGTCGGGTGCTCAAAAGTGCTTCATGTTTCAAAGTTTAGAGCAAGTTCATGAGGCAGGCTGCCACCCCCTGTATGGCCCACGATGCTCCAATACCCTGTAGGTCGCAGAGAGGCACCCACAGGTCAGTGGGGCATATTTTGTGCTCTGCACTCCGCTGGGAGGAAAACACATATATTGTTTCTTTACTCTGCTGCTCTAGTTCGGCTGTTACACAGTCCCCTTTGTGCTTTCCTTCGTTTTCTTGATTGCTTTTCTTATGCGCCCTGCACTTTAGCACAAACGCACTATGTGTGGATACGATCACATGGGTTGCATATTATTTATGAACTTTAGGCACTTTATAATGATGTGTTGCTTGATGTCTGGAAGTGTTTAAATGAACGTATAAGTTATCTAATGCTTTATACCGTTATTAAAATGAATGCGCCCCTGTGGTCGATTGTAAAGTAAAATATAAAAATCAAAAAAGGAAATAAAAAACGGACCTGCTTACCTGCAATGCATGTGTTTTTATATTTTAGCATAAGAAAGACAGTCCTGTACCAAACTTTGTTTCTATTTTTATTTTCTACTTCTGGCACCGGTGTTAGCACTTGGACATCATTAGATCAACAGGAAATAATTTAGTATCAAGTGGAACAGCGAGTAGAGCGCTCGCTTTGACATTGGTGTAGAGCCTGCTAACGCAAGTTCGAATCCCGGCAGGGCCAAACTCAGCCTGTCATCCTTCCGAGGTCGATAAATGAGCACCACACACCTTGGGTAATAATAAGCAGTGCTGGTTCGTAGCACTATATTAGTGCCAAATTATTATTAGAAATAGGTTAAGTGCAGGTCGCTGTTGGGAGAAACACACAGTGATGTCTCTTTCCCACCTTGTCTTCAAAATATGTTCTCCTCTTCACATCCTTTGGTAAGATAAAGGTGCTCTGATTAATGGACCAAGACCTTTTTCTTTAAATAATGTATGTAAAAATGTATTATATGATATGATAAGTCATTTATAACGCGCCTGTACACAAGTGTTTCTAGGCGTGACAAGACAAGGGAGCACCCTGACTACAAAGACAGTGGGACACTGTACATCGATTAGGAGGACATACAAGAAAACAAGGTATTATTAATCTAAAACTTGGACAGAAAAAAAGAAAAATCTGGTAAAAAAAATAACATGAAGACAGAATGGATACCAAATAAAGAAAAATGTCAAACAGCCTTTTAAAATAGCACGTTTACACCCAATCATTCAAGCTCAGAAAACCACGTCTACATACACAGGGTTCTCAATACTTTTCATAAAGATAGCAGGTTTGGTATCTACAGGAAAGGAATTTCACTACAGTGGTACTACAACAGGAAACACTTCATTGGATACCTCAGAATGTTTAAACATAGATATGTCTAATATCTTCATGCCCTTCCTCCTTGTGGTTTTCTTGCCGCTTCGTATAGACTGCTTTTAGCTCAGCTGTGGCAGGGGGTGGTTGCCCAAGACATGTCTTGGACGCTAGGCAGGCAGGGTTAAAGTGAATCTAAAAGTGCAGAAGGAGCCAGGGAAGGTAAACAAAACAAAAATAGTGATGATGGGCTTCCACCTTTGCCCATCCGTCCCCAGCTGGGCTGCAGGGAGAAGGAGAGCTTTTAAAGGAGGTGAAAGCACTGCATTTCCAACATCCAACCTTGACATGACTAAAGCTGAAATCACTGAACAGAACTAAGATGCCCTTAAGAAAGCTCTTATATGTCTAAATACAGACGGCAAGACCTATCTAGCAGAACTATATAGATGAAGATATTTAGAGACTAGTCAAATGCAAAACCTAAAGATAGCACTGACAAATCAAGTGCCAGTGACACCCCTACAGAAAGCAAAGACCCGAACTAGCACTGAACCGAAGAGGATGTGGGTTCAAGAAATAATCGACAACTCATTATTGGAAGAATTTAACAGAAAACGAATGGACATTGATTCTTTTGTCAATGTGACGCAGGCAGACACTCCCTCTTTGGGTGGTAGCCAGTACAAATGTGGCCGAATTAAAAAGTAGTCTCTGAAAGGTTAGGGAGGTTGTTGAGGATTGGTGATGTTAGGGTTGGCATTAGGGTAGGGTTTGGGATTAGGGTAAATTCAGGAGTTAGGGTAGAGTTATGGTAAGTCTTGCAGTTGGTGTAGGTGTTAGGGGAAAGCTAGGGTTTTCATTAGAGTAAGGGCTAGGCAGGTTGTGGAGGGCTGGGGATGTCAGGGTTACAGCTAGTATTTAACTTGGAGTTTGATATCGCACCTCTTGCAAACAAGATACTTCAGAGCACGCAGTGACTGGAGTACAGGTTTAGAGTTAATATAAACCTAGGGTTTACGGAAAGAGTGAGCGCTAGGCTTTGAGTTAGGGTTAGCATTGGAGAAATAGTTTTGATGGTTGTGAAGGGATGTCTACTGCCTGAGGTTAGTAGAAATATGTGTCAGCCTGGGGGTTACAGCCTTGGGTTTCTGTTTTTATAAAATCGCTCTTTTTGGCACTTTGCATTGCTTCAAAGGAATGCATACAATTTGAAAACCACTATTTGCTGGTGATGTTTTCACATGACTACTTTTTCCCGGCAACAGTTTCACAAAGAACCATAATGACCAAGCCAAATATGATATATAGAAAGAAAGACGCAGAAAAGAAGGTGGCCAATCAAAGTGAGCTGCACTGCAGTAGAACAGGCCTGAACTATAGGGAATACTAGACTAGAGAGCCTGATAGGACCCTGGGCCCAAAGACTGGCTGGAGAAATTCTGGGACATGCTGAAGATAATCCGACTGGTTGTAGCTGCACAGCCCCATATGCCACCAATAGGAGTCTGCATCCTTTGAGAAACATTTGGCTGGAAGGTTCACAACTAATGCAACCTGACAAATACTTAGATAGGGGGAAAGAAAATCCTACCAAGAAGACCCCCTAGACTAGGAGGGGTATATAAAGGTCTTGCCTTGGGAACACAGTGGAGAACCTGATAGGACAATAGGGTTAATGTTGCAGGGCATGCACTGGTAAGAGTTTTATGGCTAAAGCATCCCTAGACTTGAACTAAGGATTTTGTGGAGGTTACGAAAACAAAGAGGTTTGTCCGGGCATTTAGAACTACCCTGAGATTGAGAGTAATTTGAAATACACTCTACTGGGGCAGACAGATAGGAACTTGTGACGTAGCTTAGGGATTTGCACATTAGACTCAGAAAACTAGGTCCTCTCAGAAAATGTCCTTGACTTATATTAACCACTCATCTTGGCACTTTCCAGGAAATCCCCCTAACCTTAGTTGTTTAGTTCTCCCCTAGATCATGTAAGAGTTTGTCATACCCAACCCCAGACGTATGTCTTTGCAGAAAAGCCTAGGAAGTCTGGCTATTCAAGCCAGAGAAACCTAACAATTTCATGAAATTGAATACCGCAAGGGTCCCTAATCTATGTGTAAGGGAGATCATTTTGTTGATACAGATATTCATTCACCTTTCAAATTTAGTATTGTTCTGGTTAGGTTGAAACGCTATGTCCTTGCTACCAGTACCTTGTGATTTTTCGTTTATTATTATTGTATTTAGTTAATTAAGAACTTTTACAATTTTGTTTATATATGCACAAAATCAATCATAACGAATTTCACATAGATAAAAAATACTATACAGCAACAACTTTAAAACACACAAAACTCACAAACATTTAATTGTAATTTAAAACAGTTCAATTCATGTTTGATTCGTATCAGTTTCGATCAATCCCAATTGTGCTGTTTTCCATACCCTGTAAAGTGCAGAGTGTGTTATCACTGATTCCGTATTAGAACAATAAGTCTAAAATGCACTCGATTTGATGGCATCAATATCGTACACAAGATTACCCAAGGTAGTCATATAGAGTGTCTCGATACAAGAGCATTCACTGAGCAGATGTTTAACATTTTCCAGGTTTTCCAGGATCTTGCAGATTCTACAGTACCTTACTTCCGGTGCTAGATTCCATTTGGTACCACATACTGAGCGCAAAGGAAGCTGATTTGTGCGCATAAGTTGTCTGAACTTCCGAGTCTCTGGGTCTGGGCAGAGTGACAGATAGCGTTGTGGTTTCAAGTATCTGTGCCACATGACACACCTTTGGGTAACAATGTAGCTGTGATAAATGGTCATAATTTCGTAGCCAATACCACTTCATTAGTCTTCGAGTAAAGATTCCCTTAAGTATATGAAACTCATCGCAACGTTCAAAATTCGGTTCCCAATTTATCATAGAGCACGTTTCCTTAATTAAGCTCACAAAAGGGTCTTCGGACCCGACAGTATTTGCCAGGCCATAGCGCTCACCGAGATTTGCCAGTAGGGGGCATAACGGGGACAGCCGTGCCTTCAAGAATAGTACGCCTCTTCTTTTTAGCAATAAAGCTCGCAGGGAGACCAGGCCCAACTCCAGGAGTATATTCTCAATAGAGGCTGAACGAGGCAGACCCAGCACATTGCGCCAAAAATACCCTTCAATCACTCCAGCCATTTTAATTTCGTTAGCGCTAATGCCTCTGCAACACCACAATAATCTTGAATAGCCAACTAGGGCAACCCCACCCTCTGAGTTTACTCCACAAGATGTCACGATTAACCTGGTCGAATGCCATCCTAGAGTCAACAAACCTAATATATACAGAAGGGGATTGGTGCCTTTTAACCTGGCCAATTATGGTATCTAATAGCCAGATATTTTGAACCATACTAGATCTGTGTGAAAGGGGTGCAGAATATTGTTATCAGTGGCCCAGGACTGTAGATGTTCAAGTACATATGTCGAAAAGACTTTAGCAGTTATATCGAGAAGAGACCGTAAGCGATAATTCTCTGGGAATAGTCGATCTCCTGATTTAAAAACTGGTACCAGTATAGATTTTTTCCCAGAACCAGGGATGAACCGTTCGCTACAGATTTTTTGAAATTGGGCACATAAGAGAAGACTGTCCCCCTTCAAAACCGCTGCAGATAAACCATTGGTCCCTGGGGCCCTTGAGTTCTTCAATTTCAGAATATGGCAATAGACATTTCCGGACTAAAATGGATCTTCAAAACAAGATCACTACTGAGCGGCATTTTACCACTTCAAACTTTAAACCCCATAACTCCTTATGCGTTAAGCGTTGTTAATTTCAATGTCAAAGGTGCTTTTCTTTTTTATCAGTCGGAATTCGTTTCCTCTACAACCGACCGTGTTATTGGCAAATGGGGACAACCATAATTCAAACTAGTCAGGTGAAGCCGGTGCAACGTACTTTCAGCC
This sequence comes from Ambystoma mexicanum, assembly GCF_040938575.1. NCBI lineage: Eukaryota > Metazoa > Chordata > Amphibia > Caudata > Ambystomatidae > Ambystoma > Ambystoma mexicanum. Next base: position 720,217,427 of record NC_090929.1, read on the forward strand.
TGCAGCCATAAGGTCGAGCATAAGGTCGAGCAGGCCTTATGTATATTGTGCTCCAACCACACCACCCTATTGCCCATGTGATTAGGAATGAACCCCTCCGGACCTTTACTTTGGACTTCTGGTCTCTCCATATACCAAATAAGAGTAAAGTCTGCATGGTCGCTAGAAGCCTACAGACTATGAGTTGGCAAACTCTTTCTATCAGAGGAATGTTTCCACATATGTAATCGAGGGTGGCCTTCGTTTGTCCCGAAAACCAAGTGGGCTTTCCCGGAATGTCACCTGGAGTTCTTCTGTTTAAAATGTCTAATTTCCAGTCTGCAAAAACCCCAGCCACCTGCGACCTTTCAGATTTATGTCAACAAGTACCATTTTGCTGTCTGATTCAGTGGTCCCAAACTTGCCTGAGAACAAGTGTTTAAATCAAGGGAGGCTGTCACGGGAAGCTAACCATGAATACGAGCCATACCCCTCCCACCCCCCAAGACTTCACAGGTTCAATAAATTCAAAATCACAGGAATTTAGCAATCGGAACAAAGGTATTTTGGCAAAACTTCTTAATTCAAACCTTTTCACATGACCATTTAGGGACTCAGTCCCTTTTCTTCTAATTGACAGTACACATATGTCCAAATCTGGGACTAATCCCAGAACTTGGTGTATTTGGGTATCGACTCTAAGCTGATGGGCCATGTCTGGTGTGGGCACAGGAGTCACAAGACCCCCCGCCATAATGGACCTTCGTGAATTGGACCCACTTGTTTCATTTTCCTTGAGAAGCCAGCTGGTCAACGTCCCTTCTTGCTGTTGTTGCCTCTTCCTTTACTGAAGGGCCAGTTTCCTAATTTTCTTGCTCATTTTTAACATTGACAATCGTGGAGTTCAAGGGGTGGATAATATCATCACTCAGAACAGGCTCCGTTCCAGATTTCGTAGTCTCAGCACTTTTTTGTTTTGCATTTCTCTGGTTTTGTTTCTGGGTTTTATAGTTAAGAGGAGAATGGTCCGAGCCTTCAGATGGGACACGAGACACCTCAACGTTCTGCGACGGGACAACAATAGTTGCAATCACGTAAGGCTGTACATGAGGAACACAAGGAGTCACCCCCTCAAATCGGTAACTCTATTGTTTATCTTAAAGGATTGAAGATCCTGCACAAACAGACTTTGTTTCATGACGTATGTTTCAAAATGTAGCACATCACGGGAGACATCATTGCCAGATTGGATCGACTTTGAGGGGAGGCCGACCAGCGCTGTGAGGCCTTATCTCCCAATTGGTCCGCCTAGGTCAAGATACCTGACCCATTCAGTGCAGGTGCCAACCCCCATCATTGTTAGGCTAGTTTCACATTATGGTCGTCCTATGTTTTCAAGTGAATAGCAGAAGCTCAGTAGTGAATTGCTGTCAATATTGCCGAAGGACCCATTTAACTCCACACTTGCCTCTCGTATCTGGGTCTGCGACTCTGCAGGTGGATTAACTTTATCACCCGAGTGACTCGCTGCACTAGTCGCACATCCAGGCCTATTAGGTTTAAAATAGTCTGTGATATGCCCAACCACTACAGGAATTTTTTGGGGAGCCACACCAAGGTCAACAGGCTCAGGGTTTCGTGCTCTCTCACAGGTGCTTGGGTCTCTCGATTGCTGGCTCTTTTGTAGCAGTTAGACTTCCTGTCGGTTTTCCCTTACAGAGATTATAATTTGTAGCTCTACCAGAGATTTTGCCCACCATTTTCGCATAGAAAGGGCAAAAGTGGACAGAAGTTGACACGCAGGAAATATCAACAGAGTGCAAGTGCAAATACAAATGTACGGTACCTGCAGCGTTGGTTAAAGTACCTGCTCTTTTATTGCACTCTCAGAGGATTCACTTGGCACAAACTCGTAGATATAGGCACCAAGGTTTCCGCCAGAACATAAATCAGGATTAGTGGTTCGTCCAGCCGGGTCACGCTTCCCGCTTCCCAGAGAGTCCCAGTAGCACAAGGAACATGATGGAGACTCCTCGCCACGCTCCGCGTTCCTCTGCGCCCGGCTATGGCGTTTTGAGTTCTCTGCTCATGGCTCCAGCAGTGAAAGAAAAGAAAGACTTCCAGCAGCCTCCTGCAGTCACAAGTGCATGATGACCACTCAGCGCCACACTCCGCTGATGATAACTGATAATAATTTACATTGTGTTTGTGTGTTCCTCCCACCTCTTGGCATTATGAAACTATTGTTTCAAAGTTAATTTTGAGAAAGTGGTATATTTCTTTCCACTGTTTGCTTTTTTGTATTGATATGCGCTGATTGAAGGCAGGCCATGCGTGTGTTATGACAGCGTTGGGGCCTTAGCTCAATTAAGATCATTTTAAATTTACATTATGATACTTCCTGCCGTAAGGTCCCGGATTCACACACTAGATATACGTCATGCACACGTTACTTTTGATGGATAATGACAGAGCAGGATAAATCAACAGCAACATTCTCTTTTCTAACTCCTGCTTAAGCACAGGGCCTGCTACCGCCTGTGCACGAAACATGCTGCGCATGCAAGTGTTGCAAACTTGCACAAGGGCCAGTGCAAATTTCAGTGCTTCTATGCATATAACATCCCCTTCAACATGGATCGAAAAATACATATCAGGATGCATCAGTCACCTTACTTTTAATTTTCATTGTTCAGCAACCCAGGTCATTGTCTTATAGCCTCTCTGACCGACAATGCAATCTCATAAGTGGTACCACGATCCCTCCTGGCGTCTTGTCAGGTTGGTATTGAATTGAATTGATATTTTATTTCTATTGCGCTCGTACACAAGTGATTCACAGCGCGACAAGGCAAGGGAGGGGAACAGGGGAGGACAAAACAACGATCTTACTAGGCCCAGTGACATTGAGAACGCGCAAGTGCATGGGAAAGGGTGAGGGGAAAAGTGCATAAAGGCTCCAGTGGCATAATCCTGGGTCAATCTCCTGAGGCCCATTCATATAATTTGCCTGGGCTTCGGCTTCGACTGGTAAGCTTGAACCTCAGGATATGCAGTGACCAGTTTGCCATCACTGGCAGTGTCCGAGGTGGTCCCCAGCGTCTAGGACATACACCCATCAATGCCCAGCTAGTTTCTCAAAGTGTGGTGCATTAAGAGTCACTGAGCCCTTGGGGTTCTTTGCAGTTATCATTGTTCACTTGGTGTAGGAGAGTGTTAATGGGGTTGTCCCAAATATGGTGCAAGGTTTTCCTTGGCAGGATGTGTCCGAACCTTGGCTGCCCTCTGTGACCCATGCATGCATTAATTCACCTTTAACTTCATTGTCAGCACTTTTAGCATGGGTCCACGAGCGGAGTGGTGTTGGCTCACGCAGGAGATCAGCGAATTTGGAAGGTAGTCGGTCACAGCCTGGGTAGGAATGTGTGTCATGTAGCACTTTGTTAAAAATCTGTTTACCTCTTGGTCAAACTTTTATCCCTTTTCCCTGGCTTTGCGTGTGACTTTTTGGCATGTGTGTAACTCCAAACTTGTAATGGCTGCCCATAGTCTGACGTTATGATTTTGGGTTGCCATGGGTTAGAAGTGTTTTCTGCAGATTTGAAAATACAACGTTTACACCAGTGGATTTGACCTGTGGGCATCTACAGTGGCGAATTGGCGCCAGAAATATGCAATGAAAAGAAACTGCTCTAAAGGCCTGATTTGATTTGATATGATATGAGATGGCATTTATAACGTGCCTATACACAGGTGTTTCAAGGCGTGACGAGGCAAGGGAGGGGAACAAAGGGAAGACGGACAACGATCCTACTAGGCCAGGTGTCATTCAGATCGCACAAGTGCATGGGAGGAGAAGTGTGGGGGGCAAGGGGGAGAGGACAGTGCAGTACATGGGATAAGAAAATAAATAAACAATAAGTAAAGTACAGCCAGCAAGTGGCAAGTGCAAGGGTAAGTGCAGACATCAGGTGTCAAGTGCTCGTGGTGGGACTGTAGGGATACAGAAAACAGTCCCCAAGTGCGGGGTTGCTAGGAGGGCAGTGCACGAGTGCGACTGGCTGGGGAGGGGACCTGGGCCCGAGATCAGAGGGCGGCCAGGCAACCAGTGCAATGTCAGTGTCAGCCAGGAAGTCAGCAAGGGAGAGGAGGAGAGAAAGCAGAAGCAAAGAGAAAGGTTTTGAGGTGCTTCCGGAACCGAAGATGATTCTCCTCAAGTTTCAGGGAGGCAGGGAGGCTATTTCAGAGGGAGGCCTCAGCCGGAGAAAGAGATCTACCACCAACTCGTTGCTTGGAGAAGCGACTGACCATGAGGGAGTTTGAGGCAGATGAGCGAAGAGCTCGAGAAGGAAGGTATTTAGCAAGAGAAAGTTGAAGGTATTGAGGCCCCAGGCCCTAGAAGGCCTTGTGAACGACGCAGAGGGTTTTGATCTTAATCCTAGCAGCCACAGGGAGCCAGTGCAGAGATTTCAGTCCTGGAGAGATACGATCCCTGGGCTTGAGGCCAAGGACAAGTCTTGCAGTTCTGTCCTGGATACGTTGCAGAGGACGGAGAGTAGAAGCAGGCAGATTTAGAAAGAGGCTGTTGCAATAGTCCAGCCTAGAGAGAACCAGAGCTCTGGAGACAGTGAGCTTTTGGGGGAAAGAGAGGAAAGGAAGAATACCTCTGAGGAGGTGCAGTTGGTAGTGTGACTTCTTAGAGACGTCAGAGATGTGAGGAGAGAAGGAGCGTGTAGAGTCGAAGATAACCCCAAGGTTTTTAGCCTCACAGGTGGGTGCAGGAAGAGGGCCAAGAGAGGCCAGGCAGAGAGCTACAGGAAATGGGTGAGCGGGTGTGCCAATGAGGAGAATCTCAGTCTTACTGGCATTAAGGCATTAAGGCAGAGGTCATTGGCGGCACACCACTCCTGGATAGTAAACAGACAGTCAGAGATGAGGGAAGTAGAGGAGGAGGCCGAGGGTAGCCTGAAGATGAGCTGGGTATCATCCGCATAACACTGAAAGTTGGGGCAGAGTGCAATGATTTGGTGGGCCAGGAGTGCCAGGTATTGGTTGAACAGCCAGGGAGAGAGGTTAGACCCCTGGGTGACACCACAGGTAGAGGAAAAGATAGCGGTGAGGAAGGACCCAAGATGGACCTGAGAGGGTCGGTCACAGAGGAAAGAAGTCAGCCATGCCAGAGCCTGATCGGTGATACACAGGTTATCACAGAGACGGTTGAGCAGGATGGCAAGGTTGACAGTGTCAAAGGCAGAAGAGAGATCGAGCAGGATGAGGACGCAAGGGGTGTTAGAGTCAAGATTGGAGAGCAGGTCTTCACAGATGTTCAGGAGAGCAGTTTCCGTGCTTCTGGCAGCTCTGAAGCCAAAGTGATGGTCATGGAGACAACCAACAGATTCAGTGTGGAGATTAAGCTGGGAGATGGCCAGTTTCTCCAGGAGCTTGCCCAGGAAGGGAGTTATGGAGATTGGGCGATAGTTGGCCGGGCAGGAGGGGTCGGCAGTGGGTTTCTTAAGAAGAGGGTGCAAAAGGGAGTGCTTCAGGGCAGGAGTCAGGGAGACGATGTGGTCCTTGATAGTTTTGGAGGAACAGGGGTGATCCTGCTTCAACAAGACTTTCATAGATCGGACTTGTCTAGAAACCTCGTCTGTGGAGAACAGGGGAAAGGCAGAGAAGGAGGGAGGAGAGGTGGCTGCAGAATAGCCAGAGGAAGAGCAGCAAGTGGGGGGAGGGAGGGGATAGGAGGAGAGAGAGGATGGGATGTCCTGAGTTTCAGAGATGAAGTGAGACGCCAGTGCCGTACAGAGGGCATGGGAGGGGACAGGAGAGGTAGAGACTGCGGCAGGATTGGCCAGTTCCTTGCAGATTTTAAAGAGTCCAGCTGATTTGTTAGTTGCTGCAGAGACGCGTGCTTGGATATGCACTCTCTTCTTGGTTAGGACAGAGAGCCGGTATTGCCTTTGCAGTAGACGGCAGGCCAGTTTGTCAGAGGATGAACATGAAGCACGCCATTTCCTCTCGGCCACCGAATTGTAACATTCATCATAAACATTTCTTTTTTGCATTACTTTTTTTCAACAGCTGAGCTGATTGTTAAAATAATCTCTAAAACACAGTTTAAATGAAAAGCTAATATGATGTTAGGCTGCAGATAAGCATTTTCAAAGGGTGCTAAAGTTGCATCTTCTCCAGCATGGGGTCTGGCATGGATTCACATGCTCATATTCCCCGTCGTCAGGCTGGGAATCCTCGGTAAAGAAAAAACCAGTATCAATTTCGTTTCTGATCTGTCTTTCGTAGCAATAACCAATCACTGGTCTCTGCGTCATACTGACCACAGCCAATGACTGCCCTCTACCTAAGCACCGCCTCTGGCAGCCATCTTCAGATTTTTACCGCACGTTCATGTGTTGGGATCCTCGTGCTATTGCTCTCGAGCGTTAGTGCTATTTTTTCAGGTTTTTTTCTCAAAAACTTCGTTTTTTTCGGTCAAAAGAGCCTCAAGCTCCACCGACTCACTATCCGATCAACGGGGACCCGTGTCGGATTCGTCTGCGCCCCTCAAGGGTGAAGATTCGTCGAGCTACGCTTTTGGAGGACTCCAGAAGTTTCTCAGGCCCGGTCATGGCCCAGGAGAAGGGAAGCTCGACGCCCGGAAAGCTGTTCAGGGTCTGCCCTGGATGCCAGCTGCAGAACGTCTTCAAGGAGGACGAACACTCCTTTTGTCTCTACTGCCTACATGAGGACAAGACGCACGTGGAGAAGGACTGTGCGTTTTGCGGCAACATGTCGGAGCGGACCATGAAGGACCGCCATCAACGTCTCGCCAACTGGCTAGAAGGGAAGAGCCCGTCCGGCGAGAAGAAGAAGAAGAAATCTGAGCGGTCTTCTAAGTCCTTTGAGGACGCCCCGGCGACGGGGGTCCAACATAAGGCCAAGCACCGCGAGTCCGCTGGCACCGGGAGCGCCGAACGGTCGGGCTCTACGGTTGCCAGGCAGGGCGCACCCTCCCCGGCACCATCAACCACGAGCCAACGCTCTGGGTCGGGTAAGAGGAAGGCCGAGCACCCGGCGAAGCTCCTGGAGAGGCCCCGGTCGAGCTTGAAGGCCCCATCGGAGGGGGAGCGAGGCGGTGTCCCCCCCCTCAAGGATAAGGCGGTGAGCGCACCTAAGGTGGTGAAGGCCTTAATCCATCCGGCCAAGCCCTCTATCGAAACTGTCGCGGCGGCCCTGGCTCAGCCTGGGCAGGCTACACCAGTGGTGGCGACCTCAGGGCTCAGAGTCTCCCTGCCACCTCGGAGGGAGTCATCTTTTGTGCCCATCGATAGGACCCCCGTGAAATCCCCCGTGGGGAAGAAAAAGGGGGGGCAGGGCGTCGTCGTAGATTCGGCCTCAACCTCGGAGGAGGAGCTGGTCGAAGTCTTAAGCCACGGCCTCGGCGTGGAAGAAGACCGACCCGTCGGGATGGATCCCGACGCAGGTGACGACGACATCGTCGAGGGTACCGACGGGGTCCCTGATCGCCCGTCGGATTCCCCTCTGCCAGCGCCGCGAGACAACTCGGCGGCCATTTTGTTGGCTATACAGTCCTTATGCTCAGAGATAAGGACGAGACTACCGTTGCCGACGGAACCTCTCCCGTCGGGGGACCCAGAACCGGGACCTTCTGGTGTTCCCCCTACCAAGAAAAGAAGGATCCACCCTCCGCCTCCTTTTCAGCCGTCGCGCCCCTTCCAGCCCTCCTCCCCGTCCACCCGAGGGGATGATACGGGGACTGACACGGCAGCGACGGGTACGGACGATGAGGTATACGACGAGGATGTACCGTCGTCGCCTCCCACCAGGGCTTCTCCGCCCGACGAGATTGGATCGTTCCACTCCATGATCTCCAGGGCATCCGAGCTTTTTCAACTCTGCCCTGAGGAGAAGAAGAAGGAAGGTTTCCTTTATCAGCGGCGCGAGGCCAAGAGGAAGACGGTCCTCTCAGTGCCTCTATTGGACGACATTTGGGATGAGGGCCTCACCCTCCTCAAGAACCCTTCCACGACGCCAGCTAGAAGAGACCGGTACGAGAAGAAGTACCGGGTCCCGGACACGGCCCCCCTGTGCCTCCGGGCGCAGCCTACCCCGGACTCCGTCGTCTCCGCGGCGGCCAGGAAGAAAGCCAGGAAGAAAGCGGGGGGGGGCGCGGCCTCCACATCGACTTCCCCACCGGACGGTGAGGGAAAGAAATTGGACGCTATGGGATGCCGACGACGATTAAAGCGGCCAACGCCTTGGCTATCGTGGCCCGCTACGACAGGGAGCTCTGGTACAAACTGGCTCCCCTGCTGGACTTCCTGCCGGACGACAAGAGGACAGAGGCCCTGGAGATCCTGCAGGAAGGTGAGGTGGCTTCGGACCACGCCATTACCGTCGTGACGGACATCGCCGACACTGGGTTCCGCCAGTTGGGCAACGGCGTTTGCCTTAGGCGGCGTGGATGGCTCAAGGCTACGGACTTCCGTCAAGACGTTCAGACCAGAGTCCTGGACATGCCCTTCGATGGGGACAACCTGTTTGGCAAAACAGTGGACGATTCCCTTCAGGCCATTAAAGCGGACACTGAGACGGCCCGGGCCCTGGGAGTTCTGCAGCAACGACGGACGCCCTTTCGGAGCAGCGGAGGCAAGGGCGCCTCCAAAGGTTCCGGCGGCGGTTTCTCCACCTACCGTCAAGCGGCCCGCTCGTCGTCTCAGGAGGCCTACAGAGGACGAGGCAAGTCTGGCGGACTCCGCCGTCGTCGCCAAGGAGGTCGAGGCGGCAAAGCCTCGTCCAAGCAGGATTGAACCGACCGTGGGGTCGGGCCCCCACCGAAGCAACCCGGTGGGACGCCGGCTGGCGAGCTTCGTCAGCGTGTGGGAGTCCATCTCCACCGACCGTTGGGTGCTGGACGCCTTGGCCCGGGGCCACGCGCTCGAGTTTCAAAGAAGGTGTCCACGCGTCCCCCCCGTGGCCAGGAAAGAACTTCACGTCCCTCAACTTCTCCTGGAGGTAAAGGCGATGCTCAGGAAGGGCGCCATCGAACTCGTCCCAAAGAGGCTTCGGGGCTCCGGAGTGTACTCCAGATACTTCCTCGTGAAGAAGAAGACGGGGGGATGGCGCCCCATCCTGGACCTGCGACGTCTGAACAAGTTCATCAAGGCGCAAAAGTTTCGGATGGTCACCCTCCAGCACGTCCTGGGTCAGCTGGAGGAAGGAGACTTCCTGTCGTCGTTGGATTTGGAGGATGCCTACTTCCATATTCCCATCCTAAAGGGGCACCGAAAATTCCTCAGGTTTGTGGTCCAAGGGCGTCATTACCAGTTCAAAGCCCTCCCCTTCGGTCTACGGTCGGCACCCAGGGTGTTCACCAAGTGCCTCGCGCCGGTGGCGGCGCAGCTGCGCCGCGAGGGGATCCACGTCTACCCCTACCTGGACGACTGGCTCATCCGAGCCAAGACGAGGGAGCTCGCCGTGGTTCACACGGCAAGGACCGTCCAACTTCTCACGGACCTGGGATTCTCCGTGAACTACGCCAAATCCCACCTGGTACCCGCGCAAGACGCTCTGTTTCTGGGAGCGAGGCTCAACACAGTGTCCCTTCTGGCCTCCCCGTCGGAGGAGAGGACCAGGACCATCCTGGGCAAGGTGCAACGGATGTTGGTGGCCGACGCGGCCAAGGTGAGGTCCATCAAGTCCCTCCTCGGAATGATGTCTTCCTGCATCTACCTCATTCCCATGTGCAGGCTCCGGATGCGCCCGTTGCAGGAGTTCCTGGACGCGCGCTGGATCCAAACGACGGGCAGCTTCGAGGAAAGGATCACACTCGACGAGAGTTTCCGACGAGCGATCCGGTGGTGGGACACCCGCGCGCATCTGACGGCGGGCATGGACTTCCAGACCCCAGCCCACCAGGAGACAGTGACCACGGATGCCTCCCTGGAAGGGTGGGGAGCGCACACCGAAAATCTACACGCAAGGGGCCTTTGGCTCCCGACGGAGAAATCTTTACATATCAACGTCCTGGAGCTCCGTGCAGTGTTTTGGGCCCTCAGGTCCTTCCTTTCCGTCCCTCAAGGGCAAGGTGGTGAGGATCTTCACCGACAACACCACCACCATGTTTTACATCAGAAAACAGGGCGGAACCAGGTCCCCAGCACTGTCCAAGGAGGCGCAGGACCTGTGGCATTGGGCAGTCGCCCAAGGGATGTTTCTGGTGCCGTTTCATCTGGCAGGGATAAAAAACACCATCGCCGACTCACTCAGCAGGGAGCTGCGCTCGTGCCACGAGTGGGAACTACGGCAGGATCTAGTGGATCGCCTCTTCCGACAGTGGGGCACTTCCCAGATCGACCTGTTCGCGACGGCGACGAACTCCAAGTGCCGGAGGTTCGCCAGCAGGTTTCCCCAGGCGAGGAGCATGGGCGATGCTTTCTCGTTCCCCTGGGAGGGCCTGTTCCTCTACGCGTTCCCTCCTTTGCCACTGCTAATCCGGCTCGTCAACCAGCTCAAGAGGTCACGGTGCAGGATGATCCTCGTCGCACCTGCGTGGCCGAGGCAGATATGGTTCCCGGACCTTCTGGATTTGTCAGCGTCCCCGCCAATCAAGCTGCCGGTGGACGCGGATCTGCTCTCCAGGGAAGGAGGCGCCATCCTCCACCAGGACCCGAAATCGCTGAACTTGCAGGCCTGGCTCCTGCAGCGCTAGAGTTTGGAGGATACGACATACCGGCCGACTGCAGAGAGGTTCTTGCAAAGGCCAGGGCGTCCTCGACTCTTAAATGCTACGGACACAAATGGAAGAGGTTCTCTGTCTGGTGCCACGCACAGAAGATTAACCCTCTACGGATTACGGCTCCCCAAGTTCTGCCGTACCTGCTGACGCTGGCCAAAGCTGGACTGGCACACGCGTCCATCAAGATTCATCTGGCTGCGATCTCCCGATACACCAGGACCACGGGACGGACGTCCTTGTGGTCTCATCGTCTGGTGAAAGAGTTCATGAAGGGACTGTTCAGATCGTTCCCGCCGGTGAAGGCTCCGGCCCCGGCGTGGGAGCTCAACGTGGTGCTGACCAAGCTCATGGGACCTCCGTTCGAGCCTCTGCACTCGGCCCTGTTGAAGTTTCTGTCGTGGAAGACAGCGTTTCTTGTGGCCATCACCTCCGCACGACGGGTGGGAGAGATCCAGGCCCTTTCCTGCAAGGCCCCGTACTTGACTTTTCACGACACGAGGGTGGTGCTCAGGACGCACCCCTCCTTCATGCCCAAGGTACCGTCGGACTTCCATCTCAACGAACCCTTGGTGTTGCCTGTATTCTTCCCGTCGCCTTCGTCGCCGGCTGAGAGGACTTTGCACTCGCTGGATGTGGCTAGAGCGCTGAAGTTCTACGTGGACCGCACAAAGTGTTTTCGGAAGACGTCACAACTCTTTGTGAACTTTGGACCTGTCAATCAGGGGAAGGCTCTCTCGAAGGCTTCCATTTCCAGATGGCTCTCCGGCTGTATCATGTACTGTCATCGGTTGGCAAACCGACCGCTGCCCGGCCGTCCGAGAGCCCATTCCACCAGAGCGATTGCAGCTACCACGGCGTTCCTTTCTGGTGTGCCCCTGCTGGACATATGCAGGGCTGCTACGTGGAGGTCGACGCACACCTTCACGAAGTTCTACTGCGTCGATCGGGATTCCAGGGAGGAGTCCAGGGTCGGCCAAGCAGTGCTGCGCAACCTGTTCGCCTGAGGTGAGCCTGGTGAGGAGGTAAGATGCTTAATGTTGAGTTTGATGCAATGCTTAATGTTGAGCCTTTGCCACCTCCCGTGGTTGTGCATGTGTGTACTGCTATGTATTCTTTATTCATGAGCATGTGAATCCATGCCAGACCCCATGCTGGAGAAGGAACAAGTTACTTACCTGTAACTGTTGTTCTCCAGCATGGGTCTGGCATGGATTCACATGCGAACCCTCCCGCCTACCCCTCTGCGGCTCTTCACTTGGTCATACTGCCACTTCACGTGCTTCCAAATCTGAAGATGGCTGCCAGAGGCGGTGCTTAGGTAGAGGGCAGTCATTGGCTGTGGTCAGTATGACGCAGAGACCAGTGATTGGTTATTGCTACGAAAGACAGATCAGAAACGAAACTGATACTGGTTTTTTCTTTACCGAGGATTCCCAGCCTGACGACGGGGAATATGAGCATGTGAATCCATGCCAGACCCATGCTGGAGAACAACAGTTACAGGTAAGTAACTTGTTCCTTCTATGACGTGAATATTTAGGGCCCGATTCACAGAACGTTTTCCTATAGGATTGCACCATCATAAAACACTTCTATGAATCAGGCCCTTATAGTCAATCCGAAAACATATTCTTTGATATCCAAAGAACAAACCTGTAAAGTAGAACAGTATTTTAAATTTTCTCTTTTTTGCAACAATGTTTTCATTAGCATATTAAACATAAGACAACATGTCTAAAACCAACATTTCTTATGTGTCTCTTCGCTTCCTCCCACTCTCTTAACCATTGCACGTGTTTTCGTTGTCTTTATCCACTATTTCCTATTCACCTAAATCCAAACTAACCCAATGCTCTTATCTTTGTGGGGGATATTCGATTTATACGGTCTTTTTTTGTCTCCTTAAGTAACGGCGCCCAGCAACCCTTAAAAAGAAGTTTTGCCTTGTAAGATGTATGATAAACGTTCATTCATGGTCACCATGTCCCATACTCTTGTCAACCACATTGTTTGTGTAAGGGGCTTCATTTTGATGCCAATAATAGTTTCAGCACGAAGTACAATTCGCACCCGGGGAAGGGGTATTGGCCAATCAGGTGGCTGGAACAGCAGGACGAGAATATACATTCTCGGCCTGCTGTTCCAGCCACCCTGTTTCCTCCCTACCACCCCAACCCTTCCAAACCAAATAAAACCTCACGCCCTCCTTCCCTCCACACTTAGTTGCGGAATCAGGGCTTTGAGCTTGGGTCCCCTGCACCTCCGACTCCAGCCACCAGCATAGAAATGTAAAAGAGACTTAGTCCCTTTTCCCTGTGGTGGCGGACAACTTTTTTCATTTTTTCCCCTTCCCCTCGGAAGATTGGCTGCACAAGTAGAACAAATCTCCTGAGGTGGATAAAGGAAAGCCATTTGCACCCTAGATGAACCCCGGGGTGCGAATGGCTTTCACGCCCCGGTGGGGGTAGGCGGTAGACATGCTCGGTAACGGCTCACAGTCCGAGCTGAGGCCCTCATTTCACTTGGGCCTATCATGGCCTGGGCTGGCAGGCCTTTAACAGCTATGCCCCACCACCCCCGCCGTAATCTTGGGTCCATGCCTCATCTTGGCTGTTTCTCTGACTCCCCAAGAAAATAAAATGTGTCATCTGGAATGCCCCAATTGACTATGCCTCGTACTGTGGAGCGTACATCTAGCCAGAAGTCTCTCAATGCTGGGCAGGACCATCATATATAGAGCAGCGACCCTTTGTCGCCAGACCACATCCAGCAGTTTACATTGACACTGGGATACATTCTGTTCAGAACCTCTGGCATTCTGTACAACCTTAATAGTAGTTTATACCTCACATCAAGCAGTACACTGGGAGAGGTCTTTTGCATCTTTCTGCTAATCATATCCCAATCTTTTTTTTACCAACAATACATCGAGATCTTTTTCCCAGGGCTGCTTATAGCTCAGTTTTGGACCTGCCTGCAGACTCTTTAACTCCTTTTATATTGCTGATAGTTACCCTTTTGAGGTTGATGCGCTGTGGATAATCTTTTCCATTGTTAACGTACAACCAGCTTTTGCTTTGTTTGCGGGCAACCAATGCCTCAGCTGAAGATATCTCATGGTCGTGCTCCATGGCCCAAACCACTTTTTTTTCATTGTACAAATGTCTTAATCGTCCCACCCCTGAACATATCCCCCATCTTATTTCAATTTCCCCTTGCCCATGTCACGAAGGCCTGGCTTTGTAGACCTGGAGTGAAATTGACATATCCAAATAAGGAAGTTATCGGAGAAAGGAAGGAGGTAATACCAGGGACGTAATTTCACCAAAATGCCAGGGTTAGTGGAAGTGACATCACACGACCCTTGACTTCTGATGACATCACAGGAAGTGATACCATTTGACCCCACCCCGAAGTGACATTACGGGAAGTGATGGAACACGTCCTTTCAGCCCTTGACAAAACAGGAAGTGGCATCACATAGCATTGTTCCTAAGTACACTACGAAAAATATGGTTACGATATCACTATAATGTGGTATACATTTCATACAAGAATGGATCAACATATGCATCATTAATATTGTGCATAGGCCCATATTACCGCGAATGCAAGCAAACGTCCAAGGCCAAATAATAATGATGTGTTATTGTATGGCACCTACGCTTAAGAGCTTTATATAGAACAAATATACATACAATATCACCCAACCTGTGTTGGTACTCATTTTTTAACCTCAGAAGGATGAAAGGCTGACTTGGCCACACACACAATGCAGCATTGAGCGTTCAACCCACTGCGCTATCATACCGGCTATAGTAAAATGAGCAATTACTTGTCTGAATGTTCTCAAAGTAAGAAAGCAAATTACATTCTGTAGCAATACCATTAAGCTGGTAACTGAGATTTTTCAGCAGGCCAGTTCCTCTGGTCTGGTGCAGGTTTGGTGCAAGGTTGGCCACATGACAAGCCTGCATGGATCTACTTTTCAGGCTTCAGAGGTTGGCAAAATACATACCATTGGGAGGGTTCATAACTGTGTATTAAAGAATTTAGAGTAGCGCAGGGAAAGCAGCACACTCTCACGTCATCCCAACTCTGGGCGCTCATTACCTCCTACATGCAAGCGAACACCCTGAACAGCAGGCCATGGAGATAGGAAATATAGAAACATTACAAAAAAGCATTAATTGTGGCACAATGAAACAAGTGCCACTTTATGTGCTATGGTCAAACATTTCTACACTGTACACAAGCTTTTAGGCACAAGGATTTTGTCAAGTGACCAAGGACACTGAGATGGAATGTCTTGTGATGATCGTAACAAAGACGACAGAAAGAAACATGTTATAACTGCAACTTGGGAAAAGCAAAATACATAGTCCGAAATGGATGCTTACTCTACGCTAAATTCTTTTTGGAAGTTTTTGTCTGCATTGTGAATTTGAGGTGTTTAAGAACAGACTAAATCAGTGGCTCACCCCCTGAAGTGTATCTGTAATAAACCCTTAATGAATCTAGCAATTATTGAACAGAATTCCAGAAAGACACATTATTTGTTATTCCTATTCTTTCTTATTTAGGGTCACTGCTCAAAGTGTTACACTTATGAAAACCCCGTTTTTTTTACGAGGCCTGAACAAGAAAGCCAGCCACTCCAGAAACCAAGAGCCACATGGGAGCATCCCCTGGTGACCCCCAAATGATGTCCCGGGGTAATACCCATTATCTTCAAGACCTTTTGCCATGTCGTGATTGGGAAGTTGATAATGGGGTTTACCAGTGGTCTTAGTGGGCGGGAATAGTACTCCCCTACTTTTTTAAATTCACTTTTACTGTTCCTATACTTTTATTTTAAAAGGAAATCGTTCCAGAATGGTTAAGTTTTATAATAAAAGTGTAGGGAGCAGTTGAAACCTGCACTTGAGTGCACTACAGTATACGTTACCCTAAAACTGCAGTAACATTTGCTTTGTGGTTTGTATTGTACATGAGAGGGGCGTTACAATGGGGTGTTTAGGGTGCGGGGCAAGCCAGCAGGGAACATAGTTCCACTACTTCTTTTGATAGACTTCGACAGCTGGGGTTTACAGACTGTCTTTCGCTTGGAGCCACAGTTTCCAAACGTGGGTGCCTACCAATGCATGCTCCATAAAGAGCCATGATTTCTCCGATTCTTTCTGGTTCCATTCTCCAAGAACCCGCAACTGTGACACCCTAAAATAAATCTTCACATCAGCACAACCAAGACCACTTCTCTCCTTTGAGTGAAGCAGGATCTTTTTGCCTAGCCTGGCCCTGCCCTGTACCAGATATATTTTGAGAACAAGTTCTGCCGTTTAGTTGTTGTTTCTTTCGGGAACGCAATGGGTAATGCCTGAAAGAGCTTTAACTTCATCAGGAGGATGTTCGTCTTTAGTACTGCTATGCATCCCACCTATGTAATGTTAATGTTAAAGGGCACTTGTACAGCGCACTATCACCATTGGAATGGTCCCCTGGTGGATCTGAAAGTAGAGTGTGGGGCGGGAGTTGGAGGGGGTTATTAGGGTATAGCGGGAATAGGTAGAGTGAGAGTTGTGATGTCCTGTTGACAGCCTCAGTTCGGTTTGCACTGTTCGCTGAGCATTGGTGCGATTTTCGGGTCAGTACAAGTTCCATGTGCTGTTGTGCATGGCTATGCGTTGTTTGTTTTGTTGTTGCAGTGTGGTGAAGTGTGTGCGGACTGCTGTGAAGAGATTTGGTTCTGTGTGTTTGCGTTAGAGAAGTGTATGTGGAAATTGAGGTTTTAGAGTTGGGTTATTGGGGATTTTTTCATACCTCGTCACTTTGGACTACTGTGCTCATCATATCGGTCCGTCCTGTGCGTTGGGTAGTTATGTGGCAGTTTAATCGACAGGCACTGCGTAGGGTTGTGGCTTTTCTCTGTGCTTTCTTGCAGTTTGTAGGCATGTGAGGTTATGACGGCCTCCTATCACCCCTTGGCTAGGATGATTAAGTTAGGGGTTTTGGGTGCCTCCCTGGGTTTCTTGTGCTGAATCCCTGCCTCCCAGGGGTCGGTGACCTTGGGCCTCTTGGGTTGCCAGTATTGGTTGAAGTTCCACCCGTCTGTGTCTGGGGGTCCTGTTTCCAGGGTATATTAGAGCGGGGTATGTTTAGGGGTTTGTTTTTTCTTTTGCCTTGTCCCTTGCTTGTGTTTAGATGTTAGTTTGTTGGGGTGAGCTCTGTTTCCAGCAGAGTCTTTGCGCTTTTCCTAGTCATTGCCTTCTGATGTGAAGAGTCAAGTTTGAAGTCATTTTCTGAATTTTATGCGATCCTTTGTATTGCGTATGTTTTTTGGGAGGCAATTCCAAGTTTTTGCTGCCAGGTGGGAAAATGACAACCCTTCGAATTTTCTTTTATTGTATGGTTTTTGGTTTAGGCGAACGTCGTTGCTTGATCTGAGTGGTCTTGCCAGAAGGTAGATGCTTGTTTTCTTTTGTAGGAATTCCGCTCCTTGGCCGTAGATTGCTCTGTGCATTATGCTCATTGTTTTGAACCTTATTTGTTGTTTGATGGGTAGCCAATGTAGCATTTTTAGCGCTGGAGTGATGTGTTCCCTTCGTGGTAGTCTGAGCAGGAGGCTGGCCGCTGCATTTTGGATACATTGTAGTTTCTTTAGTAGGCATTTTGGCATTCCAAGATATAGGCTGTTGGCGTAGTCTATTCTGGGCAGGATGAGGGTGAGTGTTTTATAGTTGAAGGAAATGAACGGTAGGATCCTTTTTACTGCGTGCAGGAGAAAGAAACATTTCTTGATTATTCAGTTTACTCGTGGTTCTAGTGTTAGTTCGTTGTCCATTAGTACTCCAAGATTTTTTACTTTTGTCGACAGCATCATTGCTGTTGCTAGTTCTGTCGGCCACAGGATGTAGTGGTTATTTTGCCTGTTTTTGTGTATAACCATTATTTGTGTTTTGCCTGGGTTGAGTTTGAGGCTGTTTGTGTCCATCCAACCATAGAGTTCTTGTAGACAGCCTTCCAGAGTGGTGTTTTCTTCATGTGTGTCTTGTATTTTGTAGATGATTTGTGTGTCATCGGGGTAGTTGTAGAATGTGAAGCAACGTCTTTTAATGAGCTTGATTAGTGGTGTCAGGTATATGTTGAAGAGCAGTGGAGATGAGGACGATCCTTGTGGTACTCCATAGATGTTTTCCCTTGGAGTGGATTTAAAAGGTTTAATCCAGACAGTTTTTGTTTTATCTGTTAGGAATTATTTGAACCAGAGTAGTGCTAGGGCGGTGATTCCTATTTCTTCCAGTCTTTTGATGAGGATGTCATGGTTGACTGTGTCGAATGCTGCAGAGAGGTCCAGAAGTATCAGAGCTGAGATTGTGTCAAGGTGTGCATTTGTCTTTAGATTGTCCCAGATTGAGAGGAGTGCTGTTTCCGTTTCTCTCATATGTTTGAAGCCGATTTGTGCCTGGTCCAGCAGTTGGTGTTTTTCTATGTGTTCTTGTGTTATTCATTAGACATAGGTTTCAATTTGTTTTGCTGGGTCGGGGATGTTTGAGATGAGTCTGTAGTTGGAGAGGTCTTCCACGTTGCCTGCTGTGTCCTTCAGTGGTTTGATGTAAGCTGATTTGAAAGATCGCGGTAGTTTCTCTGTTGAGAGTGATATATTGAAGAGGTTTCTGTAGTATTCCAGAGCTGTGCCTTGTGTGAGGATTGATTTGTATATGTCTGGAGGGCAGGGGCACATGGCGGAGCCTGCTTTGTTACTATTTCTTACCAGTTTGACGAATGTCTCTGCTGATATTTGGGGGAAGATTAGGAGATTGTTCTGACGATCCTCAGTTGGTAGGGTGGGTTGTGAGATTTGGATGAACTATCTGGTTTGTATGATTTGGTAGAGGACAATGATTTTGTTTTTGAAGTGGTCTGCAAGGTCGTTGCATAGTTTCAGTGAGGGTACCGGTATGTTGTTGCAGCCAAGGAGGTTCCTCATTTTGTTTATGATATTGTACAGTTCTTTTTTGGTGTTTGCGGCTTTGGTTATTTGGTTGTCATAGTATTTCTTTTTGGCCTTACGGATTTCATTTTTGTATGAACGGATTTGTTGTTGAAATTGTGATTGGTTTTTATTTGCCTGCCATATTTTTCCCTCCATTCTAGTTCCAGCTTCTTGATTTTCCATTTCATGGAGCTGAGGAGCAGAGTAAACCATTTTGTTGTTGCTCTTTTGCACAATTGGGTAAAAGGTTTTTCTTGGAGATATTGTCGATGGTTCCAGTGATGCATTTATGAAGTAGTTCTGTTTTTCTCTCAAGGCAGCTTCGTTCAGGTTTTTGGTTTATGGTTTTGTCATTTTGCGTTGTTCTACGAAGTTGCTAGCTTTGATGGTCCTCCAGTTTCTTTTCATGATAGTTGGCAGTTTGTTGGGTTGTTTCACTGCTTTCATTGGTAGCATGATCATGAATGGAATGAGGAGGTGATTGCTCCGTAAGATCTGTATTGGTGGTCCGTGGTGATGATGTTTTTGTTGGCGAAGATTGCGTCAAGTGTGTCCCGCCATGTGTACTGATCCTTTGACCAATTGATTTAGTTCCATTGTCTTCAGTTGTTTGGCTAGTGATTTTTGTGAATCAGCAGTTTCTTCTTCAAACCAGATGTTGAAGTCCCCGAGGATTATCAGGCTAGGTTGGTGATGGTTTCTGTGATGGTGTCCACGAAAGTTACATCGTATGTCGGTGGTCTGTAAACCAGAAGGAATTTGAGGCTTGTTTTGGAGTTCACTGTCAGGTGAAGGATCAGGGATTTGCCTTTTTTGATGATTAGGTGTTCATTTGTTTTAATTTTCAGGTGTTCCTTGTATGCTATTGCAAGTTCTCCTCCTCTTTTGTGTTTCCTATTTGCCTGTGAGCGCTTGAAGTTGACATGGAAGCAGATGTGCAGTGTGATTTTGTAGTTGTCATCAGGCCATGTATCTGTAATGAATAGGTTGTAAATCTCTGTGGTTTGTTTGGACATTGATTATGTTGCAGTGGATCCTTACGGTGTGGTTTGGTTTATGTTTTTTTTTTTTAAATTTAATTTTATTGAGTTTTAACATCAGAAGTGAACAGCTGGGTGAATACATAGATAGGCATACATAATTACTTCTTAAGATTATTGCAATCCACCCATATAAGATTTCAACGATAGCATTCAAGTCTATTTTTAATGGCTGAACAATATAACCGCCTGTGCCCCCCTCCCCCTCTTTATCCATTCACATAGAACTTCTAGGGCTCTGCGTTTGTTTTCATGCGCTATAATAGGTGGTGTGACGTTGATCGTTGGTTATGTTATGAGTTACAGGTGAAGTTTGTGACAGACATGGTTATTAGGCGGTATGGAGTTCGGTGTTCAGTTCCTGGTGGGGCTTATTGAATGGTAATTGATTAGATTGGTGGGTAGGTCGCAACCGTACTTGTGATGTGATGTCCCGTGAAGTCGCTCCAGGCTTCTTCATGTCGTGCGGCCTTGTCATGGAGGGCCGCAGTTATTTTCTCCATTGTATATATGTTCATGGCAATTTGTAGCCAGTCCTTTTTGTCTGGTAAGCGTGGGGACTTCCATTTGATGACTAAGGCTGCTCTTGCCGCCAGTAGCAGAGGGGATATTAGTCCTTTTTAAACGCACCACTTCGTCGTCTTCTTCAAGGCTAAATAGAATGAGAAGCGGTGTTGGTTCCCTTTCTATGCCATCTAGTTGCTTTATCCATTTTAGGACCTCTTGCCAATACATGCGTACCTTAGGGCACTTCCACAGCATGTGCGAGTAATCGGCGTCCATGCCGCAGTGTCGCCAGCATTTCGGACTGGAGGTTTGGAACATTTTAGACAGTCTAACTGGATCATACTGCCATCAGTGGAGCAATTTTACCGCATGCAATTTGTACTGGTGGCAATTCGATAGCATTCAAGTCTATTTTTAATGGTTGAACAATATAACCGCCTGTGCCCCCCCTCCCCCCTTTATCCATTCACATAGAACTTCTAGGGCTCTGCGTTTGTTTTCATGCGCTATAATAGGTGGTGTGACGTTGATCGTTGGTTATGTTATGAGTTACAGGTGAAGTTTGTGACAGACATGGTTATTAGGCGGTATGGAGTTCGGTGTTCAGTTCCTGGTGGGGCTTATTGAATGGTAACTGATTAGATTGGTGGGTAGGTCGCAACCGTACTTGTGATGTGATGTCCCGTGAAGTCGCTCCAGGCTTCTTCATGTCGTGCGGCCTTGTCATGGAGGGCCGCAGTTATTTTCTCCATTGTATATATGTTCATGGCAATTTGTAGCCAGTCCTTTTTGTCTGGTAAGCGTGGGGACTTCGATTTGATGACTAAGGCTGCTCTTGCCGCCAGTAGCAGAGGGGATATTAGTCCTTTTTACACGCACCACTTCGTCGTCTTCTTCAAGGCTAAATAGAATGAGAAGCGGTGTTGGTTCCCTTTCTATGCCGTCTAGTTGCTTTATCCATCTTAGGACCTCTTGCCAATACATGCGTACCTTAGGGCACTTCCACCACATGTGCGAGTAATCGGCGTCCATGCCGCAGTGTCGCCAGCATTTCGGACTGGAGGTTTGGAACATTTTAGACAGTCTGACTGGATCATACTGCCATCAGTGGAGCAATTTTACTGCATGCAATTTGTACTGGTGGCAATTGATGTTTTGGCCGGTGTTTCACAGATTTTGTCCCAGGCTTGTTGATCAAATTACCTATTGAAGTCCTTTTCCCATCGCTCCTTGAGGCGAAGACTCAGAGTTTGGTATTTAGTGATTAAGGTCTTGTACATGCGGGCTATTGAGCCTTTTGTTGAGTTGGTTGTGTCCAAGATAGTTTCAAAAGGCATAAGTTCTCTTTGTGTGGTGTCCTTCCATTCTTTCCTTGACATCACCCCTTTTAATCGCAGGTACAAGAAGATCGGAATCGGGTGGATTTGGAGGGCCTCTTCTAGTTCCGAATTCAAAATGAATTTCCCATTTCTCCACAGTTGGCCAACTGTCTCAAGGCCGGCATCAAACCAAGCTTGGTACCTGGCATGTTCAGGGATTTCCTCTCAGATCCCGGGGGACCATAGATGGCTCAGGGGGGAAGGCCATGTCGTGATTCCAATCATCTCTTTCCCTTTCTTCCAGATGTTCCACATGGTGCTCATTATTGGGTGGTCGCGCAGGCGTTTTGTGAGCTTTGATCTGGGGACCCATAGCCACTCCGCGAGTGTAACATGGACCAGGACGTCATTGTCCAGTTGGACCCATTAGAGGTCTTTTCTATCGCGCAGATGTGGGATCAGGATTCTAAGTTGGGTTGCCTGATAGTATCGCTTTATATCAGGATATCGTACGGTATCCGGGGTTTCTTTCCGTTCCACAGGAATTCCAGTATGACCTTCTTGACCTGCTTGAAGAAGTGGTCCGGATTGAGATGGGCAGGCCCTGAAAGGGGTACAGGAAACGCAGAAGGCTCACCATCTTGATAGCATTCAAGCGTCCCATCCAGGAGATTGTGAGCGATTTCCATTTCGCGAGATCAGTTTTGAGAGCATTTAGGAGTTGTGGGAAGTTTGCTTCGTAGAGCTGGGCTAGATCTCTTGTTAGGTTGATCCCCAGGTATCTCAGTGTGGGGCCCCCGATGATCAAGCCCAGGCGTTCAAGCTCGATCTGCTGTTCTGGGGTGGGTTCGTGGAGCGGAAAGAGGATGGATTTGGTTTTATTTATTTTGAAACCAGAGAGCGTCTCATAGTCCTCTATGAGGCGTATCACCCTTGGGATTGATGACAGTGGGTTTAATACATGGAGCAGGATGTCATCTGCATACAAGACCAGTTTATATTCTCTACCGTTCACCTGTATTCCTTCGACTGCGGTGTCTGTTCGGAGGGCTCGGGCGAGGGGTTCCAGGGAGAGTGCAAAAAGGATTGCTGAAAGGGGGCAGCCTTGTCTTGTTCCCCTCCTAAGAGGAAACCAGCGGGAGTACTGGGCGTTCACAGCTACGGAGGCTTTTGGGACTGTGTAGACAGCTTTAATCGCTCGTCTAAGGGTGGGTCCCAGGCCTATGTGCTTCAACGTGGCCTCCAAGAAATGCCATTCAACTCTGTCCAACGCTTTCTCAGCATCAATCGAGAACAGTGCTGGCATGTTTGGCAGTACTCGGGCCTCATGTATTAGGTGGAGGGTCTTGCGGGTAGAGTCTGTGGCTTGGCTGCCCAGGATGAAACCTACTTGGTCGTTGTGGATTATTGTGGGCATGTGTGACTCGAGGCGTGCAGTGAGAACCCCCGTGTATATTTTGGCGTCGATGTTCAGGAGTGATATTGGGCAGTAGGAGGCACATTGCTTGGGGTCCTTTCCTTCTTTGGGAATCACTGTTATTAGCACTTCAGAGAAGGATTTGGGTGCCATACCACTGTGAAAAATGTTATTGAAGAGGTCGACCATGAATGGAAGCAGGGCATTCTGGAAAGTTTTGTAGAACCCTGCCGTGTATCCGTCATTTCCCGGTGCTTTCCCCATTGGGAGTCTTTTGATTGCATCTTTGATTTCTTACCCCGTGATGGGAGCATCCATGGCTTGTGTGGTTTCCATTGAAAGGGTAGGCATGGATACCTTGGTCAAATAGTCTGTAATCGCCTCTGAGTGTGGTGCGTCCTGCGAGTTGTATAACCTCTCGTAGAAGTTTGCGAAAGATTCGGGGATATTGGGGGGACGGTGGTCTTGGGGTGTGTCTGTATTATGCACTGTGGGCACCCATCGTTCACGGCGTTGGCCTCGGAGTCTTGCAGCGAGTAAGGCACCAGCTTTGTCCCATAATTCGTAGTGCTTTTGTTTCAGACAATGGAGTTTGTGCACAATGCTACTTGTTTCTAATTGCCGTAGTTCTTCCCTTTTGGCGTTGGCTTGTTTGATCTTGTGTACTCTATCAGAGTCTGCCGATTGAACCGTGAGATCAAGTTTGGCAATTTTGTTTTGTAGTTTATTTTCTATGAGTAGGCGTTCTCTTTTTTTTGCTGCTCCCTCCCTGATAAGAATTCCCCTCCATGTGGCTTTGCCTGCCTCGCAGACTATGTTGATGGGAGTTTCACCCGTATTGTTTTGGTCAAAGTATTGGGTGATGTCCTGGTCAAGCTGCTTCCGAAAAATTGGGTCCTTGAAAAGTGTCTCATTGCATTGCCATTTGGAGCTTCTCCAAGGGAGAGCCATCCGATCAAGGGTGACCATTACCATGTCATGGTCCGACCATGTTACAGGCGATATGCTCGCTTCGGTTGTTGCTGCGGCGAGTGCCGAGGTTACATATACATAGTCTATTCTGGAGTATGTGGCATGGGGCATGGAATAGAAGGTGAAGGCTGTCCGGTTCGGATTCATGCATCTCCATATGTCCGTAAGATTGTAGGCGTCCATCATTTCTATAATCCGAGTGCGGTCCGCGCCCTGTGAACAGGTTGCGGACGGATTGCCTGCTTGCCTGTCCAAGTCCGGGTCCATCCATGTGTTGAGGTCGCCTCCTATTATCACTTCCCCCTCTGCCTCGTTCATGACCTTGGGGATTGCTTGTTGAAGGAACCGGGACTGTCCGGTATTTGGTGCATATGCGGACGCAAGTGTGATGATGGTATCCTGTATCTTGCCAACCAGCACTAGTGTTCTTCCACTCACGTCTGACCAGGGCCTCAAGAGCTCAAAACGAATTGATTTGCTGACTAGAATACCAACTCCAGGCTTTCTTCAGTGGGCCGGAGCCCCAGTATTCTGTGCCCAGTTTGGCATAGAGTACCCTCCTTTCCTCTCCTTTGCTGTATCGGTCTCTTGTAGGAAAAGTACGTCTAGGTTCGCTCTCTTGAATTCTCTGGAAACTAGCGACCTTATGGTGGGGGAGTTAAGCCCCTTCACATTGAGCGTGCCAATTCTAAATGTGCCATGCCTGTCACGTGATTCGTCATGACCACCGATGAGTGGTAAGTCCTGTGAATTCGTTAATCACATCACCTCGGTCTTCGCCGCAGGTCGCCGCCGCGGAAGTGTTCCGATGATTGTCCCGAGACAATTGGGACTTTGATGTTTTTTGTATCCCACCCCTCTCCCCCCCTTTCCGGGTATTAAACATAATACCCGTTGTCCTCAGTTCCAGCTTTTTGCCCATCATTTTCCTTGCAAGGAACTGAGCCCTAGTTTGATGGCGTCCGAGTTGAACCAGGTGCATGCAACCGGTCTACTATCGGACCGCCCGTAAGGGTCGTGACCACGCGACCCCAATCACAAGTATCATCTTATTAACATTTTGAGCCCCCCCCCAATTATTTAAAAAGTCAACTTAAGTTACAACTTAACAAACAACAACAATTGTTATAATTGAATAGCAAATGTAGTGATACATGCGGTTTCCAGATCCCATGATCGCCAGCCGGTCATCCGTTATGATTCTGAAGGGAAGTTCATTGTGGTCCGGACCTGGTGGCTGTAGTGTGCCGGTGTCCAGTGCGTTGGAGAGTCTCCAGCAATGATTCCTAAGTATACCTAGCCGGGTCAGGAAATTTGTGTGTACCGCATCATTTGGTATTTTCCGGCGTATCATTGGGCCGTTTGTATTTTCTGGCTCCTTTGACTTTCTTCCTTTTCAGGCCTCGAGGTCACCATTGCGCTCCATCCTGTGGTGTTTCATCTTGTGATCCTTCTTTGGGGCCAGTGCTGAGGAGATCCGCGATACATTCTCTAATTTCTTCTTCAGAGCGAAGTGTTATCTTCCTGCTTCCGTGTTCGAACGTGAGGGAGAAGGGATATCCCCACCTATATCTTGTGCCTTGGTCCTTGAGCCATTTGGTTAGAGGGCTGCAGAGGCGTCGTAGGGCCAGAGTGAGCGAAGATAAATCCTGGAAGATGTTTTTTTTTTTAATATATATTTATTTTATATTTTAAGGTCAAACAAACACACTACAACTGTTTCAAAACATAGAAAGCATCATATTTCAACACATTTTCAAACTCCCCAACTCCCGCCTCCCCCTTTAAACTAGAGCCGGTTCTCATATATCGTTTACAGGAACATCATTGGGTGGCACACTACCCAGACAGCCATCAGCCGGGTCCTCTGTTTCGTTGTCACCCTGGTGAGGGTTTGCCAACAAGGCCACCAATTGCCGCCAGGCCAGCAAGGGCCCAACTTCTTCTTGCTGGTGACCGCTTCAAACCAGACTACGGATTCAGCTTCCGCCCACCTCAAGAGGTCTGTCCACCATAACTCCACCCCAGGTCTGTGGGCCGCCTTCCAGCCCATGGCGATCCTACGTTTGGCCAAGACATAGGCCAGGTCCTTCATCTTGCTTATGTGTTTCAAATGCCGGGGTCTAGGGAATAGTCCAAGCAAGCATGACCAGGCCGATTCCACATCCAGCACCACCCCCCCCGCCAGCCAATTTAGTCTTGACCTCGTTCCAAAATCTATGCACCTCCGGGCAAGCCCAAAACATGTGTAGCAATCCCGCGTTCACCTCCCCCCACCTGTGGCATTGCTGTATAGCTGATCCCCCGAACTTTGCAATCTTCCCGGGGGTTAAATAAGCCCTGTGGGTAACATACAATTGAAGCTGTTGGAATCTCGCGTTACGGGACACCTTTTTATGGTACCTCTGGGCCCGTTCCCACTGCCCATCCGTCATGGGTCCTCCCACCTCCTCCTCCCAATCTTGTCTCAATTGGAGCAACTCCTTCCCTGCCCTTGCTCGCAGGAGCTCATATATCCTCGATATTTCGTGCCCGCCCTCCGATACATCATACATGGTTTCCAGGGAGGCATCTGGATCCTCCGCGAGCACTGTCTCCGGCCATCTTTCTCTAGTCTTTTTCACCAGCCTAGTGTAGGTTATATATTGGCCACCATGTACTCCCGTCTCTTCCTGCAGCCGCTGAAAGTCCACCACCTCCCCGTCCTGCCATATGTCCCCGAGGGTGGCTAGGCCTACCTGTTCCCAGTATCTGTGGACCGATTCAAGTAGTTGAGAGTCGCTCCCACTCAGAGCCGCCAAAGTGGCCTGCTGGGCGTATGGTTCCAAGTCCCCCCAATCTTCCATGTCCTGTGCCAGATGTCCCAGCCCAACCTCAGTAACCGCCCCTTGCCCACCAGTTTATCTCTGCCCAACCACACCACTTCCATCAGAAAGTATGGGGCTGTATCTTCGCGCAGGAGCCTGGCTTCCGCCGAATCTTCAGTCGAGAGCCACCTGGCCACGTACTGCAGCTGCCCTGCCAGGTAATAGAGTTCAAAGTTAGGCAGGCCTATCCCCCCCCCTGTCGCACGGGTTCTGGAGCTTCCACAGAGCCACCCTATTCCTAGAGCTACCCCACACAAAACCCCTGCACACGCTGTGAAGTTTCGCAAATAGGCTCCTGGGTATCAGAAACAGGACGTTTATAAAAAAGTGCAAGAGTCTAGGCAGGACCACCATTTTGAACAAGGCCGCCCTCCCCATCATGGTCAGGGGCAGTCTGGACCAAAATACCATACTGTTCTTAATCCCCTCTATCGCCTTTTCCGTGTTGTGCTTGTGTTCTGTCTCGATCCTGTTGTAAATGTTTATTCCCAAATACCTAAATGTTACGGGCTGCCATGGTATTGGCAGAACAGGCAGCCTCTGCACCGGGACATTCCTATATCTACCCAAAGGGAACAGGCTGGACTTTCCAGGGTTCACCGATATACCGGAGAGGATGGCGTACCGTTCTATCACCTCTAGGACGTACTATAGGTTTTCTTCTGGGTAGCGTAAATAAAGGAGCATTTCATCCGCATATAATGATATCAGATGCTCTCCAATGGCCGTGTTTATGCCCACCTCCCCATATTGTTGACGCAGGCATATTGCCAGCGGCTCCAATGCCAGTATATATAGCATAGGTGACCAGGGACATCCCTGTCTGGTCCCCCTGCCCAGTTGCCAAGAATCTGAGACCGTGGACCCTGTCTTGACCCTCGCCATCGGGGTGCTGTAAAACAACTGTACCCATCTGAGGTATCCGGGTCCTACTCCTTACCCCTTCAGGACCGCTTTCAGCCAGGGCCATCGTACCGAGTCGAAGGCCTTGACCGCGTCTAACGATACTATAGCCAGCTCGCCGTGTCCTCCTCAGTTTGGTCTATGACATGGTGTAGCCTCCGGTGGTTATCGGTGATGTTCCTGCCCGGAACATATCCCGTCTGATCTGGGTGTATCAGTTTCTTAATCACCCTCTTTAGTCTATTAGCTAGCACCGCCGTGAGTATTTTGCTGTCCTGGTTAAGCATGGACAACGGTCTGTAAGACCCATGCTCCACGGCCGGCTTGCCTGGTTTCAGGAGTGGGATGATTACAGCCTCACAGAGGGACAACGGGAGTTCTCCCTTCTCATAGGCCTCGTTGAAAGTGGCAAGCAGTGGCTGGAGCAACTCTTGCTGGTATGTTTTGTAGAACTCGCTGGGCAGCCCATCCGAACCCGGCGCCTTGCAAACGGGCAAGTTCCGAATCACTACCTCCAGCTCATCCGAGGTGACGGGTGCGTCCAACTCAGAACGTTCTAGATCATCTAAGGTGGGCAGCTCAATGTCCCCCAATGTGTCTAGTATGTCTTGGCCCATATCCTCCCCCGTGTCCTCATACAAGTGTCTGTAAAACTTAAGGAATTCTTCATTTACCTCTTTCTGGGTGTTGCATATGGTACCTCCTTTGCCCTGAATCTCACTAATCACCGAGCGGGGTGTCTCACTCTTGTACAGCCAAGCCAGCAATCTGCCCGGCTTATCGCCCCCTGCATGTATCCTCTCCGTATATTTCCTGTAGCTGAGTCTGCACAGTCTATCCCAGAGTGCACTGCAGGACAACTGTAGCTCCTCTACTCTGGTTCTGTTATCATGAGCGGTGCTCACGCAATGCGTGAGCTCCTCTAGCTCCCTTTCCGCCTCCCGGAGCTCCCTTTCGACCCCCCCCTGTAGCCCCTTAACTTGGGAAATAGCTACCCCACGCACCACCACCTTAAACGCTTCCCACAGTGTGCCCACAGAGCTTACGCTTCCCGTGTTTGTATCAAAATATTCTTCAATGGCGTCCCTCAGGCTCTCCCGAAACCCCTCATCCTGCAGAGCCTCGGTCAAAAGTCTCCATGTAGGGATCTGCGGGCGTGGGGGCTGGTGTCTCCAGTCTACCACCAAGGGTGAGTGGTCTGACAGCACTCGGGCTTTGTATTCTGCTCCTTCTATTTCTCTCACTATCCCGGCTGTTACAAACATGTAATCTAACCTTGTGTACAAATCATGTGGCGCTGTGTAGTGTGAGTACTGTCTATCCTTGGGATGCAGCCTTCTCCACGCATCCTCTAGGCCTAGGTCTTTCAGTAGGGTACTCAGCACTTTAGCCGCCGGTGCCGTTTTTCCTGCCTTGTCCTTGGACCTATCCATACTGGGGTCTACGGTACAGTTAAATTCCCCCCCACACTACCGTACCCCCCACCAGGGGGCCAAGTTTACCGTAGAGGGTCCTAAAGTAAGCCGCTGTATCGTTATTGGGGGCGTACAAATTTATGATGTGTATTTCTCTGTTTTCCAAGAGACCCGTTACCACCACCATTCTACCCTCTGGGTCCACCGTAGAATCAAGCACTCGAAACGGCACGTGGGGCGCCACCCAAGTGACAACCCCTCTGGCATACGCTGAGTACGCCGCCCCCACAACGGTGCCCTTCCATTTCCTCTCGACCACCTCCAGCCTTTCCCTAGTGAGGTGGGTCTCTTGCAGCAGGGCTATGTCTACGCGCATCCTCTTTAAATACATCATCACTTTGCGTTTAAGGTAGCTGTTGAGGCCCCGTACATTCCAGGTCACAATTCTGAGATTACCCAATGCCATCTAGTCGGTCTGTCTCCGTCCCATCCCTTCCCATAATGCTCCCCATGTAGGGTCGTTTCCTGGCTCTTTCCCTTCTGTTAACAAACCGTGCCCCCCTCCCCCCTTCCCCAACCTCACACCACTGCACACAACTACCCCCCCCCCACCAACCCCCAACAACAGCCCAGCTCCATCCCTGGATCTCAGGCCTACCCATGTCTGGACCTGTGGCGTGACCAAGAACAAGGACCCCGCGGGGTGTCACCAATCTAACAGTGACCTAACTAAGTGTACTACTATCGGGTGCAGAGGTTGCTCCCCAGGAGCTCCCAGTCATCTATTTAGGAGAAGTGAATTCAACGGGACCCGCCGGCAGATGCTGTGACTTCCCCCACACAAGCGCAATATCAAACTATATTCTAGTCCCAATGTCATAGCTATGGCCTCACGGGTGCCTCTGCAGCGTGCTACTTATCTCCATCCGCTTCTGTCTGGGCATCCGATTCCTGTGGTCGACCTTGCATATTCATCCATTCCATTGCGTCGCTCGGCGTCTCAAAGAAGAGGGATCTGTTCTTATGAATCACCTTTAACCTAGCGGGGTAAAGCAACATGTAGCGGTGGCCTGCCTCTCTGAGCCTCCTCTTCACCGTTCCAAAGTTCATTCGAATCCATTGTACAAGCAGCGTGTAATCCGGATACACTGTTATATTCGCTGACCCCCTTTCTATTGTGCCCCCTTTCCGGAAAAATTTGAGAATCTTCTCGCGGTCACGATAGTTCAAGATCTTTGCAATCAACGGCCGCAGGGGGGCTCCTGGGGCCAGTCTCCTGGTCAGGGCCCTGTGCGCCCTTTCGACCGCGAACCCCTGGGTCAGCTCTCCGCCTGTAATCTCCTGCAAAAGCATGGTTTCAACGAAATCCGTGGGGTTCGATCCTTCCATTCCCTCCGGTACCCCCACTATGCGAATGTTATTGCGCCTGGCGCGCCCTTCCGCCTGCTCTGCTCTGTCCTCCAAATTGCCTACTCGCTGCACGAGGGCATGAAGTTCCTTGGTGTGTGTATTGCATGCCTCCACAGTCGGGGCCAACTCCTTCTCCAGTTCCCCAGTGCGCTCTGCGATCGTTCGCACATCCTGGCGCAACAGGTTCACTTCTTTTTGGACCGCTCCTATCTTGAGGTTAAGGCCCTCTTGCAACTCTTTCATGGCCAGGCCCAGCTTCGTCTCCCAGGCCACCTTCAGGTCAGCAATTGCTGCCAGCACCTCCTGGATGGTACCCGGTGGGTCCGTCGCCGCCGCAGGGGTTTCTTTGCTCTTGCCCCCTTCCGCGCCTGAGGGCGACCTAGCATAGGTATAGGCTGCTTGATCCGGGGTCGCACCACCTTGGAAGACATCCTGTTGCGTCGATTGGGCCCACGCGCCCAGCTGTATCCTCGCGGGGTTCGCTCGCCGGCCCCTTCTCAGCGAGGTTTCGCTGAACCTGGGTTCACTCTGCTAGCCCGCCACGACCCATGGCCTCTGCAGCGTGGGCTCGCCCTTATGTTCTTGCTTTCAGCCCGAAGCGCATGCGACCCGTCTATCTGGTTGGGCTTGCCCACGTTCCGACCAACCTTGTCTTCCTCAGCTCGTCGGACCTTTTATGGCCCTTTGTCCACAGGCGGCCATCTTGGGTGCTCCACTTCTTTTGCGCGACCGCCACCTTCTTCGGGGTCTAGTTCCGTGAATATGCAGTCTCGCCGTTGGGGAGGGCACACACCGTATGCCCCCCACTTTCATACGCCTTTAAATGCACCGTGGGCTCGAAAGTCTGCCAAAAACCATCACTTTTTTCCCCAGGATCAGGATCGGATCATCGGGAGCTCCTCCAAGGAACGTCCTCTCACGTAGCCATGAAGCCACGCCCCCATCCTGGAAGATGGTTATTTGGGCTCCCCCAAGGGTGAGGGGGCCACCAGACCTGGCTTTTGCGAGTATCCTAGTTCTATATTGGTATCTATGAAATCTAGCCAGAACCGACCTCGGGCCTCCTGATGGGCCACCAGCTCTGTGTATTCTTTCTCTTGCGGGTTCATCAATATTCTCATATCCGCGGTTAGGATTCTGATGATATCATGTATGGTATGTTTAAGATCCTCCTCTGTTTCTCCCTCCCGTTCTGGAATTCCAAAGAATTTCAGGTTATTTGGTCTTTCCCTATTTTCTAAATCATCGATCTTCAGACGGAGGTCTTCCTCCCTTTTCTCTATATTGCGCATTCGGATGTCTATTTGGGCTTCTAGCGTGTTGATTGAGGCTTGATTGTTTTCGACACCCTCTAGTCTCTCCTCGATATTGTCCACTCTGGGTCATTTTGTCAATCTTGCCACCCAAGTTGGCGCTCATATTTCTGATTTCGCTCAAGAGGGTGCCTATGTGTCCCTTGGTGGCTTTTGCTCCCGTCTCGGAGGGTTCCGCCGACATTGTGCAGTTAATGCCCGGGACAGGGTGGGTCGGGGTGTAGGCGTATCTGGCTAGCTTGCTTTGGGTGCTCATGCGATGTATGGGTGCGAGGAGTCACACGCCCGTGAAGTGGGGGCACTACCCTCTGGACCGATGCAGAACTCTGGTCCCGGGATATGTTGTGGTGCTGTGTCTGAGGTGCCTGGTAAGTGAGAGCGTTACGGTGGTAGGAGGCACACGCCCTGAGACCAGGGGCTGTACCCGCCGACTGCGTTACACTCCGTTCACGTTGGTGCCGGGCCTCGGCTCTGGTGCGGTATCCACGATGTGCCAGCGGTGGTGCGGGTCGCCTTGTAGACCTTGTTAGGTTTGCGTAGAAGGGGGCCTCAAGTCGGGAAGCCTAGGTCCTAGAAGAGACTCGGGAGGAGCACACAGAGGAGGGCACACACCCCACGCTTGGGGGCCCAACCCTCTATGTTGGCTTCAGTATATGAGCGAGTTCTTTGCCCTGACATTGGAGATTTAGTGAAGAAATTTGATAGGGGTGGCTTGGGTAGCTTCCGAGGTACACTTTGTGTGTCCAGAGGAGCTGGATGCATTTCACTTCGTAAGGGTGTGTGACACGTGGCCCGCCTGGCTGGCAAACTGGGGTTGTTGACGGTGTGTCGAACCCCGAGGGGGGTTAAACCGGTCCTCCTCAGGAGATATTGGGGTCAACCTCCTTGGACAAGTGGATGGCGTTGCGGAATGCAATGTGTCAGGGGC
Organism: Ambystoma mexicanum; assembly: GCF_040938575.1. NCBI lineage: Eukaryota > Metazoa > Chordata > Amphibia > Caudata > Ambystomatidae > Ambystoma > Ambystoma mexicanum. The sequence goes on from NC_090929.1 coordinate 720,250,246, forward strand.
CTGTGCTTGATGGGTGCATATTAGTCGTAGGGCTCTGTGATGCCAGGGGGTAGATCTGTGGTGTTAAAATACCTCCCCACGGTGCGGATCCGTGCCTCATTGCGTTTGAGGTTTGGCACTGAGAAACGTGGTCCAACTTTGTTTACCCAAGCCTCATTTGTTTCCAGGCCTCAGTGGTGTGGAGCGTGGTTGTTTGCACATGCCCAACACTTTGCTTTGAAAATGTCCCCAAGTCTGCTGGGATTTAAACAGCTTGATGTCAATAACTTTGCACTTCGTGGGGAACCATACGGCGAGGAGGAGCTGGGGCTTCTAGGAATTGTTGTGCCTATCGGCGCTCCACGTAAAATGCTGGGAATGCGTAGGTTCATGGGGGTCTTATGGCTGAGGGAGAGGGCAAGGGCCGGGGCATGCGGGAAGCCACCAGATGCTGCGTTGTCACTGGGCTGGGGCGGGCGGGGGAGGAGGTGGGTTTGCGCTCACCCTCTCGGGGGAGCGGCGCTGGTCGCACGCAAGATCAGGGCCACACAGGCCTCCAGAGGACAGGGCACAGTCACTGGGACGGGCCAGTGTGTTACGAGGTAGGGGGAGGGCACTCACCCGTGCGCTCGTCTGGTTGCCGTCTGTGCCGAGTATGAGAGAACCACTGCTCGGGCTGCAAGGCAAAGAGGGCCGACTCCTCCCCACACGTCCGGGGTCCCCCGACTCTGCGGGGGCCCGAGGATAAAGCTGGGGGGCAGCGACCGCCGTGGGGAACCGCAGCACGGCTCAGTGGCTCCGTGAAGAGGCAGTGGGCGGAGCCGGCAATCCCGGGCTCTCGCAGGTCGCTGGACTCGGTCGCGATGCCACGCAGAAGGCCCAGAGGGGGAGGCACAGGCCGGGAGACTTTTCCCAAGTTGTACAACTCCAATTTCATCCGGATTTTCACCAGATGTGTGGGGGACCGGTTCCCACAGCCTGGCCAGCCTTTGTTGTGTGGTTGGGGGGGCCAAAAGTGGGGGCTCAAAGTACTTTAGGGGCTCTTGTGTCAGAGCTTACACGGAGGAGATCCGCATCCGTGCGCCCCCTGGCGGCCAATTGCTGGTTTATGTTTTAATATTGGTTTAGTCTTGAGGACGTTCTTTTGGTCTGCTTCCACTTAGTTGTCAGGATGTGATGGGTGCTCTGTGGAGTTTGCCTCATCGTTGAAATGGTCTGGTAAATTAATTATTGGGTTGCTGATTTCTCTTTTATGTTTTGTTGTGGTTGGTGGCGGTGTCCTCGTGATTTTGTGATATAAGGGGTGAAGACGTTGGTTTTGTTCTTTTCTCTTCTTGGCGTTTGTCTTCTTTTCATACATGGTTCCAGTATGTGCTTGGCGCATCTAGCGATGTTGGTGGAGTTGAGATGTTGTGGTGCGTGGTCAGTTGCGAGGTACAGTGTTATATATAGTGACTTTTCTCTTCTTATGATGTTTGTTCTGTAGGCCGCAGTGTTTGTAGGGTTGTGTTCTGTATTTGTGGCAGTTTCTACTGGGAGAGGGCGTGGTTCCATTTGGTTTGTTCCTTGTTTCGTTTTTTCTTTGGTGCCATGCTGTTCTGTGTCGTGGCATGTTGTGGTCCTTAGTGGTAAGTTGGTTTGGAGGTTGGAGTGTGGGTCACGGGGCAGTAGGCCGCCTGTTGGGCCTTGCAGGGTTTAGATTGTGGTGGCTCTTATCTTCTTGCGTTATGATTATAGGTATGACGGTGTACTCTGGGTGGCCTTGCGACTTTCTACATGGGTTTTCATCCAGAGGTGGTGGTGATAGTGAGGGGCTGTTGTTGGGGGAATGTAGTAGGAGTGAGTTGGAGGTGGTAGGTTGTTCCCCGGCTTGATAAGTTGTTTGTTAGCGACTTGGTGTTCTTATATACTGTGCACAGTGGGCCTAAATGGGGTGGTGTCTGATTCTAAGCTTTGTAGAAAGAGCTACCAGTTGGTGATCGGTCAATTGTTTTCACTGGGTTACTGGAAGTTTCCTGGTCAGTGGGAAAAGGTCTAAGTTTCACAACATGGCAGTCGAGAAGAAAACACACCTAGAGTTGAGTTTCCTCGATAGTGGGAAAAGGCCTAGGTTTCACAGTACAGTAGTCAGTGAGATGACATTGGATTTACATTTTCTTTCCAGAAGGATGTCTTGTGCCTTAGCTGTGGGAGGCTGGTGTAGTTATTGGAAGTGTCAGTGGTTTAAAAGATGAGTTGGAGGATGTCTTAACTGTTGGTATTGTGCCTACCTTGTTAGTTGACGCCGACCGGCACCTGCCTGTTTCCCCTTCTGACATGTGCAGACACCATTTGGAGCCGCCTCTACAGGAGCCGGCCCCTGCATCAGGTCCAAAGCCACAGGGGCCACAATGGGAGAGGGCTGCCTTAGCTCGAAGAGTCTTGTAGGGGCTCTGGGCCAGTCACGGCTGGGGGTGGGATTACACCTTGGCAACCACCAAGACGGGTAATGGTGATAGTGAGGAAGCACAGGGGGCTGTGGGTTGGAGGTGGTTGAAACAGAGCTTGCCTCAGCAGGAGCGGGCACTGGGTTCCAAAATGCTACTCACCCATGCCTTCAGCTTAGAATGAATCGCTTTACTTGCTTGGAGTAGTTGAAACTATATATTTTGGGAATTGTATTGGTTATGTAAATGCCTAGCTTCTTAATACATGTTTTGCCCACATAAACAGTAATCAATATTCCAGGTTGCTAGCTTCTTCTGAAGCGAGAGTTAGGTTCAAAATTTCAGACGTTCTCATATTAAATCAAAATACTGATATCTCTCAGAATGAATAGATTTCCGCCATAACATGAGAAGGGGTACTTGCAGGGTCTCTTACCATCATAATTACATTATCTGCAAACATACAAAGTTTGTGGGCTTCCCATTCACATGTCATTCCCTTGATTTCCTCACTGGCTCTTATGATTGTCGCAAAAGGCTCCATCACAAGAGCAAACAAGAGGGGCGAGAGTGGACAGCCCTGTTCCGTTCCTCTCTTTAGAGGGGAAGCTATCTGCGACCTCCCCGTTTACCCTGACTTTGGCTCTTGGTGTTTCGTAATCTGCCATTATCTTGTTATCATCTTGGGGCCAAAATCGAACATTTTAAAAATGCTTTCCAAGTATCCCCAGTCTCTCAGATCAAAAGCCTTCTAGGCATCCAATGAGAAGGGATTTTAGTTTAGATCGATGGGACTCGTCAATAATATGAAGGACGTGTCTAATAGTATTGAAAACATTCCAGTTTGAATAAAGCCTGTTTGATAGGTGGACTCTAAATTAGGCGGGAATCCTCTGCCCGGATTCCGGCATACAGTTTGGTATCAATATTGATCAGCGAGATCAGCCTATAGAAAGCACATAGGTGAGGATCCTTACCCTTCCTGTGAATAATTGTAATTTGGGATCTTCCATACCATATGTGGCCTGTCCTGCTTCCCCCATATGAATGAATAACTGGAGCAGCTTTGGGGCCACAGTTGCCATATATTTCTAATAAAATTTGGCTGTAAGGCAGACAAGGCACATACCTTTTTTCAGTGGTAATATTTTAATGGCCTGTTCGATTTCCTCTAGCGAAATTGGGATTTCCAGGAAGTACCTTTCCTCTTTGGAAAGCTTTTTTAGGGGTAGTCTAGCTTGATCCTTCCCATCCGGCATGTCAGTGGAGTATCAAGTCACAAAGTATTCTTGGAATCCCTGCCTTTTATGTTGCTCAGCTGCATAAACTGCTAAGACTACCCTGGTAGTCTTAACAGTAAGGATAAATGTTATATGTTTCTATTCCCTCAATTGTTTAGCCAACACTGGGCCCCACCTGTTACCGTGGATAAAGAATCTATGCTTGGCTCTTAGGAATGTGACCTCCCTTTGTACCCTATATTCAGTGGTGGAAATGGAAAAAATTGGTCGGGGATCCCACAAGGGCCAGGGTGGGGCGGTGCCAGAGGAAGTGGGGTTTAGGGGGGCTGAGCTGGCAGTTGAACTCTGATCAAAGTAAATGTCCAAAATAATGGTTTAAAGCGGCACTATTTCTTTCATGCTGCTTCTTTTCCAAACTATTTATCAATTCCACTTTAAACCACTTCCATGGCACTGGTGATGAGTTACTTCACTATGCGGATAATAGTTTTGACCAGTGTTGCTGAGTAAATATTCTTTAAAATGCACAATTTGCATCACCTTTTATTAAAAGGACCTTGGGTACTATTCAAACAGGGTGATTTCTGTTCGCCATAAGCAATGTTTTATTTTACTTGAACCCCACCTGGCACATCTCCGGCTGCAGCTCCTCTCTAAAAGCTGCTGGGGGGCTGCATCGTGTGTGATCTTTTTAATAGTGGTATTTATTTGTGCAATGGTTGTTGGATACCTGTATATTTATTTTATTATGCACAGGTATCCGACAAATATTGCATAAATAAATGAAGTGGGTTGTGGCTGAGGACTGTAACCTCCTCTTGTGACCTCTTGCATGGGGTTTGTTCGGAGAACTTTTCCCCCCTGCGCCACAACGCGAGGCAGGGATTTGTGGCGCTGACTCTGGCCGGATCCCAAGATCCGGCTACACATCTGGTGCCAATGACCAGCGCTGCCTATATTTACTGATACACAGACCAGGGCATGACCCAATAGTGAGATAATGGCCATCCTATGTACCACACTGGCTTCCTGGATGTCTTATGATACATAATATGGTCTATTCTAGAATATGTGCAGTATACACATACAAAAAGAACGATCTAGTATCTCTGGATTAATGGTTCTCCAGCTATCAACCAGGCCCTGTATACCTAATCTAGTCTTTAGTTCAGACAACATTGCCCTGTGTGGGTGGTGTGGGTTGTTAGCTGATCTGTCTTTACTTTGAGGGATTTAATGATAAACATTTTAATGGTCCACCACCATAAAATATCTCCCTCTGGGGTCCCTATTCAGAGTAGTAAGCTGTAATGGGAGATTCTTGCACAGCAATATCGCTACCCCTACATTTTTGTCATCTAAATTGGCGTGGTATTGTACTAGATACTCTGTCCCTCAACCTGAATACATCCCCAGGCTTCAGATGGGTCTCTTGAAGACCTACTATGCCGGCTCTGCATGCCTTTAATTCACAAAATAGCTTGTTACATTTATTGGGTGAATTAAGACCCTCTATATTTATGGACCAGATCTTAATAATCATGATTTCCAAACAAATATTTAATTGTCTAGGTCCATTTATTTGTGCATGCTCCCTTGTTCCACTGTTCACGTCCTTCATCTCCCGCTATGCAGTCTCTCTTGATTATATGACATGTGCATCCATCCTTTCTTATCTCCTCTTCCTTCTTCCACACTGATACAGCTTATAATACTGAGACAACAGTCTCAGTATTCCCTAGCTTGCTAGTGCTTACCCTTCAACCTGGATTCCTAAAACTCACCCTTCTCCCTGTTATAAAGGACACTTTGTGATGCTTCAGGTACGTTATCGCTTAAGTTCCTTTATTGCTTTTACATCAAGTTGCTTAATAGGAGCCCACCGGCTCCCACCACCCAGGCTCCATCTTCCAAATGCCTGCGTTGGAACCCCCTCACACCAGAATTTGATCACTCATACATCCACATTCTCATCTCACAACATTCTCTCTGACCTCTCGCACTCCATACATCCATTGGAGTACTTCACACCATACCTTCCACACAACTCAACATTCACACTAACATCCTCGGTGCCGAGCCTCACACAACACACGCTGCCCACTTACTCTGAGGGGTCGTTTGAGATTTCAATAAAAAAGGAGATGCATACATACCACAATATCCTCACCCTTTATGCCTTCAGGCAGGAATTTGACGTAAAGGTTCTCTCTGAATGATCTGTTGTCTAGGTCCTCTCGTCTGTGCATTAGATCAGCCACTGTTTGCTGCATACTCTTGATCTCGATTTCCAGTCGTTAGTTCACACGTCTGAAGCAAGACACATTGTTCTCACTCTTTCTCCTAGGTTTGCCTTTGTTTCCATCAAGTCCCTTCTCAGGGTGGCCCTTTCCTCCCAGAGGAGCTCTCTTAGATCTTCTTTGAAGAGTCTGGCCTGACGTGGGGTGCATGTGCCTATTATTTCCTCTACTAGCTTATCGTTTCCATGGGACCATACCTGTTCTCATAGATGAACTTCAGACTTAGTTGTTCCTTGGTTTACCTCATGGGCAAGCGGTGTGAACACCGTGGCGAGGGACACAGAAATCACAGAGTTGATGCCTGTGAACTACAGACCTTCTTCATCCTGAAATAGTTACTTGTGAACGATGGCCCTTGCAGCAAGGGTTCAATTTAACTTCTGCTGTCTCTTTGTGTTTATGGCTGGCAGAGGCTTCCACTGTCCGCACTGCAGTGTTTCAGTATCTTCCGATGCTTACACTTCCTGCGGAGTGCCAGTATCAGATGTCTGGGCGATAGGTCCATTGTTCTATCAGCACCTGCCTGACATACCAGCTTACAGTTGTAGGTTTGCAATTTAGCATCCACTTCTCCATCTTGGCTGGTGGCTAGGGAAGTAGTAATGAGATTTGGGATTTCTTTGAATAACTATACTGTAAAGTAAGTGCTCGACACATCGTTGCACTGTTATGGCCCCTCCAATCTGGGAATATCTTTTGTTCCATTGGGTGAGTGGTCTGCTGCTGTATCTAATGTTGTAACATGTTCTAAGTCAGTCTGTATACATGAGAGACACACCAGTGCTGCAAGGGCTGGGATAAGTGAGTATGCCTTTAATATCAAAATAGGGCATCCTTTTTTTTGGTCATGAGGGTATCCTTGGTTTTCTGAGAGACTTCATGTTTGTGTTCATTTAAGTTCCCGTTGGTGGAGATCTTGATCGGGTCACACAGGCGTTCCAGGAGCGTTAACAGCTTTCGGATGAAATTCCTGCAGTAATTTGCCATGCCCAGAAAACTGCACACTTCTTTGACAGATTGTGACAGTGGTGATACTTGGAGGGCTGGGATTATAGATGATGGACCTTTGAGGATGTCAAACAGTGGTAGTGGTGGGTGTACTGTAGGTCCTGTCTGCGGTAACTAGGATGGATGGTGGTCTCTGCCTGGGCTGTCCCCTTTGTTGCCAGTTGTTGTGTACCTAATTCACAGAGTACATGTTAGGGTCAGAGCAGGACAAAGAGATGCATTCTCCAACTCCTGCCTCAAGCTCCTGCATGAGGGCTGCAGTGTTATTGTTAGGCTGTGATTTCCTCTCCTCACAGCCTGTGCATTGTGTGTTCCACATTTTAAGGAGGCCGGCAGGACAACCAGAACCGGTGAGGTACAATTTAGCTTGTCTTCGAATACAACACTGTCCACAGCTACGTGGCCATAAGTAGTTAACCTCAGAAAAGCACTTGATCTCAAATACTCTACCTGGGATTTGCTGTTCTGCACCCCTGCCTATCGAACTTTGATGCCTAAACCCAGAACTTCAGTGATAATGTTAAATTCCATCAAGATGTGAAATGCAGTTTGTGAGCTTTTGCATGGCCCTTTTAAGGGTTCACAGGGTCAGAAAGACACATAGGCGACGAAACTTCTGGTGTTGCGTTATGCCAATCCTTTCACTTTCACATTAACTTAGTGGTGGAGATCCACAGACGCATGCACCATATATTATCATCTGGGGAAGAGGCTTCTGGATTACAGTTCCAAAATACCCCGTATTAGTGGTGGTCGATCCATCCCATGTTTGCATTGTGTTCTGTGCGCCTCTTACTCACTACTCATTCACTGACAAGCTATGTCATCTCCAAAAAAGCTTTTTATGTGCTACCTTTTTATTAAAACATTATTCATCTGTCCCTTTGAGACAGCTGTCCTATGATATTTTTTTCTTTATTTTGTTTTCTGACTAGTCAGGTGCATTTGTCAAGTTTCCTCTGTTGTCAACCATCAGTTATCAGGTTGCAGTACGAGTGGTCGGGTGCAGCTCAGCTACAGCAAAGATGAATGAGGGAAATGGTGTTTACTGTTTCTGTTGGGCTAGATGCAGAGTAAAAGCATACTGTAAATGGCCAGTGCAAGAGTGGTTCAAGAAAGGGCAATGGGGGATACATTTGTATTTGTTTTATTTATATATCGCAGACCAGGCCCAGGGGCAACCGGGCGCATATTTTAGTAGAACGTTACATTGCAGGTAGTGGAACATTACATTACAATAGAAGGCATTACAATAGAAGGCATAGCATCATAAGGTCCCAGCAGGTACACAGAGAATACAGATAACGTTACCAAACAAGGCAATAATCAGAGCGGATCAATGCAAAGCTAGGTCCCAGAAGGCCCGTCCGGACAGAGGAGCGGTTGTTAGTGGGATGTAGCTAACCAAAGCTTGGCATTGTGTTTGAATTGGTTAAAGGAAGGTAGCGTTCTGATCATGAGTGGTACGGTGTTCCAGAGCTTGGCTGCCAGGAAAGGGAAGCTAGCGCCCTCTGCAGAGTGAAGCTTGAATCTGGGGATTGCAAGACCTTGGGTTTGTGCAGATCTGAGTGCGCGTGCAGGGGTATATTGAGTGAATCTCGAGGCTAGGTATGAGGGGGCCTGGTGGTTAACACATTTGTATGTGAGGGCCTGTGCTTTCAGTGAGATCCCTTGGGCAACTGAGAGCCAGTTAAGGTTCTTCTTAGTTTCTGATATGTGGGCTGATCGGGGGATTTTGAGGGCTGCTCTAATGGCATTGTTTTGTGTCGTCTGAAGTTTGTTGAGATTACCCTGGTTAGTGCCTTGGTACAGTGCATTACAGTAGTCCAATTTGGACATAACCAAGGTCCTGGCCAAGGTAATGCAATTCTGGGCAGTAAGGAAAGGGCGGCAGGCAGAGATCAATTTGCAGGTGTAAGCAGACGCAGCAGCAACTGCATTGGTTTGTCTAGTAAGTGTCAGGGAGGCGTCGAGGTAAATACCCAAAGTTTTGGTGTCTTTAGATACTTTGATCAGATTACCGTCAATGTTAAAAGAGCCGAACAGGGGACTCAGTTTGTTAAGTCTCTGTTGCGTGCCTAAGATGAGAAGCTCAGTGTTGTCATCATTGAGGCATAGTTCGTGCTGGGCCATCCAGGCTTGTATGATAAGGTAAATGTCATTGAGGGCTTTGGAGTCAGTTATGTAGTCACCAGTGATGGGTATGAGTATCTGGGTGTCATCGGCGTAATTTGTGTACGTGACACCCAGATAGTCAAGCACATCGAATAGAGGCTTGGTGAAGACATTGTAGACGGTTGGGGAGACACAGGATCCTTGCGGGACTCCACACGGGACAGGTGTGGGATCAGCGGATGCAATGGGGGAGAAAACTCTCATGTGCCTGTTGTCAATGAATGACCTAATCCAGTTGGACGCATTGTCAGAGAAGTGGGCTGCTGACTTCAAGTGCCGGCAAAGTATTTGGTGATTGACCAAATCAAACGCCGCTGATAGGTCCAGAAGTAGCAGAAGGGCCAGTTTACCATTGTCTTTAAGGTCCTCAATTTGGGTTTTAAGATCAAGTAAAGCTGTTTCAGTCCCTTGCTTGGGTCTGAAGCCAGATTGTCTTGAGCCGAGGAGGTTATTGGTCTCTAAGTAGTTCTGGATCTGCAGGTATGCTGCTCTGTCAAGTATTTTGAGTAGGAACGGTACAGTGGTAATCAGTCTGTAGTTGGTTGGTATTTCAGGGTCCAAAGTCGTTTTTTTTAGGAGGGGGATAACCCACGCATTCTTTAAGTTGTTGGGTACCGTACCAGTTAGGAATGAAGCGTTAATGAAGGTAGTTATGAAAGGAGCAAGGTCATGTGCTGCTTCCTTAATGATAGGTGCTGGGCAAGAGTCACCTTGGCAGTTGGAAGTTTTTAAATTGTGATTGATGTTTTCGACCTCGAGGATGGTTAGTGGGGAGAAGCTAAAGGGGGTGTGAGTAAAAGAGGCCGTCGGGGATATTGGAAGGTTTCGTCGGTGGGTTGGTGAGTAGGATAGTTTGTTTAGAATTAATTTTCGATTGCAAGGTGGTGATTTTATTGAGGAGAGCGTTTTGGATGTTGTTGCACCATTTACTGTCTTTAATGCACGTGTCGGGCGCAGGGGCTGGGGATTCCAATTATTTAAGGATTTTGAATAACTCCTTAGTGTTAGATTCCGCTTGTAAAATGCGTTGGTTGTATGTCTATTTTTTGGCTTGTAGGATCGCTTCCTTATAATTGTGGGTGGTGATGATAAGGCGATCTTTGTTAGAGTCTCAAGGGTGTCTCTTCCAGAGTGATTCAGCCTTGCGTTTTTCTTTGCGTAAAGTCCTTAACTGCGAGGTGAACCAAGAGTTCAAGTGGGCTTGTTGTTTGGCTTTCCGTAGTTTGAGTGGTGCTATATTGTCGATGGCTTTAAGCAGTGTTTGATTGAAGATATCTACTAAGACTGTGGGGTCGTTATGTCGGGACACGCATTTATTCAAGATGGGAAGGATGAGTGGGAGGAGTTTATCCTTGGTGATGTCTTTTTTGTTCCTTGTGGGAATAGCTGGAGCTATCGTAGGAGTAGTAAGAGGGTTGGTCGCTGGTAAGTGGAAGGTTATGATGTGGTGGTCAGACCAGGCACAGGCGTAGTTAGAGGTTATGGATGTGTTGCAGTTAAGGTCAGTGATCCAGTCGAGCGTCCTGCCCTTAATATGGGTAGGTTCGTCAATGCGTTGTTGGAAGCCTAAGTTAACTAATGTGGTAGCGACCTCAAAGGCCAAGTGATCCCTGGTGTCGAGAAGTCCCAAGTTAAGGTCACCTAGAAGCAATACCTGAGAGTTGGGTTTGGTATTGACGGTCAAGATAGCTGTGATGTCATCTATGAAGGAGCCTAGTGGTCCAGGCGGTCTATAGATGAGGTGCATGGCTCCTGTCATCTTGCACTCTCAATATATGGTCTACAGTGTCATTGCACTGAGGGTGTTATGCTGTATGTTGTGCACATATTTGCATATGGGTCGAAAGCGTAATGAGCTGGGGCTTATTTATCCATGGTGGCCATTTTATTGATGTCAAATTGAAGGATCCCGACAGTGGGGTAGATATAAAAGGATTCGAAGGCAGGGGCACCCTCTTGTTGCTGAATGCTTTGAGTGTTACAAACTTTTTTTTAAAAAACTTTCTTGACTTTGGGATCTGTCAGGAATGGGGGTCTGAATCGGCAGAGTGCCATTCCAAGGCAGAAGTCGGAGGAAGAATAATGGGGATCTCAAGTCCACCTCCACCAAGTTCCACCTGAAGTCAGGGGACATGCACAATTTCAACACCCTCCCCATTTTCCATTAACCTGCCAGAGAGATCTAAGGAATGCTAAGGCAATCAATAGACGGGCCCACAACCTCCAACCTAAAGAAAGATACATTTCCCTTTAAGGAAACCCTTTTCCGGGTACTGGGAACAGGTCGCAGGTGTTTTGATACAGTTGTGAACTCAGTACAGAAAGCAGGGAAGGCATTTCTTAATAATTAAAACATACGCAGTGAGCACAGAAGTTCTACGGGTACAATGTTAGGCTCCCCAATTGGGGAAAGTAGGCTGCAAGAGAAAGTTATTGAAGCTGTGTAGTTAGGCAAAAGATTTACGCACCATAATGTTTGTTTTCCAATGTAGATAGTGTTTACACAAGCAAAAGGGGTTTTATCACTTACCAAAGATTTCTGCGAATCCCAGGTCATACGCTGGGGCATCAGGGAACTCCAGCTCCAGAGAGAAGAGACTACACTCTAGGATGGAGGCAGGCACTGCATAGAAAAGACCCATCCCATGACCAGCAATTTACCTTACCCAAAATCCCCTTACTGAGAACCCTCCTCCTAGGGGTTGGATGGATCACAGTATATAACCTAAGAGTTGGAGAAGGGATTTTGGAAGAGCCTGAATAAGAGGGGGTGGGGAAGGAGGGTTGGGGATGAGGAAGAAGGGAGATTGAAGGTGAACATAAAGAAAATGTTGGACTGGATGGAGGCAGCAAAATGAAAATGGAGGTGTGAAGATGAACATCAAGTAAAGAAGGAGGAGGTGAAGAGAGATCAGAGGTTTTAAGGTGACCAACCAGAGAGAAGTAGGATGTACACGAGATAAAGAGAAGGAGGGAGTGATACCAGCTAGTCAACCTGGGAAGATTCCATCACACCAGACCAGATTGGTCTGGGGCAGGACTTAGAGGTGGGTGGAGGGACAAGTCGGTGCTGCTGAATCAGGTTAGAAAAAGCTTATGCCGGGTATGGAGGGGTTGTAAGGGACACAGGGATCAGTACCCCACATAAGGGAGGTGATCAGTTCTGAAACCCTGGAGAACCTGACGCTTGGGGGAACACCCAGGAGAAGAGCTGAAAGTTTGGACATGTGGGCGCCCATCTGAGGAAAGCCAAGCAGCTTGTGTGAGACAACTACTCATCAGGAAGCCCAATCTGGACGCTTATGTTTCAGATAGTCATTCAGTACAGGACCCCAGAAATCCCACAGATAGGTGGTTTAACAGACCAAGGACTGATACGTCACCTGCTCGGAGTGAAGAAGGACGGAGTGATGCTTTTTTTTGTTGTTATGGTGATCTGCATTTTTACAACCATGCTCTAGGCTTGCCAAATCCATTTTTTTGGTGAATACGTTATGCTTGGGAGCTATGTGCAGCAGCACCTTGAGCATTCCAAGTGCCAGATAGAATTACAAATAAACGATCTCCGACCCAAATAACCAGACAGACTCAAAGAATATGGCAAAATGCTACTTTATTATCAGCTCTATAAAGTAGGGAAGCCTGGTGAACAAAAAGATTGCAGGTCACACACTCTCAAATACATTTCGGTTACACAAAAGCTTCATACCGCAATGTACATCAGCTATGCTGTCATCCTATGTGGCTAACAGTAAAAATCTATCGGAGGCGATTGGTTGGGGAACATATATACATATAGCTTATTTAGGTTTTAGTAACATTATTGGCTGTCCCTTATCTGGTAGGCACACCTTGAACTACCTCTAACTGCGTATAATATAGATAATAGCAGAATATGGCTTCTGCAACAATGTATAATTCATCATTACATAGGCCCTCATGATTGGTTGGCATTCTCTCCCAACCTTGGACATTTGGCTTGTTAGCAGCACGTAAGCAAAATAAAACCCAGGTCCGGGGAACAATGTCAGACAACTGCCCACTTGTTCAATTAGGCTACCATCTCTTGTCAGTAAGGCCCTAAGCAAAGACCTCTTCTTTGTAGTCGACCTTGCTGACTGTTCTCTTCCTCTGAACTTTAAAGCGAGTGAAGGTACATTGCTATCTTCTTCTGGAGCTTAATGAATAGGCCTTGTTTTCGGTTCTTGCACCATGTGTGAGTACACCATGATTTTGGCCATCCCGTCCTTCTATTTAGTGCTATTTCATTCAATCATTATCGGTGTTATTACTCCTCTTGGCCTCTGCAGACTTGGTTGCTCAGTCTTCCATATGGTTTCTGCATCTTTGATTGTTTAATACTTGCCACTTGCAAATGTTTACTCCTTTTACTAAATCTAAGAGAAATATGTCCTACACACTTGTTTATCCTCTGACTCCTTTTGTGCTTTGAAATTGCTTCTTGCTGCGGCATCCTTGATCCTGAGCAAAACAAATATTCTTTGGTCTTCATGAATTTGTATTTCAGTGCCTGTCTGCTCTGCAGCCTTGGTCACGCTACTTGGGGCTTTTAACTTACTATTATTATACGAAACCTACATCCATCTTCTCATCGTGGCTGCCTTACCCGTGTTATATTTTCTACTGCAGCAAGCTTCTATGTATCTAGTCTACCTTTCTTCGTATATACATCTACTGTATCTCTTCTTACTTATCTTCGTGTCAATGCTTTCTTCGTATTTGCATAAATGTTCACTTTGCTACTTAAGTCACATCTTCATTCTTTAAGTATTTGCATATTGTTTCAGTGCGTCCTTGTGTCTTCTCCTTATGATGTCACTTTTCACTTGTCAGACTTCACTTCTATGTTCAGTGGTGTCTGCAGGCATCCTTCTACCAGGTCAGTTTGAGGGTACATTCAATACGCTTGTCTGAGCGCATAACGTCTCTTGTATCTATGGTGTGGTATTGGGATACCAGGTGTCATTCACAGTGCTTTATTGCTGATCTTCCAATATGACGGAGGTGAGGGGGTGGGATCCATGAGTGATGTGTAAATCTGCTTCTCTACAAATGCAATCTTGTTTTCAGCCTATTGGTATCCCACTCAGCATTTAGACAAATGTTGCCAGAAGTAGAATGTATAGAGGCTGCCACAGAAGCCTGTGCAAACCTCTTATGTAAGACTATTCAATTCTCGCGATGGCCCCAATACCTACCAGACCCGCCCAGGATCTATGGGGTTAGATTTCCACAGTGTGGATGAACTGGAAGTCCCCACAAAGGGCTAAACTGTCATATCTACAGGACTAAGGATAGTATTACCCAAGGGGAGCTCTCAAATCAGGATTGACAGTGAAGTTTGAAATCAATGTGGGTGCAGGGTTGATAGACAGGGGCTTATGCAGGTCCCATGGCTGTTCCTATGAGGGGTAATTTGGCAAAGAACATCCTGAAACACCTCCCCCATACTTCTCTTGGGCAGGGTTTTCCAGGTCGTTATTGACCAACCAGGTAACCTCTTGACTTGACCTTAAGAAGGTATTAAAGACTAATACCCTACATATCTGTATTTATAAGCCCCAAATGAATGGTTTGGCTGACCATTGTTATCAAACACTGAAGAACTTTCTCTGGAAGTTGTTCTCTGAAGAAGCTAGGAACTGGGATGGAATTCTGCCCTGGGCTCTCTTCACTGCCAGGAAGCATGAACAAGCACTTTTTCAATTCAGCAACTGAAGGAACCTCAACACTTTCTCGATATCCTGAAAGAAGCATGGAAGTCTCAAGATTAGTTAGAAAAGGGAGCCAGTAAGGTAATAATAAGAAAAACCCATGAGGGACTATGGCCGATTCAAGACCTGTCCCACCAGCATCTGAAAATTAATCAGGAGAAACAGAAGACGATGTATGATTGAGTACTCTGTTCAAGAAATGTACTGTGGGGAATTTCATGTTGGTCTTGCTGTCGACCACAGAGAATAAGCTGACAGCAAAGAGATACGTACCATACAAGGTGATACCAAGAATTTAACTGGTCCATCAAGATGATCGGAAACACATCACCCAGGTTTACCAGGTCAATTGACTGAAGACCTGGCAGGCTCCAGAGGAACCTAAACCAATGGCATATCTCAAAACGGAGAAGAATGCACCACTGATCACCCCTGTAATGAGTATCATACACCCTAGTAGGAGGAAGATCTGTGAGTCTACTTGTATCAGTTTTAGGATGTCTCCATCGAATGGCTGGGACATGTCAAAGGTTCTCATTGAAACCCTCCTAAAGAAGACCGTGCGGTTCATACCATCTTCCCGAGGCTTGTTGAAAAGCAGTAACAAAAAGAGTTCAAGAAGATGGGAGCCCTATAAATCTCCCATAGCAATTTTGCCTTCCTGATTGAATTGGTTCCAAAGCCAGGTGGAAGCTGGAGATTCTGTACATACCTTTGCAATATTAATGAAATCTCCAGCTTCCATCCCTATGCTATGCAATGCATTGTGAGATGATTGAGAGGATAGGATGAGCAATGTTCATCTATACTTTAAACCTTACAAAAGGTTACTGGCAATTTCTGTAGGCTGCAGAGGACCAATACATGCACCTTTGTAACAGCAATGGGGCTGTTTCAGTTCAACATGCGGCCCTTCAAACTCCAATGTGTTCCAATCGGATTATGCACATTGTCTTACACACAAACCAAGCTTTCGCCAGCGCACAACTAGATGATTTAGTCACACTAAGGCAGAATTGGGAAGAACACATGGAGCATTTGTATACCATAGCCAGCACCCTCTAGGAAGAAGGGATCACAGCCAATCTTGAAAAACTTTACTTGGCCATTCCATCTATTAAGTATCTCATATTCAAAGTCATAAGAGGGACAGTTCAGGCCCAGGAGATAAAAGGGAACAGTACCTAGATCATGCCCACACTAATTACCAAAAAGGAGCTTTGCACATTCCTTGTGCTACTTGGCTACTACCGCTGGTTCATTCCTGGATGCTCAACTGGGTCCAACTAAATAGATCCAAGCACAACAAAGTCTAATGGACTAAACAGATAGAGAGCCGTTAGGTTTTCCAAACCTTCCCTCTTGTCATACAGCCCTCCTGAAGCACTTCACACCGCTGGCTTCCTTGGGGCACCTGTAAGCACCGTCCTTGCTGGTCTGCGGCTGCAAACATCCCAGGAGCTCCCCTCTGTTCCGGTGTCTCTGCAGCATTCCACAACACTGGTTCCACTTCACCCGGCTTACTCACGAACCTGGACCTGGCTTCTCTACGGTTCCCGCTCCTCTACAGATGCAGCTTCTCTGGGTCTCTGCGTCTCGTCCCGTGTCCTGCCGTGTTCGAAAGTGGAAAAAGTCCTCTTCTTGCCATTGCGTCTCCATTTTAAAGTTCCCGTCATCAATTAAGGTTTTAGAAAGACTAGATTGCTCCTTGTCAAACAGTCTTTCTTCAGTGTTTGATGCCTCTTCCTTGTCACAGTACCAAAGTGATGTCTGTGTGTGTGTGGGTGTGTGTGTGTAAGAGTCAATAACGAGAGGATGTATGGCTCTGGTGTGTCTTTCTCATCCCAGTACCTGACTTGTGTTTACTGGGAAATGATTTACTGGAATCAGAGGGCAGGGACTCATACTAACCTACAAAGATAGAGAGCCTTTAGGTTTTCCAAGCCTTCCCTCTTGTCATAGACCCCTCCTGATTATGCCTAATTTTGAGAAGCCATTTATTTCATAGACTGATACTTCACAAGTATTCCTAGGAGCTGTCCTTTATCAATAGGAAAATAGGATAGAAGATCGAATCCTATTAATTTCTGGAATGTTTCAACCTCTGGAAAAACTATGCTACAATCAAGCTCGAGTAAATAAATGGTTGTGAAAAGAAAATCTTTATGCAAGACTAAAGTACAATGAAACCTGGAAAAGGGGGCAAGACGCTTTGGTCAAGAGAATTGAAACAGTGAATACGTTTCCTAGCAGGAAAGTGTACTGGGAAGCTTATGATGGCTTGTGCATGCAAAAGTTACTAAAGAAGTGAAGGATGGCACAAAAGCAGTAATCAAGCATCAAGAGGATGTGAAATTAGAATAAGACCAGCATCACTGCGAAGCTGAAACCGTGGCAATGTGCCTATGAAGCAGATACAAGGAGGGCGTGTTGTTCCATGACCTGTAATAGGTGGACCTTGTGGTCTGACACCTTCGCCTAGACCGAGTACACCCACCTAAGGAAAAGCCACTTAAGTAACTCACAAGTTTGTGATTAAATAAAGGAAAACTTGTGTGAACTGAAATTAAGGAACTGAACTGTGAGATTGGAGAAAGGTAACCAAACCAGAAGAGCTGGGAAGTATCCCAAGGAATTGTGTTGTTTTGGAAAGTTGATAGACCTGAAAGCCTGGGAAAGGAAACCCCTCGTTTTTGTAATGTGAATTATCTTGAACCGTGGGGGAAGGGAAATCCCCTTTGCCAACCAAGGGCTGGAAGAATCTCTGAACTTTTATTTGAACACTTCTCATTTTGAGGCTGACATCCCTTCACATTGTGTACAGGCAGATGAGAGGGCGAGTATAGGTTTTGAACAGAGACAGACATTTGCTTTGGACTTCCTGACACAGACTATCAGTAGTTGTATTTAGGTGGTGAAATCCCACCTTACCATGGGGTAAGTTATGCCTTTTTCCAACCCTCTTTTTTGAGTTAATAAAAGTTTATACCCCAAACTGTATTCATTGTCTGTGTTTATTTCATGATGCCTTCACAAAAGCCAAGTACAAGAAGAGGGGTAATATGTGATAAAATGCCCTGCCTGACCATGGAAACTGTTAGGAGGGGAATCGGATGACCTGCTGCTGCCAAAAGCTAGAGAATGCTAGGCCCGGTAGAGGTATTATGGGAATTCCATTGCCACCCTGACTGAGATCATACCTAAAAGCAAGTCACTCATGCATTTAAAGCCCTCTCATTTTCCATACTCTTTACAAAGAGACTTCAGGACAGCAAAGGCAACCACTAGACCTTCCCCAACTCTCCAGCATTAGGTAGTTGACACAGTTAGCAGGTGATTTTTTTAAACATGTGTAACCTTATTACAGCCAGCAGAAAAGTCACTTATTGTTAATAAATGTAAACACCGTGAACGTTGGAGTTTTGCGATATAACAGTAACAACCCACAGCTCTCTGTTTGGGGAAAGAAGGCAGAAAGTGATATAGTTATTGAAGCTTTGTTCTTTGGCAAAAGATTTGCACTTCACAGATACAATGTATGTTTCCCAATGCAGAGAGGGTTTACAAAAGAATCAAGGGTTTTATTCACTTACCAGAGATTCTCGACTCACAGTACATACACTGGAAAACCACGGAACTTCAGATCAATAGAGTCGGTCCCAGAAAAGAAAAAAGAAAGGACATAGATATACAAGATGGCGGCAGATCCTAATAGAGGAATGACCAAGTCTCTGCCCAGTTCACCTGACCAGTTCACATTAACCAATTAAGCTTTGCCCAGCCCAGAATCAGTCGGGTGCAGACCCTGGGGCAGGAGTGATCACAGTATGTAAGCCAAGTAGCTCAGTCTGGCTTGCTGGGTTCTTGAAGTATCTGAACAGAGGAGTTTGATGGAGGTTGATAAACGAAACATTGTTGGAAAAGAGATTTCAGAGGAGCCTGGAGAGGAAAGGGGCAGAAGGAGCTGGACAGGGGGAAAGAGGAAGATCAGAGATGGGAAGGTGAACATCAGAAAGGGAAGGAGAAAATGGAGAGAAATCAAAGATTGGAAGATGACTGGCAAGAGGGGGAGAAGGAGGTACAACAAGAGATATAGGAAAAGGTGGGGGATAAGTGAGATAGGCTTGAATTGGATAGCCCAGCCCCTTTGATGAGCAGCAATTTCCCTCGAGATGGATGGGGATGCAGACCTTACTCGTACATCAATAATGGAGCCGACTCAGGAAGTTGACAAAAGGAAGACTGTTTTAATGTCAATTAAATAAAACAGGGAGCATAACGAACATCAATGCAATCGCTCGATCTTCAAACTCAAAGTACTTCAAGAAAGAAACTGCACTTTTATAAGCAAGATGTGTCATCAATGACGTCAAAACCACATGTGTACTAACGTCATCCTACGTGGCAAACTACAAAAACTTATAAGCATGGGCTATTGGTTCTGAGTGAGCATCTAATTATATGATCCATACTAGTCTAAAAAAGTGTAACTATGTGATTGGTTACTCAACATCAGGTGGGGCAACTAAGCCCTCCCTAAAAAATGACCCCTATGAACGTCACTAAATACACAACGTCCCATTGGTTTACACACTATAGGACCCCTAAATAAGCAGGTCCTCTTCAATTGGTTGGCACTCTATCCTCCTTCCGTACTTTCCACCTACGTTAGCAGCCTGCATGCTGGTCATCCAGATGCTGGTGAGGATGCCTTAACTTAAGCTTCCCATCAATTAGCATATTAATCTATCATCACCTCAGTGGTCTACTGTCAATAAGGCCTTTGAAAATCGTCCTTGAGAGTGTTCTTAGCTCTGAGAAAATTAGGGAGTGAGAAGCACAGTCTGCCTTCGTGCGTAGGCATGACCATCTTGTTCATCCAACTTCATGCTTCCATGTGACTAGAGACCATGGAATCGAGCTTTTTCGTGCATTTAATATTAATTTCTAATAGACCTTTGATGTCTTCCTTGTTATATTCATGCCTTCTGAAAAGGAGTTTTGTTCTTTCACACGATTTTGTATCCAAAGTCAGTTCGCTCCAGTTTTGATAAAACCTTGGCTTCTTGGCTCGCTCAGCCTCGCCTTTTGCTAATACTGCGACACACTGAACTGAGGCCTTTTGCTAATGTCCAACTGTAACGCTCACCTGATTCCCATGGAGGCGCCGGTCTTGGCAGGATGGTGTCTATGACTCGAAAAGTGAAGTGCAGGGCTCGATTGGCTTCCGGGGCTGAGCCTCTTCGCACTGTGTGTCTAACTCGAAGAGTGAGTGTTAGGAAAGATTTCGTTATTGTAGGGAACTTTCCTTCCATGTGGCAACCCCTAAACTTTTTGCTATTGTTTTCAACCTGTTTTCTTGACTTTGCCAGAGAAGTGCAGCCTTCTGCTGTACTCCTCTGGGCTTTCGCTCCTTTCTTACGGGGAAACTGACATGCCCTTAAGACAGTCAGTACCGGGGAACGCTGTTTCCCGTAGTTTCTCTTATCGTGTCGCCATTTTAGTGCAACACGACACAAGAGGGCACTGTAAGCTAAGTTACAGCTCTCTTGGGTCTCTAGCCTTCTACAGACCCTAGACACTCTTGTAGGATGGTTTTTGGATCGGTGCAAGTCATTCAGGGACTGGGCTGGTGGCAGCGATCATTTGGTTTATTTTGAGCTCCTTTTGCCGTTCTGAGCACGTTTTTGCCGCGAACACAAAAGGGTGGCCCGGCTACACAAAATGGCCGGACCACGAGGCTCCTTTGTCTCGTCCACTGTCCGTCTTGCTCCCTTTACCTTCCCCCAGGTCAGGCGACCCGGGGCCTTCCTTATTTGGGCATGTAGTTTCCCGCGAAACACGGTTGCTTTCGCGGGCTTCTACATGTCGTTTGAGTGCCCCCAGGATGTGGGCTGGGCTGTCTGGTCCCAATACACATCCTGGGTGCCAGAGAGTCTAGGGTGGTGTGAATGCCTGGGACCACTGTGGTCCGTGATTGGTCCACGTATGGTATGGGTGTTGATGAGCGGATCTCCCATTGGCTCCCCTCCGTTTTGGCGCGAAGGGAACCGTGGATAAGAGGGAGCTGGAAACACCACTACCATGTCGATCTCCTGAGTTCTTACGAACCCAGGGATACAGGAGCCAAGTATCCTGCGAACACGAGGCTGGACCGAGGAATCACTGGTGACCCCCTGAAGAACTTCTGCTCCTCATTGCTGTCGTCCGGTGAAGCCCTTTCCACCTAAGATCGAACAAGAAGGCCTGTACTGGCGCTTCGACCTATTGGAATAGCAGGACCAGCTATTCCCGGCACCTTCATCAACTCCTGCTGTAAGCCTTCGGAAGTGTCTCTGGGCCATCCAGTTGACTGACCAGCTTACTAAGGAGGCCTGCTCTGTAATCGCCGACAGGTTGGGTGGTATTCTGAGTCCGGGGCATGCTCACACGCTTCGTTTGCTTAGCAGTCCTAAGCTAGAGGTGAGCGGTGCTCGTTTGGCTTGAATACACCCGGCCGTTCCGTTGCCCTGCGGTGGCGACAAAACTGTGCTTGTTTCTTCGATCGGGACGTCTTTTTACTCTGCACGACGACGAGACGTTCCCTGCTCTTCAGAACCTGCCAGAAGCTGCATCTATCGAGGAGAAGCTCGGGCCTGCTTGCTTCGGGGACCGGTGAGTAGATTAGCTAGGATCTGGTCGCCCTCCTGCAGTGCCCTTTGCTTTTCCCCGCTGTGAATACAGCACCCCTTGTCCGTACTCGCGCCCGGCTTCTGCCTCACAGTGGAGGCTGCGCTAGAGTCGCGGACCGTGTTCTCCTTCATTAGAGCTCCCTACAGAGCTGTTCAACGTCCTCCGAAGAGCTTCACCTTCTGCCCATTGGCACCGGCGTGTGCAGGTACTTTTGAGCGCTAGGCTCCACTCTTCGTAGGGATTGGACTACCATCCAGTTAGGGGCCTCAGAAGGCGGACATATCACTCGCATTGGTTCGCACTGCCTGTTTTCCTTCCCCTGCAGGTGGATAACATATTTCGTGCTGCTAATGCTGTGAAACTGTGTATTCTGTATATATATTGGGTGGATAGTGTATGTGTTGGTTTAATATCGTTGTATATTGCTGCTTTTACTGTGGTTATTAGTTTCAAGGCCTTATAATAAATGTGTATCTATTTTTGATATAAACAACTGTTTGGAGTAGTTTGTAAGCGCTCTTGCTTTGTGTGCTCATTGCGGGCTTTCAGTCACCCTCACCCCTCTTGAGACCTAGTCTTGACCGCCGCGATCGCTACCTTGATTGGTCTGGCTTGTCCAGAGGTTACCCTGTTCCAAGTAATTAGGTTGGCCTTCTGAACCTCTGCGCCACCAGGACAGAGTTCAGAAATCCGTCTTAACAAATTGGTGTACAGCGGTGGGATACGACTGAAGGTATCCAGTGTTGCGCACGAGCTAAGGCGTTTTCAGGTTATTCCAACCAGGACACGCAGTAAAGTATTGAATATAACGTTAAAAAGGCCATAGTCCTATCAACAGTATGGAAACGAATACTTTATTAACCTTAAATGCTTCGAAATCTGAAACATTGGGGAAGATGTGTGCGGAGAGAGGGGTTTCCTCTCAAGGCACTAAATTGGAAATGATCCAGAGAATCGTGGCGTGGCAAGAAGCGCAGCTTGACGCTATAACTTCCGAGGACAGTGCAGAAGGTGGTGGGGCTGCTCTCACTGGCAGAACCGACGGTTCTGCCGCTGCACTGATCCATCACGACCACGAGGACAGGGAGGATGTAATGTCTAACGTTTCCTCTGCCAGTGTTGATGGGGAGGCTATGCTTGAATTCAAGAAGCAAGAGCTGCGGTTTAGGCAGCAGGAGCTTGAATTCAGCATAGCCAAACTGAAAATCGACCAGGCAGAAAAACAAAAAGACAGGGATCACCAGTTGGAACTGGCCAAGCTTCAGTTCGCAAATGGGTCCAAGGGTCCTGGACATGGTTCTGGGGCTTCCTCTCATCCACGGTTTCCAAAAGATCTGCTCAGTGTGTATGAGGAACGAAATGACATTATGGACTGGTTAAATGCGTTTGAGTATGCATGCGAGGTTCAAGAGGTTGATAATGCGGATAAGATTGCATGGTTACTCAGCAGACTGCCCCATTCTGGTTGCAGTGCCATTATGGAAATGTCGAAGGCTGAGCGCGCTGATTTTGCAATGTTGAAGCAGACTCTCATTTTAAAGTTTGGGAAGACTCCGACCCAATATTTGAAAAGGTTTAGAGAGTATAAGAAAAAGGAAGGTGGTACTTGGGTGTCGTATGTAGCTGAGTCCCTGAAAAACTTGACTGGCTGGGTTGAAGGTTATAAGGTTTCTACCTTCGAAGGCATGATCAATCTGGTCATGCTGGAACACATTTTTGCTTCTTCTTCCCCGGAGCTTAAGCAGCATTTGGCCGATTCGAAGGAGATAGATCCTAAGAAGCTGGCCATTGCAGCAGACTTATGGGTGTCACATCGAGTGTCCCATAAGGACAAAACTCATCCTGGTAAGCAGGAGGAAGGGAAAAAGACCAAAGATATGGAGGGTGGGGAATCTGCTAAATCTTCTTCCCATAAGGGCCACAAAAAGAAAAATAAGGGTAAGCCATCCGAGAACTCACAGGGTAGTGGAGGTTCGCCTCCGAAACAGAACTCTGGTTATAATAAGCCTCCCTACGTAAACAGACCCAATGGGGCTTGTTTTTCTTGTGGAGCAACTGACCATGTGAAGGGGGATCCCCGTTGTAAGGTTAGACCTTTGGGGGTCCACTCCGCTAATCTGGCCTTCTCCTCCTACGAGGAAGAAGAGATTACAGGAGCATCCTTCTCCTCAGACTCATTTCCCAGCGGAATAGAGGCTGAGGTAGTTTTAGTGTCCCTGGGTTCCTGGGAGCCTAAAGTCGCAGAGGCGTATGCTAGGATTCCGGATAATACCAAGCACTACTTTAAAGACAGTGTGCTGATCAATGGAGTGGATACTCCAGCTCTTAGGGATAGTGGGTGCAGTCGAACTGTAGTGGATTCTACCTTGGTAGACTCAGAGGAAGTTGCCAGAGCTACTCTGATGCCCACTAAGTTGGCTGACGGCCCCCTCCGTATGTTTCCCGTGATCCCTGTTAATCTAACTTTAAATGGTACAGCAGTTAGGATTCCAGTGAGCATTCAGAGAAACGTCCCGGGAAAGGTCTTGTTGGGCAATGATCTCAGAGCTCTAGGGCTCGTAGGAGACACTGCCGAAAGACCCTACACACGGTCTCAAGCACGGGCAGCATTGGCCAAGTCCAATACGCCGCCCCAGCCGAAGGGGAAACCCAAGGCGAAAGGAGTCAACAAGTCCCGACGGGGGAAAGAGAATATTCCCCCGAACTCGCCTACCACTGCGGTGGAGGGAGTTGGTCAATCGCCCGAGCCTGACGAGGAGGTGGCGATGCCTGAAGTGTTCGACCCCAACGACCATCCTGAACTAAAAGACTTGTTAGTTGAAGGAGGTCCTGATAGGGACGACTTCAGTAAGGGCCAACGTGAGTGCCCATCTCTGGAAGGCCTAAGGAGACAGGCCTGCTCCCAGCTTGAGGGTGAACCTCCTGGGAAGCATCGGATTTATTGGGAAGGTGGACTCCTGTACAGTGAGCCCACAGAGTCTACAGAAGGAGACCATAGGAGGTTGGTGGTTCCCCTTTCTGTTAGACCCTTCCTCCTGCAGTTGGCGCATGAAGTTCCCCTTGCTGGTCACCTTGGAATGAAGAGGACCAAGCAAAGGTTATCTATGCACTTCTACTGGCCCAAGATGGGGGTGCAAGTAGAAAGTCACTGCAGGAGTTGTGCCTCCTGCCAGTTGTCTGGTAAGGTTGGCGCGACAATCCAAGCTCCGTTGGTACCGCTCCCAGTTGTGGGGGTACCATTTGAAAGGGTAGGGATCGACATCGTTGGTCCCCTTGACCCGCAAACATCCTCAGGCAATAGGTTTATCCTGGTGCTGGTCGACCATGCAACCAGGTATCCTGAGGCCATCCCATTAAAGACTGTAACTGCCAAGTCAGTTGCAAAAGCTTTACTCGGCATATTTACTAGGGTTGGCTTCCCTAAAGAAGTTGTGTCAGATCGTGGCAGCAACTTTATGTCGAAGTATATGCAGGCTATGTGGAAAGAATGTGGGGTCACCTACAAGTTCTCTTCTGCATATCACCCCCAGACCAATGGTCTGGTGGAACGTTTCAACAGAACGTTAAAGAGCATGATTGGGGCTCTGGAGGAGCCCCAGAGGAGGAAATGGGACCTTCTTTTACCATGCTTGTTGTTTGCCTACAGAGAGGTACCACAGGAGGGTGTTGGCTTCAGCCCCTTCGAACTTCTGTTCGGTCATCCCGTACGGGGACCCTTAGCCATCGTCAAAGAGGGATGGGAGATGCCCACTCCCCCTGTTACTACCAATGTAGTTGACTATGTGCTAGGGCTCAGAAAACGGATGGTACTCCTGATGGGCTTGGCTAGTGAAAAGTTGAAAGCAGGACAAGCGCTGGTGAAACATTGGTACGACCAGAAAGCTTCCTTAATTCACTTTACACCTGGTCAGCAAGTCCTGATCATGAACCCCATAAGGCCTCGCGCTTTACAGGACAAATGGTCAGGCCCTTACACAGTGGTGGAGCCCCTGGGTGAGGTGAACTATTTAGTGGACCTTGGAAGGCCTGGACAGGCTCCAAAAGTGTTCCACGTAAATAGGCTGAAGGCTTTCGTCCCAAGAGTCGAAATCGCAGCACTGCTACTGGCGTCAGACGTTGAGGAAGAGGAGTCAGAACCTCTTCCCGACCTGTTCCAAAGCGGTCCTTCAGATAGCTCCGTTGAGGGTGTCCGAGTGGCCCCTCACCTGACTTCTGATCAGCAGGCTGAGGTGAAAAGTTTGCTTAGGCAGTTTTCCCCCCTGTTTTCACAGTCGCCTGGTTTGACACCTTGGTGCAAACATAACATTGACACAGGAGACAGTGTACCTACCAAAAGTAGGGGATACAGGATGTCGGATAAAGTACGGTCTTATATTAAGACCGAGGTCAACAAGATGTTAGACCTTGGGGTGATTGAACCCTCTAGTAGTCCTTGGTCCAGTCCTGTGGTTCTGGTTCCAAAAGCAGGCACTTCTGAATTGAGGTTCTGCGTGGATTACAGGGCTCTGAATGCTGTCACCAAGACAGACGCTCACCCCTTGCCTCGAACTGACGAGCTGGTGGATACCTTGGGTGCCTCCAAGTACCTCAGCACGTTTGACCTGACTGCGGGCTATTGGCAAATAGCTTTAGCAGAACATGCCAAGGAGAAGACAGCATTTTCAACTCCCGACGGGCTTTACCAATTCCGGGTAATGCCGTTCGGATTGAAGAATGCACCTGCCACTTTCCAGAGGCTTGTGAATCATGTGTTGAATGGGTTGGACGAATTCTGTCTTGCATATCTGGACGATATAGCAGTTTTCAGTGCCACCTGGGAAGACCATGTGAAACACCTCGGGATTGTGCTCCAGGCTCTTCAGAAAGCCCACTTGACCATAAAGGCGAGTAAATGCCAGATTGGACAAGGCTCAGTGGTTTACCTTGGGCATGAAGTAGGTGGAGGAAGGATACAGCCTCTCCCCAGTAAAGTACAAGCAGTACAAGACTGGCCTACCCCCACTACACAAACCCAAGTGAGAGCCTTCTTAGGACTCACGGGTTATTACCGCAATTTTATGGCAGACTATGGCACCATAGCTGCTCCTCTGACTGCCCTCACAACTCCGAAGAAACCCAAGAAGGTAACTTGGACTGACGAGTGTGAGAAGGCCTTCAATGGCTTGAAAGACTCCTTGTGCCAGGCCCCTGTGCTCAGGGCCCCTGATTATCAAAGACCTTTTATCGTGCAGACGGATGCCTCTGACACTGGGATAGGAGCTGTACTATCACAAGTAGATGAGAAGGGTAAGGAACACCCTATCGGTTTTATTAGTCGCCAGCTTAAGGACAGAGAGCTCAGATGGTCCACGGTAGAGAAAGAATGTTTCTCTGTTGTGTGGGCCCTAAGGAAGCTGCGGCCCTACCTCTATGGGACCCACTTCACTGTGCAGACTGACCATAAGCCGTTAAAGTGGCTAATGAACATGAAGGGGGAGAATCCAAAGTTGCTTAGGTGGTCCATAAGTCTACAAGGCTTCGACTTCACTATTGAGCATAGGCCAGGTGTCCAACATAGCAATGCTGATGGGTTGTCCCGAATGTTTTACCGACCTGAACAAGAGACTCATCCAGGGGTGGATTAGTTCCCCCTGTCCATAGTCTGGGAGGGGCGAGTGTTAGGAAAGATTTCGTTATTGTAGGGAACTTTCCTTCCATGTGGCAACCCCTAAACTTTTTGCTATTGTTTTCAACCTGTTTTCTTGACTTTGCCAGAGAAGTGCAGCCTTCTGCTGTACTCCTCTGGGCTTTCGCTCCTTTCTTACGGGGAAACTGACATGCCCTTAAGACAGTCAGTACCGGGGAACGCTGTTTCCCGTAGTTTCTCTTATCGTGTCGCCATTTTAGTGCAACACGACACAAGAGGGCACTGTAAGCTAAGTTACAGCTCTCTTGGGTCTCTAGCCTTCTACAGACCCTAGACACTCTTGTAGGATGGTTTTTGGATCGGTGCAAGTCATTCAGGGACTGGGCTGGTGGCAGCGATCATTTGGTTTATTTTGAGCTCCTTTTGCCGTTCTGAGCACGTTTTTGCCGCGAACACAAAAGGGTGGCCCGGCTACACAAAATGGCCGGACCACGAGGCTCCTTTGTCTCGTCCACTGTCCGTCTTGCTCCCTTTACCTTCCCCCAGGTCAGGCGACCCGGGGCCTTCCTTATTTGGGCATGTAGTTTCCCGCGAAACACGGTTGCTTTCGCGGGCTTCTACATGTCGTTTGAGTGCCCCCAGGATGTGGGCTGGGCTGTCTGGTCCCAATACACATCCTGGGTGCCAGAGAGTCTAGGGTGGTGTGAATGCCTGGGACCACTGTGGTCCGTGATTGGTCCACGTATGGTATGGGTGTTGATGAGCGGATCTCCCATTGGCTCCCCTCCGTTTTGGCGCGAAGGGAACCGTGGATAAGAGGGAGCTGGAAACACCACTACCATGTCGATCTCCTGAGTTCTTACGAACCCAGGGATACAGGAGCCAAGTATCCTGCGAACACGAGGCTGGACCGAGGAATCACTGGTGACCCCCTGAAGAACTTCTGCTCCTCATTGCTGTCGTCCGGTGAAGCCCTTTCCACCTAAGATCGAACAAGAAGGCCTGTACTGGCGCTTCGACCTATTGGAATAGCAGGACCAGCTATTCCCGGCACCTTCATCAACTCCTGCTGTAAGCCTTCGGAAGTGTCTCTGGGCCATCCAGTTGACTGACCAGCTTACTAAGGAGGCCTGCTCTGTAATCGCCGACAGGTTGGGTGGTATTCTGAGTCCGGGGCATGCTCACACGCTTCGTTTGCTTAGCAGTCCTAAGCTAGAGGTGAGCGGTGCTCGTTTGGCTTGAATACACCCGGCCGTTCCGTTGCCCTGCGGTGGCGACAAAACTGTGCTTGTTTCTTCGATCGGGACGTCTTTTTACTCTGCACGACGACGAGACGTTCCCTGCTCTTCAGAACCTGCCAGAAGCTGCATCTATCGAGGAGAAGCTCGGGCCTGCTTGCTTCGGGGACCGGTGAGTAGATTAGCTAGGATCTGGTCGCCCTCCTGCAGTGCCCTTTGCTTTTCCCCGCTGTGAATACAGCACCCCTTGTCCGTACTCGCGCCCGGCTTCTGCCTCACAGTGGAGGCTGCGCTAGAGTCGCGGACCGTGTTCTCCTTCATTAGAGCTCCCTACAGAGCTGTTCAACGTCCTCCGAAGAGCTTCACCTTCTGCCCATTGGCACCGGCGTGTGCAGGTACTTTTGAGCGCTAGGCTCCACTCTTCGTAGGGATTGGACTACCATCCAGTTAGGGGCCTCAGAAGGCGGACATATCACTCGCATTGGTTCGCACTGCCTGTTTTCCTTCCCCTGCAGGTGGATAACATATTTCGTGCTGCTAATGCTGTGAAACTGTGTATTCTGTATATATATTGGGTGGATAGTGTATGTGTTGGTTTAATATCGTTGTATATTGCTGCTTTTACTGTGGTTATTAGTTTCAAGGCCTTATAATAAATGTGTATCTATTTTTGATATAAACAACTGTTTGGAGTAGTTTGTAAGCGCTCTTGCTTTGTGTGCTCATTGCGGGCTTTCAGTCACCCTCACCCCTCTTGAGACCTAGTCTTGACCGCCGCGATCGCTACCTTGATTGGTCTGGCTTGTCCAGAGGTTACCCTGTTCCAAGTAATTAGGTTGGCCTTCTGAACCTCTGCGCCACCAGGACAGAGTTCAGAAATCCGTCTTAACAGTGAGATATCTGCAGGTGAAAGAATATTGGGTTAATGATCTGGGGTTGTCGGGTATCTCTCTCCCTTTCCCTTCCTCGCTTTTCCGTGGAGCCCCAAGGTCAACGTGCTCACCTTAGATAGGTGAATGCTGGACTCTCCATCTGCCTCTGGTGCAGGGTGTCGTTGCCAGTTCCTTCACTGGTTGAAACGTAGGCCTCTTGACATCAGAGGATTGCTACCGTCGTTAACTGCATGAACGGTGAGTTTCCGGACACCTTTTAAGTCCTTACATTCTTTAGGTGCGTGGGCACGTTAATGTGGAACAGGGCTCTGTATAATGCTTTTTCTATTTGTCTTGCAGGGCTCTTGAGGTAGAAGATGGTGTGAAGAAAGCCAAAGTTCGAGCCAGAGTCTTGGAATGACGCGCTTGGAAATGCTTAAGTAAATGCCGGTTGCCTGCTTTTCAAAAGCTCTCTAACTGTCTCTTTTCCCTTGCAGTTGTGAGTTCGGGTGTTGAAGAGACGCTGGAAACGCCAGAGTATTTGCAGGCGCCCTATTGTGGCGGGCGCGATGGCGCGTAAGTAAAATACCTGTCTAATGTCTCTTCTTTTGTCTTTCAGGTGCAGGATTGCAGCGTTGAAGAAATCCGGAATTCCCGGAGTGCCGGTAAGTAATTCCACACAGAAATAACTATGCTTTTGTCTTCACAGGCGGAGGAGCAGCGTGAAGAGATGGTAGCTGCCGATGGATCAGGTGAGGAAAGCGCTGCGCGTGAAGGTTGCCGTGCTAACCTGTTGTTTCTTGTCTTTGCAGGTGCTACTGAAGGCTGGATACAGGAATGGTAAGCGTTTGTTCTTGCAGGTTCAGGATCGGAAAGAAGAAAACTGGAACAGACACGGTGAGCGTTCTGCTGCAGATGCAGAATAACGCGAAGCACGTTTCATCAATCGGGTGTGGTTTAAATAGCCTTGGAGTGATGAGGCGTCTTCCTCCACGGCCTCGCCTAGGTAAGAAAAGAGTTCCTGTTCCAGAAGAGTTCCAGTGTTGTATCCAGGGAGTGGAGCTTGCCCCACCCAGGTAAGAAAGTAGTCCCGGCTCCAGTGGCGGCTGGTGAGTTTGAAAGCTGGTGGGGCGTAAATTTCCCAGGGCGAATTTAGTAGCGAGCGTGCGAGCCCACCCCTCCAAAGGGGTTACGGGGGAGTATGGGGGGGTTCTCCCCCCCTTGACATTTTTGGAAAAATGGCCTACAAAATGTGCAATTTACTGTCCAAAAAACCCACAGAAATATGAAAAAAGCATTCGGTTTTTCTTACGTGTGCAAGTGTGATGGTGTATTTTACAGCAGCTTGTATTGAGAATAGCTGGTACTATGGTGTATGCATAAAGAAATTCATTATATAGTCAGTAATGATGGAAACATTTGCACCAAGCACTCATTGTCAACACATCTGCACATTCTGCAGGGTGTGTGTTGTTTGCCGTAGGTCAGTGTGTTATAATGTGACCCTCTCACTTCCTGTTACTGAACTTGCACGATCAGAATGTCACAAGGCCTAGTAGGACCGTTATTGTTATCTTTCTCCCTTGTTCCCCCCCCCATTTGTTTGTCTTGTGGCGCCTTGCAGCACCAATTGTTGCATAGGCACCATACAAATATCCAATAAAATAAATAACTAAATCTGGCATATTCCCATTCACCCCCATTGCTGCAGCGCCTGCGCCCATAGCCAGAGCTCCGTGATTTGATTCAGCAAACTAATGCGATTCTCTCCTCACCTTATCACTCTTGAAATCAAAGCTAAAGCTGGGCCTTGAGGTCCTGGCGCTGTGGGCCTTAAACTGAATTTTCAGCCCCCTGACAACTGGCCCGATACAACAGGCCCACATCGGAGAACAAGATGACAAAGCATCCCAAGAGTTGACAATCCTCAGACAATAGGAGCAACACCAGACAAGAAATCAAGAAGTTAGTACAGCGGGCCAGATCCCCACGCCACCCACCCCTGACCCACTCCTGAATGCACCAGCTATAAAATGCAACTTTCAAAACCTGTTACAGGACTGAAATACATGCGAGAGAGGTAGAGCTTTCTCAAAAGATCTCGAGGACAAGCTGGTAGCAGAGGTGGAGAGGCGTGAGGATGATCTCGAAAATTCTGCATGTGAACAGTCCTATGATCTGGCAATGTTATCCACGAGAACCTCGAAGCCTTCAACAAACAACTGCTCCTAAAGCAAGAGGACATAGAAAATCCACCTAAAAGAAACAACGCTCAAATCATGGGTTTACCCAGCCAGGACCGGAACCTGGAGGGCTATGTTCAAAGTCTTCAAAAAGACTTTGAACAAAGATCCTCTCTCTCCCAGATGAGGAACAGATTGCTCTGCACCACACACATAAAGTGTACCCAACCTTTCAATGGAGCAATGGGCTAACGTCTGAGGTACTCACAAGAGTTCACTACTACAATGTCTAAGAAAAAACTCTTGAAGCCATCATGACCAAGAGTGACATTTGTTACAGGGAGAGCAAGTTACTTCTCTTTCAAGACAGTGGATACATGTTGCTCCTTCACAGACATAACCTCCTGGCCCAAGGGTAAAAACATTGTGCATCAGTGGGGATTCCTTTGCTCACTGCTTTTTGCTCTACCTATTGTCACTATACCCTACTAACCCCCTCCCTCCTCCCTGCACACTTTTTTCAGATCCACCAGAGCGCCAGGGGACCATTCAGATGGTGATAGTGCACGGTACAAGTACCCTTTAACATTAACACCTTTGGAAGTGTGCATTGTCCAAAGTGTATTCTGCAGGGCTGCTCCAATTCACGCAGGACCGTGCTGCTCAGTCTTTCTAGTGAGGAGAAAGGGGATGCCGTTGTTCCAAAGAGCGTTATTTGCTGACCAAAAACACAGGTAACCAAATACAATCATTAGAATATGAGAAACGCCTCTGCATTCACAAATGTGTCTGCTCGTCAAGTGGTATGCTGTACAGAATGTAGCATGCATGCCAGGTAGTTGCAAAGCTGGCCTCTACCCACAGGATGGCATTGCCATGTGCACGCAGTGTTAAACAACCACCTCAATAAATAAGTAAACACATACATGAGCGCATTCATTAAGCACAGCAATTAGTGGGAAAACCAAAGACATCCTTAAAATGCGACCCGAAGTTGCCCGACGTCACGTGTGTAGCAAGGCAAACGTGAACACACACACACACCTGGCAAGTATGGGTACCACATCCCAAAGTTTTACGCGCAGTTGATGTTGTAGAAGAAAACGGCAATAACGTCAATTAAATGCACCAGCGTCGTCAGGCGAAGACAAACTTTCCAAAGCAATATTCCTGTCAGCAACATATATTGAGTAATTCTCTAAGCTCCTGAACATCTGCCCCGGGTGCATCCTACAGCTCTGCTCAACTCCCCGGCATCTGCATCATGGCAGTGGGCAGTGTCATTGTTAAAAGGGAAACATGCAGTCAGAAAGTTTGCACACGTGCCTCAGGAACGAACCGGCACTGCTGAGTTCCAGCAAAGCTGCAAGGGGTTCAGCGCTGGCAGCGATGGAAGAAACAAGTCCGGATTTACCAGAGGGTCGGAGGAAGGCAGCCGGGTGGCGTTCAGCCCCACCAGAGAAGGCAGAGTCTGGGACATCCAGTTGGAAATCATTGCGCCCAGCTTGAGAAGGGCACTCATCACTGTGGAGCTGATCAGCCGCGGCCCGCGACCACTCCGCATCATGCTAATTGTGCCGTTTTATATTTTCGGCATTTTTCGACAAAAAATGCCGAAAATATAAAACGGCACATTTTGGATGGATTGGAGATTCTGTAACGCGGCCCGCACTGGGCAGCAGCAGCACGCCTGCCTGGGTCTTGCTGTCCGCGTGGACCAAGGCCGTTGGGCCTTGGCCCACGGACCTGGGGTAAAGGCCCAGGCCTGGCGGCCCCCGCCTTGGTGGTAGGCGGGCCCGGGCCCGCTATCACCAGGCCCGCCCGCCGGAGACTCGAGTGGAAACAAGGCCCCATTAAGTTGACCGCAGTCAGTAATACTGAAAGACGTAGGCCTGGCCTACACGTCTTTCAGTGTTGCTGACTGGGGCTGTGGTCCGTGGGCCACGTCCCCGCCCGGGCCCAAAAACACAAACAAATCTGCTGGGACCACCTGGCTACTACTTACCCGCCGGCTCCTAGCCAGGGTCCAGGCCGTCTCTGCTGGGCTGGTGGATGGTCTTCAGGGCCGGGCAGCTGGGCTTGCGTCGACTCGTGACTCCTGCCGTCGTGTCGTCTAAAGAGAGTGTGAAGGTGGCGCAGGTACACCCACACACCCCCAGCACCAGAGATCTGCATAGATACAGTAATGTCATTGGCTGTTTGCCAGCCAATGCAAGGGTTGTCATTGGCTGGCAAACAGCCAATGACATTACTGTGTCCATGCAGGGGAGGGGAGGGAATTTCAGTGACGAGGGACGACCCGGACCTAGTGCGCTGTTTACGCACATTTTAGACTGGCGGGGCCACCCCTGAAGCGCCCCGCCAGCCTTCTAATTAAAGGGGGCTTACGTAGAGTGCGTGGAGCTATGAGCTCCACTCACTCTACTATTGAAGAAAAAAGCGTAAAACGGGACGCGCCCCGCTGTGTTAACAGCCGGGCCCGGCCCTTTATCATTGTTGCCTTGCCACAGCGCCCCCGCGCTGTTGGCAAAGGAAATGCAAGCTAAAAGAGATTCAATCAGAGAAGTTCTCAGATTGAATCTCTTTTAGCTTCCTCTTTCTTTTCTCCTTCTTTTCTGGGGGGGCGGCGCCCGGCCGCCCCATGATAGCAGCCGCCACTGCCCGGCTCACAGAGGATTCCTATGTGGCTGGTAAGTAAGCAGCATGGTCTGCTGCAGGTAAGTCCACCCAAGCATCTTCATACAAATTATGAGCCCGGCGCTTCCAGTGCCTTGACCAGTGACTTTGATGAGCCTGGTGCCACCGGCGCCAGGACAAGGTCCAAAAGGTCCCAGTGGGGACCGGCTGGTGCCTAGGATGAAGGTTAGGGGCCTACTTCCAAGGACGTTGGGCTGGTCCTAGCTCCTTGGAAGCAGTGATCATGACAGCACCCCCCCTCAAGGCCCCTCCTAAGCATGTCTTCTCCGGGGGTTTTGGCTTGTCGGGGTGATTCAGATGGAATTTCTTGACCAGACGAGGTGCGTGGACATGTTCTGAGGGTTCCCAAGACCTTTCCTGGGGGCCGTATCCTTTCCAATCAACCAGGTAATATAATTTAGATTTGGAGATTTTGGAGTCTAGGATGTTCTTTACTTCGAACTCAAGTTCTCCATCCACTAGAACAGGTTCTGGGAGTTCGGTCAATCGGGTTTCTGGTTGTACTGGTTTCAGTAAGGAGACATGGAATACTGGATGTATTTTCATATGCAAAGGCAATTCCAATTTGACAGCCACCGGATTAATTATGGCAGAGATGAGAAAGGGTCCTAAGTATCTCGGGATGAAGGTGCGGGGTCCTTTTAGAGGCAGGTGCTTAGTGGATAACCAGACCTGATCTCCCACTGCGTAGTGAGGGGCCTCTTTACGGTGTTGATCCGCTCCTTTCTTGTATAGAGCTTTAGCTCTTTGCAGATGGGCAGTGGCTTCTTTAAAAGTACGAGTGATCACCGAGTGCAAGTGATCCACAGCAGGTGTTTCGAATTCTTGGGGAGGATCCAGGTTAGAGGTCCTAGGATGGTTTCCGTATAATAGGAAGAAGGGAGTCTTCCCGGTTCCAGAATGGGTCGAATTGTTATAAGCGTATTCAGCGATCCAAAGGATATCCTTCCAAGGGTTTTCAGTTTGTTGGAGCATGCAACGTAAATATTGCTCCAGAGTTTGATTTGTCCTCTCGGTTTGTCCGTCAGTTTGGGGATGGTGACTGGTTGAAAGTCTCACATCAATTTGGGCTAAGCGACAGCAACTTCGCCAAAAGTGGGAGATGAATTGACTTCCCCTATCGGAGACCAAAACCGAGGGAAAACCGTGTAACCGAACGATGTTTTCTAAGAATTCTCGGGCTAATACTGAAGCTGAAGGTAGGCCCTTCAGGGGAATGAAGTGAGCCATCTTGGAGAATAGATCCACGACTACTAAAATGGTATTATACCCTGAGCATGGAGGTAAGTCCGTGATGAAATCCATGGACAGGGTATGCCAAGGACAGGGAGGGATGTCCAGTGGGTGTAAGAGGCCGGCTGGTTTCTCCTTCTGACTTTTATTCTGAGCACACACACCGCAGGAGATTACAAAGTCTCTAATATCCTTCTTCCATGATGGCCACCAGAAATGTCTTTTGACCTTTTCCATGGTTTTGGTAATGCCAGGGTGACCCTCCATTAATGAGTCGTGATAACAGGAGATTACCTGTTTTTGTATTTTCTCACAGGGCAAGTACAATCGTCCTCGGAAATATGGTAGGTCTTGGTCCACTGAGAAATCCTTCCCCTTGAATTGCCAGTCCTGTAATTCTGCCGGAGTTAGGAGTGATTTGACTGTAGTCTCGATGTCTTCAAAGGATTGAGCGCTGACCAAGCCCAAAATCCTTTGTTCCGGGATTATGGGTATTGGTTCAGGATTGGTCAAGTGTTCATCTATTCCCATCCGGGAGAGGGCATCTGCTTTTCCGTTTTTACTGCCTGGTCGATAAGTAATTATAAAGTCAAACTCAGCCAAAAACAGAGCCCAGCGGAGCTGCCTGGAAGACTGAGCTTTGGCCGTCTTCAGATATTGTAAGTTGCGGTGATCTGTCATTACGGTGACTGTGTGTCTGGCTCCCAAAAGATAATGCCGCCAGGCTTTAAAGGCTGATCTGATAGCTAAAAGTTCCTTGTCTGTAATTGAATAGTTGATCTCGGGAGCCGAGAATTTGCGGGACCAAAAGGCTACAGGATGTAATTGGTGTGTGACCGGATGTCTTTGTGATAAAACTGCCCCCATAGCAAGACTATAAGCATCTGTTTCTACGATGTAGGGGAGTTCTGGGCGAGGGTGTTTTAGAACAGGTGCAGAGATGAATTTAGCTTTTAAGTACTGAAAAGCTTGTTCCGCCTCGGTAGACCACTCAAAACGTTTGTTTTTCTTTAATAGAGCGGTGATGGGCTGGACTATTCGAGAGAATTCAGGAATGAACCTGCGGTAAAAGTTAGCGAAGCCTAACATGCTTTGAACTCCTTTTACAGAGGTTGGTGAAGGCCACTTGATGATTGCATCGACTTTCTTTGAATCCATATGGACTCCGTTTGGTGACAATATGTATCCCAGGAACTCAACTTCAGTTACGTTGAAAACGCATTTTTCAAGCTTAGCAAAAAGGTTATGTTGACGTAATCTCTCGAGGACCTCTTTAACGTGTTTCTGATGTTCCTCTTCAGATGATGAATAGACGAGGATGTCATCAATGTAGACAACAACACACACATCTATGAGTTCTCTAAGGACATCATTCATAAAATACTGGAAGGCGGCAGGAGCGTTGCATAGTCCAAAGGGCATAACTTGATATTCAAACAGCCCATACTTGGTGCGGAAGGCCGTCTTCCATTCATCGCCCTCTTTTATTCGTACCAAGTGGTAGGCTCCTCTGAGATCCAACTTTGTATATATACATGCGTCTTTGACTTGGTCCAGGAGTTCAGGGATCAAAGGTAACGGGTATCTGTTTTTAACAGTGATTTGATTCAGGGTGCGGTAATCTATACAAGTCCTAAGGTCTCCTTCCTTTTTCGGAACGAAGAACAAAGCCGAGGAAGCTGGAGATTTTGAAGGACGGATAAATCCGTTAGCTAGGTATTGGTCCAGATATTGTCTGAGGTGAAGATTCTCTGGCTCGGTGAGGGCATAAATCCTACTGCAAGGAGGAGTTGTTCCGGGTATCATATCTATTTGACAGTCGTAAGACCTATGAGGAGGCAGGGTTAGCTTGGTCCTTCCGAAAGACGTCTTGGAATTTCTGGTATTCGGGAGGTAGTTTGGGAACCTCAGAAGAGATTGCCGTCAGTGAAACATCAGGCCGAGGATAACAAGTGGAGATACATTCTGGAAACTGAACCGTCTTTGCTCGCCAATCGATCTGAGGATTGTGCTTCTCTAACCAAGGAATTCCCAGAATGATCTGGAACTGAGGGGCCTTGATCACATCGAACACGATTTTCTCCCGGTGTCCCTCTTGGCTCACTAACGTCACTTCTTGGGTGGCGTGAGTTACTGGTCCGGAGGCTATCTCCGTGCCATCCACTGTACTAATGACGTCTTTTACTGCCTTAGGGACAAGAGGTAGATTCATCCTTGATACCATTTCACGGTCCACATAAATACCGATTGCTCCGCTGTCGATGTAAGCTTCAATTGCATGCAAACGATCCGGACGTTCAGGGCTAATGAGGACCATAGGCACCACGAAATGCGAGGTCATGGAACAGATTTTAACGCTCGGCAAGAGGACCTCTACACTTGTCGGGCTAGGTCGTTTCCCTGCTCAGAATTTGTGGTACAGGTATCTGCGGCTCCTACAGCCTTCTTAGCTGGTTTCACTGGACCGTCTCGAAGAAAGTGCCCCGAGTTTCCGCAATAGAGGCATAATTGCAGCTGTCTTCTCCTTTCTCGCTCTTTTTGGGTTAAAGGTCCTTTCATGCCCCCTATTTGCATGGGTTCCACGGTGTCAGCTCCCCTAGTAGAGGTCTGCGGTTTAGAAAACACTTGGGTATCAAATTTGGAACGATCAGCCTTTCTGTTCTGTAATCTGTGGTCCAATTGAACAACTAAGTCAATATAGTCTGAGCATTCTTGTGGAGGATTCACAACTTGAGCTAACACATCCTTGAGCTCTCCACGCAGGCCTCTGTAGAAAAGCGTTATTCTTTTATCCTCAGGCCATTGAGTTTCCACTATAAGTCTGTTGAATGAGGCAATGTAAGTCAAGAGGTCTTGATTACCCTGTCGTAACGAAAGGAGTTCATTGTCCAAGGCCAGCCCTTGTGCATGTCTTGCGAACAGTTTCTCCATGCTGGACTGGAAGGCCTGGAAATCATGAAGAACCGGATCATCCTAAGTGACTAAAGGGATCGACCAATCTGCGGCACTGCCACTGAGATAAGAAAGCACAAAAGCCACCTTGGCCTGATCTGTTGGGAAGGCAGCTGGTCTACATAAGAAGTGTAGGCGGCACTGGTTAATGAACACTGCAAATCTCTTTGGGTCCCCAGAAAAGCGTTCGGGCGGAGCCAAGGGCACATTACCGGGTTGATTAATTTGCACTGGATTTGAGGAAGATGCTGAAGGATAATTTCCTCCTGGAGCGGGCAAAGGTGTTTGTCCTGCCTGCGTTTGTGGCATTTGCCTAGCGAGGTCCTCTGTTCGCTCCTTGGATATTATCAGCTCTCTTCTTAGAGCGTTTGTTTCCTGACGAGCTGCATGTACTTCTGCTCTTAGTTCCCCAAGCAACTGGGCCAATTGATCAGTATCCGAGGTTTCCATTGCGCCTGGGTAGGAGTTTTGCGGTGGGCTTCGCGTTCTGTAACGCTCACCTGATTCCCACGGAGGCGCCGGTCTTGGCAGGATGGTGTCTGTGACTCGAAAAGTGAAGTGCAGGACTCGATTGGCTTCCGCGGCTGAGCCTCTTCGCACTGTGTGTCTAACTCGAAGAGTGAGATATCTGCAGGTGAAAGAATATGGGGTTAATGATCTGGGGTTGTCGGGTATCTCTCTCCCTTTCCCTTCCTCACTTTTCCGTGGAGCCCCAAGGTCAACGTGCTCACCTTAGATAGGTGAATGCTGGACTCTCCATCTGCGTCTGGTGCAGGGTGCCGTTGCCAGTTCCTTCACTGGGTGAAACGTAGGCCTCTTGACATCAGAGGATTGCTACCGTCGTTAACTGCACGAACGGTGAGTTTCCGGACACCTTTTAAGTCCTTACAGTCTTTAGGTGCGTGGGCACGTTAATGTGGAACAGGGCTCTGTATAATGCTTTTTCTATTTGTCTTGCAGGGCTCTTGAGGTAGAAGATGGTGTGAAGAAAGCCGAAGTTCGAGCCAGAGTCTTGGAATGACGCGCTTGGAAATGCGTAAGTAAATGCCGGTTGCCTGCTTTTCAAAAGCTCTCTAACTGTCTCTTTTCCCTTGCAGTTGTGAGTTCGGGTGTTGAAGAGACGCTGGAAACGCCGGAGTATTTGCAGGCGCCCTATTGTGGCGGGCGCGATGGCGCGTAAGTAAAATACCTGTCTAATGTCTCTTCTTTTGTCTTTCAGGTGCAGGATTGCAGCGTTGAAGAAAACCGGAATTCCCGGAGTGCCGGTAAGTAATTCCACACAGAAATAACTATGCTTTTGTCTTCACAGGCGGAGGAGCAGCGTGAAGAGATGGTAGCTGCCAATGGATCAGGTGAGGAAAGCGCTGCGCGTGAATGTTGCCGTGCTAACCTGTTGTTTCTTGTCTTTGCAGGTGCTACTGAAGGCTGGATACAGGAATGGTAAGCTTTTGTTCTTGCAGGTTCAGGATCGGAAAGAAGAAAACTGGAACAGACACGGTGAGCGTTCTGCTGCAGATGCAGAATAACGCGAAGCTCGTTTCATCAATCGGGTGTGGTTTAAATAGCCTTGGAGTGATGAGGCGTCTTCCTCCACGGCCTCGCCTAGGTAAGAAAAGAGTTCCTGTTCCAGAAGAGTTCCAGTGTTGTATCCAGGGAGTGGAGCTTGCCCCACCCAGGTAAGAAAGTAGTCCCGGCTCACAGAGGATTCCTATGTGGCTGGTAAGTAAGCAGCATGGTCTGCTGCAGGTAAGTCCACCCAAGCA
This sequence comes from Ambystoma mexicanum, assembly GCF_040938575.1. Classification (NCBI taxonomy): domain Eukaryota; kingdom Metazoa; phylum Chordata; class Amphibia; order Caudata; family Ambystomatidae; genus Ambystoma; species Ambystoma mexicanum. The sequence continues at coordinate 720,290,346 of NC_090929.1, forward strand.
TCTTCATACAAATTATGAGCCCGGCGCTTCAGTGCCGGGACCAGTGACTTTGATGAGCCTGGTGCCACCGGCGCCAGGACAAGGTCCAAAAGGTCCCAGTGGGGACCGGCTGGTGCCTAGGATGAAGGTTAGGGGCCTGCTTCCAAGGACGTTGGGCTGGTCCTAGCTCCTTGGAAGCAGTGATCATGACACCAACCTGCTATAATACGTTTAGTGGAAACATCGATAATTCTCTCATTCCTATGTATGTATATGTTGGCGCTTGCCGCAGTTTATTTACTATAAGTTTAGAGCTAGCTTCACGATTACTTTGCTGCTTGTGTTTCTTCTGCATCTGTACACGTGTAAAATGACTTGATATCTTCATCTGTTTCTGTGGCATAAGCTTTTTCACCTTGAGCCCAAGATGTCACTTATCCTTATTGCTTTCTTGATGCATTATACAATGTCTGCATTCTCTAGTCACTGCATCTCTTTTATGTACTTCATCTTCAGCTCCATGTAACATATACTTGGCAATGGTCAGTGATACTACCATTCATCCTTGCCGTTTATTGGCTCTGCTTCTTCAGGGATTTAATTCAAATGGCCATCATATTTCTTTGTATGCAGATATAGTTTTCTCAATGGGTACCTTGGCTCCCAGATCCTCTTAGGTACTGGTCCTTTTGCTGGTACTGGACTGAGTCCATACTCTGCTCTTTGTCGATTCAGCAGTTCTGTATACGTCACATACTCTGGTTTCCAGCATACAGGTAAGAGGGGCGGGTCGATTGAGGTGGGGGTACTTGGCTCCTCCTCTACAGGCTAGTCAACCTAGGAAGATTCCAGTGGACCATGTCGATACTAGGAAGGTCTTAGAGATGGGTGGAGACAAGTCAGTGCTGCTAGACCCAGGGTGAGGGAGCTTCAGATCAGTGCATTTCACAGAATTAATTTTCACCTAATGTGATATCTTCGGGAAAAATAATTATTTAAATTTGGTTGGGTAAGTGGGTACATTTTAAAACATAGATGGGGTGGAGAAAGCGGATATGATAAGGTGGGGAGAAGTTGGGGGCGAAGTGAGGGGCTGGGGGGTCCCCCCCGCATAATAAAAAAAAATGAATTTGAAGAAAAAACAATTTGAAGATTTCACCATTAGGTAAAGTAAATTTGGTGAAATCACATATATCCAGGGAGCTTATCCCAGATACACAGACATTGCAAGGGGCACAGGGATCAGGACCATATAAAAGGCTTGTAGGAGACCACCAGGGGGCACATGGCAGCCTGATCGAAAGAGCTCCCGAAATCACCCCACAATATGAGGGAACTGCTGTCCTGCTGAGCCCAGGAAAAAATAATTCCACGCTGGTGGTGAAGGTAGCAGGCAGGTGGCCCTAAAATAGGCACATGCCGGCTATAGGAGGCGTCCTGGGGGAGAAGAGGCAGAGAGGCAGTTTGCGGCCTGAAAACGCTGATGCACACCATTGGCTAAACCGGGGAGCTGGCCCAGGAACTCTGGGGCTTAAAGAAGGCACCCAAAGCGATGAGAAGGGAAGAGGAAGGTTTAGGCCTGTGAGTGCCATTGCCTGCCCCTGGTGAGCCAAAGGTGAGGCGAAGACTACAGACAAATCGTGATGTCTGGCCAAGGATGGGTGCCAGGGTGTGGCACGAAGCCCAGGGTGAAAGACAGAGAGAAGTGGCCATTGCACATGCTGCGGTCCTCTCCCATGGAAGGTGGGTGCAAGGAGTAGCTGCAGTGCTCGGCCTTGTGAGAAAGCGGAGGGTATTCTCACTCCTAGTCCCCTTGGATCATATAGGCTGGTGGCCAGGGAAAGGCCATCGCTTTTGGATCCTGACCCTGGAGGTGGAGAAGCAAGGGTGGATCACCTGAGTGGAGGGTCCTTGAGGATTGGGAATGGGATGCCCCAGGGTGTCCCCCTTTGTCTAGTAACAGACTAACCTTTATAGGCTGTTACAAGCCAATTCCCCTCATGATTCCACACACAACACCTGACAGTACTGAGATGAAAAAGAGGCAACTGAGAGTAATGAAGATTACCCCTCTTCACCTCTTAGGTACTGAGACAGGGAACCTGCATCCCAAATGCTGGGAAGGTCAGGCCTGTCTACCAAACTACAGTCAGGCAGGTTTAATTAACCTGACATACCTGCAGCCTGTTAGAAGACTGCAGATACATATAAATGAGCAACCAATGAGGAGAGAGCCTGCAAGGAGAACCAGCAAAGAGAGCCGTGAAGGAGAAGCAGAGATGCCAGCAGGGGATCTGCTCTTCGTGTGACAGCTTTGGTGGAACTGGACGTCAAACCAGGACGCTGGCAGACCCAGGCCTCAAATAACACTGTCTGCGTTCACAAAAAGTAGCAAGGCAAGCAGGGCTCCCATTGGTGGTGTTCCCTGCCCTAGAAGCGGAGCAGAGCACACAGCAGAAGCCATTGGGTGCAGGCCACTGGTGTATGTCAGAGGGACACGCGTACACCAGTGAGCTCAAGGACGACCGGCAGGCAACAGCAGCAGACCACGAATGAGTGTCAGAGGGACACACAGGCACCGGGGAGCTCCAAACAGGACCGCAGACCAGTCCCCGTCCACATATTGAATATTGAACTATATGAAAACTTAATCTTGCAAGAAACCAAGGTATACTGAATACCCAACTACATGATACCTTAACATTGTAAGAAACCAAGGTATGCTGAATACCGAACTATATGAAAACTTAACATTAAAGGGAAATGCAGATATACTGAATATGGACCAGCTGAGCAGGTGAGCGGATCCGTTGGCTGAGGCCCTCCGAGGCCATTTGTTTGATTTGGTGTGTTTTTTTTGCCCTGCTGTCCCCCCCTACCCCTTACTCCCTCCTTCTCCGTGTTGGCCTTTGTCCTGCCTCCCTAGCCCTCCCGCCACCCTGATTGGTCCTCTTGTTTGTTGGTGCTTCGTGGGTCCTCGGATAGTCGCGCTCCCTGCTCGCACTTCCACCAGCTGAGCAGGTGAGCGGATCGGTTGGCTGAGACCCTTCAAGGCCATTTGTTTTATTTGGTGTGTTTTTTTGCCCTGCTGTCCTCCCCTACCCCTGACTCCCTCCTTCCCTGTGTTGGACTTTGTCCAGCCTCCCTAGCCCTCCAGCCACCCTGATTGGTCCTCTGTCCGGTCTTACATATCCCTCCCAGGGCAACCCCCTGCCCGTGCAGCCCTGTGGCTGAGGGCCCCTAGGCAAAGGGCAGCTCCACTTTGGCAGCTCCAGCTTGTGTCTGCAGGTGTCCGCAGGGGTAGCCAACTGACAGCCGGCAACCAGCAGCGACTAAACAAGGTAGGAGCGGCCCTGGTTAGTTATTAGATCCTGCACTCTACCCTGACAACCCTGCCTCATAGCAGATTCTCAGACATGCATTGTGTAAGTATTAAAAAAAAATGCACTGTGAAACCTAGGCCTTTTCCCCCCTCGCAGGACACTCGGACTTAGATGTGTTTTTCTAGGTGTGTTCAAACAAAGTTGCATTGTGAAAGTATTTAATATAGCATTATGTAAGTATTTTAAAAAAGAAATTGTGAAACCTAGGCCTTTTCCCCCCTTGCAGGACTCTCAGACTTAGATGTGTTTTCCTAGGTGTGTTCAAACAAAGTTACACTGTGAAAGTATTTAATATTGCATTATGTAAGTATTTTGTTTTTATTGCTCTGTGAAACCTAGGCCTTTTCCCCCTTGCAGAACTCTCTGACTTAGATGTGTTTTCCTAGGTGTGTTAAAAAAAAAGTTGCATTGTGAAAGTATTTAATATTGCATTATGTATGTATTTAAAAATTGTATTGCGAAACCTAGGCCTTTTGCCCCCTTGCAGGACTCACAGACTTAGATGTGTTTTTCTAGGTGTGTTCAAAAAAAGTTGCATTGTGAAAGTATTTAATATTGCATTATGTAAGTATTTAAAAAAACATTTTAAAAAGATTGCACTGTGAAACCTAGGCCCTTTCCTTCCTTGCAGACTCTCGGACTTAGATGTGTTTTCCTAGATGTGTTCAAACAAAGTTGCATAGTGAAAATATTTAATATTGCATTATGTATGTATTTAAAAATTGCATTGTGAAATCTAGGCCTTCTGCCCTTTGCAGGACTCTCGGACTTAGATGTGTTTTTCTAGGTGTGTTTAAACAAAGTTGCATTGTGAAAGTATTTAATATTTCATTGTGTAAGTATCTAAAAATTGCATTGCGAGACCTAGGCCTTTTCCCCCCTTACTGGACTCTCAGACTTGACCCCCACCCCCTTTCTTTTCTGCTCTCCTTTCCCTGCCTACTCTATGGTGCTCTCTGTCTCTCCTATCTTTTCTAACTGCTTCTATATTGACTATCGGTCTCCAACCCAGGCCTCCCTATCGCTGACACCTATAGCAGTGCCGCCTCTAGGCATACTTTCACTGACATCGTCTTTGTTGTTCCCTCGCCAGACCTATGGACTGTTCATACGGTCTCTGTGCTTTCTCCTTTCTCTTCTTCTCCCATCAATGGTGGCACCCGCTGGGAGGCCCTCCTGGCCTCCTTCCACTCCTCCAAGGTCATCATTAATGTTTACTTGAATGGTACCGTCTCGGTCTAAGGCCCTCAGGCCACTCTCCTCCTCTTTGATAGATGCTTCCCGCGCCTCATCAATTTCCTTCCTTCCTTCTCCTGCTGTACCCTCTCTTCCCTCCACGGCTTCCTCACCTCCCTTGCTGTCTCCTCCTTGGCTACCCTGCCCTCCCCCCCTACCTCTTCTACACCTCCGCAGGGCGGACCTCTGATTTGTACCCCTCTCTGGAAGTCATTCAAGGATGGCAACCTTCTCCATATTGCCACTCTTAATTCTCGCTCAGCTGCTGACATCTGCCGCCTCCTGGAGGAACTTGACCTCAATGGCCTCGGTCTCACCGAGACATGGTTCACGGCCAGCACTGTCACAAGCTTTGACACTCTCCCCTTGATGGCTACAAGTTCCTCTCTGCGCCCAGGTCCAACCCCTCCGGAGGTGGTGTAGTCCTGATCTTCCCCAAGTGTATTCCTGCCTCTGTTATTCCTACGCAGGCCTACCCCTCTTTCGAATACCTCGTCTGCAGGCGGCTCTCTCTCTCCTAGCCCTTCCCTTACTGTGGCTCCTATCTATCGGCCACCTGGTCATATCTCCTCCTTCTTCTCTGAATGGGTGGACCTTTCCTCCTCCCTCCTGGTCTCGACCACTCAACTCCTCCTTCTTGGGGACTTCAACATCCACCTAGATGCTTCCTGTCCTTCTTCCGGACTCTTTTGTGACCTCTGCGACTCTCTCACACTCTCTATTCTCCCCTCTGGCCCAACTCACTCGGCAGAGCACACTCTGGATGTTCTGATCTCCTCAGTCCTATCCTTTCTATCCCTCTCACCACCCCTCTCTCCTGGAGTGATCACTTTCTCCTTTTCTCCCAGCTCACCCTCTCTTCCCCCAGGCTAAGCCAAGCCCAGCACTGCCACCCACCTTCTCGGTTATCTGACCCATGACGCGTGTGTCAGTTGAGACTTTCGCCGCCACTTTCTCACCTCCCCCTATGCCTCCCCCTTTGGCTGACTCACACCCTGACACAGCCCTTTCCATGCTGCACTCTGCTATATCTGATACTAACAATGTTCTTGCTTCTGTCATGAGGATCCTCTTGAAGCCCAAAACCCAAAGCCAAGTGTAATTCCTGGTACGACTCAGACCTTGTCACCCTCAAACGCAAGTGCAGGGTGGCAAAGCGGAAATGGCAAGCTTCTGGTTCATCCTCCTACAAACGGGCCTGCCGCCTTCTCCAAAGGCAATACCAGCTCTCTGTCCGCGCCAAGAAGAGAGCTCACATCCAAACCCGCGTCTCTGCGGCATCTCACAACTCGGCCAAACTCTTTAAAATCTGCAAGGAACTGCCCATTCCTGCTGCATTCGTTACCTCTCTTGTCCCCTCCCAGGCCCTCTGCATGGCTCTGGCTTCTCATTTCATCTCTAAAACTCAGGACATCCTGTTCTCTCTCTCTTCCTCTCCCTCTCCCCCCCCCTCTACTCCCTGCTCTTCCTCTGGCCCGTCTTCGGCCACCTCCCCTCCCTCCTTCTCTGCCTTTCCCCTGTTTTCCCCAGACAAGGTTTCTAGACAAGTCTGATCTATGAAAGTCTCATCAAACCAGGTTCATCCCTGTTCCTCCAAAACCATCAATGACCACATTGACTCCCTGGCTCCCACTCCTTGGCCACTGGAGTCTTCCCATCCCCCTGAAGCACTCCCTTGTGCACCCTCTTCTTAAGAAACCCTCAGCCAACCTGTCCTGCCCAGCTAACTATTGCCCAATCTCCATCATTCCCTTCCTGGGCAAACTCCTGGAAAAGCTGGCCATCTCCCAGCTTAATGGCCACACTGAATCTGTGGGTTATTTGTCTTCATGACCATCAGTCTGGCTTCAGAGCTGCAAGAAGCACGGAAACTGCTCTCCTGAACATCCGTGAAGACCTGCTTTCCAACCTTGATTCCCACACCCCCTGTGTCCTCATCTTACTTGCTCTCTCTTCTGCCTTTGACACGGTCAACCATGCCATCCTGCTCAATCACCTCCGTGATAACCTGGGTATCACCAGTCAGGCCCTGGTGTGGCTGACTTCTTTCCTCTCTGATCGACCCTCCCAGGTCCAACTCAGGCCCTTCCTCTCCTCTATCTTTATCTCTACCTGTGGTGTCTTCCAGGGGTCTAACCTCTCTCCCTGGCTGTTCAACCAGTACCTGGCACTTCTTGCCCACTGCATTGCATCTCTCTGCCCCAACTTTCAGTGCTATGCGGATGACACTCAGCTCATGTTCAGACTATCTTCGGCCACCTATTCTCCGTCTCTCATCTCTGACTGTCTGCTATCCAGCAGTGGTGTGCCGCCAATGATCTCTACCTTAATGCCAGTAAGACTGAGATTCTCCTCATTGGCACGCCCGCTTCCTGCTTTCCTGTCGCTCTCTGGCCAGCCTCTCTTGGCTCTGCTCCTGCTCCCACCTGCGAGGCTAAAAACCTCAGGGCCATCTTTGTCTCCTCCCATCCCTGACGTCTCTAAGAAGTCACACTACCAGCTGCACCTCATCAGAGGTATTCTTCCTTTCCTCTCCTTCCCCCAGAAGCTCACTGTCTCTAGAGCTCTGGTTCCCTCTAGGCTAGACTATTTCAAAAGCCTCTTTCTAAATCTGCCTGCCTCTACTCTCCGCCCTCTGCAACTCATCCAGAACAGGACTGTGAGACCTGTCCTTGGCCTCAAGACCAGGGATCATATCTCTCCAGGACTGAAATCTCTGCACTGGTTCCCAGTGGCTGCGAGGATTAAGTTAAAAACCCTCTGCATTATCCACAAGGCTTTCTGGGGCCTGGGGCCTCAATACCTTCAACTCTCTCTTCCTAAATATCTTTCTTCTCAAGCTCTTCGATCATCTGCCTCCAAATCCCTCAGGGTCAGTCGCTTATCCAAACAACGAGTTGGCGGTAGATCTCTTTCTTCGGCTGGGGCCTCCCCAACAGCCTCCCTGCCTCCCTGAAAGTTGAGTAGAACCATCTCTGGTTCTGGAAGCACCTCAAAACCTTCATCTTTGCTTCTGCTTTCTGCCCTCCTCTCCCCTGCTGAATTCCTGGCTGAAACTGTACTAGTTACCTGGTCAGCCTCTGAACTCAGACCTAGGTCCCCCGCCAGTTACACATACCTGCACTGCCTCCCTGGCAACTCCCGCACTTGGGGACTGTTTTTATGAATCCCTACAGTCCCCCACCAGCACTTGACATCTGATGTCTGCACTTACCTTGCACTTGCCACCAGCTGGCCCTACTTCTCTTATTGTTTTATTTATTCTTTTATCCCATGTACTGCACTGTCCCCACCCACTCTCACTGCGCACTTTTCCCCTTCCCCTGCACTTGCACGATCTGAATGACACTTGGCCTAGTAGGATCGCTGTCTCTGTCTACCCTCTGCCCCCCCTCCCTTGCCGTGTCGCGCCTTGAAACACTTGTATATATGTGCGTTATAAATACCATATCTTATCATATCATATCTGAGACGACTTTTGAACACAGCATTATAGGAAAACCTCCTATTGAAACAAACACATTGAATTGCAACTCTAAAACACCTTTACCTTGAGACAATGCAAGTGTGCATTCAAACTTGAATTTGAATAATACTTTTGAACTCTGAATTGAAACTTAAATCATAGTAAAGCCGTGTTGCACAGTGAATTGCATCTAACCTTAAAATTGACTACAGTATACTCTAAAGAAAGCATGAACAATGGTCTTTAATGGATGAATGCTGTGTGGCAAGACAACTACTTGGGGTAAGGTGTGTGATATATGGTGACAGTGCCACAAGACAATCCAGGAAAAGCCAAAGGATATAAGATTGCACCCTAAAAGCCAGGAGACCGGCACAGCAGAGCCAAGTAAGGGTGATTTAGTGCACAGAAGCTGAGAAGTCCAGGGACCCTGGTTGCGCAACCTGTGATTGGTGGACCATGTCGGACAATGGCACCTAGACGAGAAGATCCTGAATGGTGAAAGCGAAGGACACCCCAAAATCAGCCTAATGAGAGTCCAGGGATCTTGGTTGCATGACCTGTGATGTGTGGACCGTGTGGTCTGACAACAGCACCTAGGCCAGCAAATCCTAATTGGTGAGAGCTAAAGACATTACGAAACAAGCTCAACAAAACTACTGTACCACTTTTGAACTATATTTGTTGTCTTGGGAACAGAAACCTGAGACCTTTTTTGTTCTGGATTGTGCTACTTAAAACTTGGGGAAGGGAACTCCAAGGATTGGTCTTGAACTAAATTGCCTTGAACTGAAGAAGGTAACCTTTGAGACTTTTCTTTCATGGAACTTTCTTTTATTTGGGGAAGGGGAGCCGAGAGAAAGCTGTGAGCTGGAAGAAGCTCAGAACTTTGAGGTAAACACTGTTTCTTTTGGGTTTGACATCCCTACACATTGTTTTAATATAATTGTGAGGGCAAGAATAGGTTTTGAACACAAACCGACATTTATGTTAAACTCTTTGACACAGGATTTCCTTAGTTTTATTTCAGTGGGGAAATCCCCTAATAGCATAGGGCACGTTAGGCCTTCATCCATCCTGACATTTCAGTTAAATATATTTTGTTTAAACATGAAGTCTGTTGTCTATGTCGTACTTCATAATGCCTTCACAGCCTCAATATACAAAGGAAGAGCCCAGAACAGGGCTTCGCACTGCTGGCAGCAGCAAGCCACGGGCACTAGCAATGCAGGCGAAGAGAGCCTCACTGCCCAGGATGGTGGCCTGAGGGCTGAATTCAAACTTTGCAAAGTGAGGTTGGAACACGCTGGTGAGTGGTAGCACCTGCAAATAGTATGAAGGGAGTGGAGAGGAGATTGCTGCAACAACCCTTGCATGTTGCTGTGCAGCGGAAGGTGTATTTTTGTGCCCCCCCACAAACATGGAATAACGGCATGATACGGGTGCTGAAATGGACATTGAATCTTGTGAGGATCTGACTTCGCTAGCCACAGATCTGGTGGCTGAGAGAGGCGGCGGCGAAGGACAGCGGTGATCCAAAACTGGGCTGGCGGCCTGGTGAGCGCTGGGCACTTGATCGGTTGTGCGCTGTTAGCAACTCCATGTAGAAGGATGGTCTCACAGCGGGCGCAAGTTATCGGTAGAGGTGGGTTGCATGCTGCAGCTGTCGGATACATCCTGCCCACTGCGAGCATATCATATCCTAACAGCAGGAGGAGCAGGCGCCGAAACATACTGCCGTAAGACATGCAGGCTACCATCATTGAAATGATCCTGGTGAGGCCCCTGTACGTATCTTCCAGACGGGAACGCAGCGTGGCTGTTACTGCTGCTGCTCCAGTTGGGGGATAACACCAGCCCTCATTATAAATCATTGCCACAAGAGGGGGATACCCACGAGTGAACTGTGCGCCTGGCAGATACTGCTTGGGAAATACCATACAGATGACACGTATACTGAGTGTCACAGCAAAACCACCCTTTTGATGCTGCTATTACTGGCGCAGTTGTGACACAACATTGAGACGGTCCTGGAGGTGACTGAGTGAACTGGTCTGTACAGGGGTTTCTGGGGTTACATACATTTTAGTTCTGGCACTGGAGCACATTGTTTGTGGCAGCTGGTGGTGTGTCTCTGCTGGCCAGCTTAGTGGAAGTGTTCCTCCGGTGCACCTCAGACCCTGATCAGAGCTGCCATTTTTGAGATGCAGGCCCATGGATGCCCTGGGCACCAGTGGTTGCAAGACAATGAAGATATGACCTGTGCAAATGGGAAGAATAAGAAAGGCCCAATGGACATATACACAAATACCTCTCACAAAAGCACATTGGTTTAGGCAGCGGTGGGGGAGAGTGAGAGAGTAGGGTCCCCCCGGTAATTCTCCCTTGGATCATTACATGACGGGGATGCATGCAGCCTTCGCCTTGGTAAACTCTAACCTTGACGACATTGTCACCAACATCAACTTCCTGCGTACAAAGTTAGATAAGGAAAGTGGCTGGATCACAGTGGTGGAGATGCGGGTCAGAAAACTGAAGGATATGGTGGGGATGCATGTCTAAGATCTTCAAGCCTTTAAAAAGGAACTACAGTCGGTACATTCGAAATGCGATGTCTTGGAATCCTGCTCCCGCCATAACAACGTTAGGATAGTGGGTATTCCTGAGAAAGCGGTTAAAGGACCTATGGAGTCTTTTGTGGAGGGCCTGTTGAAATCTATATTCAGTGTTGCACAGTTCTCTGCACAGTTCCTGGTCGAGAGGGTGCATCGCTCATTGACTCTGCTCCCTAAACCAGGGGCGCCACCACGCACGACCATCACAAGACTGTTGAACTATTGCAACAAGATGTCATCCTGAAGCTGGCGAGGGAGAAAGGAGCGCTACTATATGAGTCTGCAAGAGTGCGCATCTACCTGGATTTCTCTCCGGGGTCCAAGCCGCAGAAGCACATATGATCATGTCAAGCGCCTTCTGCGAGAAAGGCAGGTGCAACATGCCATGATGTTCCTGGCCAAATTGCGCATATAACATGGCGGGAGGGCACATTTGTGGGAAACCCCTGAGGAGGTGGTGCCGTACATTGAACAGTCTATGCCAGTCCTGGTGGGTCGAGGTCCGGATGCGGGAGAGAAAGATTGAGAATCCTCAATGGCGCAATCACTGTCTGGTGAATAAGTACAGGCTCTGTGTTGGCCACTGGTTGTTTTTGACACTTTGTTGACATGCACTGCCAAGCTACTATGGATGCTATGCTGGACGCTGTAAGCCTCTAAGGCCAGACTCTCCAACCAGTAGACCGCGAACCACTGGTAGCTCGCCTGAGGCTTGCCAGTAGCTCCTTGCATCAGACACCAAAATAAGCATTTTCTGCTTTTGTTGGTGTCTGAAGTCCCTGTGCCTCTTTTCCTGCCCTCTCTTACTGCAAAGCAGTCAAAAGCTGTGTGCATGTGAGAGAAGGGGCTGCATCGTGGCTTGAAGGGCTCGGGCAGTGTCCCAACAAAGGGTTAACTATCAATAATAAAAGTGAATGGGAAATGTGTGTTTCGGCAATTGACACGAAGAGATGCAAATGATCGCTGATTAGAAAGGGAAGGGGTGCATAAGTCTGCATGCCATGTGAAACAAAGATGGGGATGTGATTGTTTGTCTCAATTTCTTTCTTTAGCTTTATTTCAGTTATCATTATTTTGCATGCTGGGAATTGTAATCTTTCAATCAGAACAGGGAAAATAAAGATACAGCTGTAATCGTTTTTGTTGCTCAGCATGAGTGTGTAAAGGTACATCTAGCGGTATGTGTTGCTGTTCATGATATAACTGTGAATTATTTCTTTATTTGAAGATACTGAGCTCTCTGTTTTAATTTTCCGTGATATGGAGGATCCCCCCTCTATTCGTGCCTAAATTCCGGAACAGCAGCACTGCATTTTGGTGCTTGTCCACTTACATTTATAAAACTAAACAGGAATGTAAAAGGACATGTGCTATCAATGCCAGGACTTACAAAACATGATTTGAAAGTTCTGCTTCAGCCTACGTTTTACGAAACAAGAGTAATTGGGTGAGAAAAGTGAGAAGTGGTTTGTATGTATATGTTTTGATATGTATAGGATTAATATAGCTTAAACCTAGTTATTAAGTAACAGAGCACTATGCAAAAACAGGGTGGTGAATACAGGAAGAGAACAATGAGAAGAGCCATGGGATCAGAGAACAATGCATAGGGTTAATCCCCTTTGGCTAGTTACACAAACCGGGAGATCTACCAAGATCTGTGGGGAGCCTGTATGCATATGTTCAAATTCTTTCTGGGGACTTTCAGCTTTTCAATATTGCTTTGAAATGGTGCAATTTATGAGCACTCATTTTTTGTTAAAAATGGGGCAAAACACCATACAATTTACAAGTAATTCTCTTCTGTAACGCTTGCAACATTCTAATAGATGCCTGGTCACCAACAGTATGCGGGATATGCCGGCACTGCCACTGGAAAACACATGTTGATGCCGTTGCAAACAATATGTCATAATTGTCATTTTAAACAGTTTTTGTGATGCTAGAGCCCTCAATATGTCTAAGAGTGCTGTATGTGCAAGCCAGGCATGGCCCCCATTGGCCAGGCACCAGAATGTGTGAGCTGTTTTCTGTGATACTGCCTCCTTCATAAAGGGCAGACAGGTGGCAGCTCACCAACCCATTATGAATAGGCTGCCCCAGGCTACAACCATGCTTTCTTTCCTCAAAATGTTGATATAACGATTAATATATTATCTGGTTGTATTGTTATGAGATGTGTACATTTCAAGTCATCGCTATAAACCTGAATTTTATTTTATCCCTGCGATTTACAATTTTATTTCCACATGTTTATTTTTTGAATCTTGCCAATTATTTTGACATAAAAACTTTTGAGGGTAGTCAACAACGTAGGATTGGCTTATTGTTGCTTGCCTGAATTCTGTGACTTGGCATGTGAGCAATTTGCATGAATTTGGGATCTGCTTAACTGGCAGTGGATTTTATTTTGTGACAAAGCAGAACGTGATAGGCGGAATGTTTTTCAAACCGTATAAAACAATGATTGACATACTCCTCGGGTTGTTTTTGCACATGCAGCCCCAAAAGAAACAAATAAACTACCCCTCTTGAAATCCTGGATGCAGATGAAGATGCACCATCTAAGAAAAGGCAAAAGATGTACTATTCCCATCCAGAGTGGGAAACCATTTTTTTCTTGCTGCGTAACTGCGTAAAAGTAAATGTGCCTCTTAAATCTACGGTGCCCAAGTTACAGTGGGGAAAAAGAGTAATGTTGAGAGGCATTTTGCAATAACACACACAATATATGAAAATAATGTTCCCAAAGAAAACCGTCAGCGATCCTGAACAGTAGGTAAACTAAACGATGCAATCCAAATGCTGTTACAGAGGCATCCTTCAAAGTTGCTAATTATTTGATGAAAAACAAATGTACTTTTACAGATGCCGCAATTGTGAGGGTTCAGTGCCTCCCGTGGCAGATCGTATTGTAAGAGATGTTAAAAACAGTTCTGACTTATGTCTCCCATATCAGGTGTGCAGTTAGGTGAAAACACTATGCCAAGGAGGGTATCTGCACTATCAGCCAATGTAATTGCCTTTTTCAGACATGAACTTTCTGAAATCAAAACTTTGAACCTGTCTGACAGCATCTGAGTTCCGTTGCTGTTTCAAGGTACACACGAGATTACGGAGCGCTGGTGGATAGCATGCAGTGTCAGCCTTCAAACTGAATGTCTCAATGGGTTTTCTGCATTCTGATATGCATTACAATTTTTGGGAGACAGCTACTAATACATAATAATGAAATAGAGATGTTTTAAAGTTATTAATATCATGGTAAATGCTTATGGGATTAATTGTTTTATACAACGAGAAAATAGACCGCCCAAAACAATCTTGGTATACATTCTCGTACTCCTGGACATCACCACCCCAGTAGCTCTCACCAGTGGCTCCCGCTGATTGGCCATTAACTACAAGTAGCTCTTGCTAATGTAAGCAACGGTTGGTGACCATTGCTCTAAAGTCAAGTTGTTGTTCGCATTGTGCTCCCTGATGTTTCGAAGGTGGCAAGATATGGGGTACTCTATCAAGTTTGGGCGGATGGTGCAAGTGGTGGGGGGAGGTGGGCAATGGGTTGGATTCAAAAGTTGAAATGTTTGACGGTCATTCTCATGGTAGCTGTAAGGAATACAAATACAAGTTAGTTAAAATTGTGAAGAGTTTTCTTCAACGACAGTCTCTCTTGAGGTAGGTCACCTCGGATTGAGAAGGGGTCCCTGAATGCTTTTAACCGGGTAGCCTCAAATTGAACGAACTAGAACTGTGCGGTACGTGTTATGCACTAGGTTAGAGTCGTTCTCTTAGCAATCCGAGGTGACCTACCTCAAGAGAGACTGTCGTTGAAGAAAACTCTTCACAATTTTAACTAACTTGTATTTGCACCTGCCTACCCAGAGAAAATCCAATAAAATTAATGTTTATCTTCATCTGGGGGGCAGCCAACACATGCCAAAGCCAAAGCGGTGGAGCATGTGTCTTTTAGCACAACACAAGTGCATTAAGAGACTATTCGGAAAGCGCAATTAGGCATATTGGCTTTTCTTTGTCAAACCCTCTACAATCGATAGGACTGTGTTGTTATTATTAGTGTGAAAACGAAATTGGGCAACACACAGTTGCATTACCCTAAAAATAGTCCTCCTTTTGATTTGGTTTACCTCCTTGTTTGCAGACATAAAAGATCGACGTTGCGTTGTCAGTGTAAATCCAAACCTCTTTTCCCCTCAGGAGGGAAAGAAAAGATTTCAAGGCCTAGAAAATTGCTTGTAGCTCCAGCAGGTTGTCACACATATCCACACAATACAGGCTGCATGTATTCACGCTACTGCATCGATGGCAATACCCACCGGCCAGAGTAGCGCAAATGTTCTCAGAAATTAACCCACTTTGCTGGAGGGGTTGTGGACAAGAGGGCACCTCTGGTTGGCTTGTGGTCCGGTTGGGATGTACTCAGAGGAGGTGCTGTCCTGGATCAAAGAGGTAGACGGCATCAAAAGGGAACAGGCCCCATTGCTGGTATTGTTCAGATAGGAAATTCGGGATGGGGTATTTGAATCTGAGTCACATGGTGCAAAATTTATTAGCGGGAGTTAACCTCGTCAAAAGGTGGAAGGGTGAGAAAATGCCTACGATGAAAGAGTGGGTGACAGTGGCACATGAGATATTTATGATGGAAAAACATACTCTCATACTTGGTGATGGATGCACTTAAAACTGGGGAAGGGATTAGTTTGATGGGGAGTCCTCCAATGAGCATGTGCAGATCTTACGCAAGTGATTCATTGCTTATGAAAGGAAAGAGGAAAGTGTTATGTTGTATTGGTTATAAAATGCAGGTAATCAGGTCGGAAACCCCAGTGGAGAACCTGACTTTTGATGGACGCCGAGCTGGTCAGGGCAGTAGGCTGGTCTTGATTCCTCTTTTTCAGAAAGTTTTGGGGTATGCTACCCCAGAAAGCCCTTAGATATGTGATCAAGGGACAGAGTACTGCTTTTGAGAGAAACATTACTCACATATGGTGGAAAGTCCTGCTGAGCCAACACTCCTCAAACTGCTTAGCTCCTAGTACCAGTCAGTATGCATTTGCGTAGCACTTGACATGGTTACTTGTGATTATTGAGACAGAAAGATATTCAGGTGGAAATGTTCTATATAACAGTCAGTGCACACAATATAGTATAGACTCCTGTCAAATCATGCACCTTATGATTGTTAATGTGTGGAGAACAATGCAATCTCTAACAAATCGATCACCCTTGTCAGGCTCGCGCAAAGAACGCTGAGCATTTGCTACGTGCATCCAAGATTTTCAGTGAAGAGTGTGTCTCCACCACTCATCCTACTATTAGGAGATTCACAATGAAGGCCCCAAATGCAGATTGATGTTAAGCATCTGGATCACTTATGAGTTACTTGAACAGAGATGGATAATGTTCCTGAAGAAGGACTGTTGATATTCTGAAATACATTGGACTGCTCTCTGGTATTGTCTCCACATTAAAACTGGTTTTATTTAGCATAAGCAACTGTCTTCAACGAAACCTTTTTCATAAGTAATGCTTTGATGAACTATGATTAATTAGCAGCAACTGCGGCTGCAAGGGGGCACACAGCACTAGTGGGGGGATATCCATAGTCACAGGTTTTCATTTATTACACGGATATAATGATTCAGCAGAAGCACTAGTACACACCAATTCTGAATATAGGTGGTACCCGCTCCCCCAGAGAATTATATCCATCAAGGCCATTCATATCAGGTGTATTTCGATTGTAGAGGATAATCTCCTCAGTTGATTGTCCCTGTTTTGTGTAGCAGGGTAGTGAATATAACCCTGTCATAAGGGCACACAAACCACTCTCAACCTGGGTAGGCAGCCTATTTGGGTGATGCCAGAGTCAGACCTAAACAGAGGTGGTGGTGGGAGTTGAGTGGACCCCCTCCCACATCCCCAGCTGCCTGGAATCCATGGAGTCATGCATATGCACTGGCTCCTCTTTCTCTGTCTTGGTGTCTATCAGCGTCTGTCCTGGCCAGATCTTTCTTTAATCTTTCAGACATTGCTCCAGAGTCATGGGGAGAAGAGCATCCTGGCTAACAGATGCAGGACAAAGGGACTACAGATAGTCGCATATACCAGAATCCTCATACCGCTGGAATGGCTAGTGAATCCCAGGGAGAAGTACCTTCCAGAGACCAATATCAAGGACTAAAAGTAATGCAATGAACCTGGGTGCAACAGCCAAAACCTGGCACGGACAAGAAGGAGAGAAAGGGTTGACCTGATAATAATGTTTTTTCCTCATCCATCCAGGAACCAAATGGGAGACCCAACACCTACAACAGAGTCTCTATACTTAAAACGGAGAAACAGTGAAGCAACAGCAGTGGAGCTAGAGCCAGCGGTGAGCTGCACATCCATAGGGGTGAGTAGGGAAGGCTCTCCAAAATCCATATGGACGAGGACTTACTTGCTACATGAGGGGAGCAGAGAGCACAAAACCCCTGAGACCACATCGCTGGCTGCAAGAAAATGGAGGCTGAAAAGAGGGTGGGCGTCTTCCCTGGAGTTACTCTCAGGGAAGATACCAGGCCACAAGAGGAGGAGATAGGAGGAGTTTGGGATAGATAAGGAAGAGATTAGCCCAAGGAGACACCTGACCCAAGTGTCCTATGGGAGCTTAGGGACATGTTCAGACAGGAAGGGGGGCAATGTATAATCCCAGGAGAGACAGACTTAAGGGAGACATGTCCGGTGAGGTTAGAGGAGGTGCAGAAGGACCAAGAAACCAGACAGAAATGTGGAGCAGGCGAAGCTGAATCGGGAATGCTGGCGTGTTTGGAGAGAGAAACAGTAAGGTTTTGGGATTGATAGAGTGGTACACACTGTTCTGTATGTGTAGGGGTGAGAGGGAGTGTGAGGAGGAGTAATATCAGGAGTGGGAGGGGGAGTAAGATCAGGATGGAGAAGGAGAGTAGAGATAGGAGGAGTAAGATAAAAAAGGAGGAGGAGAGAAAGGAGGAGTCAAGGAAGGACTGGGGCCGAGAGGCAGAGTAGGGAGAAGGAATGGAGGGGTGTATGGGAATAAAAAATGAAAAGCCATCAAAAGATTGGAAGAGTATGGCACAATGATCAGGGTACCCCTAGAATATACCAGTGGTGTGGGAGATAGAGAGAGAGAGAGAGAGAGAGAGAGAGAGAGAGAGAGAGAAGACTTTCAGGAGTAGGGAGCCTGAGTTAGGGAGGAGAAGCCTGCTTCAAGTTTGAGGGCAAGCGTACAGGGACTATCCGTAGATTCAGAGTCCCAATTGCCTATATTTTGTATGTTTTATCTTAATTAAAAAAACGGAAAAAAACGGAACATTTATTGATACTGTCATGAGAGTTATTGACAAAGTTATCACATTTGTCAGGAAAACTACTTGGAGAGTGGAGTGTATCTTGAGCTCTCCAACCAATTCATTCAACTTTGCTTGGGCCTGTTCACACTTATGGAGAATGTAGTTTGATAACTATACTGTGCACTTTCAGTTAGTCAGTAAGGACTCCATAAAGGTATACTAAACAAAATCTGACAACATATGTCAAAACCAACAATCCATTGGTGAATTGAAAGAAATGAATTGGCCAACAAGTGGTACACATAAATAATTTTCATTGTATTAGTGATAGGCCATGTATTCAAATCCTGTGACGAGGTGGCTCGGTGTTAAGAATCAGTCAATAGCTGAAGAAATCAGCCATCAGTCATACAATTCAAGTGTGACATGATAAAATAAACACTAAGGTGTGGAGTGCATACTTGCTGCAAGGAATCATTGCTAAATATAAAGTGCATACTTTCTGCAAGATATAACTGCAATAGAAAATGCCCTGAAAAGTAATACATTTTCGATAAAACACATATAAAACATAACATGCAAATTAAAATCAGAAATACAGTGTATGTGTTTGCTACAGGGAATATTTGCAATGAATTAACCCCCACCAATCAACGAACATCCTATTAAAAAAAAGAAAACACCTAGTGGTGAGAGGCATACATTTTTAATAAGGAGTCTACAATAACAGGTGTCCCCTGCAGTCATCTGGCAGTGTATCTGTGCATGGAAATGGCTGCTTATCATACATTGATGTCTTTTCTCAGTAGCTCCGCCCGAAGGAACAATGCAGCTCTTGTACATTTCTTCAAAGCCTAACAAATGGCCTCATCAGAAGCAGATAGAGCAAAGCCATAATGCATTGAACTGAGTCATGCGCCAACAAGAGTTAGACAGTTTTAGTTCTAATACTTTCATAAAAGGGATAGAATAATACATATTTCATTAGGGTTTCCGGAGATATGGGGTCACAAGAACATGCTGGATCCGACTACTCTTTCTCCGTCCGACTCACTGTAGGCGCAGCTCACAGTAATAGCTATGGCTCTATGTGGCTAACATGACCAATCCATGAAAGGAGTGGCAGTGAGCCAGCAATGGGAGAAAGGATTTTGCTCTTTTTGTGGTGTCCCACAGCTGCTTTTCAGACACGTTAAAGTAACTTAGACATCTCGCTCAATGTAAGTGTGGAGTGGACTGGATTTGTAGGTGTCAGATGAACCCTCTTTTTCCCATTTTGGTAGCGTTTAATTTGTTTTTAAAATGCATATCAATTGGAATGTTAGTGCCCCATCACTAGAGATGAGGTCTAGCACAGTACTACATGTCGGAGATGCCTGGGGACTACATCACAGCACAGACCCATTTTCCATAGGCTTTGCAGCAATTAGTACAGAAGGGTAATTAAGGTCCACTTCCAAATGGGTAATTTAGGTTGTTTCACCGTGATGTTCTGCGAAAAGCAAATTCTCCATAATCTTTAACAGAGCTGCATTTTCCCTGTCCCAGATCACAGGGCTATTAGAGGTAATTACAATCAATTTGCCAGAATAGATTTTCAGCAAAACTGTCTACTCAATCATCTAAGATCACCCCCGATTTGCTTCGGCTACACTCTTCCCCCAAATCCACATCTTCTGTGAGGCTACTGGAGTTTGTGCCATCAAAACTGTGACATACACTTATAGGGAGATCATTTGAAGGTGGAGAACATCTGAATCGACCTTGTCCAAGACCTGGAGGAAGCCTCATGATGGACTAAATGGTATCTCAACGGAGGCCCCGAATCTAAACTTTGCCTTATTGACCTAATGAAACTCAATAAGGTTAGGAGGTGGGTGGCATGCCCATATCGGGCGATATGCTTCATAAGCTACCTCTGTCTTCAAAATCAAAAGTAGTGGAGAGGTCCATGAAAGGGAGAGGGATGCTAGACCTTTGCCCCTGAACATACTCGCCGATTGTTAGGCGCAGGTTGAGACCTTGAACGACAGTTGGTAGGTCTTCCCTAAAACTAAACTGGGCATCTGATATGAGGTCCTTAATAGCTAGCTGCTCCATTAGTCTATTAATGGTACATTTCCTAAAGAGTTTGCCATGTTGTTATCAGGGTGATGTGCCTCTATGAACTGTGTACAAATGTTTCCCCTTTATTAAAAAAAAGGGAATAGCTGCACTTTTCCCACTTATAGGGGCATGTCTGGTATTGGTCATCAAGCTAAAGAGCATGATCGTAAGCAGGGCCAATGTAAAGAGGACAATCATGGCCCAGTTGGTTCCTGTATTCCTATGGGCAGGCTCTATAGTTCAGACAACTTCAACATCCCTCACAGTGAAATCCAAAGTGATAAGTGGTGTGGTAAGTCGGAAGAAGGAGGAAGAGAAAGAGGTGGCCTTTTTATCTGTGATTATATTCAAATAATAAAAAGACGGATCAGTCCCCACTAAAAGGGGGGTTTCCCTACCTAACAGAATCTAACTAGGGTGCTCATCATCAGTGAGGTCGTCCAAATCTGAATAGTCAGCCCTCCATCCAAAAACTACCCCACTCTGACCATACCACTAATTATCAACTAACAAAGCAGAAAGAGGTTCCAGGAAAATGACTCCCTTCTCCTGGATAGGCCTCCTCAGCCTTAATAGTCTTTCTTGAGATGATTCCTTTTGACATAGTTAATCAGTTCCATTAATTCCTCAAGGTCTCATTAATTCTCCTTTCTCTCAGGTAACTCTTACTTATTTACAGTTCCTTGTTTCCCTACTTAAGGGGTTTGAGCTGTATTCCTCTGTATGGATTTTCTTTACATCAATATCTCTCTTTCTTGTGCTTGTTTCACAGTCTCTCACTTCCCGGACACCAGTGTCCATGGTTTCTTTTACCACTTGGTTGTCTTATAAGTACTTCCCTTTCTGGGAACCCCGATGTAGGTTCTTCTGTTCCTCTTTGCTTTTGCCTTGGTCTTCCCAACCACTGGGACAAATGTGAGCAGTCTTTCTGGATTCAATATATACTCTGCTGCTTTCACACTTACTGCGACGAGTATGTTGAGCCCCTTTGGATTAGTTATACTCTTTGCTATTTTCACACTTACTGAGACAAGTATGATGAGTCTCCACGTGTTGGTTATACTCTTTGCTACTTTTACAGTTACTGAGACGAGTATGTGGGGTCTCTCGGTATTCATTATACTTGTTACTACTGTTGCTGGGACTAGTATGATTAATCTTTCCGTATGCTTGATACTCTCTACTGTTTAGCGTCTGCCTGTGGCCCCTCCCGGGTTTCCTGCCATTCCCGTTACCTCTAGCTTGTCGGGTTGGCGTCACTGGTTCTTCCTGTGTGGTCGGGATCACGTTGTCTCGATGAATGCTTCCAGCGCCTTCCTTTCCTTCTCTGCGGCTCCGCGGAGTATCCTGCAGGATGGTCTCTGCATCGTTGTCGGACAGAGGTGCACATCCTTGAGGTCATAGCACTACATGGCAATGCTTTCCACACACACGAGTCGGCTCCTGCACCTCTTTCCTCCTTCGTTATCTATGTCCTCTCAACCGAGTCCTTCCCAGAATGCCCTGACTTCTCTCTCTCAGGTTTGAACTTCCTGGGCTTCACCTGTTTGGTATACGAGCTTCTCTAATACAAGTCCTTCTTTGTTTTTTATGCATCCTAGCGGGGTTCTCCTTCTCTTTCTCTGGAGTATTCTTTATGATTCCATAGTTCCCACTCTTCACAGTATTCTTTATTTGCTATAGAGGAGTGGTCAGCATTACTCCTCCACTCTTCTTCTCAGTGGATTTTTACTATTTCAAGTGGTATCACAATAGCACACAGTGGTCTGTTTAGGTTGTGTCTTTTGAGCCAGTGATGGACTGAGGGGCCAGTGATGGTCTGAGGGGTTCATAGGAAAGTGGACATGGATTTCCTTCACAGAACGGGAGTCCTTGTCCCCGAGAGTCTCTTCCTGTGAGGTCCTGCTGCCTCCCACCTCTAGGGGGAATGTTGCATAGCCGGCTCCCCCTCCTAGCCTCACAAGGAAGAGACGAGATCCCATGAATCGTCACAGTGGGTTTTCGTTACTAACAATGTCACAACAAACCAAAGTACCCTTCTTCATCCTCAGCCCTTTGGCATCATTGACATATTCTTTCCATATCTGTGTGGCAATATCCTCCAACACTGAAGAGTGATGGAAGATTTTCAATTAATCCCAAGTGTTTGCATTGTTCTGGCCACTCAATTGTTTTACAGCCTGCTGTGCCATTACAGAAAAGACAAAATGATTTATAAATTAGATCTCATCCAACCCCAATGTGGCAGTCCACCCCTAAGTACTAGATCACATAATCAGATTATCAGCAGATCATATGATGAGAACACACTAAGGAAGTAAAACTAGGTTCTAGCACAGCAGGGTTTTCAGGATCACACAGTCGCTGCTTTATATCTATGTTGCCTAGATGTTCTATGTAAAAATCATAATAATAATGGTCACTGTACCCAGTTCCCTTGGAGGCATCCTAGTTATTTCACATATTGACTCGACTGGAACATCCCTGGTCCTCATGCTCAGCAAATCCCAGAAATAAGATTCTGGAGTTACCCCTCTGGAGCATTTAAGAAACATGAAGGGGAATTGATCTTTGTTACCCACAATGTCAGATTGAGCACATCTCGGGACCCACAAACACCCAATGCACCATTTCACTCTGGGAATAGTTATGATAATCTGCCTCATGCTCATTGGTTATACTTAAAACACATAGCTCCCATCCGGTTACAACATTTGTGTATAGTATGTACATAACGGAATCAATGCTATTTTCAAGCGCCATCCAGCTGGATGCCCTATCCCCACCCTCGTCTCATCCCAACCATTCAGCCCTCCCTCTTTTCTTTCACAGATGAATCCTGGAAAACTTGGTGGGCATACAATGCGCCAACCCTCAGACAAGCCAAGACCATCACAGTGCTGGTTTGGCACATTGTAAAAGCTCTATAACATAACTTATTCATATGAGCATAGGCAGCCTCTCTTCCCACTGGGGGATTTGGGCCCCTAGCTACACTACAATTTTCCAGAACTGTGAGGAGTGCATAGTCCCAGAAGCAGCCAATGGCTCCTTTACTCCATCCAGCTTTTCTTTAAACAAACCCCTCCTTAGAGCCTCTTCTTGCAGCACTGAAGTCAACCTTTTTACATATTCTTTGTCATTTAGCCAATCCCCTTTTTAACTATTAGAATCCAGTGAGTTATTAGTGCTTAGGGAAGTTTTAATACACTCTATAAAGAATGTGCAAACCTTCAATCTTACCATTGCCTGGTTTTTAGAGGCTGGTAATTTATTTAGTGATATTTATTTATAAATCAGCTACTAATGAATATAAATAAACTGCCCGCGTTTCAGAGTCCAGGCATTGAAAAATAAGGCTCCTGTCAAACTTGACATGCTTGGCATGCATGGCAGGCTGATCACTGTATTATTACTATACATTTTTGCAGTTGTTAGTGACTTAAAAGTATCCAGGTTTAGGGACCTGTGAGGAAAATAATTCCCTAACATAAGATCTATAGTTTAGCAGAGATGCTTGTGATCCCTCTTTAGGGCAGTCAATAACATTCCTCCTAATTCCTTTAGGACATGACCTCGGCCACAAAACAATCAATAATACTAGATGGTTTACCAATTTTAACTTGTACGACTTGTACAAACTGAATACTCTGGTTTGAGACTGCAGCATTCTTTAAGGTTTATAAGCCAAAAGGCCTGGGTGGCAATATAAACACTATAAACAGATGGGTTGAGATGGCAAGTTCGACCTTGGTCGCTACACCTTACCAGGAACAGCAGTGGTCATGGTTAGAGGTGGCAATCAACATGTTTAAAATAACAAGAGCCCCTTCTAACTATCTTTGAAACAACGTTAAAGCTGACCATTGCGTTGTGGAATGTATGCGGTCTTAAGAACCTACTAAAGGCCATCCAGAGTGACGTTTTCTTTCATGACAGGCATTTTCTTATGCTTCAGAAAACCATGGCTACTAAACACGTTGACATTGAAAGATTTGTATCTTTTTCCAAGGTTGCAAGGAGGGGACGAGAGGCAGACCTAGTGGTGGTTTGCTTATCTCAGTGGACTTCAGCTTAAAAGCACAGTGCACCGAGATAGCAACTGTCTCTGATAATGTTTCAGCAATTCGAGTGACTTCGGTACCCACGTGGAGGTCTCTTCTGCTTATTAATGTTCACTGGAACCCAGCTTCCACCACCAGTGCTGGAACATTTGAGGAAGTGGGTGTAGTTATAGCTAAATGGTTGGAGGCTGGGCTACCGCATAACATTATAGTTGGAGGGGACTTTAACTCAGACTGTTACTCGCGGATGAGTCTTGGGAACCGTTCTGCAGTGGGGGGACCAAATGGCTCGTGCTTGGTCTCACCAGATTGAAAGTGGCATACCACTTTGACCCAATGGGGCCTGAGTATCTGTCTTCCAGAGGGATCATTCGACACTGAGGCAACCTATAGTTGTCATATGGGAGGAGCTTGGCCATGGACAGATTACATATACGACTCCCAGGAGCTGGAGGGCCATTGCTCGTCCTTGAAATTGGGCGATCTAGGTACCAGCGATCATCTGACCTTGAACCTTTCTTGTAACCTTCCATCGGTCTCCACGCATCACACCTCTCCTTGGCCTTTTTGGATGTAGGGTGAGGGGGTCTGACAATACGATGGAATGTTTCTAACTGTTCCGCCTTTGTCAGGGCCCTACAAAGGGTAGTTGACAGGGAGGGGATTACTAAGCGGACAGTGTTGATAGAAAAATGTAATGAGTTGATCCTGAGGTGCTTAAGGGCTGTTCCTAGTAGGAAAAGGCTCTTACGATCCAAAACACATCTCCACGTCCAGGACTCTAGGATTACCTCAGCTAGACGAGAAAAAAGAAAACAGCTAAGGGATCTAAGGAAGGGACAACCTACTGATGAATCTTATTACAGGGCAAATAATGGAATTCAAACTAGACACACAAGCTATCTCAAATCCATCAGGCCGAGTAGGCTAATTAATGACAACTGGGGGATGCTGGAAATGCTTAAATCACGCACCAGTTTAGATTTCTTGACCATCATTAACAAAATGTTTGGCACTTGCATGCCTGAATTGGCCAATACGATTCCAGAGGAAACTTGGGTCGATTACTTCTCCGTGAAGTATTCAGCTTTGGTTACGACCCTCAACTGGGAGATGGAAACTCTGGGAAATGAGACCTTAATTTCTCATCCCTGGACAGAGGAGGTGGTAATTTGGGTCATTAACAAGGAAATGGCCTCTCGGACGCTAGGCCGGGATGTCTCTTTCCACATATCAATGCTTGTTCCAGGTTTCCCCCAACTGACATCTCATATCAGGAGAATTGTACCATATGTGCCTTTTCTTTTCACTTATATTCGGTCGGTACTTAAAATGACTTCTCAAATAGTCTTTAACGTGTTTGCATGTCCCGGGGCCCTTCCAGTTAGATAATATTTAAGGTAAGTCACAGCCCATTTATTGACCAAGGCTTTAAGCTCAAGAGTGCCATAATTGTTCTACTGGGAAAACAACATCTGGCTTACATAGAGGATAGTATGTTGTATACCATCATGATTTTGTGAAAGAACTGCACCTAACCCAGTATGTGAGTCATCTGTTTGTAGAATAAACTCCTGTCATGGTCATGAAGTCAGGGGCACAGGCATGCAGGGGTCACGTGCACAGGAGACCTGGGTGGACACCGTCCTGGTGCCTTGGGCGCCAGGCTCATTAACAAAAGAAAACAAGAACATCCATTTAACACCAAAAAGCTTTTATTATTGACAAAGCACTACAGGTGCATTAACCTTGACCATTCCATCCGTTAAGCAGGATGCATTAACCTTGAACATTCCATCCATTAAGCATCTCCAAGTGTATTCTTGGGTGTGGCTGCTAATGGATTGCCTTTGCACGTGCTCACTCTCTAGCAGCGGCAGGGTGTGGCTGGTAAGCCGGCCCTAATGGACGTGCCCACGATGTCAGCTATATAAGCTGCCCCAATCCTCAAGACAGACGCTTTGCATTATTCTGCACTTGCAAGCAGCGTAACTCTCACCGTTGCCTGACTTTAGACTTAACTTTGAAGATCCTGCTTCCTGGACATCCTGCTTCCTGCCAGCATACTTACCAACTGGGGGAAGCTGTTCTTACCTGTACATCTCTTCAACGAACCAAGTATTCATCTTTACACTTTCTGGAACACCGAAATCTTCATCTTGGCACCACAGCACGACACGCTCCATCGTCGACAGCAGCGCCTGCAAGGAAAAACAGAAGACAAGGTTAGACATCGAAGAAACAGTCAGTTTAAGGTTGTGCTTCGCCATACTTCGCGCTTTTCCTTAAACCATCACTTACCTGCTGTCGAACATTGCGGTAGCATCCATCTTCCATCCGGCCGTGTCTCGCGTCTCACAGCTGCATTGAGGCCGCATTTCCATCTAAGGGAAGAAAACAGAAGAGAGACATTATTGCAGGCATAAATAGGAGCAACATATACAGACATTAAACAGAATGAACAGCATCACAAGAGCTCAAGAAAGACTTACCAATCATAAGGAGAAGCATAGTCGCAGCTGGACTGGACTAATCCTTATCAGGGATCAGTGAAGGAACTAGATCCCATTCGACGCACCCCTGCCAGAAGAAGCAAACAGAGAGCTTATCATCCATAATTCACAGGAGCAGTATCACCACATACCACCGCTCATAGCTTTTCTACTGAGGGAGAGGCCTGAAGAGGGTGATTCAAGTTCAGGGAGGGCTGCAACATGCCCCAACGCCTCCGCAGAGACCAGGTGAGCGTAACAACTCCTTATTGAAATCTACTACTTTCAACACAGGCTCACTACATAGGATATGCTTAAGCTTATCAAAGCACCATTGATGTTCTTGCCATTTCATTTTCTGTGGTTCTGCATTTTTGAGTTTATCAGTAAGACAAGACGTAATAGATGAAACATTAGCAATAAAACATCTATAATATCCTACTAAACCCAAAAAGGCTCTTAGATATTTCTTTGTCCTGGGTATTGGAGTTTCCTTCACTGCTTTAACTTTTTCGGTTTGAGGTTGCACAGGCCCATAACCTATGAAAACATATTTGACTGCTGATCATGCCAGGTGGCATTTTTTTGAATTGGCTGCCAGTACCTTCTTTCCTTAAGGCTCAAGTGACTAAATAAAGAGGATACAAATTTTCTCTACATGATTTACTGTGTATAATGATATCATCAATGTAAATCCTGCAGAAGTAAACATAGGGTGGGAGGACTTTGTCCATTAACCTTTGAAGGGGAGCTAGAGCCCTGTGCAAACCAACAGGTTTTACCTTTAAACTGAAAAAGTCCTAGGAGTAGAACAGCTGTTTTTGGTTTATCATGGAGGATTAAAAGGAACCTGCTAGTAGCTTTTTGTCAAATCATTCATGGAGAAGTATACTGCATCCCCCAACCTATCATAGGATACTCAATTCTGTGCATGGGATAACTATCATGGAATACCTTGTTAACTTTTCTAAAGTCAATACAGAATCTCCATGATTGATTGATCTGGTTTAGAATCAAACACAATTGGTGAAGACCAAGAGCTTTGAGAGGGTTCTATACTCTCAGCCTTTAACATGGGTGCCAACTCCTCTTGAATGATATTCTTTCTAATCTCAGGTATTCAATAGGGTTTTAAATGAATACCCTTCCCAGGAGGAGTATGAATATAATGGTATACCCCTTTAACTCATCCAGGTTCTGCTCTATATACATCAGGGAACTGTTCTAAGAGATCCATTAGGTCCTGTTTTTGATTTTGAGCTAAATCTGAAGAAATTAAAGTGTTGCTGTCGTTTTCATCCGATAGCAGACTAGTTAACATTAATGAAACATCCTCAATGGGGTTTTCTCTCCATTCTTTAAGAACATTTACATGATATGTGTTTTATGTTTCTCTCTGGTGGAGAAACTGGATAATTATAGGGTCATTATTGTTCTTTAATATCATAAGTCCCATTCCATCTAGAAAGCAGAGGTAAGAAGGACTAATACTTTCCGACCAACAGAAAAAGATCTTAACACCGCTTTTTTATCATGGTAGCTCTTTTGATGTTCCCCTGTTCTAATGATGTTAGTCTGTATTGTAGAACGAACAGCTGCCATATGTTCTTTCAATCGTTGAGCTGTTGGGATAACGGTACAGCAGCGTGTTCTCAGTCTCCCAAGTTTTTGTCAACATTTCCAACACATCTCTTGGTTCTCTTCCATACAACAGTTCAAAGGGAGAAAATCCTGTGGAAGAATGGGGTGTTTTCCCTAACAGCAAAGAGGGCCCATGGTATCACAATATCCAAATTCTTCCCATCTGCTTCCACTAATTTCTTTAGAATGTGTTTTATGGTTTCATTAAAGCTTACAACAAAACCATCAGTTTGGGGTTGATAAATGGAAGTATGCAAAGTTTTAATCTGAAGAATTTAATTTACCTCTAATATAAATGTACTCATAAGAGTTGATCCTTGATCAGTTAAGATCTTCTTTGGAAAACCAACTCTTGAAAAGAAAGGAATTAGATGTTTTAAATGTGTTGTGAGGTATTATTCCGTAAGGGAAACGCTTCAGGGTAACGGGTTGCATAGTCCACTATCACTAGTATGTATTGGTTTCCCAACTTTGATAGTTCTAGGGGTCCAACTATATCCATAACAATACGTGAAAAAGGCACATCAATAATAGTTAGGGGTTGTAAAGGCGCTGGAGGAAACATTTGGGTACTTATTTTCTGACAAAGGGCATAAGTACTGACACAATTCTTTATATCAGCATATATTCCTGGGCAATAGAATCGGTTTGCAATTTGTGTTTGGGTTTTTAGCTGTTCCTAAATGCCCACCTGTCAGATGACATTAAGACATTTCTAAAGCAATTGTTTTATGACTTTTGGGTACCCCTATTTGTGACCTAGGAATACCTCGGCCCAACATCTCCCCTAAGTAGCAATTCAGTTTTTGGAAAATAAAATGGTCAACCCTTTTGTCTTCCTTTCTCTTCAGGGAATACCTGCAGAAAGGGTTCTACTAACAAGGCATAATTTCTTCGGGCAAAAGCTAGGTCTGGAAAAACCTCAGGGTCTTTGTCAGGTTGACCTTTACAGTTAGTTCCAGGGATGACTGTATATCGGTCTCTCCAAACCATTTTGTTGCTCTTCCAGTCTCCTCACACCCCTTGATCTCTTAGGGCTTAGGAAATAGAGCCTTCTCCAAGATCCCATGGGCTATTCTTCTCCCAGTTTTGATTTGGTAGGGTTTTCTTTCCACCATTTTGTATGGTCACTTATACATCTCCTCTATAATCAGGGTCTATGATGCTGCCTAATACATCTAAACCATATCGCCAGGCCAAACCTGACTTAGAGGTCAGTCTAATATAGGTTCTAAGAGAGGGCATAAGTACCAAATCAGTAGGTATCAAAGTTTGGTCCCCAGTGTCACGATCCTGCTCGCCTGCCACCCAGCATCGCTACATGTGCCTCTTCCTTTATTTCCTTGTTTTACCGCTGCAGTTTTGGACTAATCTAATTGCATGTTCCATTCAGGCTTTTGGGTTAAACCAGCAGATGCATTCTGGGACATGTAGGCTGTCCAAAAGGCAGAGGGCTGGAGGAGGCATACTAAATACATTTGTTTTCAGCAAGCTACTAAGAGCTGTAGAGGGCCTGATTGCATTCACCTGTTCCAAGCTACTGCAGGCTAGGCTGCAGAGAGCTGGAGAGCACTTGATTAGAAACCACTGCTGCTACTGCTGCAGTCTACTGAAGCCAGGGCTGGGGTTAATTGAACATAGCTGCCAGAGTCTGCAATCAGCTCCACCCTGCTGGCCTGCTGGCTGGGAGGGCCTTTATAAGCTCACTTTGAACAGAAGCAGTTGTCAGTCAACTGATTCCACTGGGAGTTCGTGCTGGTGCTCCTGTTACCAGTTTTTGACCTTTCCTGGTAATCCTCTTTTGGCCTTTTGATTCCTGTTGCTGTTGATGCTTGCAGCTCCCTCTCCAGTCTGCTGCAGCCTTCTGCCCTGCTCCTCTGGGCTCCCACCTGGCAGTTCTGCCACACTCTGCTGATTCTGCCATGCTCCTCTGGGCTCCCACCTGACGTCTCTGCCACACTCCTCTGCCTTCTGCCCTGTTCCTCTGGGTTCCTTGCCTTGCAACCTGCCTGTTCTAGCTTCTGATATCCTGTCCTGGTTATTTCTTTCAATGCTCGCTTTCTACTTGTATACATCTTGGTCCACTGTGGTGTCTCCACTTGAATCCGTTTTACAGTGTGACCCTAGGTTGGTCTCCGTTCAGATCAGATAAGGGAAGACTTCTGTTGCCTTCACCTAGTCCATGCAAGTACCTGCCTCAGTATATGGTCTTTCAGTTTTACCCTTGCACTGAGTACAACCGTTTCCTCGGCACAGCTAAGTCATGTTGTTGCTGTATGACTGTTGTTAAGAGTAATCTGCTGGTACCTATCCCAAGGGCTTTCCTTAATCCCTGGAGACCTCTTATCATATTCCAGTGCACCCTTATTTCTGATCAATCCAAGTTGCCCAGTGTACTTGCTTGTCTTTTCTATGTCTCTTTGTTTACAGCCTGCTCCTGCAGTTCCTGTGAATACATGTTTCAACTAACAGTTTGGTATGTATCTTTTAATCTGTTATATTCTAGCATTGTCTCCGGAATCTCCCTTAATCTACTTGCATACAGTGAGAGATAGCCTCTGCCCTGTACTCTCTGCCTAGACTTGTGACACACAGGTTGAATTAATTTTCCCCTACTACTACATAAATCACATCCTATAGAGTGTTCCGTGGCAATGGTAGAATTGAAGGCTCTCATACTACGGTTTTCAAATGTTAGGGTCTGCCAGTTTGTATAGACTGATTCCGATCCCACTTCTCTGACACTATATGTGAAGGGTCAGAAATGAGAGGTGGACATAAAGTGGTAATATCAACATTAGTCATTTTATTAACAAAAAGGGGTGTGTATAAAGGCCTAAATGTCCCTATCCTAAAGCAAATGATCTTCCTATAAAACTAAAACTAAAGTAGAATGACCTTGTCTCCAAACTAAATCTGAACCTCGCACTAACATACACAATCAAAAGGTGCAAGGTAAATTTTGGCAACTTCAATTCAACACAAATGTGCAAGAACTTAAACATATACTTCCACCTAAACAATATTTGTGTCCAGTGGTTTTGTTACTTTCCTCTGGAATATTTCAAGAGAATTGTTCAAAATGTTCTGTTTCAAGAACAGTCCCTTAAAGACAATGCAAATGTCTCTTTTTACCTAGTACTTTCCTCAGGATAGCAAACCAAATGGTTCTTCCACAACCCTAGGTGGAATATAACCACAGGGAAGTCTCTCCCAGTCTTTCAGGATGGCACAACAAAATGTCTTTTCTCCAGTAATGATTAAAGTATGACAAAAGGCATGTCTTTTCAAACTCGTTGGTTGACGTAATGTTCAATTGAAACAACAACTTAATATGACAAAGTTTCTCTTCAACACACCAGTTCAAATTGTGTTTCCTGGTATACTGTCCTGCCAGGAAACTTCTCAACTGAAACACTTGATATCCTAGTGTAATCTCCTGCCATGAATATCCCCACTGAAACACTTGATATCCTGTTTTTTCTCGCCTACCAGGAATATCTTCCTTTTGGCTCCCACAGATCCCCTGGTGTACTCTCCTGCCAGATATCTCTTTCCAAAAGGGTTCACTACCTGATACTCTTATCAGGTCTTTCCGAAACATTCATAGTCTTCTTAGGGATTACACAATTGTACTTTTACCATAGTATACCTTTTTTGACTTCAGGTACTACTTGTCACAACTTCCCCCATACTGACATCCCATGTATGAGGGTGTGTTGAAGCGCTGACTGTCAACCTTCCTTTCATTGTCCCTTGGCTCTTGCCAATGCTTATTCCAGGTGCAAAACAGGGGGGGGGGGGGTCTGGGAATCTCTCTACCAGTACGAACACAGCCCAATGACCTGTTCTTGGGTGATTAACCCCTGGGAGAGACTCTACCAAGTCTTTAGCTCACTGTCCCTTTCACAGAGAAGAAATGTCCCTGCATATCAGTCTTTGTCCTGCCCAGGGGCAGTCCAGCACCGAAATACTACGCAATTGTCCTCTGAACAAAAGTACCAACAGCAACCCCATACACGTGTTTCAGCCTTGTTGGGCATCATCAGTGAGCTGAAGCTGCGCCTCTCTAAGAACAGTGAGCAAGGGGTCTCCATCTGGATTGCCCTTTTAACTTAGGGTGAGACCCAAATTAAATTTATGCAAAACAAGGAGGGGGTCTGGGAATCTCTCTACCAGCATGAACAAAGCCCAATGACCTGTTCTTGGGTGAGTAACCCCTGGCAGAGACTCTACCAAGTCTTTAGCTCACTGTCCCTTTCACAGAAAAGAAATGTTCCTGCATATCAGTCTTTGTCCTGCCCAATGGCAGTCCAGCACCGAAATACTAGGCAA
Organism: Ambystoma mexicanum; assembly: GCF_040938575.1. Lineage (NCBI taxonomy): Eukaryota > Metazoa > Chordata > Amphibia > Caudata > Ambystomatidae > Ambystoma > Ambystoma mexicanum. The sequence continues at coordinate 720,322,997 of NC_090929.1, forward strand.
TTCTCCTCTGAACAAGAGTACCAACAGCAACCCCATACATGTGTTTCAGCCTTGTTGGACATCATCAGTGAGGACAAAGACTGATATGCAGGGACATTTCTTCTCTGTGAAAGGGACAGTGAGCTAAAGACTTAGTAGAGTTTCTCCCATGGATTACTCACCCAAGAACAGGTCATTGGGCTGTGCTCGTACTGATAGAGAGATTCCCAGACCCCCCCTTGTTTTGAATACATTTACATTGGGTCTCACCCTAAGTTAAAAGGGCAATCCAGACGTGGACCCCTTGCTCACTGTTCTTAGAGAGGCGCAGCTTCACCTCACTGACGATGCCCAACAAGGCTGAAACACTCGTATGGGGTTGCTGTTGGTACTCTTGTTCATAGGAGAACTGCCTAGTGTTTCGGTGCTGGACTGCCCCTGGGCAGGACAAAGACTGATATGCAGGGAAATGTCTTCTCTGTGAAAGGGACAGTGAGCTGAAGACTTGGTAGAGTCTCTCCCAGGGGTTACTCACCCAAGAACAGGTCATTGGGCTGTGTCCGTGCTGGTAGAGAGATTTCTAGACCCCCCACCCCCGTTTTGCTTATTCCAGGTGTCCTCCAACCGACTTCTGTAAGGAACTCATGGTGGCAACAGTAAAGACTGACACAAGTGATCACAATTCAAAGGTGTTTATTAAACTGTATGCAAGTTGGAAAAATTCCTATTCTAAACCTAAATCTAAGATGGGAGCAAGCGTTGACCATCAAATGAAAAATAAGGCAGGCCTAGTGGCGTCGTGTCAAATAAAAAGGGCTGATGCTAAGAAAAACCTATTGCCAATCCTTACAACTAATACAAAGAGGGCCTGGGGTCATTTTCAAGATAAGAAAGAAGTGTTCACAAATAATATGTCAGGATGGGGTAGCCTGGGTCTCCCTTCCCCATGTTTTAAGCATGGAGTAAGGCGAGATATTGGAGCACAGTACACTCTCGAGCTTTCCCAGCATGAGACAACAGTTCACTTCCGCTATCAGGTTTCTTTGATGGCCAAGTCTCCTTTATCAAAGGTCCCTTGCCTTCAAGGGCCTGATGTTTACGACAACCAAGTAAAAAGTTACTTTCACGTATACTCAGGGTGATGGATTCACCTCTGGGTCCCCCTCTTCCAAGCGCTGACCCTTCACAAATGGTATTCCACAAATCAAATAACAGTTTCTTCTCTTAATGGACTTTGGGTGATGGTTTCACCCCGGGATCACCCTCATTTGGGCTCGGACCCCTCCCGACTTTCCCTGCATATCAGTCTTTGTCCTGCCCAGGGGCAGTTCAGCACTGAAATACTAGGCAATTCTCCTCTGAACAAGAGTACCAACAGCAACCCCATACACGTGTTTCAGCCTTGTTGGGCATCATCAGCGAGGTGAAGCTGCGCCTCTCTACCGGTTTCACCATGGCTTTCAACAAAATATTTTGCTATCCTTTTCGTACAATGTCTTTTCAACGGTTTACTGTAAATCTCCCTTATTGGGTTCACTTCAAATGTTTCTTAGGACTTTAGACTTTGCCCCCTCTTCATCAGCATCCCTCCGCCGGGTTCACTCTAGCCAACTTTTACCATACACCTTTACTCTCTGATGATAAAGGATTCACTTTCAATGGTTTATTTACAGTTCTTAGGTCAGAGGGTTTTGATTGTACAGGGATTTTGCTAGACCTCTGTATGACCACTTTGACCTTTCTTGGCGGCTCTCCTTCGGGCTTCTGCTATCTGTAGTTTTATCAATATGGGGATAAACCAAAGTCTGTCGAGTTAGCACCCACATGGTGCCTGTTGCCTCTGCAGCTGGTCTTCCCTCAACACTTTATAGTACTTTGAACTCTTCCCAGTATACCACTTTTGTGAGTTCCATTTAAAACAGTTCGGTTCTTATCAGCTTTCCATTCGACTCACTGGCTGTGATGAACCACTTGGCTTTCCTAGTATCTAGAGACACGACTGGTACCACGGTAGCAGGAGTTTCCCTCGATCCGGATTATCAGGGTAGGCACGCTCCGTGTACCATTGGCATCTGCTGAAATACACTTGGGCTATTGTCCTCGGTTTTATGATTCCTTCTGTGGAGGTTTTGCGGGTCTGCATCGAAAAGGGCAAGGTGGTGTCTCTTCTTGTTTGCCTCTCGATATACGCCGCCTTTCTCCTCTTCTTGAACTGCCGTGGCAGATTAGCTGTCTCGTTGTGTGGTCTGCCTTGCTTGTACTGTGCTCTCTTGCTCCACTGTTTATCCCTGTGGGGATGGGAAAGGGCTGTGAGGTGTGTGTAATTCTAATCAATTGCCTGACTTTGCCTGGCCTTTCTATTGGGACATGTCAGGTAATCGGCTCTGGTGGTAGTCTGTTCTCTTCCGTGTTGTACGAAAGTGTTTGTGTCGGAAAAGGGGGAGGGGGGCAGTGTTTTTGAATGCCCTACGTGGTAGGATGGGGAAAAGGTGTTGAAAGAAGGGGATACCGCATTTCACCTGTCGGTGTCCCACTCCCTGAAGACCCCCCATCCAGGTGATCCTCCCTCACTGGTCCACCTCAGGAACTGGATCCAATAGCAATGGCTGTGTCCTGGCCACCTGAATAGCAGATCCCAGAGGACTAGCTAGGAAGACACCTTCACGTTTCTTAAGCATCTCATATCAGGAGAATTGTACAACCTTTGCTGCTTTGTTTCTATTCCAAGGTCGTTTGGCTTATGGCAATGCTGGTTCCTGGTTTCCCCCAACTGACATCTGATATCAGGAGAACTGTACCATGTTTGCCTTTTCTGTTCTCTCAGTAATATCTTTTGGATTAGGCAATGCTGGTTCCAGGTTTCCCCCAACTGACATCTCATATCAGGAGAATTGTGCCATATTTGCCTTTTCTTTTCACTTCTATTTGATCGATATTCAAAATTACTTCCCAAATAGTTTTTAATGTGTTTGCACATCCCGGGACCCCCTACTCAGTTAGGCTGACTCATCGGTTCACCATGCGACTGCTGTAAGGAGTTTTACTGGGCAAGTTTCTCCTTCTGGGCAGAGTCTCGTTGCGATCCCGCGTCGGCTTCTGTGCCCTTCGCCGACAGATCAGTGCAGCTCTGCAGGACCACGTCTCCCCTTGCCCCGCTGCGCACTGTTAACCTTAGCTTCACTGGAGTTCCTCTTCTATGGTCTCCAACGCCACCAGTCTGCTACTGGCAGACATTTCCCACTCTCCCCACGGCTCCTGTCCATGAGTTTGCCTCTGGATTTGCTTCCCGCTACGCGCACTCTGCAGCCTTTCTCCTCTCTCTTTGATCCTTCAGCTGCAGGTCATTTCCAGGTTTAAATGCCCTGCACAGCTGACTTGGATCCTAACAACTAGACTGCACATTACACTTGGGGCCACATTCACTCCACATTGACTCCTTGTTCCCTTCCTTGTCTCAGTACTTGAGGCTTTCTGGGACCTGCAGTCCAAGAAAGTTCTAAATGATTTCAAGTTACATTGTTGGACAGTTTTATGCAGACAACAATCACCATAGACTTTAGATGTTACATAACAACATTCTATCAAAGATTCTGAAATTAACGTTTCCTCCTCACGGAAAGGGGAAGAATACTGCGTCCCTCCCGTCGGAGTCACCACTCCCACCCGGTATTCATCTCCTCGCTCATAATCTTCCCTCCTGACAAAACCCCCAGGGTCAGGATCAGGTAGCGGCTGCCTTTCCCTGGTCATTTGGGAGGAGACCATCACCAGGGAATTATTGATGATTCTGTAGGATTCATCACAGTTAGCAGAGGAAATGGTCATGAATAGGGGTGCAGGGGAGTAGGAGTGCTCAGTGCTGAGTAGGAGCTGTGGGGAGGAGATAGGGCTGAAATGAGTAATTGGCGAGATGTTCTTTGAAAAGGAGGATCTTCCTGAAGTGTAGGAAGGAGGGGTGCAGTCTTATCTGCGTTGGCAACTTGTTTCAGAAACTGGCTGCATAGCAGACAAAGGCTAGTTTCAATTTTATTTCTCTCTTGCAGTTCTTTACTTCCATTCTAATAATGCCATGGCTTCTTGTGGTGCATTAAAGATGGTGATGTTTAAGGAAATGTGATGAGCGTCTGGTGACCTGTTCAGTTCAAGGTAGTTTTACTGCATGCCCTATCTTGAGTAGATGGTTTTAACGCTCTATTCTGGCATTTTCGAGTCATTAAGGAAATTGCTCTGGAAAATAAGTAACGCCACACATCACTTCACAGGGCTTCTTTTTAGAAATCTGTAGGGCAGCCAATTGTCGCAAATAGTCTGAGGTTTACAGGTTTGAAATCGATGTTGCAGCTGGAGTTTGTTTATTTTATTGTATTTATTTGCAGTTTTTTATAAGGCACAATTTGCAAATGCAGTCTCTTCATGCCCCTTTGTCCATATTTTGGAACCTTGAGGGTTTTCCTTACTGCATTCGATGTAATGCCAACTTGTCTAAAGTGTTCTATTGCAAATCCTAACTAGCTTGTAAAAGAACAAGCAAAAGGGTTCAAGGATGGTGATCTCAATTAATCTGAGTTCTACTATTCCTTAGATCTGTATTAACAGACCTCTTGTCTGGCTGTGAGAAGGGTGGCCTCAATCCTTAATCTGACACACTCATAGAAGTATTATTAAAATGTGGATAGGCTTAATGGCCTTTTAGTAGTATTAAAACAAGAGTTTGACCGTTTTGCATTAAAAAAGTAGCAAATGTCTGTTGAAAGGTGCAGACGCATGCCATCAGTTAGTACCAGGCCGAGTACAAGTAGGACTGTGAGTACTGTGGCAGTTCCTCTTTTTACAGTGGCAGGTGATGGATGCAATGCATATGAGCAGAGGTCTGCAGCCTTTGTCTCTCTAGATGTTTTAGGCAAGGACTCTCATCATCCCTAGCTAGCATGGTTAATGTTGAGGGATTATAAGATTTGTAGACCAAAACACCAGGATAGCCGCAGATGACGGGCACCTCCACACGAGCACTGAAGGTCTTTTACTACCATATGGGACACTAATAGGAGCCAATGGAAATTTTATTTAACTTCTAGCTTGCCTGTTAATGTATAATATTACATTTTACACTTCACTTGTTTAATTATGAAACTGCTATTACGTCATATTTTCTATAAATCACTGATTTGTGAATCTTCCTTTTTTATTTTGTTTTTCTTCTGTCACTTGTGGTCAAAGGTGACTATCTAATGATTCCCTGGACCAATCCAGGGATCAAGCCAGGGATCAAGCTCTCCACACTCAGCCATTAAACAAAAACCGCCTGTCATGCCTGCGCCATGGGCGCATACATTTACGATCAATATGGACTTTATTTTCCATTTGCGAGACTTTGGTGCTTTTCTATTTTTCCCAACAAACTACACTTACCACAATGCACTTGGCTATAACCATCTATTCCTGGCCATTCCTATTCGCCATCTTCGGAACTACAATCCCCAGAAGCCCCAGGGTTTTGCTCTGCTTCCACCAGCTCAGGGACAGAGAGGGAGGTGGCCGATTGTCTGCAGGTGTGCTGATCCAGGTGCGACCAATTAGCCTTCCTCTGTGCTGGGCTGGGCGGTATAAAAGCTGCTGCCTGCAAGGGCTCAGTCTCTTGCATTAGGAGTCTTTCCGGCACCTCTTTTGCTTCGAGCTACGGATCCTTGTATGCGGTTCCTCCTTAGTCCTGTTTTGGATCGAGTGCCCTGCCAGGCTCTCTGCATAGCAGCCAATCACGTTCAGCTGCTGCCTTCCGCCCTTGCCTTCCAGGCTCCTGCCTTGCAGCCGATCACGCTCCGCTGCTACCTTCCGTCCTTGCCTTCCAGGATCCAGCCTTGCAGCCGATCACGCTCCGCTGCTACCTTCCGTCCTTTCCTTCCAGGCTCCTGCCTTGCAGCCAATCACGCTCCGCTGCCTTCAACCTACAGTCTTCGTCCGCTGGGCTTCCAGTCTAGCATCCTTCTACAGTCCTCTGCAGTCTTCTACAGTCAGCGGCCCTGCCCCCCAGGGCTCACTCCTTGCTGCCTGGCCCTTCTGGGCTCCTTGCCGTGCAGTCTGTTTACTCCACTGCCTTAACCCCTTTCCCTCTGGGCTCTCTACCTTACTCTACCTTACAGCCCTGCTCCTGTGGGCTTGCTCATTGCTTTCCTGCTCCTCTGAGCTCTCAACCTTGTTCCTTACTGTCCTCTGCTATCCAATCCTGTTACACGACTTTCCCTTCATTTCCTTCTGCTAGTTTGCTATCAACTTCCTTTTCCTGGATTTGTCTGTTAGTATCTTCTCTTGTACTGTTTGTAGACCCTTTTGTACAGAGATTGTCTGTTGGTTTCCATCAGGCAACCTCTCCCCCTTCCCTTGTCTCGTTTCTACGTTACAGACACCCATAACTGTTGTTCCGAGTCATGAGCAAACAGCGTGGGCCTCTGTTATAGCAAACTGTGCAGAAGGCTAGAGTTTTTCCTTAGGTCCGTGGAATACTCTTTTCCTATATCTGCATACACCCCTAGAGGGAATCTATTCTGTTGTACCTTATTCCTTGCTACACTTGACTACTCTTCGTTCTCATTACTTTCAGCTGTGTGTGTACTATTCTGTCCACCTTACTTCGGCACAACCACCCGAAACCCTTCCTGGGTGTCCTGTGCCTCTCATTACAGGGTGTCATCCCGTGACACCGCCTTGTCAACAGAGCACGGATGTTAGCTGAGTAAAATGCCTACCTCTGTGTGCCATGGAAGAGGGAGTTTCTACAGCATTGAAACTTTAATGGATTCAGATGTATTGAACATTCCACTTCATCAGGCTGGGAATCCTCGGTTACAGTTTACCCTTGTTCCAATGGTTCCAATGGTAAAAGTAAAAATGCAGTCACTAGTGCATTCCATTGAACTCGTTTTGGTCCCCATGTCCCCTAGCCTATGGGACGTCGAGTGCCTTAGCTCCGCCCTCAAAGACCATGTACAGGGTATAACTGCACTTTGTGGTGTGAGGAGTCCTCGGCTAATTATGGAAGCATTCTTTAAGTTTCACTTATATCTACCGCCAGGTTTTTTACTCTTAGGATAGAAGCGCTTAGGAGCAAATAAGATTGATCTGTTCAAAGACTGTGCCATCCTAGAAAATGTGGTCAGAGGTTACTTCCACTTTCTCCTATTCGCCGATTATGACACTGAAGGAGTTTGGGGGGTCCAAAAAGTGCTTTTTCATTGCATGTGCCACTTGTGGCCGTAATAATGTGCTTGTCAGGGACAAGGATGAAGAATGCATATACTACTTACATCCACGCCACATTGTAGAGGACTGTGAAATATGCCATCGGTTCAGTGCAGAATCCTTGGGGATAGGTATAGAAGATTAATTTGATTGCTGAATGAGGACAAGTTTCCTGGTTCAGAGGCAAAGTCATTGAAATGCATGTCCATTTCCTCGCATAAAGAGAAACAAACAAGGTCCCACAGGTGGTCAAGATCTGAGAAGGGGGATAAAAGGGTGAAAGATATGTACCTGACCCCAGCTCAAGGAAAGGAACCCTCCCTTTGGACACACAGACCCATCCTTGAGTGGAAAAAAGCACCCGTCCTCCCTACCAGTATATAGTTTTCAATGACATTGTTGTCCTTGAGCTCTAAGCATAAAGAAATATCTTGCCACTCATCCACAACCCTCTTGCCTGCCACGTTGCCCTTTCCATCTATGACTACCTCCTCCTTGACCAAGAACACACCATCATTGTCATTGAGGACCCCCAGCAACACAGTCAATGGGCCTCATTCCGAATACGGCGGTAAGGGGTTAACAGTGCCAGTAAGGAAGCCGGTGCTGTTAACACCTTACTGCTGCATTCCGAGGTCCTTTAGCGGGTCCCGATAAGGGCGGCTGGTATCACCAGCCGCCCTTAGCAGGAGCGAGGTAATAACGGGCCTGTTATTAACGGGCCCGTTATTAGTTCCCTCCACATTCCCATGGAGGGCTCAATGGGAATGGGAATGGGGATGGCTTCCCCGAATGGGGAAATACTGGGTCCTTCAAGGTTGGAATGACCCGGTAAGCCCCCATTCAGGGAACCCCGACCCGGTATGCGCTATGGGGGTAGCCATGGCGCTAATAGCACCATGGCTACCTCCATTCTCGTAATGAGGCCCAATGTGTTGTTTCTCATGGTTGGCTATGGCTGCAGCTACATCATTGCCTACATAAACCTCAGTGACCTGGTATCTGCGAGCAAGCCTGTTCATTCCTCATCAACTAGCTCTGTGATGGTGGCCTTAGCCATGACTAGTATGGGAGATTCGCCCTCCATTGGACTGACTGTCGCTACTGATGCAATGTACCAAATAAAACCTGAAAATCAAGAAAAAGAAGTAGGGGAGCACAGTGGACACTGTTAGAGCAATTTCTTCCATTAACATCTCAATGGTGTTACCAGTCACCACAACATTCTGACTCCGAAGACTCAGTGATGGAGATGGAGACATGCACTACCAAGGAGCTAATGCCCATTGTAGGGAAAGGTTAAGGTAATCCTTTGCGGATCCCATTACAGGACCACGTCACAGCAAGACCATCTGTCGAGGGATCCCCTGTTCCACAGGGACAGCCATTACCTCGCAGAGAGATGGAACATCAGAGGAATCAGGCACAATTCTTCCTGACTGTGAAGGCCCTCCTGTCTCTCCAGACCTTATTATCAGTGCTTAATAGAAAGATTCTGCTTCCAGATATTTCCCAAAACCACCTGCTATTCCATATGCCTGAAGCCTTCCAGTGGCCATCATACTGACCCGAACTGCTGCGTCTGCTACCACCACAGGCTCCCATGGGGACAAGAGAGGGGAGTGTAGGAATGAACACTCTAAGCCTGTGGAACAGGAGGAAGGAGAGTCACACACACACACACGCACGCACAGACACACGCACACACATGAACACACACACACACAAACACACTTTCCAGAGGTCCGGACATCTCACCTGTTTCTTCTCACACTGACAACGACTGTAAAGGTGATAAGGGCTCTAATGAGGACTCTTGTGAATAACCAAGGCAAGTAAACCACAGTACAAAATAGTGGCTTTTCATGCCATGATGTCCAGGGCATGTACCATATTTGGACTCAACCCTACGTAATACAATTCAGTGCTTCCCTTTTGAACAGATGAACAAGAGAAGAAAGTCTGTGATGCCCATCCTAATTTCAATTTGCGGCTGGGACAAAGGCCTTCTAGTTATGCGCACTCTATTTGCAGAGCCCTCTTTCAGGGATCATCTTGAGAACAAATGTAACTCCAGAAAATGCAGCCAATTGTTTGCACAGTCAGTCCATAGCAGAGTCTGTGATCTCTGCAGCTGCTTAGCCACTCTCGGCAAACCCTTCATCTAAATGCTCTGTACCTCCAGTCAATGAAATGAGGGAAGACGGATGCCTTTGGTAAGAAGGTGTTAGCTGCAGAGGCAACCATAGGTAAGGTGGCTAATGCTTTGGCATTAGCTTCCAGATATAATGGGGAAAATGTGGCACAGCGAAACTCTGATTTAGGAATCTCTTCCAGGGGAAAATCCCCAGGAAATGGTGGAAGGTGAGGAAGCATCCAAACATGCCTTTAAGAATACCATGGACATGGAGGAAGGAAATAGGGGTGAAACAAGTGGTTTACTGAGCTGTGCTGCATAAACAAAGATGGCTGGGATGGAACGATTTCCATCTGGATGTTCGAGCGAAGGTGCTGGAAATGCCCGGCAAAATTGAACAATAATTTGGTAAGAACATAAATGAGATGCACAAGGCCACAATACGACCAGGTCCCTGGTTTTGTACAACAAACTAAGGATGATCAGCCTTTTTGATATTCACAGCAGGTCTACCTCTCCAGGGATAGGACTCTGAACTTACCACCAACCGTATCACAGTCAGGGGTACTGCAGAAAGAATCAGGGGTACCAAATAACAGGGGGACACAAAGGGCTGGCTCAGGCCAAGAGCCAAATTTAATTACAGGCTTCACTATCGATCCATACCTCCTCCTACACAACATGCTGCCATTTCGAGGGAGGATAGTGAAATTATACAATAAACGGGTGACAATAATGTTGGATAAATGAGTGTTGTCCATCATAAAAAGGGCCACACCTTAGAATTCAAAGGGAAACCAAAGATCCTACCTGCCAAGGCACAGCTACAAAACCAAGAAAGCTATTGGAAGGAAGTTTTCCCCTGCTCCTAAAAAGCCATAATCGAAAGGGTGCTAGCCCCTGTAAACAATCTATGGGTGTCCTCCAGATACTTTCTGTTGAGGAAGCTAGATCACAGATGGAGGCAAATCATGGTCTTAAAGGTATTAAACACATTTAATTAAACAAACAAACAGAGGTTCAAGATAGAAACCCTCTAGAGCATCATTGCTCTTCTACAAGAATGTTTCTTAGTGTCTCTCAATCTGCAAGACACTTAGGGGGTAATTCATAGAAATCAGTGCCCAAGTGGCGCACGCGGCTGGTGCACAGTGTGTGCGTGCGGCAGTCTGCGCCAGCCGCATGTGCCTAAACCCATTTCAGCGCACAGCGTATTCATGGATTTCAACATCCATAACCAGCCGTGGCGCAGCGACACCTGCAGCAGCGCCAGTTACGCCCCCAACCCTGCCCCATGCGCCATGAACAGCGCACAAATCCAGTACATGGTGCAAAGGCCAGTAGACCAGCATACAGCCCCCCAACCATGAAAACGCTTGTAAAACTCCCTACGCATGCCCCAGAATACACGTACCCCGCTCGCGGCAGCAAAAACGCATGCAAAACTCCCCACGCACCCCTCTGAATAAACGTACCCCACTCGCGCCAGCAAAAACGCGTGTTAAACTCCCCCCACATGCCCCAGAATACACTACCCTGCTCGCGCCAGGTAAATAGCATAGAAAAAGCACCCCCCCTGTGGCATGGGCTGCCTGTGGGGCATGCCCAGGGTGGATGGGGTGCCTGCATGTAATTGGGGGTGCGCTGGAAGTTTCACACGCGATAGGCTCTGTGCGAGCACGGTACGTGTATTTGGGGGGTGCGCAGGAAGTTTCACACGCGATAGGCCATGTGCGAGCGGGTATGTGTATTTGGGTGGTGCGCGGGAAGTTTCACAAGTGATAGGCCCTGTGCGAGCGGCGTATGTGTATTTGGGGGGTGCACAGGAAGTTTCACACGCGATAGGCCCTGTGCGAGCGGGGTACATGTATTTGGGGGGGTGCGTGGGAAGTTTCACACGCGATAGGCCCTGTGCGAGCAGGGTACGTGTATCTGGGGGTGCGTGGGAAGTTTCACACGTGATTGGCCCTGTGCGAGCGGGGTACGTGTATTTGGGGGGTGCGCGGGAAGTTTCACACGCGATAGGCCCTGTGCGAGAGGGTTATGTGTATTTGGGGGGTGCGCAGGAAGTTTCACACGCGGTAGGCCCTGTGCGAGTGGGGTATGTGTATTTGGGGGGTACGTGGGAAGTTTCACATGCGATAGGCCCTGTGCGAGCGCGGTACGTGTATTTGGGGGGTGCGCGGGAAGTTTCACATGTGATAGGCCCTGTGCGAGAGGGGTATGTGTATTTGGGGGTGCGCAGGAAGTTTCACACGCGGTAGGCCCTGTGCGAGTGGGGTATGTGTATTTGGGGGGTACGTGGGAAGTTTCACATGCGATAGGCCCTGTGCGAGCGGGGTACGTGTATTTGGGGGGTGCGCGGGAAGTTTCACATGTGATAGGCCCTCTGCTAGTGGGGTAAGTGTATTCTGGGGGTGCGCAGGGAGTTTTACATGCGAATTCGCTAGAGCGAGCGGGCTACGTGTATTCCTGGGGTGTGCGGGAGTACCACATGCGAATTGGCAGTATGGGTCCTCCAGGTGTGCCTTCTCCCCCCTCCCCAGGCCCTGCAGGCAGCCTATACCACAGCAGACTACCCTGCACCCCTGCCCATGCCCCGCAGGCAGCCCATACACCCTGGCCATGCACACATGGCACCATGCACTAGTGAGCCCTGACTCATGTCCCCCTGCACCCCCACCCCCCAGCATTGACGGGCACCTGCCAGCAGGCCCCGACTCATGTCCCCCTGCACCCCCACCCCCCAGCATTGACGGGCACTTGCCAGCAGGCCCCGACTCATGTCCCCCTGCACCCCCACCTCCCCAGCATTGACGGGCACCTGCCAGCAGGCCCTGACACATGTCCCCCTGCACCCCCACCCCCCAGCATTGTCATGTCCCCCCAACCCCCAAACCCCCCAGCATTGACGGGCACCTGCCAGCAGGCCCGGACTCATGTCCCCCTGCACCCCCACACCCCCAGCATTGACGGGCACTTGCCAGCAGGCCCCGACTCATGTCCCCCTGCACCCCCATCCCCCCAGCATTGACGGGCACCTGCCAGCAGGCCCTGACTCATGTCCCCCTGCACCCCCACCCACCCAGCATTGACTGGCACCTGCCAGCAGGCCCCGACTCATGTCCCCCTGCACACCCACCCCCCAGCATTGACGGGCACCTGCCAGCAGGCCCCGACTCATGTCCCCCTGCACCCCCACACCCCCCAGCATTGAGGGGCACCTGCCAGCAGGCCCCGACTCATGTCCCCCTGCACCTCCACCCCCCCAGCATTGACGGGCACCTGCCAGCAGGCCCTGACACATGTCCCCCTGCACCCCCAGCATTGTCATGTCCCCCTGCACCCCCAACCCCACAGCATTGACGGCCACCTGCCAGCAGGCCCGGACTCATGTCCCCCTGCACCCCCACCCCACCAGCATTGACAGCGCACTTGCCAGCAGGCCCCGACTCATGTCCCCCTGCACCCCCACCGCCCCAGCATTGACGGGCACCTGCCAGCAGGCCCCGACTCATGTCCCCCTGCACCCCCACCCCCCAGCATTGACGGGCACCTGCCAGCAGGCCCCGACTCATGTCCCCCTGCACCCCCACCCCCCAGCATTGTCGTGTCCCCCTGCACCCCCACCTCCCCAGCATTGACGGGCACCTGCCAGCAGGCCCCGACTCATGTCCCCCCCAACATGTCATCATGATCCACAATCATGAGCCTTATGGCCACCCAAATCACACCCCACGCCACCCCTGTCCAAACACCCAACCAAGTATTCAATCCACCCCACATAGAAATGCCAATCACATGATACAACCCAAATGGCAAGTATGCACATTAACACATGTCCGTCACACACACAATGGGTGCAAGTGAATGAGAAAACACACATCGTGACATGCATGAAACCAATGAGAGAAAACCACGCATTGAAGTAAGAAAAAAATATGTATTGAACACAAAAGCAAGGGGATTAAATGAAATCACACAACAATGTAAATAATAAATAAAAAGCGGCATGTCCCAATAAAAACAAAAAAATCATGAAAGCACAATCCAAATAAATCCAAATGAAAATTGGTCCAAAGTGTCCGTCCAGCAAACCAAATCCAAAAATAAATATAAGAATAATCCATTGTTCCATGGTGAACCAAAAATAAAATGATGAGAAATGCAGTCCCCAACTATATACAAAGATCAAATCCAGGGTCCATAAGCCCAACTATAGAAAGGAAACCTACAAAAAAACCCTATCTAATAAAGAACTATCTACAAAAAGGTGGGGCATAGTCCAAGCGCCCCAAATGAAAGAAAAACATAAATGAAACCTAACACTAACTAACTATATACAATGGCGGCGGGCAAGTCCTACGGGTCACTAGTTGATTTCCCGGGCCAGGGCATCATCGAACTCCTGTTCAACGTCCTGGAGGCGAGCCTGTTCCCTGGCCCCGAAGTCTCGCAGGGATAATGCCATGTCCACCTCCAACTCCCTGCGAATTCCCTCAAGGCACTCAGCTCGCCTCAGCGCCATCCGCATGGAGTTCTCTGCCCTGGCCATGTGAGCCATGCTTCCTCAGCCCGCCGCCGCTCCGCTGGCCCAACCACTGCCAAATGGAAGACACTCCTATTCCAGGGTCCTCCTGCCCTCCGGCTGATGCCTGCCCCTCTGATGTTGATGGCCCCCAGCCATGATGTCTCCCACGTTGAGCGTGCTGCTGCCTCCGACGCAACTGCCTCTGCCAGCACGACTGCATCCAGGCTGATGGAATCCACCGGCGCCGTCGTCCACGTGCCCTGCCCGATGCTGCCGGCAGATCCTCCAATTGCTGGGGCCCAGTTGCTGGGGTGTTCAACCCTGCTGGACCTCTGACCCCCGACTGTGGCAGGGATGTGATCTCCACCGAGCTGGCTCAGTTGGTAAGGGCAGGTCCACAGGGGGCCCTGGTGGCATCTGGGCCAGAAGACGGCATGGAGAACGACTGGTGCATAGTCTCCACAGAGGAGGAGAGGGCCGCCAGAGTGCCCGACACGTGTGAAACCCCCAACCAAGGCCCTCCCAACTGGCCCACGTTGGCACGCAGCTCTTCATGATGACGTGTTGCTCCCCCCAGGAAGCACGCACGTCATCACGAATGTCACGCGTGTGCAACGCAGCACCAATCAGGACGGTCTCCATACAGTCACTGGTCCCCTCGTCCGTAGGTAGAGGAGTGTCAGATGAAGTGGACCTCCCCCCTACCTGCGAACGGGCCTGGGATGGGGCATCCCTGTTGGTGCATGGTGGTGCAGTCACAGTGTCAGGGACAGTGACATGCACAGGCCCCTCCACGGCAACCTGTGCTGCCTCCTGCCCCTGCCCCTGAACTGCACCACTTGCAATTGTGGTACCGCCCCCACCAGGCCCCATGCGCCGCTCAGTAGCGGCCTCCTCCTCCTCTGTGGAAACCACCAATCTGAATGGCTCCACTCTGTCTTCTGCCATCGCAAGCCCCTCTGGGGGCTCACCCACCCATTCTGCTGCAGCCGTAGTGGCAGACGCGGCACCAGTCCCCTCGCTCCCAGATTATGGTAATTCCTGGGAGGGTGACTGGGCCTTGTGTCGCCGGCCGGTGGAGGCATCCCCGCCGCTTTGCTTCTCAGTGCCGTCTCCGCCCTCTTCTTCACTCGCCGCTGTGTAGAGGGAGACATAGAACACAAGCATCAGGGTAATGTACAATAGTCGCCTAGAGAGGAAGCAATAGCACATGAGTGGCACTGTCAAACGTCACTTCCATCATGTACCTCCACAACACATGGGTCAGTGCAGGCAACACACATGCAGAAACAGCCATGGCCCATGCAAAGAACATTTGCATACATGTCCAAGGAACTGTTGAAACATACAATGGTGGTTCGAAACTCACATGCATCATGGCTCATACTGATCACATGCACATACATCACTGTAGTCTCATCCATCTGGCCTCGTACACCCCAGACACAGTGGAGACAAGGATGACTAGGCTGCATCAGTGAATCGAAACATTGTCACGGACATGTGTCATGCATCCATGGCGTTTACAAGTCACACACACGCTACTCAGACACATAGACATGTACACCATACATGTCCTTGACAGCAGCACCCATCTCTCACACCCCATCCAACAACAGAGACAGGCATGCATTCATGTGTGCATTCCACATGTTGCCCCGCATGTTGCATTGTAACACATGCACCATCCATGTGGTTCACGCATGGCTGGTCTCACATGCAGCACCATGATGTCCCTGCACACACACATCCATACATGGCTAATGTCACACATACAGGCAAGTAGCTGACTACCAGCACACTGCAACATGCCCTGTTTCACACAGCAGTGCATGGCCACTTACCGCTCGACTCCAGACGGGCCTGCATCCTGAGGATCTGGTGGCAAAGCACTGGGCGAATGCGCTCCAGAACCCTCATCTGCTGGTTGGTAAGCTGGCCCCGGCGTCCCACTGCATCCTCTGCCTCTAAGAGGCGCCGGGCCTTCTTGAGGGTCCTGGACTTGTAGTCCTCCAAGTGGTTCGGGATGTGTTTAATGTCGTGGGGTGCCACCCCCTCCGTGTTGATGGCACCCACTATGTCCGTCCAGATCCTCCTCCGTCCTTCCTTGTCGGCGCGCAATGGTGTGAAGAGGGCATCATACTGCCCCAGGACTTGCTCCACCAGGATGCCAACTTCTTCGGAAGTGAAGCTGGCAGCCCTCTGCCTCTCTGGCTGGGGTTGCCACTGGTGCCGGAAGATGTTGTGTCGGACATGGCAACTCCAGAGGCAGGTGTGGGTGGGCAACCGGGTCCTGAGGTTGGGCTGTGGAGTGATGGAACACCAGTCGGGAGTCTTCTGTTCCAGCAGGGGTGATCACTGCAACTGGACCCCTGCAGATGGCAGATGTGCAGGCACCAAATGGCAGGGCACGGTGGCAGCAGGCAGGCAGGCAGGCAGCAGCAGATGGCTCGTGGGAGGCTGCTCGAGGCTCTTGGGGGCAGGAAAATGGCCTTCTGGGCAGGAGCGTGTCTTCCGTGTGTTGTCGGGTGGCCAGCTTGATACGGAGTGATTTGGCACATGAAAAAACTGCACGTCAGCGTGTAATTCGAGGAAAGGACCTTAGCGCATAAGCGCATCTGTGACGTTACATGCAGGGGCATTCCCCTCGTGACGGATGCGTAGTGAATCAGCACGTGAAAAAAATACACGTCCGTGTGTGAATGCATGTAATCCGAGGAAAGGGCCTAAGCGCGTAAAAGAAGTGACGCGCACGTGTGTCCCTCAGCACGGATTAAAGGTGAGCGGGTCCGGGCAGTTCGCTGCGCGTGACTTTCGTGGAGACCGACGTGTGTGTTGCTACTTCGTGTTGTTTCGCGCGCCATCACAACTTCACAGCGGATAAAGGATGTATCTCTTCTTTTGGCGGGGGTTTTGGCTACGCGTGTTTTTCATTATCACGTTAGCACGCTATTTTTCCCACTGCGGGTGCCCCTGTGTATCGCGTACCCGTTTTTGAGGTCATAGTAGCCTGCGTGTCCCACGCGTATGTGTTTTTCGTGTCCCTGGGTGCCACCGCGTAATGCGGGAGGTTAATTCCACACATGTGGGCTACCGGGGGTTGCATGCACGGTTTTACAGCAGTTTTGGGGTGCCTGAGCATTGCGTGACCCATCACTTCATCATCGGGGTCACATACAGCCTTGCAGGTGCAGGGGTGCTGTTAACATCTTGTATCCCACCCCCTTCATTCCAATTGCCCAGGACAATTGTCGTGAACACCTCCCATTGGCACTACTCCATCTGTGCCGGCACAACTCCATCTGTGCCATGGGTGGGAGGCCACGAAAGGTGAGAGGTGCCTCAGCTGGGTGTACTCCACGTGGCAGGCATGGTCAGGGACGTGGCCAGGGTGACCAGGAAGTAGGGGGACTCCAGGGTGTCCCTGGCGGCTGCAGAGGGGGAAGAGGCAGGGGTAGGCAGCTCGGCACAATGTTGTGCCACGTGTTGGTGCAGTCATGCCACCACACCCTGCGGCTGCGAGAGATGCAGTACTTGCATCTGGCACTGGCACCCATGTGACCCGGCAGTCCGTTTCATCGACTGCCATGGGCCGAAGGGTAGTGGTAGCTGCAGGTGCAGCTGTGGACACCACCACCCAGGCTCAGGGTCTGCCAGCGGCACTTGAAGAGTCCATGGAAGATTTCCAGGTGGTCAGGAGGCACACCGTAGGTGCACGCAGGGCTGCCCTGACCAAGGCACGTGTCCCTGGGGCAGTGATGTCATCTGCTGCCCCGACCAGCCGGGTGATGGCAAGTGTTGGGGGAAGAGGCAGCCGACACCACCCCGGTTGTGAGTCTACCAACCAGGACAGTCCCGGTCAATGACCCTGGCACAGCGGATGTTGCTGCGCAGGGTCCATTCCAGGGCACCCAGCAGCCACTGACGCAAGTCAGGGGTCCACTACATGTTCCACCTGCCACTCCCTCGGCTCATTCCACCAGCGCCACTGCCCATACTGATCAGGGCGGCATTTGCCAGCCAGGGTCCGGACCAGCGTCCAAGAGGAGGAAGGTTGCACCAGCAGTAGAGGTTGGGACCCCAGACACAGCTATGGCCTCCTGCACATCGAGGAAGAAGCCTTTCTGCAAGCAGGAACTGGACTTCCTCATGGACTACGTGCGGGAAAACAACCGTGACATGCTAGTGGGGACGAATTGTCAAACTACGGCTGCCCATCGTAATACCCACTGGAAGCAAGTTGCAGATGATGTGAGTGCATTCGGCCATGAGGTGCGCACAGCACAAGACTGCAAAAAGCGTTGGAATGACCTCAAACGCAGCACTAAGGCAAAGCGTGCCTCTAATTACAACATGACTCTGGTGACTGGCAGTGGGCCACCACCTGAGGAGGGTAAACTCACTTTGCATGTGGCACTCATTGCGTAGTTCATACCAACAGAATTGGTCGAAGGAGTGGGAGAGATGCCGGACTTTGATGCCCCGTCCAGTGAGTGTTGTTGCCTGTTGGTCGACAACATGTGTGTTTTGCTTGTGTGATGTGTTGTGCTTGACTGCCACAGCATGTCGTGCTTACATGGTTTTCATGCACATTGCACGTGATGCCTGGACTTGCCCTTGCACTGCCTTCAAGTCAACTGATACACATCATGATGTACCTGTTCATGTAGATAGTGGATAACGTACACGTGTCCTGCACTGCATCAACCCACTTCTGAGCCGTGTAACACCGTTCTACATGCCTAGTCCCTGATGCTATGTCAAAGTGACCTTGCATGCATGCCAGGTTCACATTTGTGTGTGACATGTGTTATCAGTCTGTGTGATGTCTATGTGTGTGTGTTATGTGCTTCTGACATGTGTACTAATGTACATTTTCTCCACTTTCCAGATGATGACGCAATGGAGCCAGAGATGGTGTTGTCATGTCAGACACAGGTTTGTTATCACACCAGCAACCCAGCACAAGTGGGGGTTGTGGGGTGGTAGACCACGAAAACCCACACGTGTTACAGACAATCTTGTCTGTGGCTGGCAAGGAGTCAAGCCCGGACGATCACTCTGACGACAATGTCGAGTTGGATGTGCATCAGGTCCATTTGTCTGGGATGAGTGATTCAGATGTGGACGCTCCTCTGTCTGCAACACCTGACACTGAGGGGCCAGACGGTGGTGGGACCTCCGCCTGTGGTGGATCGGGACGCAGGGTCACCCTCCACACCAGTCGCTGATGTGCCTGGGACATCACATCGACGGGGGAATGTAGTCCTGCTGCCGCGGGCGGTGCCAACCCAACAAGGACGGCCGGTCCTTGGGACCCGCAGGTGTCAAGCCCAGCAACGCGGTGGCCACGCGCCACCGAGGTATACTGAGTGGGAGCAAGACATGACTGCCAATTCAGAACGCCAGGGGGCAGCAATTGAAAACATCTCTGTGAGCATGGAGCGTGTGGCCCAATCCGTGCTCCCCGTCGCTAGGCAGATGCTTCTCCAGAAGCGGGTGGCACAGTCCATGGCCTGCTCGCTCAGGCTGGGCATGGCGGCCTCAGACATGGCACGCCAGGCTGAAATGTCTTTACGTCAAGCAATTGCTGCTCACGCAGAGGCACACATGGAGGACCTGAAGGCTGAGTATGAATCCCTCAGATCCACTATGGGTGTCCTCTTGATGTCCAGAGTAAGCGGTCAGAGGAGAGGTTTGCGCAGCTTGAGCGTACTATCTCGGCTGAGCTACCTGCTTGCCGGGAGGTGCATCAGTTGTCCAGCCAGGCCACGCAGGAAGAACTCCGTGTTACACATGCTACCTTGCAAGAGGTAGCATGCGTATCACAAGAGGTTCTGCATGCTGACCTACATGTCATCGCCGCACAGAACCAAGCTCACCCGTCCGGCAGACTTGCTGCCGACGAGGGGCAAGCTGCGCCTAGGCGTGGTCAGGCTCCTGTACCACGTCTACCTTTTCAGGTAGAGGCTGACTTGGACGACCGCATGTGGATGTTGAGCTGCACCCTGTACCCCCCCCCCCCCAGGTTGTATGTGGCCATTTTTTATTTTTCATTTTAGTTTAGTTAGTTAACATTGTTTTTGATAGTTAGTTTAATTAGGTAATGTAGGTTTTTTATAGTTAGTTTAATTAGTTAATATAGTTTAAAATTGCTTTTCTATTGTGCATTCATGTGACGGTGTGGTGCTTTGTGGCTTTTGAAAGCATCCACTGTGTGTTCCAGCTGGGCCCTTCAAGCGTGTCTCGTGTATGTGTTTGCAGCTTGGGGTCCTGACTCACATGGGCCACTCCTGCTTCCCTTATCCATGGGCTCACAAGGATGGTTCAGTGTTACAGTCATTTACACAAGGGCTTTGGACTGTCATATCTGTGGCCTGTCTGCTGCTGTACTACTTGTGTTAACACCCCAAGTGGGGATTGTGGGGGTTTTATCCACGCCATGTCTGCATTAGATTTGCTTGGGTTCATGAATGATGTGTCCATTAATTGATATTCATTGTGCTGTATGTTTATTTTCTTTCCTGTACATGTGCTTGATGCACTTCATGCTGTAGACAGTGGCCGGCACCCTTTGCATGTCAAAGTCACACTGATGTTGGGAGGAGTTCTGATGTAGGTGTCTGACATGGCCCAGCCACAACAAGCATGAAAAGACACACACAGGGAACTTTCCTGTGTTAATTATATGGTTTGTGCCCTTTCTGCAGGAGTATGAGCCTCCAGACCACCTTTGCCAGCAGACATGGGCCATTGTACGACATACAGCTGGCCACGTTCGGTGGGGCAGACATGCATATGTGTGCACAAGCAGTGCCACAGGGCTTGTGCTCAGACGTCCAACAGAAGCAGACGTGTTTCCAGGAGCTCCAGGCAAGGTGAGCAGCACAAGGGGGCCACACCGCAGCCAAGCTTCCACCAGGCCACTTGCACATGCATGCTAAGTAGCGCCACTGATGGGGAGCTTGGACAGATATTGTTGTTGAAGCGCACAGTACAGCTAAGATGCGTTGAGGGACAAATGGCAATTTGCTTACCAAGTTGTCAGGGGCACACGCAGGGGCTGTCGCACATATCCTCCGGTCCACCCTGCTCAATAGAAGCAGAGTCATTAGCGCAGTAGCGTTCCTAGCCAGAAAATGAAGCAGCGCACAGGGACACCCAGCGAGGCACAGACTCGTGTGCAGTGCATATCATTTACATGTGCAAATTGACACGTGCACTACCTATTTTAATCTGCGGATGCCAGAACACAACTTGTACTGAAGTCGCACCTCGCTATACGCGTCTAGCTGCTCACCCAGGGACCATTGTATGATGTGTGATTCTTGACGCATTGGTCTTCCATTTGCCGCGCGTCCACATGCGCCTGCTTTACTGCATTGACATTGTATGGACCATCACAGAGGCAAGCTAACGTATGGGTACAAAGCAGCAGACAACAAGAGTGTTTGTTTGTGGAGGAGTCACTTACTTTGGGACATTTATGGTGTTGCGTGTGTGTGTTGTAGACACACACAGATTAGTAACTCACACTCTCTTTGCAGCATTGAACTGCTCCTGTTACCGGACCTGAGAGTGCGCAGGCAGGAAGCCAGCACTCACCCCAGAGATAAGTCTCTCTTTGGCTTGCATTTGACTCATTTGGTACAATGTGCATGATGAACATGTTTTGTCTGATTGAGTATGTGTTATTGTGAATAAGTTTTTTTTGTATTTTCCCTACTTTCCCTTGACAATCCTACTCCCCTCTCCTGCCCCGCTTTCCGGTTATCCTGAATACCAATGCCTGTCCAAACAACATATCCCTGACCCTCCTTCCCCACCGGGGTCTCAGAGGCCTGTGTAAGTTTGACCTTGCAGGCGCCCAGACCACGGAGGGGGTGGTTGGTTCGTGCCACTCCTGCGCCTGGACACCCGAGCTGTGACACAACCCATCAGTTGGTGCATCATCATTGTATATTTTGTACCGAACATGATACCCATCCTGTTGTGGCATTGTTGAACTGTGCTACCTTGGTTGTTGTATCATTGTGCTTGGACATGTGCTTGGACATTTTCTGCTACTTCAAGTCATCTACTGGAGACTCTTCCAGGGTTTTTGGTTGCCTACAGGTTTTTTCCATGGTTTGGGGGTTTGGCTCCTTGGAGTTCTCTGGGATTTGGTTTTTTTGGCCAGTCAAGGTGGCCTCTGAGGGGGCTGGACCCTATTTACACACAAGGTGGAACATGGAGACCAAGGGGTAGGGTGATGTTGTGGCCAGGTATTCTTGAAGGAAGAAGGCTACATACCCCAGACACAGTTGTTCAGTAGGTCATGGTGATGTGTGAAGGAGGGAGGGCCTTTTGTTGTTGGACAGTGGCTTAGACTACAGTGTTTTGGGCACCCTGACATTGTAATTGTAGGGTACTATGTACATGATGTGTTCTGCTGGTCAATGCCTGTTCCTGTGTTGTCTTTACTTTTCAGGTGTGAAGAGATTGGTGTGGTTTGACATGCTGGGGTGTACACATGGGCAATGTTCACATGTGATGTGTACAGGACACTGAGGTTCACTTGATGTCACATGCATGTATTGAGTGGATGTCCCTACTGACACACGCAGTTGCACAATGATCCACCACATGTACAACCACCCTTCCATGGCCACGGGTGCACACAGATTGCCTTCTGGGGCCCGCTGTGTCCCTGCAGCACATGATCTATGACCATTTGGGGATCCTGTACATGCGTCAATTGGTTATTTTTTTAATTAGTCCTTTTCATGTGATGCTCAAGGTGTATCTCCAACACACAATGGCTGCTCACTGTGCTGTGTGCTGAGCAGTGTGTTGCAGTTGACACACACGGCACACAGGTTCGGGAGTAGGGATTTTGCCTTGCCCAATGTGCATGTGAACAGGCAATCAGTGTTTTGTTCATGCCATGACTGGTGGAATGCATTTGTGTATGACTTGGTATGTGTGGGAGGGTGTTGGTCAGTCATTTCATGTGATTCCATGTCAGGAGTCATTGTCTGGAGCCACTTTCGATTTATCACATGTCACTTCGGATCTTATTGGTCATGTGTTGGCCTTTTGCTATTGCTTGCCATGTCATGGTGTGGCAGACAAGGGTGATGGGGGTTGGGAGGGTTTGGGTGACATACCAGGGATTGTCATGGGCTGTTTTGCAGGGGTGGGTGATACACACCTTGCATGTGTTCCTTTTGGTCACACAGATTGGTTAGGTTTAAGTAGCTAGGGATGCACACAATGTAGCACTTCCATGGCAACATTCGCAGGGTGGTAAGGTTGTGACAGTTGACTGTCTCTTTGTCATCATCGATTGTCACCTGGTTTGTGCCAGGCCTGTGTGCCCTATCCCCTCCCCTGGGCAGCGCCTGTGCCTGTGGTTGGGGAATTGGGGGGCACCACCATGTCCACCGGTACACCCTGCCATGTTACAGCATTGTGCAGGACACATGCTGCCACAATGATCCTGCACACTACTGGGGGGGCATATAGTAGCTGGCCGCCAGACCGGTCAAGGGAGCGGAAGCGTGACTTGAGCACTCAGAATGTGCGTTCCACTATGCCCCTGGTTGCAATATGGACAGCGTTCTATCTTACCTGGGGTGGTGTGGTGGGGTTCCGGATTGGCGTCATTATGTGGTTGCTCAGAAGGTAGGCACTGTCCCCTGGGGAGGTGATAATGGTTGTGATTATTAGGGTTTGTGTATTTGTCTGTGTGTGACATGCATGCATGTGCACGGGCATTTGTACTCACCTAGGAGCCATGTGTCGCCATGCTGCCCAGCTTCCAGTGCCCGGCTCAGGGCGGACATTCTGTATATGAAACTGTCATGGGTGGAGCCAGGGTAGTTTGCATAGACAGAGGTGATGATTCCCTTTGCATCGTATACGACCTGCACATTGGTGGAATGCCAGTGCTTGTGGTTTTCGATAGATGTGCTCAGTGGCCCTAGATGGACGTAGGGCCACACGGGTGCAATCTATGGCACTGAGCACTTTGGGGAAGTGTGCCACCCTGTAAAAGTCCTGGACCACGGCCTGCCTTTCTGCGGGTGTTCTGGGCATGTATAAGTGCCTGCGGACTGAGGGGTGAGCAGTCATGATTGCCAACACCTGGTGTAGGCAGCGTGACTGCGTGGCCTATGAGACCCCCCACCCCACTATGGCAGTAGTCCGCTGAAATAACCCAGTGCCATAAAATGCAGGACATTGAGCACCTTCTCTAAGGGGTTCAATGCTTGGGAGCACAGGGTGGGGGATGTAAGGTCATCTTCCCACTCCCTGACCAGGTCTAGGATGATACGAGGTGGAAACCTATACCTGCCATAGACCTGGTCGTCAGGCATCCCAAAAGGCTAGTCTGGGGGGAAAAAATGCGGGCCCTGGCTATTCTCCTCCTCCTGTGGTGTCCCACGATCAGTGCTGCGACAAATCGGGCATTCATCGGAGCTGTATATACGTGTTTGTTGTTTGCACGCACTTTTATACTGTGCGCGGGGACGCTTACGCCTGCCTTCCTGTGGCGGACGTGTTGACGCCTGTGCGCGTATTTAGCGTGCGCGTGTTTCCCGTATTCGATTCCATGAATACGTGTTGTTCGTGTGCGTGTGGGCATTCTGTCTATTTCCCTTCAGTACTTCCCCAGTAACGCCTTCTTTTTCATGCGTTGTTCCCCATTCTGCGTGTAATGCCCCATGTCCCGCCCCCTTTTTGGTGTGTGCACCAACATTGTGCGCTTTCCCTGTGCGCGTCGCGCACTGCGTTCGGGATGTTGCAATGACATGTGCGCTCGTGTGCGCCACACACGGATTTGGCGCACATCCAGGGGAAAACACACGCAGGCCCTTCCTTGAATCGCACACGGCGCATGCGCTTGCTTTTTCACGCTTGCGCCAGCTTGCGCTGAGATTTTCGGCGCACATTTGTTCCATGAATCGGCCCCTTACTTTCACATCCAATCAACAAATACTGCATATAGTACCCAAGGATTGTGGTGAACAAGGCACATTACCAGTTCATGGTCCTGCCATTTGGTCTGTGTTCAGTGCCCCGAATATTGCCCAAAAGCCTTCCTCCGGTGGCAGCATACCTCAGGTACAAGGGGAATACATGTGCATTTATATTTAGATGACTGGCTGATGCAGGGAGCTACGGCGGAGGACAGACACCTGAGGGTCCATGATGGAAATGATGGGCACTCTGCACTTGCTGGGTGTCTCGATAAACTTTGACTATTCTCAGCCTTACCCAATGCAAAACATGTTGTTCCAGAGAGGCCTTTTCTTTGCCATGCTATCCGTAGTGAGGCCTTTACAGGGAAGGATACAGTCCCTTCTTCAGAGGTTCACACTTTCCAAATGAAATAAAGTGTCTGTCAGGTTCTACATGTCTCTTCTGAGCAGTCTTTCCTCATGTTCCGTACTACAGATTGATGATGCGACTCTTCCAGAAATACCTCAGCAGCTGATGGTTACAAATTCATGGAAACTAGAAGGCCAAAAGACGGCTACAGGACAATTTACACAATCATTTAACTTGGTGGAGTAAAGTCACAACTTGAAAAACAAAGGGGGGAGGTCTGGGAGTCTCTCTACCAGCATGAACACGGCCCAATGACCCGTTCTTGTGTGGATGGCCACTAGGAGAGTCTCAACTAAGTCTTTAGCTCACTGTGCCTTTCGCAGAGAAGACCTATCCCTGCATATCAGTCTTTGGCCTCCCGAGGGGTAGTCCAGCAGCAAAATGCTAGACAATTCTCCTCTGAAGAAGAGTACCAACAGCAACCCCATACAAGTGTTTCAGCCTTTTTGAGCATCATCAGTGAGGTGGAGCTGTGCCTCTCTGAGAACAGTGAGCAAGGGGGTCCACGTCTGGATTCCCCTGGTAACTTAGGGTGAGACCCAAAGTTACTAAATATGCAAAACAAAGAGGGGTCTGGGCGGGGTACAATCAGGTACTCCCTGTGGAGGTGTAGAAGGAGCTCGAACTAGGGCAGATGAGGAAGGAGTGAGGCAAGGAAGCCGAAGGAGAGAGAGAAGGGAGTCACAACTTGACTAAGGGTTCCCATCTAGACGTGCTTCAGTGTCAAGAAACAGTGATCATGGATTCCTCCCTGCAAAAATGGGGGACACGTAGGAGATATAACAACAAAGGCTCACTGTTCATAGAATGAACAGTGCCTGAACATCAATGTGCTGCAGATGAGGGCAGTCAGGTGAACCCAGTCCTTCTAATCCTAAAAGGGAAAGTGATCTGACTCCTACCAGACAATACAACTACAATGTATTACATTTGCAAGAAGGACGAACGGGGTCCCCAATTCTATCTCAGCAAGCACAATGGCATGACCCTGCAACCATTTCATCTCCCGGGGGTGCAGAAATTCACTGCTGACACTCTCAGCAGTGTATCGGGATCGTGCCACAAGTGGGAGATACACGGTCAACAGCTGGCTCTCATATTTTGCAAGTGGGAGATGCCGCAAGTGGAACTGTTAGCCACAGAATGTGCAAATGCTTTGCAAGCAGACTACCTTAACAAGGCACAGAAGGGGAGGCATCCTCGATCACCTGGCCCAGGATGTTCACCTATGCCTTCCCACCAACACCACCAGTAAGAAGAGGGTTGGGAAAACTGATCATGCATCTGTCCTGCCTAATTCTCATAGCAGTAGCCAGGTCCAGAGAACCATGGTACTCAGATCGCATACATCAATCAGATTGGAACCGATCTGACTCCCTCTGACTGCAGATATACTCTCCAGAGAGGGTGGCCTGGTGTACAATCATGAGCAGAAGTCACTCAACCTGAAGGCATGGCTCCTACATTCTGAGAATGTATCCGCTTATTCTTCCCCAAGCAATGGTGTTCCATACTCCAATGGGTGAGAGCAGATACTACACCAAAAACTTCCAGACTTACGTGAAAAGAACTGGCTGGAGAACATCCTTCATTCCTTCTCACTGCAACCACATCCGCTCCTGCTAGACCTGTTGCCCCTGGTCAATGGGGGCTTGTCACACATGTCCATATGCTGCACCTAGCTGCAATATCAGGCTATACACACAAGCCAGGTAAACCCCCACTTTTCTCGCAGACTGTAATTGAGCAATTCATTAGAGGGCTACATCAGACATTCCCGCAGGCACCGGAAGTCTCCCCCCAACATGCAGTTTCAATACAGTTCTGACAAAGCTCATGGAACCTACATTCAAGCCTATGCACAGTGGCATTCCTAGTGGCTGTCACTTCAGCGAGGAAGGTAGGGAAAGTCCAAGCATTGGCCATCAGCCATGACCCATCTGAGGTTCCTTGAGGTAAAGTCACAATGCAAACCAATCTGAAGTTCCTTCTGAAGGTTCGTACATAGTTCCTCGTCAACCTTCCCATTGTCCTGCCAATGTTATTTAGCAACGCCTCCTTTATGAACCTTAAAAGATTACTTCGAGAGAACAAAGTATTTACAAAAGACTTTGCAACTGTCTGTGGCATTTGGGCCCTGGTGTAAATGGCGCCATGCTGCCCAGCTTCCAGTGCCCGGCTCAGGGCGGACATTCTGTATATGAAACTGTCATGGGTGGAGCCAGGGTAGTTTGCATAGACAGAGGTGATGATTCCCTTTGCATCGTATACGACCTGCACATTGGTGGAATGCCAGTGCTTGTGGTTTCGATAGATGTGCTCAGTGGCCCTAGATGGACGTAGGGCCACACGGGTGCAATCTATGGCACTGAGCACTTTGGGGAAGTGTGCCACCCTGTAAAAGTCCTGGACCACGGCCTGCCTTTCTGCGGGTGTTCTGGGCATGTATAAGTGCCTGCGGACTGAGGGGTGAGCAGTCATGATTGCCAACACCTGGTGTAGGCAGCGTGACTGCGTGGCCTATGAGACCCCCCACCCCACTATGGCAGTAGTCCGCTGAAATAACCCAGTGCCATAAAATGCAGGACATTGAGCACCTTCTCTAAGGGGTTCAATGCTTGGGAGCACAGGGTGGGGGATGTAAGGTCATCTTCCCACTCCCTGACCAGGTCTAGGATGATACGAGGTGGAAACCTATACCTGCCATAGACCTGGTCGTCAGGCATCCCAAAAGGCTAGTCCGGGGGGAAAAAATGCGGGCCCTGGCTATTCTCCTCCTCCTGTGGTGTCCCACGATCAGTGCTGCGACAAATCGGGCATTCATCGGAGCTGTATATACGTGTTTGTTGTTTGCACGCACTTTTATACTGTGCGCGGGGACGCTTACGCCTGCCTTCCTGTGGCGGACGTGTTGACGCCTGTGCGCGTATTTAGCGTGCGCGTGTTTCCCGTATTCGATTCCATGAATACGTGTTGTTCGTGTGCGTGTGGGCATTCCGTCTATTTCCCTTCAGTACTTCCCCAGTAACGCCTTCTTTTTCATGCGTTGTTCCCCATTCTGCGTGTAATGCCCCATGTCCCGCCCCCTTTTTGGTGTGTGCACCAACATTGTGCGCTTTCCCTGTGCGCGTCGCGCACTGCGTTCGGGATGTTGCAATGACATGTGCGCTTGTGTGCGCCACATACGGATTTGGCGCACATCCAGGGGAAAACACACGCAGGCCCTTCCTTGAATCGCACACGGCGCGTGCGCTTGCTTTTTCACGCTTGCGCCAGCTTGCGCTGAGATTTTCGGCGCACATTTGTTCCATGAATCGGCCCCTTACTTTCACATCCAATCAACAAATACTGCATATAGTACCCAAGGATTGTGGTGAACAAGGCACATTACCAGTTCATGGTCCTGCCATTTGGTCTGTGTTCAGTGCCCCGAATATCGCCCAAAAGCCTTCCTCCGGTGGCAGCATACCTCAGGTACAAGGGGAATACATGTGCATTTATATTTAGATGACTGGCTGATGCAGGGAGCTACGGCGGAGGACAGACACCTGAGGGTCCATGATGGAAATGATGGGCACTCTGCACTTGCTGGGTGTCTCGATAAACTTTGACTATTCTCAGCCTTACCCAATGCAAAACATGTTGTTCCGGAGAGGCCTTTTCTTTGCCATGCTATCCGTAGTGAGGCCTTTACAGGGAAGGATACAGTCCCTTCTTCAGAGGTTCACACTTTCCAAATGAAATAAAGTGTCTGTCAGGTTCTACATGTCTCTTCTGAGCAGTCTTTCCTCATGTTCCGTACTACAGATTGATGATGCGACTCTTCCAGAAATACCTCAGCAGCTGATGGTCACAAATTCATGGAAACTAGAAGGCCAAAAGACGGCTACAGGACAATTTACACAATCATTTAACTTGGTGGAGTAAAGTCACAACTTGAAAAACAAAGGGGGGGGGGGGTCTGGGAGTCTCTCTACCAGCATGAACACGGCCCAATGACCCGTTCTTGTGTGGATGGCCACTAGGAGAGTCTCAACTAAGTCTTTAGCTCACTGTGCCTTTCGCAGAGAAGACCTATCCCTGCATATCAGTCTTTGGCCTCCCGAGGGGTAGTCCAGCAGCAAAATGCTAGACAATTCTCCTCTGAAGAAGAGTACCAACAGCAACCCCATACAAGTGTTTCAGCCTTTTTGAGCATCATCAGTGAGGTGGAGCTGTGCCTCTCTGAGAACAGTGAGCAAGGGGGTCCACGTCTTGATTCCCCTGGTAACTTAGGGTGAGACCCAAAGTTACTAAATATGCAAAACAAAGAGGGGTCTGGGCGGGGTACAATCAGGTACTCCCTGTGGAGGTGTAGAAGGAGCTCGAACTAGGGCAGATGAGGAAGGAGTGAGGCAAGGAAGCCGAAGGAGAGAGAGAAGAGAGTCACAACTTGACTAAGGGTTCCCATCTAGACGTGCTTCAGTGTCAAGAAACAGTGATCATGGATTCCTCCCTGCAAAGATGGGGGACACGTAGGAGATATGACAACAAAGGCTCACTGTTCATAGAATGAACAGTGCCTGAACATCAATGTGCTGCAGATGAGGGCAGTCAGGTGAACCCAGTCCTTCTAATCCTAAAAGGGAAAGTGATCTGACTCCTACCAGACAATACAACTACAATGTATTACATTTGCAAGAAGGACGAACGGGGTCCCCAATTCTATCTCAGCAAGCACAATGGCATGACCCTGCAACCATTTCATCTCCCGGGGGTGCAGAAATTCACTGCTGACACTCTCAGCAGTGTATCGGGATCGTGCCACAAGTGGGAGATACACGGTCAACAGCTGGCTCTCATATTTTGCAAGTGGGAGATGCCGCAAGTGGAACTGTTAGCCACAGAATGTGCAAATGCTTTGCAAGCAGACTACCTTAACAAGGCACAGAAGGGGAGGCATCCTCGATCACCTGGCCCAGGATGTTCACCTATGCCTTCCCACCAACACCACCAGTAAGAAGAGGGTTGGGAAAACTGATCATGCATCTGTCCTGCCTAATTCTCATAGCAGTAGCCAGGTCCAGAGAACCATGGTACTCAGATCGCATACATCAATCAGATTGGAACCGATCTGCCTCCCTCTGACTGCAGATATACTCTCCAGAGAGGGTGGCCTGGTGTACAATCATGAGCAGAAGTCACTCAACCTGAAGGCATGGCTCCTACATTCTGAGAATGTATCCGCTTATTCTTCCCCAAGCAATGGTGTTCCATACTCCAATGGGTGAGAGCAGATACTACACCATAAACTTCCAGACTTACGTGAAAAGAACTGGCTGGAGAACATCCTTCATTCCTTCTCACTGCAACCACATCCGCTCCTGCTAGACCTGTTGCCCCTGGTCAATGGGGGCTTGTCACACATGTCCATATGCTGCACCTAGCTGCAATATCAGGCTATACACACAAGCCAGGTAAACCCCCACTTTTCTCGCAGACTGTAATTGAGCAATTCATTAGAGGGCTACATCAGACATTCCCGCAGGCACCGGAAGTCTCCCCCCAACATGCAGTTTCAATACAGTTCTGACAAAGCTCATGGAACCTACATTCAAGCCTATGCACAGTGGCATTCCTAGTGGCTGTCACTTCAGCGAGGAAGGTAGGGAAAGTCCAAGCATTGGCCATCAGCCATGACCCATCTGAGGTTCCTTGAGGTAAAGTCACAATGCAAACCAATCTGAAGTTCCTTCTGAAGGTTCGTACATAGTTCCTCATCAACCTTCCCATTGTCCTGCCAATGTTATTTAGCAACGCCTCCTTTATGAACCTTAAAAGATTACTTCGAGAGAACAAAGTATTTACAAAAGACTTTGCAACTGTCTGTGGCATTTGGGCCCTGGTGTAAAGGGCATCATCAACAAGCAATATATTGCATGATTGATCTTGGTGGCGATCGCCTTTTCATACAGGAAGGCTAAAAAGCCTCTAAGAACAAGTGTCTATGTGCACTCCGTGTGGCAAGTTTCTGCAAATGGCAAGAGTTCGACTGAACGGCATCTGCCAATTTCATAACTGGGCTGTGCCCAATACCTTTAGAAAACATTACTGTCTGGACATGCAGTCAAAGTATAGAGGCGGTGCTTCACCGTGGTTCTGCGGCACTCTCAAATTGCGTCTTGTTTCAAGTGAATTTATTTGCATTAATTTGCTTTGCAGGATCTCACTCGCCCTTGTTTACACGTGTTTCGGCCACCAAAGGCCTTTCTCAAAATAGGGCTTGTCAAATTAGTACTCAAATTAAACCACTAGGGTGTTCAATAAGTCCTTACTCTTCACAATTATAAAGGGTTAGATCCCATTTCCCCCCCTCCTTCCTCTCCTCCTTGTGGTGGTATCGAAACATACGCCTTTGGGGATAGTTGAAAACGGACTGTTTTCTGTGTCTGGGTTCTATTGCCCCTTTTGTATCTTTTAATTTGATTCATGTAACTTTTATCCTGTCTTGGTAGAGCTTCGATGTCTACTGTCTCTGGTTCTGATTCTGCCTCCGAGCTGGCAGATGGCATATTAGGTGTAAGATTACGTGACGATGGTCTAATGCAATTGTCATATTTGGTTTGAAAGGTGTAAACCCTATCTTCTTTGTAATCCCGTTCATCTCTGTAACTCTTTCTCAATTTTCTGATTTTCACCTCATCTTGATATATTTGTAAAATATCATACATTTTGTCATAGTTCTTCAATTTAGTCTCCTCACTCGATTTCATATCCTTGATTTCTTTTTTAATGGTCTCTATTCCCTCTATTGCCCTCTTATGTTCCCTTGATGCATGTTCGATCAACAGGTCCATCATTTTCATTGAACTATTTCATTGTAACCCTAAGCCCAGTCCACTTGTCTTCAATTTCCTTAACTAATTTGGCTGCATGTTTAAACATTACTGATTCGATGTGGCTAATAGGAAATTTAAACAAAGAGACATAGAAAGACACAAGCTACAAGATTTAACCTTGTCACCGGTTCGGTGAGTTTCCTAAAGTAAGGACACAACTGTTGCAGATATTGGCCCTCATTACAAGCCCGGCGGTGGACCATGGTGCTATTAGCACCATGGTCCATGCCGGATTCCGCCATGGTGGATGGCGGAATTACCACCCCATTCCAAGGTGAGTGGGGCGGTAATTCCCCATTCATCATTTGCCCTTCCCCATTCCCATTTTTGCCCCATAGGGCATAATGGGGATGGGGAAGGCGCTAATTACGGCACCGTAAATTACGGTGCCGTAATTAGCACCAAGGTCGCTTAGCGCCTTGGACTTTAACGGCTGCAAAAAGCAGGCGTTAAAGTGTGAATCAGGCGTTAAGGGTTAGCCCTTAACGCCTGACTTGTAATGAGGGTCATTGAGTGCATGATCAGGTAACATTACATGTCCAACGGTGACACAAGGTTGCTAAGTTTAGCCTATTGACACATATACAGTGCAGAATTCTCAAAACTAATTGATTGACGTCCACATGAAGGTGGTAAAGGAGGTTTAGGTCATCGGTCTGAAGGATGTAGGGGCGAGGCACGATGACTGCGGACGTTTCGGCTGTATAAAGATGGCAGCCTTCTTCTGTGGCCAAGTTAAGCAGGTCTTCCTATGAGTAAAAACAATATGAAAATATATTGTTGGAAGTTCCAGAAGGTGGATCATAGCTAAAAGTTTTAAAAGAGCCCGTGAGAGGCTATACTGGTAGGTATCCCTCTGGTCCCAGATACTAACCTTACATTTGTAGAATTAGATTCCTGAGTTGATTAGAAAGATTCTCATGGTGAATTGGTCGGGATCCTGATTAGTGAGGGATGCAGTGTCTTCCCTGAGAGGAAATCTGTAATTACATGCAGAGTATTTTTTAATCATGTGTTACTCTGATCCCAGTCTAAAATTATGTGGCATGAAGGAATATTTGGGGTACCTGGTGGCTTTGAAAAGCTTGGTAAATGAATGTGTGAATTCCTTCGTCAATTGCAAATCTTGATTGCAGACGGTGAGTTCCTGTTTGAAGGATCGGGAGCTCAGGGATAAGTGCTGCAACGCGGGGGAACTGGGAGATAAAATGAAAATGGCCGTGAGTATCGGATGTAATCTGCAGGAGATGGGGAGGGCGCTAAGAGAAGGTGCCCTAGTCATCTAAGGGTAAAACAAACTCACCTCGGGGTTCCAGACAGTCCGTGCGTGCTGAATCCGCACAGTAGGGAAGCTGTCGTACGAATGAGAATGAAAGCTGTGTTTG
Source organism: Ambystoma mexicanum (assembly GCF_040938575.1). Classification (NCBI taxonomy): domain Eukaryota; kingdom Metazoa; phylum Chordata; class Amphibia; order Caudata; family Ambystomatidae; genus Ambystoma; species Ambystoma mexicanum. Next base: position 720,356,516 of record NC_090929.1, read on the forward strand.
GTATTTAAGAACTATGCGCATGCGTTCAGAGACAGTGTCTTCGCCTGACGCATGCGTACTCTAAATTGTGCCGGGTCTCCAAGGAAACGGAGATGCGTAATGGGGCACTGGATTCGAAGCTGCCCGATGGTGGCCTGGGTTAAAGGGATGGTGCCACGAATGCCGTGAATAGAGCCCCACATAGGGTCTACATAGCATAAAGTAAACAGAATAAATGCTGAGTTAATATTGGGAGCACGCGCATTTCGTGCGTGGCGTAAATAACGCCATGTCGTGTGTGGTGTGAATCTCAAATGGGGAGCAGGACCCTGTGGTGGAGTCCTCTCTTACAGGAGGGAGTTGTAACAAAGTAGGCATGTCGGGTGGGGGCAACAGCCCTGTGGTGTAGGTGGCATCTGAATACAGCAGAGCGATGGATTGGCGGTACTGCTAGGATGGAAAGGGAGGGCGTGATCGATTGGTAGCCCTTAATGGACGTCATGAGGAGCTTGTGTATGTATCTGTAAGATGATGTCCTTGACATCTGGAGTTGTTCAAAGTGTGACTTGCTGGTTTGAGAGCGGAAGTAGGATGTGCTAACCTGAACAGTTACAGGTATTCCGATGGTGTAAGCTCATTGAGACCCTTTGAGACTGTAACTTAAAGATCCACCAAGCTTCTTTGAAGTTCAAGGCATTTGTTGTGTTGGAGCTGTTGATCACTTTGTCCACTACCACCCAACATTTGAAGCAGTCACAGTTGTGTTTGAACTCAAGAAAATGCGAGACCAGGGTTGCGTTGTGTGTTTTACATCTTATTCTTGACTTGTGTTCTCCTATTCTTTTGTTCACAGGTCTAGATGTTTGGCCTACGTATCTTAAGTGGCATGGGCATTCAATAAGATAAATGACATTGGATGTCTTACAGTTTGAAAAGTGGCATATTTCCCAGTCTGCCCTGCACTTCCCAAACTAAGCTGTTGACCTGCCGACCTTGCTGCATTTACTGACTGTTTACTGTCTGCCAGTGCACTTACCAAACTAAGCGTTCTATGCACCGATAACAACTTCTCATCTGGACCCAATTGGACTATAATTGCCTACCCCTCGGGTGCAGCGTGATCAAGTGTACAAGTGCGGTTGGTTTGAGAGGCTTGACTGCTTCACTGTGGTTCTGTGGACCTGCAGACCTTGCTGCATTTACTGACTGCTATGTTCTGTCTTCCCTGCTGCTGTGCACTTCCCAAGCTAAACATGCTATATGCCCATACTGACGTGTCAGCTGGAACCAATTGGACTATAATTGCCTCCACCTCGCGCAGAGCACGCGAACACGTGAATGACCTGTGCAGTTGGCTTGATAAACTGAGCTGCTTCAATGTGGTTCTGTGGACTTTGCTGCATTTACTGACTATTTCTGTCTGCCCTGCACGTCCCAACCTAAGCATTCTATACGCTGACACAGACTTCTCAGCTGGAACCAATTGGACTATAATTGCCTCCCTGTTGCGTGTATCCCGCGCATCGACAAGTGCAGTTGGCTTGAGAGGCCCAGCTGCTTCACTGTGGTTCTGTATGCCAATACTGACTTCTTAGCTGGAACCAATGGGACTATAATTGCCTACCCCATGTGCGGTCAAGTGAACAACATGTGCAGTTGGCTTGAGAGGCTCAGCTGCTTCAATGTGATTCTGTCGACCTGCCGACCTTGCTGCATTTACTGACTGATATTTTCTGTCTGCTAGTGCACTTCCCAAGCTAAACATGCTATATGCCGATACTTACTTCTCAGCTGGAACCAATTGGACTATAATTTCCTACCCCTCGCGCAGGAAAGTGCACAAGTGCAGTTGGCTTGAGAGGCTCGGCAGCTTCACTGTGGTTCTGTGGACCTTGCTGCATTTAGTGAATGCTATTTTCTGTCTGCCAGTGCTGAAGTGCACTGCCCAAGCTAAAAATGCTATACACTGATACTAACTTCTCATCAGGAACCAATTAAGACTATAATTGCCTTCCACTTGCGCAGAGCACACGCACGGGCAAGTGCATGACAAGTGCAGTTGGCAGTTAGCATTTCACGGTTGCAGGGAGTTGACGGTTTGGCCCATTGGTAAGTTATTTTTGCTCACTTATTGTTTTTTCCACATATGATGAAGCGAGAGACTAGTTATGACACACAAAGTGAAGTTTGGGAGGCAATGTCTGATACTGGGAAAAAGGGCCTCTTAAGGCAAACCTGCCTGCATGCTCGTCTGCTCCAGGCTCTTGCCCAACCATTTGATCCCCTTTGGCATGTGAATCAGTAGCGGAGAAGCAGCCAGCAAGCAAGATTACAGAATACTTTTCATTAGTGCCTGCAAATGAGTGAAACATGCAAGGTGCCAAACAAGTTACGTACCATGAAGTCTCTTGCCAAGCATTGAATGATCACCAGCAGGATGACTCTTCAAAGCCCTCCCACCTGGCGATAACTCATTGCTAAATCTCTGCTATATTGAACAGAGGCTACAGAGGCAGAGGGCTTGCAGCGACGGCAGAAGTCAACCTTGCACCCTCTAACATATAGGTGGCAGACTTTCACAATCTCCTGACTTAGAGAAACGAGTTAGGCACTCTTGCATCACTCTTAACAACTCGTCCTCCATGGGAGACTCTATCATGTCGACACAAATGATCAACATCGAAGGCATACATTCTTTGCTGAAAGCCTTATCATCCTTATGTGGGGAAATATATAAAGTGCAAAAAACCAGCACTGTCCTGCTAAATACCATTGATATGGAAAAAGATCTTTCCCCTGACTCCAAGGAGCAATGGAATCAGGCGAATGTCAAGTATAGACACTGCATCACAACTGCGAAAGCAGAATATTTTAACAAGCAGATTGAGGCCTCACCAAATGCAGCCAGCAAACTCTTTGATATCCTCAAATCATATGAGAAACCTAAATCCATGTCCTCCCCTTACACTCCCACTGAGGAAGACTGTGAAAATGTTAAAAACGCCTTCGAAAACAAAACCCAAAAAGCTAGAGAAGCCATCATCCAGGCTACAGAAACTGTTAAAGAATCCTTTCTTTGACGGTGGCAAACTTGCAGCCCTATGAATTGGAAAATTTTAATTTCCAACCAATCTCAGAGGCCGAGATGGTGAAAGTGTTGGCGAAGATGAAACCATCTTCTTGCGCAGAAAATCTAATCCCCCCCAAAATCATCGTGGAAAACAAAGAGCTTTTTGCTCCAGTGTTAACCAAGATAATTAACGCATCTTTCCACGATGGTAAGATCCCTAAAGCTATAAAAAAGGTGACCATCACACCGTTGTTAAAAAAAACAGGTTTGGATCCTAAAGATCCTAACATGCACCTTATTACTAATACCAACTTTGTATTGAAAATCATGGATAAAATTGCCACAGGACAATTACAGGCACATGTGGAAGCCAACAACATTCTGCATGAGCAACAGTCGGGCTTTCGTGCAGCTCACAGCACGGAAACCGCCATGCTAGATCTCCAAACACGTATGCTTTCCACAATAGATAAGGGCAAAACAGGGATCTTAATGCTTTTAGATTTAAGTGCGGCCTTCGACCTCGTCGACCACACACTTTTACAGCAAGTCTTGGAGAAAACAGCAGGGTGCTCTAAGGCAGCCTTGGCATGGCTAACATCTTTTCTCTCAGACCGTGTAGGCAGAATTCATTGGGAAGAGAAGTTCTCCACTTCCTCTCCTATAAGTGCAGGTGTACCTCAGGGAGCCAGCATCTCTCCTCTCCTCTTCAATCTTTTCATGAAATATCTATGTGTATTGTTAGAATCAATCGGTGTTCACTTTACCAACTACGCCGATGATACACAGCTGGTGATAGAATTGGAAGGAGACTATCAAATAGACAAGGAAAAGATTACAACCATATACAGCCTGATAGACAGATGGATGGAAGACAACTGGATGTGTTTGAATAGTAAAAAAAAACGAACTCATGATTTTCGGGTCCAGTCAAACAAGGGGAAAACCTGGTAAAGAGTTTGAAGAATTCACTATCAAAGACTCAAGCATCAAGGTGGTCGCCCATGTGAAAACACGGGATGATGCTGGAGGCGTCCCTGGGATCTGAATCCCAAACCAATTATCTCCATAAAAATAATGCATATTATATCAGGCTACTGAGAGCCATACGCCCTTTACTAACAGAAGAAAACACAGCCACAATTGCCAGGGCCATTATACTGGCTCGTCTTGACTACGGCAACTCATTGCTCCTGGGAGCATCCAAGAAGTGCATAAACAAATGCCATATAATGGAGAATAACGCAGTCCGGATCATAAAAAAGCTCAATAGAAGAAGCCATGTGACAGAGACAGAAGATCCCTCCATTGGCTCAGAGTAGAGGATAGAATCCTTTTTAAATCTATGACCCTGGTTCACAGGTGTTTATATGGAGTGGCTCCATCCTATCTTAGAGCCAAATTTACCCGATACACCCCTAACAGGGCTCTAAGATCCCAAACACAAGGCAAGTTACAGATACCCCAGGCATTCCGAACGACTGGTGCTGGGAAATCCTTTCCGACCCGTGCTGCTCAGCAGTGGAACAACCTCCCAGTCTCGCTGAGAGTAGAGCCAAATTTGCTCACTTTCAGAAAAAACCTTAAGACCCATCTCTTTAAATAATGCTCCCTACTATCTTCTGTTCTGCGAATTACAGCTTAACATGACTCTGTCTCTCTGCGCCCTGATGCCTGCGGGCTTTCGACGCATTACAAACATATAAAATAAAAAAATAAAATAAAATAAACCATGGCCCAAATCGTTCACGTCTTCATATAAGTTGGATGTCAAGATCAGAATATGGAAGCAATTACCAGTATGCCATACTTTCAGGTAGAAATTGAGGCAAATAAGGAGGTGAATGATGAACAACATCAGGGGGAAGCAGACCTGGGTCAAACTGGAGTCTTTACTGCTTCCCCATCGCGTAATTTGGGGGGTCAAACTGAAATAGAAATTGGCTCATGTGATGATTTAGAATGAGTGTCCCTGCTACCAAGTAAATGCAGAAGACAGCGAAAGAAGATGGCCCAGGCGAGGCATCCACTCAAAAGGTGAAGGTCTAGACAGCCTTCCTATAAAAAAACATCCAAACCTAAGATCCTTCCGCAACATCTCAGTGTGACGTGTATCTCCACTGAGAACTATGTGTTGGAAGAGAAAGCTCTGGCCCCCAAGCAACCAAGGAAAAAGCTCAAGAATCCACAGCAGGAAAGCATAGGGGGTTGCTTGGGTCTAAATTGGCACCCTATAAGACCAATCCTTCCTCAAATAATAGTGTACAAGTGCTCTCCGGCACATCTATCAATATATTTGAGGGGGAACGTTGATGAGTCCATTATGATGCTGACTCCAGTGGAAGATGTTCCAGTAATGGAGCTAGGAGGTCTGGACTTTCCATGGCTAACTGAGGAACGATCAAAGTGCAATCTTTTGAATGGAAGAAATCTGCGAGAGTTAGACCTAGATAACAGTACTGGATCTTTTTGCCGTTATGGAAAACAGGTTATGCAATAAGCTTTTTAATTGGGGCATCGACCCCAGGTTTTTATATTTAATTACTTCATTTTATACAAACACAGCAGTAGCTGTTCAACTCAATGAACAGGGATCCATGACTAAATATATCTCCACCTCTGTCAGATTAAAGCAGGGATGCGTTTTAGCACCCCAGCTCTAAAAACTGTATGTTGCTGACATGGGCTCAGCATTGGAGGGTGTTAACAACTCCTCCCCCACAACCTTGGCAAACGTAGAATGTCATGGCTATCATACGCTGACAACACCATTCTTTTCGATAAAACCCTCATCGGGCTTGAGCGCTCCCTGTCTGCTCTTTTCAAATACTCGGCATGGAACAACTCAAAAATGTACTTAGCTAAGACTAAGATCACTGTTGTCGGCAACAGACGTATTTTAAGGAATTGTATCTGGAGGCTAGAAGGCTCCCTCTTGGAGGTAGGGGAACTGTACATTTATCTTGGTACATTAATCACCTCTTCTTTTTCTTCCTCGTCTCTCAAGTTTCATATTAATCGCAATGCCTTGAGAAGATGTGGCTTAGTTACAACATTTATTCAAGTAAAAGGGGGATTTTGAGTGGAGGGACTGATGAACAAATATAAAATTAGTTTAATCCCTGGCATCACTTATGGGCTAGAAATCTTCCCTGGCAAAGGGCTCAGTTGGCTGAAACCACCTGAGGGTAAGCTGTGGAGATGCAATTTGGGTGTTCCGCAATCTTTACCAATCAAAGCTATTCGTATTGGAGCTTGGCCGGTATCCTTACCAACCATGGTCACGATCAACAGGGGCCTTTTTCTGTTTAGAATTTTGACAGAGAAGGGCGAAGCACTCTTGAGCTGGCATTCTGAGACATATAAATCCCCTACGCTTTTTCCAAACTCTTTAAAGAAATTGGGGAATTTATGTGCACATTTCCATCAGAGGATGGGTTGGGTTTTAGATGCTTCAGTGGAATTCCCATCTTGCTAAGATTGAGTTGATCAAAAAAGCATATTTCTGGGACAGGGCCAGTAACATTGAATACTTATCAGGGAAAAGATCTTTAGTTGAATATACCAAGTTGTATTTTCCTGACCTTGCTCCCATGGAATAAATTAAGCATACAGAGGATTAGAATCTGAGAAGATTCACGATGCGTCTTCGCTTCAACCTGCTGCCTTCACGTATGGTGACTGCTTCTAGAGAATCCATCCCTGAATTGGAAAGGAAATGCAGAATTTGTAATACTGGTATAGAGACCACCACCCAATGTCCTCTCCTGCTCTCAGTTTACTCCATACATTATCAAAATCAGGTAAGCCATTTGCACGACATAACTGAGGATACATTTTGGGTCACCGTAATGTCAGCCCAATCAAAGGTAACGTTGAATGCAGTATATCTGGGCTGGAAGCCGGCTCTTAAATTATTGGAAACCAACCCGAATTTAACTAAATTATATAGTATTCTCTAATATTTTTATGGATGAAAATATTAATAGGTATGACTTGTTTGATGTATTGGATTTTATTGATCTTGATAACCGATTTTGCATTGATTTTGTATTGATAATATTGGATTTTATCTTCATGATGCTTCAAAGTTTTAAGGTTTATAGGTAACCCAATACAATAAAAAGACATTTAGAGGTGGCCCAAGCATTCTTAGACATCTCTTCCAATGAGGTGCAACTCATTCCCTGCCTTCTTTTATATGATCATTGTTACATGTTTATAAAGGTACTGAGTTTTAATCTATTAAAAGCATCTGAATCTATGAAATAGCCAGTGCCTGAGAAGGAATTATTTACCTGTAACTCCAGTTGTCCATTATTGATATCTTTCATAGATTCACATGCGACCCTCCCACCTTCCCCACAGTGAGGTTCAACTGATTCGAGAAAATATGGGCAATGGAGGCAGAGCTACGGCACTCAACATCACATTGGTGAGGGGCATGTGGTGCAAAAGGATGTGGATGGACTGCGGAAGCAACTGCATTTTCAGTTTTACCATTGGAACAAGGGTGAACTGTGACCAAGGATGCACAGCCTACAACTGGGAATATATATATATATATATATATTTATATATATATATATATTTTAATTGTATATTTACAACTATTTACAATATACAACAGACAGTGTGAACAGTATGACTTGTAAATCGATACAAATGGGAATATTTAAAGCATGTAAATCTATGAAAGATACCAGTGTTGGAGAATTAGACTTACAGGTAAGAATCTAATTCCTTGTTACTCATATGTATTTATGATCCTACTGAAAGCCTTCCTTATCCCACAATACGTCCTGTCCGGGTGCTGCTGGAACCAAGAGACCGGACAAAAGCGGAACCAAGTAGCTGCCTCTGTGCTGTTACTGCACTTAAGAAATCGGAAAAACATAAGATGAATGCTAATACAGCAATTTATAAAGCTTCTTGTGTCAAAGGAGGAAACAAAGAAAAACAGACTCCTTATCAGTTAACAAGATAATTGCAACAGCCATGGCCCTATGAACAGGCAACAATAGCAGAAGCGAACAGACAAAATACACTAACCAAAAAACAACATTGTTCAAACAAAAATCAAAGGTAACTAGGTGTGCATTCCATTCCAGCCAAATCAGGACGTAAACATTGAAATCATGGAGAATCGTTGACGGTGTGCGGTAAGAAGATAATTTGTATTCCTGGAGAAAATAAACCATGTAGGAATAATGTGTGTTTTAAATAGTCGAAACTGAAAGTAAGCAGTGCTAAATGTATGCCCCAACAACCCTAAAATGCAGACCTACATGAGGAGTGTATGGGACTCAGGGCTTACTATGGCCCTCATTACGACCCTGGCGGAAAGTGACTGACCGGACCGCAACAGCGTAAATAGCGTTTCCGCCATTGCACGAAGGAGCAAAGTGCGGCTAATTACGACCCATCGGGCACGAGCATTACGCCATGGCGGAATCCGAAAGGCTGCGATGGCGGAAATGACCCCAAAACGGCCCTTACCGCCGCCGTACGCTGCACCAGGTGCAATACCGCCACCCATCTTAGCGGTCACCGTAATGAGCGGTCACCGTAACGAGCGGGCACCGCAAATTACGGGCACCGTAAATATACGGAAACGGAAGTAAAAGCATGTGGCCGGAACGGGAAACAGCACGCCGCACAACTATAAAAACCGAATCCCAACACAACCATTAAAAATCCGACCCTGACACACATCCCAACCCGTTAGCAACCCCAGTTAAAAAAATAAATATGGGAAAGGTAGCCAAGAAAGCGTGTGACCGCAAGCGGCAGGTACACTTCTCCCGAGAGGAACTGACCGTGCTCACCGAGACCCTCCAGGAAAATGCCGCCGTCGTCTTCTCCAGTCAAATGACCAGGACGGCCCTTGCCAACAAGAAGGCCATATGGGCCCTGGTGGCACAGCGCGTAAGTGCGGTGGGGACAACACCCCGCACGCCACAGCAATGTCGCAAGCGGTGGGACGACCTGCGGATCCGCGTACGCAGCATACTTTCTGCGAACAGGAACATCGCCACAGCTACCGGGGGGGGTTCAGAGTCGCCCATCAAGTTGACCCCCTGGGAGGATATCTGCGCCTCCACCATAGGAATGGAGAGCATAGAGGGAGTCGGAGGGATGGAGAAAGGAGTGCCGACATCCGGAGAATCAGGTAGGTTGGCCAAGAGAAACAATGCGAAATCCACAAACCACGAACATGTGCAGTACCATGTGACCCCATAGTGCAATACATACTTTGCCCTGACAGCGCCCTCTAAAAGTCAGAATGAATAAACAAATCAATCAAGATGCCATAAACAACCCCTACATGTGCAGCATGCACCCCCTAACTGCAGGCAGCCAAATGAATGCATCCTCAATCCACACGAAAATGAGACCACCTCCAAGGCCCAGTCCCAAATCAGCCTCATGTACCACCCCAATGCATTTGATACGTTGCCATTCCAAATCCGACAGACCCATAACTAACGCTCGCCCCTCTTTACTCCACCACAGGGTCCGATACCAACGACGAGCTGCAGGACACCCCTACCAGCACGCCTGCAAAGAGGGCCAGGACCAACGTCCCAAGAGCCTCCACCTCAGGTGCAAGGATCAAGACACGGCAGCAGCAGGAATCAAGTGGCAGCACACTGGAGGGGACTGCAACAGGCACCCCAGCAGCCAGCAAGTCCACAACCCCAGCACCACAGGTCCCCCCAAAGAACGTATCTGATGGCACTGCCTCTGGTGGTAGCAGCACCATAGGTGACACAGCTGTCATGCCAGCATGCTCCGACACGGAAAACAGTGCTGGCGACGTAGGTACCATCCATGACCTTTCCCAATCCCCCTGCATGTTCCATCCCCTACACCATGACGAAACCACGCAGGGGCACCCTGAAGACGACGACTGGCCAACCCCCACAAGTCCTGTGCCAAGGCAACATGTGTTGAGCAGCCCCCCTGTCACACCACCGCAAATGTCCATGGCCCAGCAGAGGCAACAGTCCCTCGACCTGCTGATCGAGCAACAGCAGGAAGTGTCCACGCTACTCAAGGACCATGCAAATGAATGCGGGGGTTCCAGGGCAGCCATGGAAACATCCACCGAGACACTCAGGGCACAAATAGAGAAAAGTAGTGAGAGCCTCAGGGGAGAAATGGAGAAAAGCACCGAGAGCCTGAGAGCACAAATGGAGAAAAGCACCGACAGCCTGAGAGCACAAATGGAGAAAAGCACCGAGAGCCTGAGGGGGGAACTGCATGCGACGTCCAAAGACGTTTGTGCTGAACTTGCTGCTGTGCGCCGTGTGCTCTCGGAGCTCTCACAAACCCTCAGAGACATGCATGGACGCGAGCAGGCAGAGACATCATCCGTGGCAAGTTCCGTCCAGGGCAGCCCCCAACGCAGATCTGGCAGGAACCTGCGCTCCACGGGCAGGGGTGCCCCTGATACCCGTAGAGGGGGCTTGCAATAGCGTCCAACCACGGACAGCGTGCATATTTGGACACTGGTGTTGGGGGGGGAGGTAGTAGGGTGGAGGGGGTGTGTTGGGCTTCACTGGGTGGCGGGTCCATAGGGTGTATAAATCAAATCACATTAACAATACAGCATCTCATTATCATCCAATGACATGTGTGGACATTGATATTTGCGTACGAGGCCTTCATAGGCGTACAGTCCACAATGTGCCTGTACTACACACACACAGTGCCACAGGTCCCCTTTCCGTGTAATAGGCACCATGCGTGGTTGCTAGAAGCATGCATCTATGATGCTCTGTCGGATTGCACGTGCATCCTGTGCCTCATGGACTCCTTGAGGTGCCTCCACATCCCCACCCTCATCATCATCATCATCTTCAGGTGCATGCAGTACAGCGTCAGGGGGCATGGGCACATTCCTACGTATGCACATGTTGTGCAGCATGACACATGCCATGACCATCTTAGAAACCTTCTCATGGCTGTACATGAGTGCCCCGCCAGACCTGCTGAGGCTGCGGAAACGAGCCTTCAGTAGGCCGAATGCCTGTTCAATGACCACACGGGTACGTGAGTGGGCATGGTTGTAGTCCTCCTCATGCTCGTTCTGTGGGTTCCGGATTGGTGTAAGGAGCCATCTCTTCAGTGGATACCCGGCATCACCTGTATGAGACGAATAAAGGGTGTCAGTGGAATGATAGTGCTAAGTAGCCCCCCCCCCCCTCCTGCAAGGTCATTGACGCATCAAATGGGCCACGATGTCATGCATGGAATGAGACTCACCGAGTAGCCAGGATCTGTGCCCTGCGTGTCGCTCCATGTAGCGTGGTATTCTTGTGTTCCTCAGGACCATAGAATCATGGGTAGATCCTGGAAATCTGGCACAACAATGCGTAAATATCTTGTTGGAGTCACACACCATTTGCACATTGATTGAATGAAATTGTTTCCGGTTGCGGTACTGGACCTCCATGGCATGTGGGACAACCAATTCAACATGGGTGCAGTCGATGGCACCAATGCAACCCGGGATGCCGCCAAGTGCATGGAATCCCACTTTTGCGTTGGTAATCTCCTGGTACGTGCGTGGTAGTGTGATGTGGTCGTCGGCGTGCTTCAGGAGGGCATCGTGCACTTGGAAGAGTGTCCGTGAGAACAGTGGCTGTGAAATGCCATGCAACTGTCCCACTGTGTGCTGGTAGGTGCCTGTGGCCAGGAAGTGGAGTGCAGACACCACCTTCAGTAGGGGTGGGATGGCGGTTGGGCTATCTATCATGCTCACGAGGTCAGCATGTGTCATGTCCACAATGGCGATTATGGTGTCCCGGTCCAAACGGTAGAGGGTGTGGATCTGCTCAGCAGTGAGGTTGAACGGATCGGCTCGGAGGCGTGGGATTGCGGGCCGCCTGCGTGGTGGTAGTGGCAGTGCTTGTGGGCCTTGCTGACCCTGCCTTGCCCTCCTCCTCCTCCTTCTCCTCCGTCTCCCCTGTGCGCCCGGTTGTTGTACCTGTTGTTGTTCGTCGTCTTCTTGTAGTTGTAGCACTTGCAGTGCTATCTGGTCCCCCAGGCCCAACATCGCTAGTCCTGCCGGTAGCATTTTGGAGTGGGAGTGGTTGTGGGAGGGGTTTGGGTCTGCTATATATGTGCTGTCGGCCTGTATGGCCTCCACCTGTGCTGATTGAATGAATCTGTGGCAGATGCAATCCCTTCTGGCCGAGCACGTCCCGCACGTAAGGCTGCATTTGGCCGCATGGCATCTTGGGATTGGAATCATGTATCAAATCCCGATGGCAGTGTGATGTACTTTGACTGATTTTCATGCTATGCTCCCATTGTTACACATGCTATGATTGCAGCCGCTTACATACCTGTGAAGAGTCAGTGGTATGTAGGGCTCGATCGATGGCCGACCCTCATGCAGCACAGTAACGTACTTCACCGACGGGCGTGGCGTCCCATTTGTGATTGCAGCCAGTTAGCATTATGACACACAGCCGCACTACATTGATGTAATTGTGAATGCAAGCGTTCACAGAAGCCTTTTCGACGTAATGTTGCAAGTGAGGAATTCGAAGGCCAGCATTTTTGGTTTTGAAGTAGCGGCGAGGATACGCCCACAGGTCTGGCTGGAAATGTAACGTTCTATTGTAGAATGTCCTTGGGACATGGCCCATAACGAGCAGGCAATGAATGATATGAATTGAATGGGATGCGCAATAGCGTAGTGGACGATAAGGCAGGACGTTCCCAAATCCATCTTGCTTCACAACACTACAGATCCGGCCAGGAGCACAGTGGTTTTTGCAGACTGCATTACGCACAGACGCGATGGAAGTTTCACATATTATGTGAGTGAATATTCATGCGTTTTCATTGCGGGATGAGGGAATGATGAATGGATGCATGGACTGATGATTCCGTTTAGGGTCTGCCATGTACATGGGTTTTTTGAATCACTCCCCTTCCCCTGCGCTATGTGATGCAAGGCTGCCATAGTGGGACTTACGTCTATCTGCCCTTGTCGGATCCTCCCTGTCTCGACGCGCCTTCATACACTTGTGTCTAGGCACGTTACTAATCCCATGTCATGGGTTCTATCTTGACGGACGCATGCACAGTAACCGACGTTGCCAATGGTGTATTTACCTCGATTGATTTCGTTATGATTCGATACTGATTTAGGGGTGTGTATATTCCTTTGGAGTGGGCTAGCATGCATATGGGTGTGGATTTGGTGTGTTGAATGAAGATTGTAATGCATCATGAGTCCCGTAATGCAATCGGTTAATTTGTGTTTCTTTTGGGTGACAGGTATCTCCTGCCCTATTGCAGATGCCATCTCTACGCCACTCCTCCAGATGGTTTTTACTCTCGACTCCTGCAGCTTCGGGTGAATCAGTGGAGCACCATTTCGATCTTATGGGACGATCGCCAATGGGCCACATGCCCTTACGCTGTACTGGTGGCTAGGTGCAACATTTCGGCCTTTCAGCTCGACTAGTGCCTGCCTCATGGGACGGACCTGCGGTTCTTGCCGCTTCCATGTTGCCTTTTGGAACGTTGATGTAGGCCCTGTGTGCCATGATGGTACAGGGCGTCACACAAGTGGAAGCTGGTCAATTATTGCAGATGCAGCCCTCGGTGATGATGGTTGTTTTGGTGTTATTTTGCAAATTGCTGTGGGGCCTTTGTCATTTGGATGTGCATTTAAATTGTATTCCGATATTTGTCGTGTTGCGTTGTTCTTTGCAGGTGATGTGGCGATTTTCGATTTGTGGCGGTATGTATTGCGAGATGATCTGCATTGTGTTCCGCCTTCTGAGTTGAGTTGTGTGGTACAGTACTGGCCGCGTTTGCCTACGTAGCACAGTATGGTCACGGATAGGGGCTGCCATTGTGACTGTTTACATGATGTGCTGTTCAGGGGCGGGGGATTGGCTTTTGGCCGACTGGTGCCTGTCAGCCAGGTCGATTGGTGGAATGATGGGATGTTCAGAATGTGGCTGGTCACAGGTGACTGTGTTTGCGTGCGTTTGTTGGAGGGGGACTGGGGTCATGTCCATTGGAATAGCTTCTGTATTGATGCCATCTGTGCCCTGCAGCTCCCATCGGCCCCTCTTGGGATGAGCCTGGCTGCTCAGTCACTCTGCCAACTTGTGTGGTACATGCTTCTGCTGATGGTTGGTTTGTTTACTGGCAAGAGTACAGGGCTGGTGCAATCCCCCTCAGGATGCTGTTTTGGATGTTGCCTTGCGCTGGTGGCAAGCGATGGGGGACTACTGTTGTTTTGTGTCATGTGTTCTTGATTTTCCTTTTGATGTATTGTACCTTCACATGCCTGTGCTGCATCAGTACGGCTATGGTGACATGCCGTACATGGATGCCCACTCACGGGGCGCTTTGAGCCCCTGCATGCTTTTCTACGTTGGCATGCATGGGTGAATTGTAGATTTCACTGGTTGCATAGTGTGAGTACATTGCGCCTGCCAGGAGTTGTGCAATGTGGCCAGGGAGTGGAGTACAGGCACTCAGTGGGCCATTTACGGTTGGTTCACGATGCCGTATTTCTCGCCATGGCGGAATGGTACTTTACGACGTGCTTGATGGCGTTCAGTACATGTCCGCTAGGGTCAGAATTCGCGTACCGTTGCGCCATGGCGGTGATTCCGGTTTTGCAAGGCGCGCGTGCGCGTACTTGGTGCAGTTAGCGTTGCCGTTCACTGCGGTGTCGCTAATGGCATCGTACTTTACGGTGACGGGTCATAATCGCAACGAGCGGTGTTCGATGGCGGTATTGCATTTCCGCCATCATTTTTCCATTTCCGCCAGGGTCGTAATGAGGCCCTATGAGTTAAATAAACTTAACAAAAGGATTCGGAGGTCATAACTCACTTGAGAATGGAGAAGTGATTGTCGTCCCTTTTGTGTCAAAAATCAGAGGTTGTAGAGGAAATGACATAACACATCCATTAGACCATGGGTGCAAAACATGCGTCCCGCCATGCTGTTTTTTCCGGCCCGCGAGGCACAAAGACTTTCATAATGGAGGGCGGCCCGCAAGCAGCATCGGCCGCCCTCCATTAGGAAAGTCTTTGTTGTCTTCCGGGCCAGACAAAACACTGGCCGTCAATGGCTCAGCACACACGCACCACGTCACTCCTACGAGCCATGTAGAGCATGTGTGCTGCACCAATGGAGTGCCAGCACTACGGCTGGATGCCGGAAGGCATTTCAGCCTTGCTGGCCACGCCAGCCGTAGTACCACTCACCTCGCCAGCGTTCCAGCTTACCTGCCTTCCAGCACCTCTCTGGTAAGTGGTATGTGTGTTTGTGTTTGTGTGTCGGGTCTGTTCTGCTGTATGTTTGTGTTGTGTATGTTGAGATGCGGGGGTGGGGGGGTGTGTCGGATGTGTATGAAAGTTTGTTTTTGAGGTTTTGTGTTGTGTATGTTGAGATGGGGCTGAGGGGCCTTTCGGATGTGTATGAATGTTTGTTTTTGAGTGTTTGTGTTGTGTATGCAGAGATGAGGGGGTGGGGGGGCGTGTCGGATGTGTATGAATGCTTGTTTTTGAGTGTTTGTGTTGTGTATGTTGAGATGGGGGGTGGGGGACGTGTCGGATGTGTATGAATGTTTGTTTTTGAGCGTTTGTGTTGTGTATGTTGAGATGGGGGCTGGGGGGGCATGTCGGATGTGTATGAATGTTTGTTTTGAGTGTTTGTGTTGTGTATGTTGAGATGGGGGATGGGGGGCATGTCGGATGTGTATGAATGTTTGTTTTGAGTGTTTGTGTTGTGTATGTTGAGATGGGGGCTGGGGGCCATGTCGGATGTGTATGAATGTTTCTTTTGAGTGTTTGTGTTGCATATGTTGAGATGAGGGGGTGGGGGGCATGTCGG